>NC_092842.1:4810000-5515500 GCF_039878825.1 Excalfactoria chinensis | reverse complement strand
GTTAAGCGGTGGCTCTCCCTTAAAATGCATCTGTCTCTTAGGTGCTTGAGTCTTGATTCTAAATTGCATTTGCATCTCCTCATAGCTGTAGGCAGCAGCACGAATTTCCTTTAATTCACAAGGTGTATTTCTCTTGTTTGTGTAACTCTAGGGTCACGATTTTAGTCAACAGAGGATTCGTGCCCAAAAAGAAACTGAAACCGGAGACCAGGCTGAAGGGACAGGTAAGAGGGATACAGGGAAACCTTGCATGTTACTTTCTAACCTCTTGCCCACTTCTGACAAAGAAAGAAAGGCAGCAGACACATTCAGCTATGTGAGTCACTGCGCTCCTTATAGGTGCCTTTTCTTGAAGCCTTTGATTAAGTAAAGAAGGCATCTGCTCTTTTCCCTGCTGTATTACAGCACTGTATAGCACAACCTGCAGGCTGACTTGTAACCAGACCTGCAGGTGATGTACTACCAGGTCCTGGTATGTTAGAAATGAATCCCAAGAGATTCCTTTTTTTTTCTCCTCTGTGTTTCAGATTGAAGAAGAAATCGATCTCACGGGGGTGGTGAGGTTATCAGAAAAAAGGAAACCTTTTGTGCCTGAAAATAACGCTGAAAAAAACCGCTGGCACTACCGTGACCTGGAGGCCATGGCAAAAGTGACCGGTGCTGAGCCCATCTTCATTGATGCAGATTTCAGTAAGTCACAGAGGAACCCAAATCCACAACCAATTGATGTCAGTCTCCCCCTTTTCTCCATCATGTACTTTCCCCTGAGGCATTTTGAGAGGTATCGTACTAAGTTTACTGTACAGGGTTGTGAAGGTACAGCCGCTGGCTTTGCTGCTAACTTGGGAACACCACTGCCCAGAGAAGTGGGCAATCTTTGTGACCAGCCTCACACTGAGCTGCTCACTTGGCACAGCACGGGCAGCTCAGGGCTTTGCAGACCAAACATCTGACACTGTGCTGTACCTACAGGAAGCACAGTCCCAGGAGGTCCCATTGGAGGCCAAACAAGAGTGAGCCTGAGAAACGAGCACATGCAGTACATCATTACCTGGTAAGCTACCCAGCCAACAGCATCTGACCTTTGTTTTCTGAACATGAAGCCTTAAAATGCTTCCTGTTGAATCCACTGAAAGCAGGGAAATACATTTTCCCCTAGTGTTCCTGCTCTGGCATTAGGGAGACTGATGAGATCTTCAGCTGCAAACTGTTTGTATATGTTTGGATGATGTATTTTCTCACTCCTTGTCATAGGTATGGTTTGTGTGCTGCAACTTCCTTCCTGTGGTACAGAAAATTCATACGAAAAGTACCTGTATGAGGGGAAGGATTCATTCCTGCTCTCCTGTAATACAGATCAATCCAGAAGAACTCAGTCTCAGGGCATGGGACTTACCAGCTGATGCTGGCAGCAGTTTGGAAGCTCTGAACATCAGAATTAGCAGTGGGTGTTGACACACTTGCTTCCATCAGCTTTGTGGACATCTGAAGGATGCATTTTTCTATTGTATTTGGACAGTTTGGTCACAAGCTACAAAACCTTTTCTCCTCCGCTGCTGTATTTTCTATATTCAGTCTAAACAAATCAGAGCAAGGGGTTTTATCAATCACAATTTTTCACCTAGCAGTCATTCCTGAAGCCAAGATGGGGGCACTGCAGCTCCATCGGGATAAATAAAACAGGCCTGTTAGTATTTGCCTTGTGATTTATGTTGCATATCTTACAACTTAAAGAGGGACAGATCTGAATTAAATGGAACAACTGCAGACTCCAGTCTGAGTAAGACAGCGTGCAGCTTTGCAACACTATTGGGGCTAGCAGAAATAACAAAGAGCTGCCTCTCCTTGGGCTGGAGGCCTTACAAGACCAAAGTCAACAGTCAGCAAAGAGAAGGAGTAGGGTTGGATACTTCCTCCACTCCTTTAGTGTGCCTTCACTGTCTGGTCTTGTCATGACTATAAAGGTCTTGATTTGCTTAGTCCAGTGAAGTGTCACAACTATATAAACATGCCTTTACAAAATCCATGCAGTAATTAAGCCTAGGCACTGATGATGATTTACAGCTATTTCCAAGTCAGATATCTGCATTCCTAAGCTAGGCTTAAAGTCATTAATAGCCCAGCTTAGCCCATTCAGTGTAGGATCACCAGTATGTGCAGCTGGGGGGCTATGCTTAAAGGAGACAAATATAAGGCTAGCAAAACAGCCAAGGGAAACTGTTCTAAGGGAAATAATGTGCTCTTTGCTGCCTTCTGTGCCATTCTATCCAACCATTTGGATAGGAGAAGACAGGCAATGATCATTTGCAAACCTCATTAATAAGAGACCACTGAAATTTGATCTGGGGGTTTATTCTTTTTATGTACACAAACCATGGTACCAAATCAGTACATCTTTAGCCCAGCTTAGTAGCCAGTTCTTTAGCCTTTGCTTTTTCAAGCTTGGCAATGCGAGCCACAGATTTTGGACCCAAGACGTTACCACCCCAGTGACGACGGATCTGCAAAGAAGGGAGAACAAGTTAAAGTTAGAGTCTGCATACATTCAGCTGTGCTCAGTTCCAGTCCTTCATGACAAGAGGTTGAACTCCCAACTTATTTTTAAAGCAGTGAATTACATTCTGAGAGCAGCACAGATATGACAACTGAAAGTCCCTGTAATCAGATTAGCTTCAGGACATCAGGGATGGAATCAAGTCTAGCTGAAGTAGATCTCTTTACACTCATGTCCTTGTGTTAGGCTCCATTTACCTCTAACTTGGTGACAGTGTTCACCTTGTACCCCCATCTTCAGATAAACAATCTGAATACCTAAGAAACCCCTTGATCCAGTCTGCACCCAACAGGCTTTAAGCTGATCTCACTCCAAAACAGCAACCTGCATCTTATTGGGGATGCTCATAGTATGAACCTGAAAGACAAGAGCCACACATCTTACCTCATCATATCTGTCATTGTAGTTGGTCTTGACAGCCTCCACCAGCTTTGCAAGGGCACCCTTATCCTCCCTGTTGGGGACAGATGCATTTCTTTAGAGCATCAGTTTAATGTTTTTTGCAAGTCTTTTGTCTTGGAATTAACTCTTAATACCAACACCATTTTTCAGGTTAAGTATAACAAAAGGTTAATCACACAAACCATCAATGCTGCAGAACTTACAATGCTTACAGTTCAGCTTATACATTTAGTAGTAACACGCCCAATTTAATAAGCTAAAGTAACCTCTAACTTCAGGATCTGAAGCAAATCAGCACACAGAATACTTACGGGTTAACTTGGGTGAAAGCAACACAGGTACAAGTTTTCCTGTGCACCAGTCGCCCCAGCCTGGCCTTGCTCTTGATGATGCAGTACGGCACCCCCATCTTGCGGCACAGAGCTGGCAAGAAGACCACCAGCTGAAAAGAGACAGAGCATGCTGTATTGCTGGCAGAATATCTTTGTAGCATTTCATTTGGCTTGGGCTGTGGCAATTGCTCAGTGTTAAAAAGCTCGTTTTGCTCTTCATTATTGATTCAGGTGAAGAAATTCATACATCATTGCAAGGGCCAAGCCTCATTCTAAGTCCAGGGAATATTTGAACGCCCATAAACATTCAAGTTCTCATAAATCAGCTGAAAGCTTATCCTAAAATGCACTCTCACCCCAAATCCACTTCTGACCTCAAGTGGAGTTATACAAGCAGCCTCTACCATGCTTACCTCAATGGGGTCTACATCATGGGCGATCACCACAAGCTGAGCTTTCTTGTTCTCTACCAGAGTTGTGACAGTGTTAACACCTAGAAAACAAATTACAGAAGTCTGTTTCAAGTCAGTCTTTTCACCAGAGCTTTCACGTAAGCCTCACAAAATCAGCTGTTTTCACAGCACATCTTTCAGAATGAGAACTTTCCAAATCCACTCAGTTGCATAGAAGATATCCCATGGACAATTTGCTAAAGCTCAGGGTTAAAAAGCTCGTCTATTTTGCTCTTCACTTTGAGCTCAGGTGAAGAAATTCATACATCACTGCCATAGCATGTCCAATCCTGTTTGGCTGGAGCAGAGAACCAACTTTTCCCATCAGTTTTCTCTCCAAAAGACCACATTCCCATACATGCAAGTAGGCAAACTCATATAGACTTACCTGCCCGGAGAACTGGTGGTCTCTTAGTTGGAGTATCTCCCTTTCCTGCAGCTTTCTGCTCAGCACGAGCCAGCAGCCTCTGCTTCTTCTCTTGCTTAGTTTCTGGCCTGTATTTGTGCGCCAGCTTCAGAAGCTGCGTGGCTGGAAGTGAACATGAATTAATTAGTAAAATAACATGGAAATCTCAGTGTTACCTTTTAAAGGTCTCGTGTGGATCAAGAAACACCTGCTGAGGAATTCTCGCTTTATATCCTTAAGAAGGACCTCTGATACTTCCCACCACCCTTTTCAAGACAGTAATTTAGGGCAGTGAACTCAGAAAGCTCGCTGTTCCCATCATCAGTCACTATTAAAGCCTCCCTAATGATCTCCCAGACACACTGCAGTGTCTTACTAAATAAAGTCTTCTTTAGGTTTCTTTCCCGACACACACACATCAACCATCAACGACAGAAGTCAAAAGAGATTCTGTAGGCCACGTCCTCACCTGTTTGGCGGTCCAAAGCCTGACTGAACTGGTTGATTGCAGGAGGCACCTTCAAACGCTTGTAGAGAATGGAGCGCTGGCGCTGCAGCCTGATGTAACGGGGCCATTTCACAAAGCGTGTGAGATCACGCTTGGGCTGGATATCCTGTCCTAGAAATACAGACTTTAACTCAAAACCGTTCCCAATCCACGCAGTGAGAGCATGCAATAGGGCAGGAGTGCATCAGAGATCTTGGTGGTTACGTATGTCAGCACTGCCATTCAGACAGCAAGTGTTTGTTCACATCATCTGCACGCGTGACAAAAGCAGCGTTATAGAAACCTGAACTAGTTGACCACATCACATGTAAAGGGGCAAAATTCATCACAATGGGAACACAAATCTTTTAGCGTGGCAAACTGGCACAGCCATGATACCAAGTGGAGCACAGCTCTACCACTGCTGATGGTAAAGCAGCTGCCTTTACGGCCTGCTCCACTCCGTGGCTTTATCACTGTACTTTCCTATCTAGTTACATGCAACAAGACAAACCACAGCCCTTGAAGCACTCTGCATACCCCCGTACTCACCAATGCCAAAGTTCTTGGGCCTCTTCTCAAAGAGGGGATTGACGACCTTCTTGGCCTCCTGCTTCTTGACTACAGCAGGGGCAGGTGCCACCTTTTTGCCCTTGGCCTTTTTTCCTTTCGGCTGCAAATAAGAAACACATTTTATTACCATAAACACTTAATAATGCACTTAAAGATCGTGCAACCACCTCAAGAACACGTTTTTACACATAAAGAACAAACCCGGCTGCCTCCCAACCCAATAAGTGACCAAACTAAACCCTTCGATGTGACTTAAAAGTATTTATGGGACTATCAGATTTAGAACAACGCGCTGCTCTCAGCGCACCCGCGGCCTGCAGGCCTGCCCGGATCCCATCCGGCCGCAGGAGCGCAGGCCCAGACCCGCCTCCCCCATCCCAGCTTCGGCTCACCGCAGCTCGGCCTAGAACCGAACCGAACCGCCCCCCCGCGGTGCCGTGAAGCTGCTGAGCATCCGCACCGCCTCCAAATTGAGCCGCGGCCCGGCGAGGTGCGCGGATGGAGCTGGATGGCGCTAATGACCCCCAGCCGATACTCACCATCTTGGATGTATAGTAAAAAAGACGGAGCAGGGCATGCTGGGGGATATCTATGTGGCACCACCTCTCGCGAGATGTCGGGCCGGAAGAGGTGGGTTCGGAAGTGGGTGAGATGGACAGGAAGAGGCGGTAGGAAGGAAGGAAGGAAGGAAGGAGGCCGCCATGGCGCAGCAGCGGGTGTTACCGCAGAGCAAAGAGACCCTGCTGCAGTCCTACAACAAGCGGCTGAAGGATGACGTTAAATCCATTATGGACAACTTCACTGAGATCATTAAGACCGCTAAGGTGAGTTCGGGATGCGGAGGGAAGGGAGTCAGCTGTGAGTAACGTGAAGGTGAGAGATCGGTGTCTGTAAGGATGAACTTACACGTCTTTGTCTTTAGATCGAGGATGAAACTCAGGTCTCTCGAGCGACCCAAAGCGAGCAGGATAACTACGAGATGCACGTCAGAGCTGCAAACATTGTAAGTGCTGCTTTGTATTCGCTTCATTGGGCCTCGCGTCCTTCAGGAGCTGTTTGGTTTGTTATTGTGTGTACAGAAGCCTTTATAGCACTCTGCTGCCAAAAGAGCTGCATGATGTTTGGGATGGCAATGCAGTGAGTGCTTCCTGTGTGGCAAAGCTTGGCAGGCTGTTGTCAGCTGCAGGCTTCTGTCAGAGCCCTCAGCTGCTGCAGGAGCTCCTGTGCAGTCAATGGACTGAGCAGGAGGAGCAGCTTGGGGGACCTCGTGTTACACCTGGAGTAAAATCCTATTTAAAGATATTTAATATCTATGTGATTGTTTTTCTCCTTCCTTTTACAAGGTTCGAGCTGGTGAGTCCTTGATGAAACTTGTGTCTGACCTGAAGCAGTTCTTGATCCTCAATGATTTCCCCTCTGTAAACGAAGCTATCAACCAGCGCAACCAGCAGCTGAGAAGCTTGCAGGAGGAGTGTGACAAGAAGTTGATTGCACTACGGGATGAGATCTCCATTGACCTGTATGAGCTAGAAGAAGAATATTACTCTTCCAGGTACAAATAGGGCAGTGGACTTCTGTCTGATGACTCCAGCCCTTCTGGGGGAGTTAATCCAAACAAACAATCCTTATAGTGTAGGTCTTGAGAATGTTCCCAGCAAAATTCTATTCCTGTTTCTAATTTGGTCAAGCTCTTTCTGTAGTTCAAAACAACTGCTTCTTTCTTGCAGATATCCTGCAGGGTATAAGCGTTATATTGGAGAAGGAATTCACAGCATCCAGCTCTAGGTGTTTGCCTTGGTTGGCATCTAGATGTGACAGATGATTACAAAGGAAGCCTAAGCAAATTATTATAGGTAGTTTCCTTAAGGGGTGATGTCCTTCTGGAGGAGTCTCTGTCTCTCCCTAGAACAACTAGCATGTTGAGCTGGGTGCTGATCTTAGATAAGGTGGTGATATCCCATATCCTTGTTGCAAGTTCTTTCACAAGTGACCTGCTAACACAGCGTGCCTTTTCCCTTGTAGTCCACTGCCCCAGTTGCCTGGAGTCTTTTTGAGGTGAACATTTAACTATGAAGTATGATAGGATTTCATATGAAAGATTTATTAGGGATTTGTTTGAGGAATTTTTAAGATCTTAAAAAGACTTTTGCATAGGAAACGGGCTTTAGACAATTCAGACACTTTATTTTTTTAACAGTTTTTTTGTTGTTTTTAATCATGCACTCCAGCACTTCTGATTGATTATGCAGTAAATGGCAGCAGGAGAAGATAACCGAGAATCAGATTGTATTGGCTGCACTGGCTGATCTAAGTGAAGTCAGTGCAATAAAGGTGTGAATTCCAAACAAAACAACTTATCTTTTCAAAATCTTACCCCAGATTCTCATGACCAGCTGTTCCACTTTTGTCTGTCCTCTCTTTATAGACATCCTGAAGCCTCTACAGCTCCAGATAAGTCAATTAAAACAATAACTGCACAATATGGTAGTTACCATTGTTTATGGGTAATGTATTTTAGGAGTAAAACTCTTTTAAAGAGTTCTTAAAGGATTAAGGTACTGATGTAACATAGCTTAGAACCTGCTATGTTGTTTTAAGAAAACTTGAGATACAAGTTTAGAGTTGTTTTTCCAGCTTTACTTAGCTTTTTTTAAGGGAACTATGGCAAGGGGTCCCAGAAGTGCCTCAGAAAGAAGATTGATAGTCACAAACCTAAGCACCAGTCCTAGGTTTACTAGGTCAGGGATGTGTCCACTGCACAGACTGTGTACAGCATGACATAAGCTGCATCCAGAATGACACAGTGTGGAGTGAAGTGCCCCACAAGTGCCAGAGGTGCTTCTCCCACACTGACACCAGGCTGCCATGACTGTGTCTCAGTTGTTTTCTGTTCCGAACTAAGGAGTTCGGGACACTCTATCATGGTCTCTTCACCTGACTGGCATGGCTTGCCACCTGAAGCAACCCTTCATAACAGGACTGGCTTCTAAGCACAAACAGCTTTGTTTCCTGATACGCTGAAGTGGATCTGCCTTTGTTTGCATTCTTTTGAGGGCGGTCTTGAGATGAGGAAACTTGGCTTGTCTACAGAGCTACAATCCTTCTACTGAAACCTCATACCATGTAGCACTTAATCATTGCTTTTAGCACTTACTACGTTCCTATGCTCTTTCCTGTCTTTTTCTGCACCAAAGAAATTATGTGTGTAAATACAGAAATGGTGATTTATTCAAAGTCCTTTTGTAATTAGAATATTATGATATTTTAAATGAATTTTTATCGTCTAATATGGGAAAAGGGTTTCTGTAATATCACATAGCCTTAAGAGTGTTGATCATGTTTAAATGGTGATGAATGCAAAAGCTGATTTGCCCACAAGTGGGCATTCTGTGCTGACCTGGGAGTCTGGTTGGCGTTTCCTCTCTGTACTTTATTACTTCCCTGTGGGGCTTAATCCCACAGGATTTATAAAGAGTCCTGTGAGGGCAGGATGTTGGTTCCATCCTGCCAAACTGCTCTTCGATGCCCCAGATTCCTTGAAGGTCACTGGTGAGTTTATTTTAGGTTGTCAGGTTGTCCCTCCAAGGAAGGCTGTAGAACAGTGAGCTCCCTGGAGCAGTGTGCCTGCAGGTGCTGCAGAGTTGTAAGCTGCCCCATGCTGCATAGCTTCCTTTCTTCCTGTGTGTTGTTCCCAAGAGCCGTAGAAGGACTGTAAAAAGGAGTGTCTTGTGTGGCAGTTGCTCCTACCATTGGTCCATGAAACTAAAGCTGAGTAGGAATCTTCACTTTCAGTCTCTGGTCAAGTATTTTTCTAGAGCTGTTCCTTTGTGCACAGATGTTGCTGTGCACCGTGAGGGGAGCAGAGAAGTCCCTTCTGCACGCTAAGAAAGCTTCAATCAAAGGACAGAGCAGAAGGTTGAGTGGTGGTGCTGCAGGCTGTGCAGCTGCTTCTCGTTCAGCCTGCCTTTCAAGGAGTGTACACGGGAGGTAGAGCTTAGATTTCAGGAACTGTTGTTTAGGACAAGTGGGAGAAGCACCTGCACTGCTGATACAGGTAAAATGTTCTTAGTACCCAATCTATCAGGACACTCATGGATGTAATGTTTGGGCTCACCTTGGAAGCCAAACCATCAGAAAAGGGATCATAGTTCTGATTTAGTCCCAAAGGTCTTGAATACAAACTTGCTTTGTGCTGGGGACTCTTAAGGCAGAGTGATTATCCTCCAGCAAAAAAAATCTTCCAAGAGATTTAACAAAGGCCCCAGATATAAAACATAATATCCACTGCCTTCCTGCTTCTGGTACGAAACCAACTGGGTGATGCTGTCAGAAAACACTAAAAAGATTTGGTGCTTGCAACTAGCGCTTTGTGTGCTTCTTCTTCAAAGCAGGAAGCCCCGAGTCCAGCTTGCATTTTTTCATCCTAAACCCCAAATGTGTATTTATGTCCCTCCTCTGAGATCACAGGAGCTGTCTTTGAGTGTGGACTTAAATCTCAGCATTTCGCGTTTGTGCAATTTGAGGTGTCTCGTATTTCTGCACTTAAAAGTATTTTGCAAAGCATCTATTCAAGTCCATACGTTAAAAAAAAAAATGTAAATAAAGCTGCAACAACAAAATCACTTGACCCACTGGGTTTGTTTTACTCCAATCACAAGCTGCTTTTTGCTCCAGCATTCACTTTGTCTTGGATGTGTCTCTTGTGTGTGCAGCTCCTTCCTCTCTTTGGAATTTGTTCTGGTTTTGTTCCAGTTTCTTCCAGCACTTTCCCTTTTAGTTTTTGCCCTTCCACGTCGTGTTTTCCTCAGATCACAGTCAAGAATTAGACAGTTGTTTACTTTCCCACCCTGCTGTATCATCTCACACTGTAGCCTGCAGGAGTCAAATCCAGTAAGCTGCTTTTCTAAGGACTGCGGTACCGCTGAGACCTGTAGAAGCTGTCAGTGCTTCATAGGCTGGGGATTTTCAAAAGAAGACCAAGGCCTTTTGTGGGACGCTTTATTGAGGTGTTAAGGGTGTAAATAGACTTCAGTTTAGAGCACGATTTGTATTTGTTTTTTCCCCTCACGTAGGTTGTTATGTAACTCCTAGTGAAGTGATTAGGGATCTTTGCCTCACTCAGACTGGTAGCACTCCTGTCTTTGAGGTGCCACAACCTCAGCCCAGATCTATCTATCTATAGCGACTGGATTAGAACTGAGACTCTGTTTCAGTTTGTAGCAATAGTTTAGTCTTTGAAATTTCCCTGATCCCTATTAGGCCTTTAAGATTCAATACCAGCATCTACAGGGTATTTTGTGAGAGATCAGTCTCACAAAGCTCGTGATGGATTTGAATTTGTGAACGCAGGCTTTATATCCATGAACATTTCTTTGCCATTTTCTTAATGCTTTGCTTCTGTCTTGCTTCTCTCCCTCTCCTCTTTCCTTTCTCTCCTCCTTTATCATTGTACCTGCTGCCTCTCCTTACTGTTTGTTTTTTTTTGTGTTCTGGAAAGCTACAGTCTATGTGACAGCAATGATCTACCGCTGTGCGAAGCCTACTGGAGAGAAGACTTTGATCCACTGTCTCCTGAAAGCCTCTCCATGCCTCTGACAACTGCCACGGCAGAGCAGGGTATTGCTACCTCTCAGAGCTCAACCCCATCACACCCTCACGTGAACGGGCATGGGGCAGGCCCCGCAGACCACTCCTGAAGAGGATTCTTTGCTGCTGGACACATTCCTCCTGGTGGCACTGAAGAAGTCTTCCACCTGCTGTACTGAGCAAGCATCTTCCTATTAGGACAATGCACTGGAGCTGTATTTGCAGGTCTCTGCTCACTGGATAGCCACAGTGCTTTCTCCATGCCTGGGACATTGCCATGAGTGTTCCTCTCACTTAAAGTGATAAGTGAATACAAAGCTGATTGTTCTAACAAATTAGAGTTCAGTTTGCTTTTCCATGAGTTACATGTGGAGATGATTAGAAATTCAGTGTTTGTTGCCATTTGAATTTCACAGTAAGTACATTGTGAAGTGCCGGTAGTTGAATTTATTTGGTTGGTTTAGAAAACTTGAGCCAAATCTGGGGATAGTGACTGTTCTGGGTCTCTTTATTTCTCATGTTTATTGATATTCTGGCTGCTTTAAAGCTTTCTCAGGATGCCACCAGATAACTCGTAATACTTAAGAATCTTGCAGTATTTTTTACTCAGTATTTTTCACTGTCAAAGTGCTTCACAAACTTGAACTTTCTGCTGTGAATGCTTTAAGAGGAGGCTCTCCAGGAGGCCTGTACTGAAGCGCAGTGTTATTCCTTTTGTGAAGCAGAAGGCAAACGGAATCAAACCGAAGTGTTCACAATGTGACTTGCTTAAGGCTACAGCTAGAAGCAGGAGCACGCTTTGATTAGCCTGATTCCAATGGTTACCCAACAGCTTTCTATTACCACAGCTTTGGGCTAACGTTTATATTCTCTAACAGTTTCATCTAGTGAAACTTCGAGCCAAGTGATGTGTTGGAGCACAGGGGGTTGCTCAGTTCCCTTCCATATAAACGTGGTGCTTTGCAGCTGTTGGGCAGCTTGCTTTTGCTGCCCTTTATCTCTGTAGTTGTTCGGAGTTGACCCTCAAAGCGCATTGAAGGGAATAAGAGTTGGACTGGAAGGTGGCTGTGGCAGCTGCATTACCAACAGGCAGTTCAGGGGAGCTCCCCCAGCATTCTGCTGTAACTTGGTTATTACAATGTGAATTTGGTGTCATTTTTGTTCTACTTTCCTTCCATTTTTTCCCCCCCTCCTTTTTGTAATTAGGTGGTTTAATAAATAACTCTTTTATGTAGAACTGCTTTGTGTGTATTTAGCTGCAACTTCTGACAACACAGAAGCATGAATACGTGCTAAGATGAGCGTTCCTGTATGAGCTGAAGAAAATCACTGCTCTTAAAGCTCTTGCCACACGTGCAGGCCTACTCCTGCTGCAAAGCATCACAAACCTGGGACAGCACCAAAGCCTCTGGGAGAGCAGCTATTTGGGAACTGCGCCTCCTGTTTGCAGAACTGCTCCGGCTGTGTCCTGCCCCGTCACCCCACACTGAGGACTCAGGGTCCCCAAGCAGCGGGACGGCCGAACCATCATGGCGGCTCCCTCCTGACTGCTGCTTCGCGCCTCGTCGCGCAGCTTTGTCGTCACTTCCGGCAGAAGAGCACTTGTCACATCCGGCTCTGGGCGCTCATATTACTTCCGGTGCTGTGCGGGGCGGTTGGGTTCCTCACATCGCTCCTCTTTTTATCTGGGTTTACCCGCTTTGTGTAGCGGCGATGTCCAGCCTGGCCGCTCAGGACGCCTACCTGCAGGGCTTGGCGAGGAAGGTCTGCACGCAGAACGCCCCGGAGTCGCGGAAGAGGAAGTTCTGTAAGGCTGCTGTGTGGGAACGTGGACCTGCGGCCTGTCTGCCTCCGCAGGGTGCTCCTCCCGGGGCCGCTGTGTCGGTTCTAAGCAAGGCCTGTGATATCCGGCCTTCCTTCCCTCGTATTTAGCGCTCCCGTTCATCCTTACACGTGTGATGATGAATACACTTATTGCTAAAGTAGAGATAAGCACGTCTAGCTCTGCTTAGATGACTCCTCAAGGTTCATAAGCACCATTATAACGTTATACAGCACGGTTGTACCTCAGTATTCAGTTGTAACCTAACGTTTTTGATTGGGGATGGTGTGGTGTTGTCCTGCTTTGTATATGCTTTTCCTTTGCCTTCTAGTGTCGAAACCAGGCCAGCCAGGTGATGCTGACAGGCAGCTCAAGAAAAAGAAGAGAAGGAAATCCAGAAAGCAAGCTGAGAAGACAGATTTCCCTGCAGTTAAACAAGGAGTTTCTAACACCAATAAGCTGAGTCCAGGACATAAAGCAGCTCCCCAGGCCAACAAATCATCTCCACTGGGTGTAAAGCAGAACAAAAATGAGAGTTCTGTTACAGGTAAGAAAGGCAGAATGGTCTGTGGTTCAAATGAGCTGAGGTGGCCACATTGCAGTTGGTTCACATGCGAATGGCTTGGAAACCATTTAAGAAATCCAGTTCAATTTAAAACACTTTGAGTTTATTCCATGTACATAAATTGACAGTGCGACCACTGGGGGGCTCTGTAGAAATATGAGCACTTCGTATGAATTACTGATATATATATATGTATATATATGTGTGTGTGTATGTATTTTTAATGTATTTGGTAACTTCTGGGTTTTATTTCATGGGTTCATATATATCATTGTATGCCCTCTTTTCATTAGAGATCAGGAAAGCCTGATCATAGGCTTAGTGGAAAGATGTATTTGGTATCTTTGTTTCCATTGGTATTTGCCCCCTTTTCATTTGGGAGCTACAGGGCGTATCGGGCTGCCCTGGGCTGGCAACGTTGAATGGTGAAGTGCATTTAAAAAGGGAGAATTCTGAAGGTGCCAACAAGATAGAAGTTCTTGATTTCATTAGGATTTCATTAGGATTTCATTAGGATTTCATTAGGATTTCATTAGGATTTCTTTTCATCCTTTCATGACATCTAAAGAATTCTGATAGCTTTTCCCACAGCTATAGAAAATCCCTCTGTTTAGCTACTGCTGTATTTTAAATAGTTTTATTTCCTTTCTCTCGTTTTCAGGTGCCAAAAGTGAACTTGGCTCCACTTCTTTTTCCGCAATAAATCTCTTGCGTCAGAGACTACATGAGAAGATTAAAGAAGCTTCTGGGCGGGTATGAGAACTCTGTGTACCCTTCTGTGCATGTGGGTATGGTATGAAGCCTCCCTGCGTTGCTACATGCCTTGGGAACTGTGATCTTCCAAGGTATAGGGCTGGAGATCGTTCCATTCCCTATGGAAGTGCCTCTAGGTATTGCTGGGAGACCTTTTTATGGGGTCCAGAAAAATGCATGTGAAAAGGTGGGACCTGGCTTGAAGGAGTGCAGATAAGGCAGTGAAAATCTGCCAGGGGAGTGTGAGTATGGGGTTCTATGAGAGTAAAAGGCTTGAAATGCATTTGCTGTATGCATTTGATATCTCTAAAAGCTGAGCTGATTGCTTCTTAAATACCACGTTTCTAGGGAAGAGTTTGAAATCAGGACCTTGAGCACATCCCACTTTTATCTTTGTATTATCCCTGCAAGGCTCCTGATTCGTATCTGTCCTCTCTAGGATGATACCAAAGAATTACCCCCTTCAGTCCTGGAGAAGAGGCAAAGAAGGAAGTATGAAAAAGAGAGGAAGAAGCGAAAAAGAAAGGAGTTAAAGATGATGAAGGCAAAAGCGGTGAAGGAAGAAACCGAGGAGGTACCTATAGAGCCACAAAGCAAAAAGGAAGAGAGCACAACTGAGATCGTCTTCAACAAGATCAAAGTGCATGAAGAGAACGAACTGAACAAGATCCAGAAGAAAAAAGAGAAGAGGAAAGCAGTGAAGGGGAAAATCACTCCTCTGACGGGTAGGAATTACAAGCAGCTGCTGAATAGGCTGGAGATACGGAAGAATAAGCTGGAGGAGCTGAAGGAAAAGGACCAGAAGAAAGCTCAGGATCTGGAGATGAAAATGAAATGGACGAACGTTCTGTATAAGGCAGAAGGTGTGAAGATTCATGACGACGAGACTCGCCTGAAGGAAGCTCTGAAGCGCAAAGAGAAGCGTAAAGCGCAGCGCCAAAAGCAGTGGGAGGAGAGAACAGAAAAGGTGGCAGAAAGGATGCAGCAGAGGCAGGAGAAGCGTCGGAAGAACATTCAGAAGAAGAAGAAGGAGAAGATGGAGCATAAAAAAGCCAAGGCCAGGAAGAAAGGCCGTGTTCTGCCAGAGGACTTGAAGAAAGCTGGCTTGTAGCTGCCCACGAGGCAGCTGGACTTGTGGCCTGGCTGCGGTTAAAGGCAGCTGATGGGATTCTTGTGTCAGCGTTTAATGGAGCTGCCCCAGCCTGGAATTGAGGTATAGGGGTGTCATTATCACCTCTTCCTAAGTCAATAATAAAAACCAACAAAACCGCAGCTCCTCGTTTGTGTTTGCTGATTACTTTTCCTGCCCTGCTGAAGCCCTGTTGCTAAACAATGAGTTGCTCGAGGTTTCGCATTCGCTGCCGTTTGGTGCCGCTCTGGGGCTCTTTAAGGCGGTGGAGCTCCGCTTTCCCTTCCGGATCGGCAGGAGCGTCTCGTGTTGCCATGGTAACGAGGCAGGCTGTTAGCCACGCTTCCTACTGTTGCTATGGCAACGCACGACGCGGTGCTCCGGGCCGAGAGGATGCGGTGATGCTGCGGGAATGAATGGCAGCTGCGGGAATGAATGGCAGCTGCGGGAATTAATGGCAGCTGCGGCGGCGTGCGGCCGGCAGGAGTAGCGCGTGTGGTTCCCAACGGCGAAATCTATCGGCCACTATTCGAGGATGAGGTAAAAACAAGAAGAAACGGGCGATTCATTTGTCGTGATTCTGTCTGCTCAGGAGGTTTGGAGAAAGGTTCCAACCCATTTTTGCTGCTGGGTTTTTGCAGGCTCGCTGTGCGCGCTCGCTGGGGGCAGCACGGAGTGAGCGGCTCGGTCTGCACGAGGAGCCGGGCAGCACGGCTGCTGTGGGACTGTGGCTGTGCAATGGGAAGACGGGGAGTGCTGGAGCAAAGCCGCTGCAGGGCAGGTAGAGAGCAGGAGCACGAACTCCTGATCGCGTGTCGGTGTGATGCTGTGGGGTTGTAACGTTGGGAGCCCCATCTCCTTGGGACAGTCCGTCTCCTTGGGACAGTCCATCTCCTTTCCTCCAGATGTGAAATGAGTGCCTTGAGCTGCTGCCTCTTATAGCGCAGAGTCTCAGCTCATCGTTAAGGTTGGAAAGTGCCACTATGATTGTCTAGTCCAACCATCAGCCCATCAAACGTCTGTAATGAGTGACGTGAGCTCGGCTTTTCTTTTATAAGGCTCTTGGATGATTATTTTGTTGTTCAAAGCCACCTGGGTGTAATCTGGTTTGTAGTACTGACACCACCTGATGTGTGTTACTGTAGCAGGAATGCTAAGTCAGGGCCTGAAGCAGTGATTGAGCACCTGGTGGGAAGGCAGGGCCAACCCAGGGGAGCTCAGGTGTATTCAATGCACTGAGTGACCAGAAGGGCTGGAGCCAGGATCCACCCCTGCCCAGACCCCATTTAAGGGCTGGCAGTGGAAGTGAGGGCTTCTTGCCTATCTGAAGCCTTCTGAAGGTAAGCAGCTTCTTTCCCTTATTCCTGTGCCTATGGCTGTTGCATTTGAGCAAACCCTCTTGCTGCAGCCTGGGTCCTTGCTGCTCTGCTGTCACTGCTCCACTTTCCATCACATAACAGTACTATATACTACTGAGCTATATTTTACACTTCTAATGGTTTTAAACGATTATGCAATGATATCATTACCCTTAACTAGACTAATTTCCCATATATTTGAAAACTGTTTCCTTCAGTTTAGTCTGCTTGAGCCTGGTGTTAGCAGGGTAAAGTGCTTTATGTCCTGTTTCAGGGAAGCTACAGCATCTCAGGCATCCTGGAGAAGTAAAGATGTGACTGCAGCTGAGGAAGTCAGAGCCCTGCCTGACCTTGTTGGTAAAATCTATTTCCCTTAATGTCAGGTACTTTCGTTTTCATTTTGAAGAACCACCAGATGTCGAACTGAGCTGGATAAAGAATAATACTGAGCTCAGAAATGATCTGATGTGTTTTATGATGATTTGTACTTAATGCTGGCAATGGAGAATCCACATGTGGGGATTAGCGTTCAGAAGGCAGCGATGATGTAAGCAGGTTTAACTCATGGGAGCTGCCGTTTTCCAGCATCACACCTGAATGCTGCCTGAATGGCAGAGCTCAGAGCTTTGATTTGGCTGTTTATTGTTCCCAACAGCTCTAAGCTCTTCTGTCTTCCTTTTTCTCCTCAGAGGTTCCAGAGGAAAGGAGGCACAATCTCTTGGAGCTCGTGTCAGAACGCCGGCAAGGCCGCCACGATGCAGCACTGACCTCAATGCACCACGAGCTCGCTTGTGTGGCCAGGGTGAGGCTGGGGTTGGTAGTGTGGGTAGTCTGGAACAGCAGGCAAAGCTGAGAGCCTGATGTTCAGCAAATGGGGCTGAATTCTTTCCTGTTTTCAGGAAATCAAGCCCTTTGTTTTGGAACCTGGAAAACTGCTTTTGTCTAAACTGATGGAATCTGATAGGAAAACGTGGGTTCTTCTTGCAAAGATGGAGCTCGATGCCACTCTGGAAGGCTTCTCAATTGAAGTAAGGCAGTTCTTACCACTGTCAGCTCTTCTGTTATTCATACCTGTTGCTCACAGTCTGTTCTGCAGCCCACCTGCCTACGTCTTGCTGCAGTTTTCTGGTTTGAATGCATTTATTTTCACATCTATTTTTTTTTTTCATTGAGATTGAGAGTAAATCCTTCTGGCAGGATTTGGAACAACTGTGGACGACCATCCAGCAGGATTCCCTGACCAGAAAGGAGTGGATTCAGGAATGGGATGAAACCTTAAAGGAGGTGGAATGGAGCCGAGCTGACAAAGTGAGCTCAGATTTCAGGCACTGCAGACACCAGAAAGAAATCAGTCAAATAGTAACAAAAGCGATTGATTTCTGGTTGGTGTCTAATAATTTAGAATCAGTATTTGAAGATTCACTTCTGGATTTGTCAACCAAATGAATTTATTTGGGGGGAAAAAACCCATTTCTTATTAATATAACTGAAGTGTCTGTTCCCTAAGGCAAGCAGTTCTACAGAGCCCTCTGTGCCTTTTTGCTTCTTTGGCTGTACAGATAACAGACGTGCTGAGAAGGTATGCTGCAAAGCTGGAGGAGATTTCCTTCTTCTTGTCAGCCGATGTTCACAGGCTCATTAATGATGAGGCCATGGTAAGTCCTTCTTATTGGGAGACAGCTTGACCTGTAAGAAGACAGAGATCTGAAATTCACCTCCCCGAATTTTGTTCTCATTTTCAAATGGAAATGATCACTTCTACCTGTCAATCCCTGCCACGTAGGAGAGGGGTTTCTATATTGCATATCCTTTGTCATTTCAGTTCTTCATCCTTAGTCTGACATCGAGTTGGCACTTTATTCCTGTCGTCTATTGCTTTTATTCCCATCTTCATGTTTTCATACACAGATGATTAACAGAGCGCTGCTGACAAACCAGAGGGCAATAGTCGAGGTGTTCTTTAATCTGATGAAATCAGAGATGAAAAGGGAACTATTGCTTCAACTGAACTGGCAGGATAGAGTCAAAGTCTGGAGGCTCATCCAAAAGAACTGCATTGTCCGGAGCTTCAGGTCTGAGTTTTCACAGCAAGTCGTATTTTGAAGCATGAATAGCATAAAGTGACCCGAGTTCTTCATGTTTTCTACAAGAAGTGGTATTTTAGTATTTCTCCCCAGTAAAACTAAAGCTTTAGTGTTCTTGTTTTCAGTTGATACTCATAAGGCGCATCTTGTGTTTGTGTTTCAAGCATTCAGTTCTTCCCAACACTTAATCACATCAGTGTGTTCTTCCATCCTACAGAGAATTTATGGCAAAGGAAGAAATACAGGATCCCCAAACAGTGAAAATGGAAATGGAGAATATGATGAATGGTCAGATTCTGCTTAATGAACAGAGGCTGGAGCTGCTGCAGCGTCTTACGTATGACAGAAGAGAGTACAGTAACAGAATTCTTGGTGTAGTCAATGAGGGACTTGTGTTGGCATCCCTACCCATGATTGGGAATGGAGCTGCATGGCTTCTAAAGGGCCCTTCCAATCAAGCCATCCTGTTAGTCTTTGATGTGCTGAATGCTCTTTGCTGCACTTCAGTGTGCTGTTGTGTGATGCAGCAGGCAGGCAGGGCTTAAATCTCTTCCATAAAGCTCTTTTTAATGGGAAAAAAACAATAACTATGTGTTGGTTTTCAGTGCACCTGTTGTGCTACCAAGGGTCAGAAATGCAGCAACGCAGAAGTAAACCTTACTGATGTATGAAGTAGGAAGGGGTGGACATGGATGGGTGTATATGTAAAAATGGATGGTGTTTTCCAGTTTCTGGGTGGGAGATTGATTTGTATAATGTGTGAAGAAATGAATGTTGGAAGGGAGCTCATGCTGCTGCTTTACAGTTCTATCCATTCTGACAAAAATAAGATGGGTTGGGTAACAATGGAGGTTTAATTCCTTGTTGGTAAGCAGAGGGTTTCAATAAACATCATTCACCTTGTTTTATTTTCATTGCTGAAAAGGCCTTAAATAAAGCAGAGTAAGTCTGGTTATGCTGATTTACCCTGTTATCCTTTAACAACTGACTGGGTTATCTCTGACAAGATCTGATATATTGTTTCCTATTTTGATAGCGGTCTGTTGCCTCCAACGAGCACACAAGCTGAGCTTGATGAGTGGTACAACTCCTTGGTGGATTTAAACAGAAGTATAGGTATGTTGGGAAAGCAGAAACCAGTCTGGAATCCAAGCACTTCATTCTTCCCCCCATCAGTAACAAATCAGAGGGGTGCACTGAAAGTATGTTTGCTGTGTTCTGTGAAATGGCACAGTGTTGGCCATGCTCTGTTTTGCACACCCTCCAGATGCCCACAATGTGCAGTGTACAATGAAGATTCGTGCCCAGTATGAGAGCGTCCAGCAAAGATGTTTGGCAGGAGTGCAGCTGTGCAAGGTCAGTCCCATAGCATTGTGAAGCCTTGGAAGAGTTCTTGGTAACAATGGCAATGTGTTGTTGCAATGCTACAGGTTTGAGGATTGAGATAAGAAGATAAACTCATAGGATTCTATGATTAAATCAGTTCTGACCGTTGCCTTATTCTGCTGGAATACCTGCTGCTCATTTCATTTCATGGTAGCATTTGTACCTGAAATGCATAGAAGCAATGACAACTACTAGTGATGAAGGAATTGCTGTCCCTAACTTAGGTAGTGGGCTCGGAGTCAGAACCCTCAGTCTTGTTTTCAATCTGTCTCACCTTGGGGGGAAGAAAGGTCGCCCCTCAGCTCTGTTTCTCCCCATATCTGAGCTGGGTTGTACTGTTTACTTCTGGGATCTGGGAGGCTGAATCTTTGCTTCAAAGCATGTTGAGTCAACTGGATACTGAAGCTGTAGGACATGCAAATCATTTGAGACAGTGTTCACTTTCTTAAGGCCACGCAGTATTGTATTGCATTATATGTCTGTCCATAACATCATGTGGGTTTTTGCTTTGTTCAGAATAACCTGTTGAATCGGAGGGTATGCACACAGAAAGATGCTGAAGAAGTGGTGGATTCTGACCTGCTTCCTTTGACTGAGAAACTGCGATGCCGCTTTGAAGAAGAACTGGAGCTTATGGTTGTATGTTTGTAATATCTCCTTTAGTTCCTCCTCAGGAATAGTCTGTTATTCAGGTGCCATGGTCTGAAATGCCTAAGTGCATCTTAGGCTATTGGTGCCTTGCTGTACAGTGATTGAGTACCTGTCCCATAAGTAATACAGGTAGGATGTGATTCAAGAAAATAATTTATCAGTGATGGTTTTGTAATAGATCATCAGGGATTGGTTGGTTGTAGCCCATCTGGCCTAGAGGTGGAAGGATAGACTCCTAAATCTCTTCCAGTCCTGTCTTATATGGTCCCATACATGACAGTGACTGAGTAATTGCTCCTAAGATGAAGGATGGCAAAGTGCTCCTGGGGTTGTGCAGATCTTGGTGATTCTATGTTTTATGACGCCAGGAGAATAAACTGAAGGTTTGATGGTTCAGCTTCTAAAACAAAAGTCCATATTCTCATCTATTTTACTTGGACTGTTGTTTCAGATTAGAAGAGACTGTGGTGAATGCTGGCCGCCTTTTATCCCGTCATGTGTCCCCTTACTCTTGTATTTCACTTTCTTGTACGCAGCATTATGATAACTTGGGTCTATGTTTGTTTAGAGAGGATTTGAAGAGCTGGTTAAGCATAATGATCAGAACTGCAGAGACCTGTACAGCTACTGTCAGGAAGCCAGTGTTCTCTGGGACAACCATCGGCTCAGACTGTCCCAGCAGGAGGATGAACTGCAGAAGAACTTAAACGAATGTAGAAGGAAACAGGGTAAATCCCTTCAGGTATGAGCATAAAAATACGCTCTGATGTAAAGAAAGGACTCAATGCAGAGAAGCCTTTTGAATTCAAAATGACTGGTATAGGAATAAACGTATATTGATGGACGCTTATACTGGATTTTCTACCTGTTACGTTCATACTACCAAATGTTTTTGAATACATTCTGGTTGTTAATTTTGTGAAGCCCAAATAGTTATGAAGGGTTTTAGTAAGAACCCCCTTTTACTGGGTTCTTTTCATTGGGTTTAGGTGATGGAAACTAAGCTGGATACCCTTTTGAATAAAGTGAGGACTGCGAGCTCTGAGAAGAAGCTGAAGTCGTCTTTGGAAAATGCCCTTTCTTATTTGGATGGCATCAGAGCTGGGTATGAATCTTGTAGTGCAAAATTATTCAGTGTGTGTGTGAAAGCTGGTTGTACAGTTTAGGCCGTGTTTATGCTGAAGTGTGGTGGGGTGGAAATACACTGCTTGGTGCTTCTCATAAGGATATAAAAAGAAACAGTTTCCATATTGAGCAATGTTAAGGCAAACAGTACCTGTGTTTTGGGCATCACATCAAAGTAGGCACATACAGCTCTACGTGCTGAAGATTTTACCCAAAGGAAGACTGAGCAGCTGGAGGGGACGCAGTCATATTTTCACATCCAGATGGTCTTTCTCTTGGTCAGATCTGGCCTATGTTAGAAAACCACAAGGACCTGAGGTCTGTATGCGCACACCTCACACTGAAGCTGCTCTTAGAGCTGTTGGTTCAGTGCTCTTTATATCCATTAAGACCATTAAAACCAACCAAACAAAAGCAAAATACCTTTTTGATGGTAGTAAATTATCATGAGAAGTGGTGGCTTTTGCTCACTTAGGTGTTTATACTGAATGAATCCCTACTAACAAACCAGGATGCAATGTGTTTAAGTATAGTATAATAGTTGATCCTTGACTGGAGCAGATTTTGATCCATACCATTTGGATTTAAGGATATAGTAGTCGTATTTCTTTTCATTTCTGTACATTTTTAAGTCCCTTAAAAAAAGGTTTTGAATTTAATAGGCATGAAGCATCCAACAAAGTTCTCGTGGAAAAAGTCATGAGTTACCCAGAAGCCATTTTGCAGGAGCTGATTTCTTACAGTGAATCCCTCAGCCAGTATTTTAATGTAAAAGAAATCTTCAAACAGGTATGGAGAAGACAAACTTGTTTTGAAGTCTCCTGGGTACATTAATTTTTTAAGACTGTTGTAGCTTAATGAAATAGGTCTGTTTTGGAATAGAATCTGTATCTCTTATAAGCAAGCCAGTTTTTACTTTACAGTTGTTCTGTTGTCTTCTAGAACTTGGAAGGAAAGTCAGACTTCGCATCTCCAGGTCAAGGTAGTACCTTGATAGTACAGATAGGCCTTTGGTTTGCTGGATTGTGATCACTAAAGCTCTGCTTTCACTGGAAATGATTAGGTGAGGTTTTGGATGCTGAAAATCAAGGGGAGCAGCAAACTGAAAGCACTGTGCAGGAAGATGAAGAAAAGCAAAAGGCTGAGAGCTGTCAACAGCAGGAGGAAGGAACAAATATCCCTGAGAACGAGGAGGCCTTTGCACAGGAAAGTGAAGAAGGGGAGGAACAAGAAGACAAGAGTATTTTTCAAGGGAGCGATGAACCAGGAGACACAGAACGGAGGACGAGCTTTTCACAAGTAGGTGAACAAGAGAATGAATGTATTTGGAAGTGATGGAAGGTTTGTGCAAACTCATAGCAAATAGGAGGTCATCTTCTTGCTGAAATGTCTTAAATTCCTTAGCATGTATTTAGTTTGTACATAGAGTACGTGTCTACGCTGCTTTTACCCTTGTAAAAACCTGTAGCAGCTTTAGCATGCACGTCTGTCTTTCTTCCTGGTGTTCTTAACCTAAGGAGAACGATTTCAGCTGTATTTGTATCTCAGTGTTACTTTTTCAGGTATTTAGTCCCATTCATTCCATTTATTACCATAACAAAACCCTTTTAAAACATTGGTTCTGCCTGTTCAGGCTTACAAATGCATTCTCTGTGTGAGTTTGTCCAAATTTGGGATAAGAATGTTGTTCCTAACATCCATAGGTTCCTACATTGGCACTGCTGGTTATTCACTTATCTTAGTACACTGTTGTTGGAGGCAATGGATGATCATTCCCAGTTCTTTCCTAGGATACGTTCGACAGCAGCAGGGTGGGAATGTCTGAACTCCCTGTTGAGACCTTCACCACTTCCAGTGGAAACACCTACACTGTTGTTGGAGCTGAAGAGGCCGGGGAGCCTGTTGTCCCAGAGACACTTCTTACAAGCTATGATGGGAAAGGATCACTTCCTACATACTTGGAACATGCACTTATCAAAGAAACAGTGTTTGTGGAGCTGAAGAAAAGGTAAGTAGGAAACTGTTTTCTCTTTCCTTTTTAGGTGATAGAAACATTTCAGTTCTTTGGGAGGAATGTCAAACTAAGTATGCAAAAATGATCTGAATGTTTTGGTGTTAGTCCTTGTTTTAATTGGTAAAAAGTAGCACTGACACTGTGGAAGTGTTTGTGAGACCACATCTTCCTGTTTGTCACTCAGTGTTCCTCACTGTAGGCCTTGATTTAAATCATAGGGTTCGTCTCTGCTTCTTTGAGCACCTGGAGAAGTGGTTTGCAGAGTCCTTATCCAGCTCATGGGCCACTGCAGGCGCCAAGGAAGAGGAGCTGAGTTCAGAACTTGAGCAGCATCTTCTCTCGTGTGAAATGAGGAGAGAGGATATAGAGACAAACATCTACCATGTCAGAGCTGGTACGGACCTCTTCACTCTGGACACTGTCTTCATCTGGAGATGGTCATACTGGGGGGTGGGGGGTGTCTTTAGCCAACTGTGAAGGAGGCTCCTTGGGGAGAACAGGGAAATGGATCATAAGTCAACAACAGGAGAAAAACCAAAGAGTTGGGTCTACTTTATTAGTAGGTTTAAGCCCCTCTGAGGTCCAGTTTGTTTTGTTTCACTGGTGCATCTGGGTAATGGTGGCTGTGTCAGGCTGTACCAAACAGGGAATAATGACCATATCGTAAGACTTCTTTTCTCATCAGCTGAACTGTTACTTCATGAAAAGCACCTGGAGTGCCACTGCAATGAGCTGGGAGAAGCTCTGAAGAAGGCGAGGGCTGAATTCCTCAGATTCTGTGATCAGCAAAATGACAGCATCCAAAACTTGGACTCTCGGATCCGTGACGTAGAATCAGCATTCCTCAGGTCTCCCATGGCTGAGAGGTTAGTGTGCCAGCAGCCAGAGCCGGTCTGCCTGTTCCTGGTGCTGTTCCAAGCCCCTTCTGTCTGTCATGTAAAGGCTCTCCTGGAATGCTATGAAAATGGAAGTGATTTTTTTCCCTTTCTCTCTGAATGGATTACTTTTTTTTTCCATATATTTTGGAAGGGACACTAGTCTTAAAGTAGATCAACATGTTGGATTTATTTAGGCTTTATCCAGCTTACTGAATCTGTGAAGTAATAGGCTAATTGGTTTCAAAGGACGCTCTATATCTGCACCAGCTGCTTGCTGGTGTGTGCTGAGTGTCATCAAAACAACCACCATTGGGTAAGTTACTTTCAGAACAGTAAAATACTCCTGAGTTCTCAGATCTCATTGATGTCATGAAGGCAGGAGTCTCCAACCTGTAATGCTTGCTCCTCTTTCTACACGTCTTCTCAGCCTTCTGCTCACTTCAGGTTCTCTTCCTCCAGCAGCAGCATGTGCCCAGAGCTCCTTCATTACTTGGATGTCATTCGAGTTTCCCTGGGAAGCTATCGGAACTATCTGAAGGAATCTGTGGGAAAATTAAGAGATTCAAATGTGAACTTTCTCCGAGGCTGCAGGTATTATAGAGATACCGCTGGAGGAATGTTGTTAACGTTCTCTGTATCTGGGTATCATCGTTTGTTCTATGGGCAGAGCAGGAAAATTCATGTTTCTTTGCGACTCACCTGGTTATAGCCGTATGTTCCTCTGAAGAGCATTGTTGCTAAGCTGCATTTGTCACACTCTTTTCATCACATTCATCTTGATATCTGTGCAGTAGGGCTGCTCAGCCACCATAAAAATAAAGGGAGAACTTCTCCAGAAGAGCAATGATGCATTGGTGGCACAGGCTGCCCAGGGAGGTGGTGGGGTCGGTATCCCTGGAGGTATTCCAGAGCCACGGAGATGTTGTACTGAGGGATGTGGTCAATGTGGAAATACTGGTGGTAGACAGATGGTTGGACTGGAGGGCATCAGAGGTCTTTTCCAGCCCTGCTGGTTCTATGATGAGTGATGGTTTTCCCTTTGCTGGCTGCTTTCAGGTTATTTGTGGAGGGAGGCAATTTTTCTTCTGAGGAGGTGCAGGCTTTCAGTAAGCGTCTTCAGAAAGAAAGCAAATCTATTGACTCTTTTGAGAAGTCAATTGTGTCTGATATGGAGAAAATGGAATCGAGATGCTTGGCACAGGTTTGTGCGGAGCTTCGCTCTTTTGAGTTATGGCTTATATTGGTGTATATAATAGGATTTATAAACACCTTGGACTGGACTTTAAAGCTGTTCAGGTAAATTCTGTGTGATGGAAGAAGTAGAAATGGTGACTTCTGTTAATTAAGCTGGAAAAAAAAAAAGTGAGTTTGTCTCATTTCTGGGATTTTTAAAGGCTACTGAAGTTATCAACCAGGCTGAAACAAGGCTCCGTTGTCTCTTTACGAATCGAGACTTTATGGAGAAGATCCAACGGCTTCTGACAAGTCTACGGGTGCAAATCAGAACCGAGGTACGAGCAGAAACATCAAAGCTTTGTTTGAATGAAGTTTAATCATTCCTCTTTTAATTCAATTGAAGGGATTTCTGACTGAATTCAGAGCGAACTGACCACGAGGAACTACTTGTGTCAGTTCAAAACTGGTTCTGTTCCAGGTAGCAAATTCCAATTTGCAGGCAGAAGCATTAAAATCCTGCCTGGAGAAGCTCCGTGCTTTTGCTCACCCTACAGCAGATAAAGAAGTAAGTTCTAAACAGATGAAATGATGTTTCCTTGACCACGTTTTTGTCTCAGGGCAGCTCTGTATCTGTTCTCCTACTTGCAATACAATCTCATTGCTTCTCTGGTGCATTAAATGTCATCTGTGTTGCTGTTTCTTTCAGGCTTTGACTTCTGAAGAGTTGTTTGACTTTATCAAAGTAGTGCTGAAAGAACTGAAGGCAAGGAGCCAGTACCTCGACTGCCTGCTAGTGAATGCAACAAGAGCAGATGATAAAGTAGGACAGTATTTATTCTCTCCCTTTTTATTTGATTTTGAGTGATTCTTTAACATGCATCTGCTTTAAAGTACATAAAGTAATCAGTACATATTTAGATGGTGCTGATGATGGTTGTGAGGGTCTACTCATAACCACTTCTAAGTGTCACAGAGCCGTACAGCTGTAACGACATTTCTCCTGGTGTTACAGAAGTTTTTCTTCCAGCCTGTAAAGCAAAATAGCATAAGTTTGAAGCATCTATTTTATAGCCAGTAACTACATGTATTGCTGACACAAGCTGCCTGCCACAACAAGCACGGTTTCATTTTGTGCCCAATTTAGGAGCACTTTGCCCCTCCTGCAGCTGCGGTTACGTTACAAGGTCCCATTGCTGCTGCCATTCGAGCGGAGCACAAACTGGTGATGATGGGGCTGGATCCCGACAGATTTCCTTTGTTAAATCCAAGCAGAATGGGGAAATCTGCAATTGAAGATTTATCAGTAAGCTTTATTAAGAACTTACTCGAGTAAGTACTTGTTTGCCTCGTTATGTTTTTGTTACTGTCTTTATTTATGTTTTCCTTGCTATGTATATCTTATCACTTCAAGCAGCCTGTGATAGTAATAAGAACAATTGAATGCACAACTATGCAATTAGTTACTCCGTGAAGGTACTCCCTTTTACACTGTTGGTTGTAAACGTGACCCCATGCCTTGAACAGCATCTCAGCAACTGCACGGAACACTTGATAGGAGAAGGGAACTTGCAGCCAGGTATTCCAAAGCCAATTAGCTTTTCCTTTTGTTCCAGAGTTCAGTCACCCAGGAGAAAATCTTCAGGCCGAAATCAGGACAGCAGTGATTCACCGAGACGAGGTGTGCTGGAAGTTCTGATTTATTACATTCATCTCAATTGTAGTTTGTAGTATATTAGGGAGCAGGTTGAGCTGCTCCAGGACAGAGGTTTACACATGAGCTCTGAGAGGGCTGTGCATCCTCACTGTCACCTTCTCTGTCTTTACTTTGCACTATGGTGTCCTCTTTACCAATTAAAGGTGCAGAGTGGGATGAGGTGAGCTTCTCTTTGGTTGTTTTTAATGAAGTACCTATATTTGTTATAGCAAAAGTTGTGGAAGAAAGCTGGCATTTATACTTTGCTCTTCTTTTTTCCTTATTAAATGCAAAGCAACTCTTACCACGCAGAGGAAGAATTCTCACTTAAGTGTATCTGGTAAAGGTCATCGAAGCTCTGTTTATGAGCAAGCAGCTCAGAACAGCAAAAAGCCAGCTACTAAAAAAAAGGCATCAACAGGAAGGTGAGATGTTACGTACTCGCATGGTTCTGCCTGTTCTTGGATGAATCCTTCCTTATTATTCATTAGACTTCTTCCTGCAGTGCTTCTCATTTGGGATCTCATGGTTTGTGTCCCTGTGATCAGCCCTTTGCTTCACTTCGTTTTCTTCCCTTTCATATCCATTGCACCACCAGCTAGCTCAAACAATCAGAGAAACAAGAGACTTTATGGACCAATCTTTTTCTTGCCTTCTTAGCCTACGGAAACACAGCGGATCCATTCTCAGTGACAAGAGATTTCAGATATTTGGGGAGATGCCTCCTGAACTGAAGTAAGTTGTGTGTATCATCAGAAATCCATCACTCTGTATGTGTGGAGGGGGTGTGTGTGTGTGCATTCTTGGGCTCTCTATTACATTTGCACAATTGGATAAGGAATGAACCATTACAGAGATGAGTTTGAAGTGGTTCTGTTCCCCTACTCTATTAGAACTGACTGATGGATCTTTATATGGTATAATTGTCTTTTTTATTATCGTTTTTGTTCATTTGCAGTACTTTTAAAGGGATTGTTACGAATATTCTCTGGACGGGTAATAACAACTTGCTCAGTCTTGCTGAGGTAAGAAAAGTGTTTCTTGGTCACTATTGCTGCTGTAGGTGTAATGTGTCATTTGAATGACTTTGGATATATCATAATGTTTGGATATCCATCCAAAAGCTGCTTACTTCATCAGGCCTTCTGATTTTAATAGTTCTTGATGCAGAGCGTATTTAATGATGAAGTACTTCAGAACCTCAGGTGGTTTAATATATGGGGGCACCAACAACTGTATGAGTGTATGGCAGCAAGTCTGCAAAGCCAAGGCAGCCCCAGTCTTCTTCATTCTAATGAATAAGTGTCTATTAGACAATTCCTTAATAGGACTGTAATAACAAATATTTGAGGGTGTTACCAAGGCTAAAAGCAGTACAGTAATAAGAGGATGATAATGTCTTTTCAGAATTGGTAGTTAAGCTGCACTGTAGTCTTGGAAACGCTCCCTGTTCAAAGAGCAGATAGGGATTAGAATAAAAGCACTGAGGAAGATAACTGGTATCAAATAAGAGAGCGACTGACAGCCTTCTGTATGCATAGATACAACTTGTTTGTACGTGTTATCAGCATCTTTTCTGTCTTATCTTAACCTCTTGAAGGAGTTCTACCTCACAGAGCAGCATCAAATCACAATGCCTGAAGATCTTCCAGAGACATTTGAACGTTGTGCAGAAGTATTCAGACGGAATCTGCTGTCGTATCAAAGTCAGACAGATGAGTACTACAATTCCTGCCTTAAAGGTAAATTATTTCAGCCAAGACTTTTAATTTCACCGAAAACAAATCAAGAACAAAGTAGGTAAGTGGAAAAACTGTTGGTTTTATTGGGTCAATAGCGTCATTAATGTATTATCTGCTATGTAGAATGTGAGGAAGGAGCCATTTGCTAAGCGGATAGACCTGCACAAGGTCACATCTTTTAGCAAGTGTGTTTCTGTAGTTATGGGGCTCAGGAAAAGGA
The DNA here is from genome assembly GCF_039878825.1 of Excalfactoria chinensis. NCBI lineage: Eukaryota > Metazoa > Chordata > Aves > Galliformes > Phasianidae > Excalfactoria > Excalfactoria chinensis. Next base: position 5,486,112 of record NC_092842.1, on the reverse strand, counting down.
ATATTAGGGACAGAATTTAAGGCAGAGAATTCCTTCATGTTTGACTGCTGCGCTGTATGTCCACCTCAGCTGAATCTTCTTTCCTTGCAAGAATTTTGGGATCAGTTGAAGTCATTTGAAGAGGAACTCCCTTACGTCTCCCAGTTGGCAGCCGATGGCCTTTTAAAGGAACACAAACAGAAGCTCATCTGTGCCACCAGTAACATTCAGCACTCCTTCAATCAGCAGCTGGAGGACTGGAGGGATGTGAAGGTGTGTGTCATAGAGGCACTGGAATATTTCCAGTCTAAGCAATGCTGAAAGCACTAAAATTATTCACAGTTTCAAACTCTTTAGGGTCTGTAGCGCTGTATGAGTTGTGCTAGCATGCTTTATAGAAAGTGATTGGTTTTACTACTTTCTCATCATGACTCAATTGCACCTTCTTTATAGAAAACATTCCTTATATGCTTGCCTGCAGGCTGCCCATGAGAATGAATTATGTCCCTCTCTGGGACATCCAGACAACTTGCTGCAGCTGGAGGCTTTGTGCCAGCGGGAATCAAAAGAGCAAAAGGACCACGTTGATGCTATTCACCTCCACATACAGAGGCTTCAGGTAAGCGTAAGGCTGGTGCTTAAGATCAACTTGATAGATGTTGCATATGGAAAGGAGAGTAGCTCTTGGATATGTGTTTTTTCCTTTGCCAACAGTGACGTGGAAAACGTTTTCAGTTTTATGCAGTGCTGTTCACACAGTGTCTTTAAGTTATGTGCTGGCAGCATTTGATCGATATATGCATTAATGCATATAGTGCATATGCAAGTGCACGTAACCCATCATTTGTATCGCTCATAGGATGTACCGAGGAGAGGTGGCTCATCTCTTAATGGTAGAGTAGATGCATGTGAGTCTATATCTGAAGTAACAGTGATGTTCTCTGATTTATTTTACTTGCAGAGAACAGGCCTGGAAGGCTTTCTTTTTGTGTGCATTTCATTGGGGCAGTTGGTATTTGTGCAGACACACGCATACCATTTCTATAGCAATACCTGAAAGCCCCTCTGCTCAAAGTATGTGAATTCCATAATGGCCTTTGCTTTGAGTGGAAAGGTTATGTTTACAGGTTCCTTTTCCCATCCATTTTGGATGCTTAACCCAAATATACAACCACACACATAGAACTCTGTAGGCTTTCATGCTTTACTTGAGGTCATCAGAGTGCTTAGAGCACCGCATAAGGTACATCCAGATCCATCTGCAGCCCCGTGGCTGCTATCTGCAGCTGTTGTAAAGCATCAAGGTTGGAGAGGAGCATAGTTCCTAGGGAGCTAAACTAAAAGGAGATGAGATCAAATTATCAGAGGAACTCCTCTCAGGGGTATCCGATGTCCCAACAGGACTGTGCTGCTGAGTGCACCCAGAACTTTGTTTCAGCTCTGGCTGCCTTCACAGAAAAGCTGCTGCTGGAATTAGATGAAAGCATTACTATTGATGACATACAAGCACCAAGTAAGTAATGATGGAGTTTCTTGTTTGGCGTTCTCCTTCCTTCTCAAAGACTGCAGCATGCTCTCCATAGGAAGAGAGTGTGTAAATATTCTATAATACATCAAGTGAGGGGAAATTGTGTGATTACACGTGCAGAGCTATTTCTTGCAAGCAACAAGCATCTATCCACATGGTGTTACTTGAAAGCAGCAGCATGACTGCCTCCGTTTGGCTCCTCCTGAATGTATCTTATGTCATCTCCCAGAAACTGAAACGCCAAAGAAGAAGAAATTCATGTTAATCCATCATAAACAAGCTGATCTTTCTCTAGAGACCCGTGGAGCTGCGCAGTTGGTTGAACGTGGGAGCAGGTAATATTAGATCATACTGGACACCACTGTATTCCATTTCTCTTCCATAAGCTGACATCAGGCTCAGTCCTCATTGTTTTCTTGCTCCAGTTGTTAAAGTTGCTCGGTGGTTGTTTTGCTTACCACTATTTCTCACTTGCCTATATATAAATCTGTGGAATACTGTGTGTTTGCCCTCAGAAAATAAGAATTCTGTTTACTGTGCAGATCTCCTGGCTGCTCTCTTCTATTCCAACTGTCTCTCAATGTTTTTTTGTTGTTATTTGTTTTGTTTCTTTAAGGACCTGGCCAGGAATACCCATGACCACACTTATGGATGATTCAGACCGTGTTACGGTCAGAGAAACTGCATCAGTTACAACAGCAAAGACTACACTGGGCCATATAGCAGCAGTGGAAGCAAGAGATGCTGTATATAAGGTTGATCAGTGGGAAAGGGCTCTTATGGGGGGCGGTGTCTGTTTTTGCTGTGGGTTTGTATAGATATGGCTACGTTTTAATATACAGAGCAATTTCAGACCTTGAAGCAGTGTTCTCCATGCATAAAAATCCTCTCTTATGTCTGCATGCAAACATTTATGTACTCTCTGATTCTAGGATCTGTTTTAGGACTTGGGTTTAGGAATTATACCCAATTTCTACCGATTTTGACCTTAATTGTTGTTCTTTGCACAGAAATACATATGTAAACTTGAGCAGCAGTTAGCCCAGATCAAGGAAGAAAGTACCTCTGAGCTGGTAAGAGTTCAGCGTTGGGAAGATTGGTGGAAGCAGTCCATCCAGAAAATTAAGCAGCTCTATACATGAGATGAGTCAAATCTTGCTTGGGTCCTCCTGTTGTACCAATAAACGTCCTCTTAAACATAGGAAATAATTCCCATGCATCTTTACTGGAGTAATTGGGGAACGTAGGTAACTAGTTTGTGGGTGTGTTCATATGTGCCTTCTCAGCTGTCATAGTTTGGTTTGGAGATCATCCTGTCCAACCCTCTAAGAACAACGCTTTCCTTGTAGTGATGATCATTGCCTTATCAGGGCTAAAAGGAAGAAGTTTTCATTGAATACAAGGTAGTTTTGTACTGCACGCTGTGGAATTGTTGATGTATTACTGGTTGTTGTCAGGGATCTCAGTTCCCCCCATCCAATCCAGTTTAAAGCCCTGGTGATGAGCCCAGTTTGCTGCCTGTTACATCCTTACCCCTCCCAGCCAGCTGTGGCCCATCCAATGTCAATGCACCCATCTCTTGAAGGTGCATCGGTGCCCGTAGTACATAAACCCTGAGTGTGACACCATGACCTCACTAGTGCCTGGGTTACCCCCAGCCTGACCCTCAGGGCTGTTGGTTGCTGTGTTGCTCCAAGTGCTTCTCTCTGCTGCTGCCAATAAGAATCACAGAACGGCCCAGGTTGGAAGGGACCTCAGATCACAAATCTCCAACACCCCCCCACCACAGGCAGGGTCACCAACCTCCCCATTTAATACCAGCCCAGGCTGCCCAGGGCTCCATCCAACCTGGCCTTGAAAGCTTCCAGGGATGGAGATGTATGTTTGCAGCCCTCCTCTGGACCCTCTCTAACATATCTCAGCCTTTCTTGTACTGAGAGCTCCGGACCTGCACACAGGGAGGGGTAAAATAGGGGAAGAGAACGCTCCGCCCCGCACGGATGTTACGCATTGCTCTGCTGGGGAGTGCTGTCATCCCTGCTTGCAGCAGAGGCGTTCCCACAGCTCCTGGCATCAAGCCTGCTGCTCTCTTAGCTCACACCACAGATTCCTCTACATGATTTCCAGGAAGGCGTTGGGATCTTTAGCCTGCCTGTCTGCTGTTACCGCATTGATCTGGTAAGCATTTGCTGGTAACTTGGTTAATGTTTAAACGTGAGTTCCCTGGCTGCAGCAGGAAGCGTGATTTGCAGGAAGTTCCTCTTAGAGTCACGATTAACAGAAACCTGCAGTCCCCTCTCCCACCCTCACCCTAACAGAGCAGCCCTTTCCTACCCAGCCCTGGCTGCATCCATTGCTCAGCAACCTAATGTTCCCTCCTTGCTCTTTGTAGCTCATGCTGTGACCAAAGCTGAAGAGAGAAAGAAACCCGTGCAAACTCTGTGCTGTGTTTTACGTGTGATTTACCCAGCATCTCTGCCTCAGGCAGTGTCATTGTGGCACGCTGCTGTGTTTGCACGCTTCTCACTTTTGAATGTTGCCCTGCAGGTCTCCATTTGTGCACCTGTTCTGAGAGCACGTGGAGCTCAGTTCTGTAGATCACTTGATGCAAACAATATTGAATCCTGATGGCTCAAGCTCAGCACTTCTGCACTCCTTTTAACCCAAGCTTTCCATTTACACCTTAGCAGCACTGTGTTCTGTTAAAGGCTGAATATAACACACGCTACGCTAACGAGTAAAATAAACCAGCAGTTAATTAGAGTTACTTTGAGAGTTACTTATCACAACCTATACCAGATTCTGAGAAGGTCTTGGGAAACACCAGCAAAATATATTTCAGTGCTGCTTACCTCATAAGTTTTTACTATCGCTTACAGGCTTGCGGTTGGGAATTGGAAAGTGCACTACATCCCATATTACCTTCCTTGCCCTGGAATCTTGTAAGTCTCTCATTCTGTATGTAACAAGTATCACAGGTCACTGCTACAAGACCTGAACTGTGCTGACTGTACACCTGGTTGTTAGCAAGCACTCTCTTATCTTTTATTTCATGCAATGATGAATCCATGATTAGTGTCTCTAATAAAATCACGGGGATACAGCCCTTTCTGTTCAGTCTGCTTCCCCTTTGGACCAGCTCTGTGTTTGTACAGCGTGGACAAAGGTCTCAAGGTCCCTTTTGTTGTATCATCACAGAGTTGAGTTTGTTATTACACATGTATACATGTACATACATGATCTCTCTACGCTTTGGGATGCGTGTCTGCCAGCTTGCTGGGTGAAGAAATGTAACCCGGAGGGATGAGATGAAGGGTTGCGTAAGGAGCTCGGAGTCATTAAAAACACTGTCTTGTAACTCATTCATTTCTCTGGCTGCTGTTCTGAGTGTGACGTATTTTGGGTAGCTCAGCCCTCTTGGGGAACAGGAGCAAATATGCAGGGAATGAACGTGTATGAGGTCAGCACTGGCAGCCCCAGCAAGTGTGCTCTTCCCTGCTTTTTGACCACTGCACTGATGTACTCACAGACTCAAAGGGCTGCCATCCTCTCCCCATTGTTCTCTTCTGTGCTCAGCTGTGATTTGCCTGGCAACCCTTTAAGTTGTGCGCAGGCAATGCCCAATTCTTTACACCAGTGTGCACAGCAACTGGAGTGAGAGCTGGGACAGCTGTCTGTACACCAGCAGGTCCTGAAGCTAAACCTGTGTCCTGTTAAAAGCATCACAGACTCTTTTATTTTCCCACCCCATCACACAGCTCCAAGAAACTCCAGTATGTGGAGGAGAAGCCAATTCAGCTTTTCCCAGAGTAAGTAATATCTTTTTATTTCCCATTGTTTCTCCCTTCTGGGCGTATTTTGTGTGTTATTCAATGGATATTTCTTCCTTTTTACAGATTATTTTATCAACAACCAAGAGTGCTGGCTCCAAAGTAAGTTTCTTTGTTTGCTGTTTGTTTCTTGGTCCTTTCACGTTACAGAGCTGCTGGCTTTGGGTACTTTGTGGCTCTATGCTCCTAATTAACATGTTAGCACAGTCAGCCCATCTACATATTGCTTCCAGGGACTCTGAGATGAGAAGTAAATCTGTGTTCTAACTACTGTTACTTCTGGAACTGCACCATAGCTTTAACCAGCTGCGAGCGAGCTCTGAATCCATTTCAGGACAAAACCAAGCAGGTGCCCTGTATGACCTTCAGCAATGCATTCAGCCAACCTGCTGGATCTGACCCTGGAACAAAGCCTGGGAAGCAGTCAGAGCAGTGAGCTTGAATAGACAGGGAGGGGTTTGGGCAGCAGCAGTGAGACGTGGCTTAGGCAGTGCTCCTGTCAGCTCGTGTTTGTCAGCAGTCTCCTTTGAGCCAGCTACCACGGCCTGACTCTTATCTCCAGCAGCTCCGCTTCATCAGCTGTTGTTAATAAGCACACCCTGTAGGGAGGCTTTCTTTACCTGGCTGTTGTGATGGGCTGTGCTGTGGCTGGACATTTCATGCCTCCAAACTGGAATAAATTGATGTGCACAGTCAGCTGGTGTGTGCTGGAGTAAGTGAGAACTCTGTAGCTTTGAGTGCACTGCTTCCTAAAAGGAGGTGGTGTCTGGGTGCACACCCTCACCTTGTAATTGTGTGTGTTAATACAGGGGAGGGTTTGATCTCTCTTCAGCTGCCATTGCCTTGAGAGCATGACGGGTGGGAGACTGCTCTGTCCTCAAAGTGTGACCCTTTACCATGTGGCCATGACCAACTTTGTTAGCAGAGTGACACAGATTGTGGCCAGACGGAATGTGAAAAGACAGGGGGAAGGCTGATGGTGTAAATAATACGCTGCTTAAAGAAACCAAAAAGGGGGAAAGGAGCCCTGAAATGGAGGAAGAAAGTGGGAATACTGGGTATAATCAGGCTCTGCTCTATGTATATTCAACACTTCCACTTCTCCCACTCAGGAGATCAAGGATTTTCTGTAGCTTTTACATATTTGAATGCCAGTTCACATAAAGAATCTTGAATTCTGTCTGAATATGTTAAAGCTATATATAAATAGTGGGAAAAACAACTGTCACGCCACAAGCTGTGTTTTAATAATTCCACATCCACGGAGCATATTTCTATAATGATTTACTTATTTCTACTTGCATTTTAATCCACTTGTAGCCATGTGCATCAGAGTGATAACAAATGTGCATAGCTTCTCATTCTGTAAGTCCTGAGGTCATTAAACTCCCCTCAGCAGATCAGTCCTGGAGGCTTAAATGAGATTTCAGTGTGTCATCACTTATTTCTTTTTGCCAGTTCCATAAACAGTGCTGAATTTCAACCCAGGAACTGAAATGTCGTTGCTGTATGACATTAAATGACATTAAGAGCGTGGGGAAAGAGATCTGAACGCAATGCCGTCCATAAGAAGTCAATGCTGATGTACTCTGCAGTGTTTCTTCTCCACTGGCTTGAAACCAAAGGGAATGGTCACGTTTTGTTAACACTGCCCTTTTTTTCAGGCGTCAGGATGTGCTGACAGTCACACCATGGTTGGCTCCCATCGTTTGGGAAGGCACCTTCAGCCCTGAGATCCTGGACAGTGCCTACATGCCGTTGAATCTCACCATAGGGGTGACAGCTTTTGCTATTGGAAAGTAAGTGAACCATTTCTGGGGGACCCAGTTCTTGGCTGCTTATGGAAAGGTGCTCTGGGCTCTTCAGCAGAGCTGAAGTCTGTTTCAATCTGTAGCCAGTTTTTTATGCCTCCATTGAATGGTTTGGGCTGGAAGGGACCTCAAGGATCATCAAGATCCAACCTTCTTGCCACAGGCAGGGCTGCCAGCCTCCATATTTAATACTAGACCAGGCTGCCTAGGGCTCCATCTAACCTAGCCTTGAACACTGAACCCATTCAACCTGGCCTAAGTGCTGTGTCCATAATCATACAAGCCTGTAAAATAACCTTGGCAACCAAGATACCTGCAGAAATTAGAGATGAAGATAGGTGGTTTGTTGGCCAGCCAAAGTGGGGATGATGGACTTGTTCCTTGTTCTTCACCACTCTTCACTGTATATATAATGTATGCAACCTTACAGCAGTACCTAGCAACACTCCCTTGTCTTCATTCACTGTAGTACCCTCCATGATCCACCATGCAGCCCCATGTCTCTGCTGTGCTGTTCATGTTTGTCTGTACAGATACACGAGGTTTGTGGGCCACTTCCTGGAGTCAGCAGAGATGTACTTCATGAAAGGCTATCGAGTGAACTACTACATCTTTACTGACAACCCAGAGACGATCCCCAATGTCCAGCTGCAACCTGGCCGAAGGTTTGAAGTTGTGCACATCAAGAAATACTCCAGCTGGCAAGAGATCTCCATGCGTAGGATGGAGGCTATAAACCTACACATAGCAGAGAGGAGCCATAAGGAGGTAGACTACCTTTTCTGCCTGGATATTGACATGGTGTTCCACAATGCTTGGGGGGCTGAGACCCTCGGTGACATGGTAGCAGCCTTGCACCCTGGTTATTTCAATGTCCCTCGAAGCCAGTTCCCATATGAGAGGAGGAGCTCTTCAGCAGCCTATATCTCTGATGAAGAAGGGGACTTCTACTATGGGGGAGCTGTGTTTGGAGGGCTGGTCAAGAAGGTCTACGAATTCACCAAGACTTGCCACATGACCATCCTGGCAGACAAAGCCAATGGGATCATGGCAGCCTGGCAGGAAGAAAGCCATCTCAACAGGCACTTTCTCACCCATAAACCCTCTAAGGTGCTCTCTCCAGAATATATATGGGATGACAAGAAGCCAAAGCCCCCTGAAATTTTCCTCATACGCTTTTCCACGGTAAATAAGAACTACCGGGAGATAAGAAATTGACCACCCGACCACGTGATCCAACCTGCTGAATGTCAGCTCCCAGAGAAGACGTCCCACTGTGGGTAGTTTCTCTGGAGAGTGAGAGCCTTAAATTATTTCAGAAGTAAAAGCCAAAGTGAGAATGGAAAGGTTTCTATGTTCCTAATCATTGCAAATACAAGCGTTGCGCTGGGGGCTGCAGCACACCAGAAGGTATACAGGGGTCGGCTGTCAAGCAGAAGGCAGTATTCATAGGGTTGTCTTCAAGGCTGCAAATGCTGCTGTTTGCTTGTTTTCCTGAAGCTTTGCAAAAATGTAGGAGGATCAAAACAGGCTTTGGCATCCCCGTGGGGAAAAAAAGAAGGTGCAGATTAAGACCTTCCCACTTAAAAAATGCTCCAATTACCCTGCTTTAAAAAAAAAAAGCTGTTATTAATTTTCACTTGCTGTAGTTCAAACACTTTGTAAGGATCAGCAAACGTCTTCTCAGCAGTGAGATGCAGGAATCCCTGACAGTCCAGCAGTGCCACTTCACATAGCACTTACCTTCCACTTCCAAGCTGTGTTTTGGGCACCCGAGTTCAGGCTGACCTGGCACAGTTCAGACCCAGAGAGCATTGCTCCAATCACAGATGTGTTCTACACCTTCTTGCCAGCTCACACATCTCTGGAGCTCATGTAATCTTTTCCATGCTGTAAGAGGTCCACGTGCTTCTCTGCTTCAGTCCTCTCCAAATTTTCTGAGCACTATAAAATTGGCCAGAAGCTGTTGGAGCTGACAGTGAGAGCTGGAGTGTTTCCTGGAGACAGGTGGCTTCACTCCATAATGAGATGCTGTCTTGAAACTGTATGTTCAGCTGGGAGCTGGGGTTAACCTTTTCTTTGCATGAACGTGATGAGAAGCTGACCCTCCAAGCCTGTGGAGCAAACAGGTGGGGAGGGTGTCCAAACACAGGGGAACAGCTGTGCCTCGCCAGCAGCAGCTGCAAAATGGATCATCAGCTGAGGTTACAGCATGGAGGTCTGTGTGTTGCCTTCCTGCTACAGCACATCGGCTGTGAGCTCCTAAGGAGTGCTGCAAGTCTGTGCCAGCCTCGCTTGCCAGGAAGATCTTTATCCCAGTATTTCCAAGGACGGGCCAAAACCAGGATTATTACTGACCTTTTTCTAGTTCTAAAACAATAGTGTCCTAAGTCCAAACCTGACTTTAGGGTCTCATTATGTTGATGGCTATGTATGGGCATATGGAGCCCTTTGCAAGCCAGAAGGAGCTGTCTGGTTTGATCTCCTGCATGGGGTTATCCAGATAATTTTATCTCCTGCTGTATCAATGTCATAATATATAGCTGAGCTGTGCTGCATCTCTTAGAAGAAAATTCAGGCCCAACATAAACATCAAGTGATGCAGAAGCCACAAAGCCACAGTCAGCTCCTCCTGTGCCTTAATTCTGCTCCAAGTCAGGCTCTGTTTTTGGCCACCGGGCTTTCTTCTGCCATGCTAGATTATTCAGATTCCTGTGCAGATGTCCATATTCATGTCACAGTTCTGCTCACCAGGGCTGTGATTGGAAGCAGTACCCAGATAGCACCCATGTCGCAGAGGAGCCAGGAGAGTGTGGCTGCAGGAGGATGCTGTGCTCCCTATTGCAGCATGGGAGATGCCCTCTCAACCAGCACGTCTCTAATTAATGAGAGCCTGGACTTCTGCCATCCCCTCCTGCTGATTAATCCCCTTCCCCTAGCACCAGCAGCATGCTTTGCTTCTTACCTTTGCATTGTGCAGCACGAGACCTCTGGGTTGGAGGGATCTCTGCAGGGACTGCTTTCTGGTGGGGCATATAGTGGTGCTGCTGCATGTGGGGGCTGCCACGGCGGGGTAATGCTGTGTCTCATGTCCTTATGCCATGGGATTTGAGACTTGGAAACACGTTTGCTGTACTGCATGGAAAGTGAATCAGCACATGCAAATAAATCATCACCCAAATTTACATTGTCTGGGGGTCTGATCGTGCTGTCAAGGTGTTTCTGACTCAAGCACTGCTTGTCCTTAACCAAGCATTGCAATGTAGCTTGTTGCTTTCCCCAGGGTCCCTTGTTCTGTTTGTCCCTTTCTGCTTGGCTGGAACAGATCCATCGTTCATTGTCCATCTAATTTAAGAATGCACCTGGCAGCCTTCTCTCCTTGTTCCTGCTGGGGACGGGCATGGTGCAACCATCTCCAAAGGAACACCTGCTTTGGGGAGCAAGAAACAGAAACTTCCAGCACTGAAAATGGTCCCAGGTGGAAGAAGGTCAAGAATTATTTGTACTGGAGCCACATTAGCACCTTATTTGCCTTCTTGGATTTTCCTTTATCCTCCCATAGATGCAAAGAGAGTTTCCTCCCCAGCAAGGATTTGTTCTGATCCCAAGGGGCAGCTGTGGGCACTGAGGGTCCTTTTTGCTCACTCACACTTCCCCAGTTCTGCTTCAGCTCCCAGTGAGGGATCCCTGAGGGAAACCACGTAGAGAGCAACAGCTGCTCTCCGTGTGACAGTGATGGGCACTGGGGGACAGCAGAAACCAGCAGGCTCTGCAGCAGTGGGTTGCACTTCACTCCTACTCAACCCCCACAGTTGCTAGCAAAACTCATCAGGGCAGTGATTCCTCAGTGCCTGCCCGCCCCCAGCTCCCTCCTTCCCTGTGGGTAAGAGCAGGGCTGCACTGACTCGACTTTTCTTGGGCTATATTTAGAATAAACAGAGATCCACCAAATGTTGCTGTTTCAAATCGAACTGCTGTACAGCCACACGGGTAGAAAAGCAGCTTAAACCAGCAGCCACTGCCTGCCTTGCCCCTCCTCTGAGCCTTCAGCTAATTTACAGCAAGTCAGATGAGTCCAAATGATTTTTTATCCTAGTGAGTTTTGCCTGCAGCAAATTACATCATTACAGACCTTCTGAAATATGTATTTTCCCCACCGTTCAGCACTGACAGGGTTGCTATAATTAGAAGGACGTTGCTCTGTAGCAGCATCCAGTGCCAGAAGGAGAGCCCTCGCAGCGCCTTTTCCTTTCGTGGCTGTGCTGCTCATCCAGAGCCTCTTGTTCTGCTGGTGTGAAGCCATGGAGCCATGAGATGCAATGGGCTGTGCCACCAGCTCCTGCCATGACCCTGGTGAGGCTCCTGGGGGCTGCATGCATCGGTTCCCAGCAGCGTGGTGGCCAGCTCAGTGTCCCCAAGGCAGGAGCGTTGCTTGGCTCCATCCCGTTTCCATGTTCACTTGCCCATGGAGAGTGGCATATCTCCCACTTCTGACATCACTCAGCAATAGCACATGTCATCAGCCTCATCAATAGAAGCTATGAGCACTGGAGCCTCACTGTTTCCAGGGCAACCCCGCTCCTCTCAGCCTCCGCTGTCTCACCAACTGACGCTCCATGGAGCTGAGCATGGAGATTTCCAGCGGTTTTTTTCCTCGGGTTCCTCCGTGTCCCCATTTCGGGCGCTGGGCTGAGCAGCGCTGGGGGCTGGATACTGTCTGCACAGTGCGGTGCTGTGTTTGCCTCGTTAGAGGCGGCGTGCAGGGCGCAGCCTGGCAGCGGCGCACGGGGGATCCCTCCCAGCAATGACCCGTTTCTCTGCCCTCAGCTCTTCTATTTATAGCCTCGCACAGCAGCACCGTGCTGCCAAAACCCTGCAAACCGCAGCTCGCTCCGCGGTGAGGCCCGAGAGCTGCTTTCCTCTGCGGCACCTGCAACTCAGACCTCCCAAAGCTGAATCCGTAGGGCCGTGGGGTGCTCAGGGCACTGGGCTGAGGGTGCAGTGGGGGCAGCTGCCTGCAAGCATCCTGGAGCCGGGTGCCTCGCAAGCAACCGTGGAGCTGCAGTCCGAGTGCGCAGCCCTGGGGTCAAGTCTACATCCATGGGGGGGGGTTGGTGCACACCCACGGGGGCTGACGCACACACTCGGGAGCGCTTTTGCACCCCCGGGGGGCTGATGTGCATCCACGAGGGCCGCTGTTTGTGCGCCCGCTCCCGGGGCAGGTGCAGAACCACGGGAGCAGATCCACACGCAGGAGGACGGGCATCCGTGCGCACAGCCCTGGAGCAAAGGCGCAGCCCCGGGGTTGGCGTCCTCGCGCGGTGCGGGGGATGCGGGGGATGCGGGCGCGCAGGTACCGCGCACATCCCGCTCCGCGCCCCTCTCCGGGCGGAGCCGCCGTTCTCCGCCCTCCCTTCGCAGCCCGCCCGCCCCCGCCCCGCACTCCGCTCCTCTCTCTTGGCTGCGTTGCGCGCTCCGCGCTGCCGGTGCCGGCGGCTCCCGGTGGGGCTGCGGGGCCCCATGGCCGGCACGGAGCGGCCCCGGCCTCCGGGCAGCGCGGAGCGGCGCTGAGCCCCGCGGAGCCTCGCAGCGGGACCGGCGCCACTAGCAGCGCGGCCCGCGGAGGCTATGAGCGGGACATGATGATGATCGACAGCCAGGTGAGCTGAGCGCGTTTCTCCTTCGGCTTTATCACTTTTCCCGGTGCTCCCCGTGCCCGCGGCTCCGCAACAACAGGGGTTCCCCTTCCGCAACCTGGCTGCGGAGCTCGCGGCTTCCCACGCGTATGCGTTTGGTTTTCTGCGTTCAGGGGGGACTAGCGGAGCCGGGAGGAGTGGGAATGAAGGGATAGGAGGGAGAGCAGCACAGCTCGGGTCGGGTACGGGGGTTGGTGCGGTGCTGCGGCCGCTTCTTGTTGCGTGCGGGGCTGCAGCGCTCAGCCAGGTGGCACCAGGAGCTCCCCGTCCCCGCTGCCGCGTTTGCGAGACTGAACGAAGCCAAATTGGGCCTAAAGGGGCAAAAGCTCTGTGCTCACAAACCCCGCGGTGCTTTTGCAGGAGAGTGTGAACCAAAGGCAGAAAATCTGGCAGAAGGTTCCTCATCTTCTTTTGGTCCTGATGCTCCCCTGATTTTATACTTTTTATCCCCTGCTTTTTATTTATACTTATCCTTTATTTATTTGTACTTTGAATTCACGTGTTCTCCAGCCCTGGAGAGGGATGGGGTCGGTGCTCGTGGAGCAATGGTTTGGGAAGTGGGCAGTGATGAGTTCTGGGAGCCTGGGAATGAAAAAGGGAAAAGGCTGATGATGTGATGGAAAAGTGGGATGGGAGCCATTTTTGGGCTGGAAAAAACGTGCATCCCAAAGCTGCCTTCTGAACCGAGTGGGTCTGTTTGGTCCAGGCCTGGTTTGCCTTGCCCTAGTGCTGCGAACAGAAGCTGAATTAGCTCTGGTGGACGTGAGTGTTTGAGGCAGGAGCTGTGCCAGCGTGTGTGTGTGTGTGTGTGTGCTGGAGCGTGGCGTGTGCCTTTGGAAAAGGGCATTAGCAGCCAAAGTGCGGGGTTTGCATCCTGGCTCTGCTGAGGGTCAGAAACAAGACTGCTCTGTCACCATGGCCATGGGTTGGAGGGAGAACCAGAAACTCAGAGGTATAAAATCATGTAGAAAACAACATCCAGAGCTCAATCTCCCAGCTGTGCTGCGGAATGAACATTGCATTCCTATGGAGTGCATTATATAAAACTCCCAACGTTTGCCTTCCTTTGCTGTGTATACTTGCCCCTATTTGGCATGTGGGTAAACTGAGGCACGCAACCGTGTTTGTCAACAAACCCAGGGGTGTGTATGGCGCAGAGAGCAGGCCTTGCTGGTGGGGGTGAGCGCTTGGCCGTGTCAGGAGTGCAATTCCTTCAGCCCTGTTATTTCTTTGTGACTACCAGGTGAGAGGAATTTCCAGCTGCACCCACAGCCACACCCGGCCAACGTGGCTGCACAGCGGCATTCTTCATGCCTTATACGTGTTCCTCTCCCTGGTTGCTATGAGAAGGACCCACACAAACAACACAGTGCTGCTGCAAAGCAAACAAGCTGAGCAAACAGGGAGGGTTCCCTCCCCCCCCTTCTCTGATCTCATCGCTGCAGGTGTGTTCTTCAGGGAGTCCTGGATGGAAGGGTTTGTGGGGAAGGTTCCAGCCTTAAAACCAGAACTTGCACATGAGTGGGGTCAAAAGGAGGCTTCCAGCTGGCAGGAGAGATGCAGAGTCCCTCTCCAGTGTGGCTGAGCTGCTCCATCTGGAGCTCCCGCTCTTGTTTGTGTGCATGACCATGAGAAGGGGGTGCAGTGGCTGCTGCAGAATGGATCCCAGCGTGGGACACTCAATGCAGTTTGTTGTCTGGAGGCAGTTTGCTTTGCAGGGGCACTTGGTGTGATTAAAGGAGGGGGTTTTCAGGGCTATTTGTTCTGGGCATCTTTGGGATTGTTTTTCAGCTCCTCGCTATGCTTTTCTGTGCCATCCCCTGTAGAGTGCCTGGCTGTGGGACTGTGAGAAGCAGGGGTCCTGATCTTACCTTGTGATCTTGAAAGTGATCCGCACTATCCATCAACATCTGATACCTTTCCCATTGCTATAGCAACACATACCTCACAGAGGATGCCAGCATGCTCTCCAGGCAGAGAAACTGATTCACCTGCCACCAATCTGCAATCCAGCAGGAGCAGGGGTGGCTGACTGCCTGCTGCCCACAGCTGCTGGCACTGGGAGGAGCTGACATGGGCTCACAGCTGCTGACCCTGGGATTTCTATCTAAGGGGTACAATGGGGGTGGTGTCAGCAAGTTCACTGGGTCTGGCAAGGTGTTAGGGGTTGTTTTTGTTCTACCTTGCCTGTAGAGGCTGGAAGTTGAGCTCCACCTGTGGTGTGCTGTGGGACAGTGGGGTTGTTGGCCTGCTTTGCCTTTTGCTTTCACTTTTCACACTGCTATCACTGCATGGGCTCTGAGACATTCTATGGTCTGTTACTCTTCCATGCAAACCAGGGCTGTTCCCAGGCATGCAGCGATGGGTGGCCATTGGGATGGCTGCAGGGATGCCTTCCCCATTCAGTGATGCTTGTTGCTGCCTTTGTGCATCACTCGGTGCTGGTTAGGGATGCATTCACCTGCAGCTGTGACTGTTGTGGGCTGGGTGAGCCACACTCGTGCAGGCCGGGCTGCACAGGGCCGAGCGGAGCTGTGCAGCAGATGGCACTGTTGTTTTCCCTGTGAGTTATCGGGTTCTGCCTTTGTCGGTGCTGGAAGGGTCAGCAGATGGAAGGGGGCTGTGGGGGTGCACGGCTCTCATGGTGGGAAGCAGCACTGGAGCCACGCTGTGCTCCTGGACCGCCTGAGTCCAACCAGCAGTGAGGCTGCACCCATCCACGTTCCTTGGGGATTCACACTTTGTGTTCCATGGTGTCCTGACCCTTTTTACTCCCATCTCACCCCGGGCATGTCTGCCCTCCCCATGCTGCTCTCCTGGGGCTCTCTGCGGGATGCCGGATATTTGCTTTCTTCACCATTAGGTTTTTTTTTCTCCCTGTGCTTTAACTTTTGGCTGTGGGTCAAAACCAATGTTTGTAGACATGAGCTGACGTCAAAGGCGGTTCAGCAGAGGCGCGTCTGGGGATCACGGGCTCACAGGACAGAGTTCCCACTCCCTGGAGGCCAGGAGGTCATCCAGCAGGGAGATCTCGCTGTGTTCCACTGCTCTGCATGCAGAGAGCTTTGGCAGATGGGGGGAGGAAGGGATGAGGGAGGCTGCCCCAATGGGTCGCCCACCTACTGCAGATCAAGGAGGAGAGGAGAAGCTCCCTGGGCCTGCATGAGAGCAGGAGAAAATCAAAGGGGCTTTGCATACATGGAAGAGCTTGGGGATGCTGGGGTATTCCAGCTCCAAGCTTCCCTGTCTGGAGAAGAAAGGCAGAAGGAAGAGAGAGCAAGCTGCTCAGATCTGTGGGGGCTCCAGGATGGGTGCTCCATCCCTGGAGGTTCTCAAGGCTATGGATGGGGCCCTGGACGTCAGATCTGGGTTGGAACTGGATGATCTTTAAGGTCCCTTCCAAACTAAGCCATGGACCCTGCCATTATCCATCCATGGGGAGCATGAACCCTCTGAGTGCTGCAGGCTGGTGGCTGCCCAAGGCCCTGGATTTGCTTAGAGGAGGATGAAAGCCCCAGCATGCCCCGAGCTCTCTCTTCAGCATTTCCATGGCAATTGTGCATGGTGACTGAGCAACACAATTCACCTTTTTCTGTGAAATGTTTAAATTGTGGTCTGTTTTTTTTGCTGGAGAACTTTTCCAAGTGCAAGCAGGGTGTTGGTGGTTAAGGATGGACTGAAATGCAATGATATGTTGATATTCTGGGGCCAGATCTTGCAGGTTTGTGTGCCTGGGCACTGCTGTCCTGTGTAAGAGTTCCCAGCTCCTGTGACAATGACCTGCTTGGTTCATGGGTCAGATCTGGCACTGCACCTGCAGGGGTCACAGCCTCACATTAGGGGAGCCCCCAGCATCCATGGAGCTGCTTGCTGCACTGGGTGGCTCCTCCTTCTTACACAAGTCCCTTCGGTGCTTCTGCCACTGCTGCTTGAAAGGGTGTTTAGTTAATGGGATTATAAAGCTTTCCCGTTGTTAGGCAACAGAAATCAATGGTGGGCCTCCGGGGTTGAGCCTCATCTGATTTACAGCGGTCACTCGATGGCTGTGCATGGTGTGGGATGGAGGATGTGCACCTCCCATGCTGTGTCCCACTCCTTCAGGATGCTTCTGTCCCGTGGCACTGGTTGTGTGTTTGTCCTGCTGTGCACCTACTCCAGGAATATGGACCTGTAAGAAGGTTGCCCAGAGAGGTGGTGACACCCCATCCCTGGCCAGGGGATGGGATTCTCAGCACGCTGTGGGTGTCCCTGTTCATTGCTGGGTTGGATCAGATGGCTTTGAAAGGTCCTTTCCAACTCAACCTGTTCCATGAAATCTGCCCATTCAACAAGTGTTGTGCTAGAACAAGCTGGTGAGAAGGGGACCACACGTGGTGGAGGTTTCTTCCAAGCCCCTTGGCCATACATCATTCTGAGGAGAGGGGGAGTCTGGGGGAGCCCTGGCTATTTGCATGGAGCTGGGAGGCTCCAAGCTGCTGCTGCTGTGGCTCTTATCTCTGAGCCCATGGTTTGCTGTCTGACAAGTGACACGGAGCAGGGATGGGGACCTGCAGATAACCCCTTGGCCATATGTTGGGTAGGCAAAAGCATGCACTGAGGTATGCTTGAGCTTCAGGTGGCGAATTGCTGGATGCTTCAGCTCTGTTGGGCACTCCAGGTCATGCCATATGCAGTCTGTGAGCCCTGTTTGTATGCAGGTCCTGATGGACATGGCCATATGCCCAGAGAGCCGCCCTACTCCTGCTGCCAGCCTGGGCTCTCTCTGCAGACGGCTGCTGCTCCAGCCTGGCTGCCAGGTGGAATAAACCCTCACCAAGAAGTAATCACTGGTGACAGCAGGGGCTGTCGCGCCTGGCCTGTGCCTGCAGCTCTCTGTGCCCCACAGCACTACTGTCGTGTCACACAGACACAGTGTGCAGCAAGGATCTCTGTTCCTGTGGGGATGGCACAGGGATGGATGAGCCCTGCTGCCCACCTGTGCACACCCAAAGCTGCAGCATGCTGCCCCCAGCCCAGGCTCTGTCCCCTTCTCTGAGGTCGTTATGGAAACTCAATCAGCCCGTTGCCATGGCAGCCTCCAGCTCTCCTCCCTCCCAGTGCCATCCCCACTGTGACAGCTCAATGTTAGCAGCTCCCACAGGACCAATTCCAGCAGGATGAAGTGCTTTCAGTACGGGATGCAGCAGCAGGATGGCAGCACTGGAGCCCCACTGTGCTGCTGATGCAGGGAAATGGCCTCAGAAGCAGAGGAGGGGGTGGCTGTAGGTACCTCCTAGTTCCTGTTTAGGGGGAAGGTCCTCCTTTGCATCCTCCCCGACCCTCCATCCCTGCTGCTCTGCGTTGCTGCAGTGACTGTTTCCATGGAGACCGCATCCAGGGACCGTGATGGAGAGCATCCCTGTCCCTCCCCATGGGGTGCGGGAGCTCCCAGGGTGTGCTCCATCCCAAAGGGTTGTGCTGCTGGAAATCCCTCAAGTGGAAAACGTGTGGAGGAATCCCGAGATGACTAATTGGTTCCCCTTCCTTTAATAGCTGGCATTGGTAATTGCTGCTCCGTGTTCTTAAAGGACTGTCTGTGCTTTGCATGAACTGGTTTTGCATACGTTTCTATTCTGGGGGAGCTGGGGGAATTCATTCAGCTCAGGGTGCTGACCAGCTGGGTTCTGCTCAGGCTTAAATACGAGCTGAGTTTATTCTCTTAATTCATCTGGGACAAGACAGACAGATTTCAGATGGGACATACAGAAGCACCATGAGCTAGATAGATACTGAGCTGCCTTGGGTGTACACTGAGGAATCGGTGTCCCAGCCCTGGAAAACCCACAGAGCTGCATCCACATGTCCCAGCCCATGCCCAGCCCCCATCCATGCCTGTGGCTCCCTGTAAATGCCACCACGTTTCTCCAGAGGGATGCTGCCATGTTGGGATTTCAGTGCTTTCAAAGGCAGATTTCCTCTTTCTTTTACCGATAAGCTTCAGAGGGGAAGAGCTGCTGGGATTTTCCATTTGCTTTCTACTCGTCACGCTGCTTTATTTCCTCTTTGCCTTTCTATCAGCCTCGCGCTGTGAAAATAAACCAGTCAGGTTTTTGCATCATTTCTCTGAAGCGAAGCATTCTCCTCCACGCGCAGGATGCAGCGATGTTTGGGCTCGTGGACAATACTTGGAGTTGAAATTGCCTTGGAAAAACAAACTCGCCATTGTTATTTGTGGGAATTCTTTAGTACTATGGAAGCCTTTGATGCTTGAATCCACCAAGCACTGAGGCTGGCTTTCCTTGGGTGGGTCTTTGTCGCTCGGTGTCAGTGTGACCAAGGGGTGGTCACTGCATTTTGGAGCATGTGGAATGTCCGTGCTGTGCCAGCTGTGCTGGGGGCTGAAATCCTCCTGTGTGGAATTTTGGCATTGAAACCTTCATCCCCATGTGCAGAGTCTTGACTGTGCTCTGTTGTGAAGAGCCCCAAACGATGTGCTTGTGGGGAGCAGAGGCAGCTCCGCTTATTTGCCCTCTAGTTGCTCTGTTTCTGCCAAGGCAGAGTTACTGCTGTGAAGCTGTGAGGTCCCGATGTGGGTTTTCTCTGCTGAGTCTGCAGGAAGCAATAAAACTCCCTTGCGAAGCAAAATGGGGAAGCAATGGGGTCTGTGCTGGCATTTCCCACTCTGCTCAAGAGCTGCGGGCTGAGGTGGTGCTGAGGGGGTTTCTCCTGCAGGGCTGCACTGCTCTGTGGACCCCAGCAGTGTGTGGGTCCTATGCTGGGGATCTGCTGCTGCTGCTGCTGGAGGGTGTGGGATCAGAGCTTCCATCCAGCTGGGAGATGGAGTGGTTCGGTGCTGCTGTTCTGATGTCTGTGTGGGATCACCCTGTCTGGGCTGCTGAGGTGCTGGGGGAATCACTGTGTTCTGCTTCTGCTGAGTGATGAGTTGTCCCAAAGCACCTCCTGGGCTTCTGCTTTAGGAGCACAACATCCCTCAGTGCAGTAGGTGAAGGCAGGGGGCGTTTCATGCCATTTCTGGGGTCACATGAATGCCCTCATTCTGCATTTCTGTGTGTGCGGCTGCTCTCACATCCCATCGCCCAGTTCCAGTGCTGTGGGGTTGAGCTGGTTTCAGAAGCAGCCGTTCCCACATCCAACCCTGTGTGCTGCTCTGCTTGGCACTCCCCCAGCACGCTGTGCTTGGTGTTTGGCTTTCCTTCACGGTCTCCCTGTGGGGTTTGTGACTGCTGGAAGGGTGAACCCTCTGGGATTGTTAGAGCTGCCTGGCTCTGTGTAAGGGAGGAGACACAGAACGCTGCTGGTCCTTAGGGACCAGCATAGTAGACCCTGGACATGCCAGAAGCACATGTTGTGGGACAGCCACTGCTGTCATCCCTCCCTTGGTGCTACCAAAGGACCTGGAGGCATCCTGTGGACTCAAGCACCAGAGAGAGATGGGAACCCTACAGCTCCTTCACATGGGCTCGGTGCAGGATTGAATCACCTTCCTGGAACCAGAGCTGTGGGTGCTGCCCATGCTGGGTGCAAATTGCACATCCAGTGATGGCAGCATGAGGCATGGGGCAGTCTCCCATGGGAGCACGTATTACTTTGAGTCACTGGGACATGGTGACTGTGCCAGGATGTTTCCTGGGCTGTGACACTGCCTTGCTGGCATGACAGCAGCAGTTCCCGGGTGCTGCCAGCCAGGGGAGGGCTCTGGCTCTGGAGGCAGCTCCCTATCCATGTGCAATGGATGGGAGTCTGTCCCAGAGCCCCTGTGCAGCTCTAGGCTCCTCTGTGCCACCTACCACGAGCATCTCCCACCCTGTGTCATCACTGCAGGGCCTGGCAAGAAGGGCTGCAATAAGGATAGAAAATCTGGTTTGCTTGAGGGGACTGGGGATTTTCATTGGCTCATTCCCGGAGTTTTGCATGGCCTTTGTGCTGGGCACTGCTGACTTACAGCAAGGCTCTGGGATGCCACATCTCTGGGACACTCATCTCGCTCCATCTTGACCCACTGACACCACTGTAGTAGCTCTCAGTAGCAGAAACACCTCGGTTTGTGCCGCTCTCATTCAGGAAAACTCAGGTTTGGAGCTATGAGGAGTGGAAGAGGCAGCCCTGTGTTCACCCAGGCAAAGCTTCCCATGCAGGATTGACCTCTAAGCAAAAAAATCATCACTGCTGACTGCCTTAATTGAGTGCCACCCTGCACTGCCAGTGCCATCAGGTTCTCCAGCGCTCTCTGGGTATGAATTATTCAAGCCTGGCTGTGGTCCTTGGAGTGTAGGAAGGCGCTGATCCGACAATGGGCAGCAGGGATGGAAGAGGAGAGGGAAAGAAAAGGGGAGGCTCCAGCCGGGCTCAGGCATGCTCCCTGTCTCACACCCTCTCATCCTTCCAGCTCTGCCTGTTTGCTGCCACAACAGCCAGCGGGAAAGGCTGTAGCTGCCGCAAGTCACAATCTGATCGCAATCAGAAACCAACAGCCGGCACGACCTGTTGTGCCTCGGAGACAATGCGCGGGGGTCCGGGGGTGTTGTGCATGTAGATGAGGCTGGGAGTATCACACCGAGCCAGCACCCAGCTCGCCCCGGAAGAAAGAAAGGAAGGAAGGAGCGGCGAGAAGCGGCGTGCCGCGGTATGCTGGCACAGGGCTGCTCCGCCAGCACGGGAGCATCGCCCGCCGTACTCACACCCGACACACACCGCCTCCCCGGCGCAGCTCCTCGCAGCCCTTTGATTTGAGGAGAAGGAAATAAGAGCTCCCGGAGAGGCGGCAGCTGTTGGCAAGATGCGCTGAGAAAACCGAGCAGGGAAAAAGGTCTTTGCTCTGCCTCCCCGCCCGGGTTGGAGCTGCTGCTGGAAGAGGGGCGGCGGCGGAGGGAGAAGAATGAGCAGCCCCTCCGTGCCGGGGAAGATGGAGGCGAAACCTTTGTTCAACGTGCAGAAGGCGCTGGTGCAGCCGGTGCAGATGTGCATGTTGGACATCCCTCTGAGCGTGCAGGACGACGACGTGAGTGGAAGCGAAGCCGGGGCCGGGTGGGTGTGCGGGGGGCAGCCAGGAGCCGTGACCCCACCCCGGGGCTGCCCGGGGGTGGTGAACTCGTGGCAAAGTTGAAGGTGGCACCGCCTCCGGGTGCAGCCGCTCCTTCCCGAAGCTCCGTGTCTCGAAGCGGGCTGTGCATTGCTCTTGCAAAATTCATCATGGAAGGAGGGGTCTGGGAGGCAGGAGAAGCCTCTCTGCGTGGTGGTGGTGGTGCAGAAGGGTGGGTTGGCTGCAGGTGTCCGGGCTGGGAATGGCTCTGTTTTGCTGGTTGCTCTACCCATGGCGCTGACATGCAGTAAAGCAGCAGGGCTGCAGCAGCCAGGCAGATAAACCCCTATGCTTGGATCTGCCTGTTGTCACCTTAACTCTGCCCATAGCAGGAATGCACCAGGAATCTGACTGTGCAGGGAAAGGCTCCTGTGCTAAAGCTGATGGAGAACCCCAAATAGGGTCAAATCTTTTCCAGAGCTCACAGGGGGGTTAGTGGGCAGTTCCCCCAGCTGGGTGAGGGTTTGAGATGTGCTCCAGGTGCTGGTAGCAATGAGGTAAATCTGGCTTGCAGGGGAAGCCCATGCTCTTACTGTGCTCTTCAGTGTGTGTCCTCCCCACAGGGGCCTCTAATCGGCAGTTTCTTGCTGGTGAGCAATTAGTGCGTTGCGGAGAATGCTACCTTCTCTCTTCTCCATTATCTGTGTGCTCACAGGGATACAGTGACGCCGAGAGAAGCGCTGGGAGGAGAAGCGCTGGGAGGAGGGAGGGCTCCCTGCGAGTACCTTGCACGGGTGTGCAACCCCAGCAGGGATGGGGCTCCTATATTTAGAAACAGCCTCGGGCTTTTCCAGCACCTACAGTGCTGCTGTGCTAATGAGGATACCTGGGTCGGCCACTGCAGAGCCAGCGGGGCGTGGAACTGTGGGAAGGAGGAGGGGTGGGAGTGAGGGATGCTGAGGAGGGGAGGGAGCTGCTGACCTCTTGGATGGAAGCTTTATTCTCATGTAGCTGGGTTCGTCAGCAGCTTGCATCGCTCCATAGCAGCACCTGGGGCTGGGTGTCCCTGTGGTGTGGGCTACTCAGGAACTGGTGGAAAACAGACCTGGAGAGTGGAGCCCACCTGGACAGTAGTCAGGATGGAGCAGGGGATGCCCTCCATGGTTGGAATGACTTCCTCTTGCTAATCATACCCATGGTTTTATTGTAGAATAATAATAGTAATAATAATCAAGGGGGTTGGGCACTGTTGGAGGGCTCTTCTGTCTTGCCTGGGTTTTTCACTGCTCCTTGCTCAGCAGTGCTATGAGGCATCCCTGCCCTCAGCCCCCAATGGGCACTCACTCCATTGTGCAGAATGGAAAGGGTGAGTGCATTCTGATGAACACTCTGACCATGGAGAGCACATTCTCCATATTTTCACTTACACTGCAGCTCTGCCTGTGTGTTTGTAAGAGGGAAGCCCATGTGAGGGATGCTTCCTGCCTTTGCCAGCAAGTGGGGGTGAGGTGGCTGCAAATGCAGAGCCAACACCTCACTGTGCAGGTGCAGGATTTGGGAGAAGTTTAGGTGTGCATTACACTGGGATTTTGGATGCACGCACCCCAGTGCAGCTCTAATAACTGAACAGGGTCCAGGCCTTGATTCCAGCAGGGAACAAGCAGCTGAATGCTGCCCACACTGCAGGACTGGCCCCAGCCCAGAGCTGCCTTGGCTGGGATAACCCAGGCAGGTCTGCAGGGATGAGAGTGGACACCATGGGTCTACCTAATGGGAAAGGATGCAGCACTGTGCCCTGCCACTCTTCAGTGCACCTGGTACATGTCCCCTGTTGAGTTTGCACTTTGCAGCCCATGATGGGAAGGGATGTAGTGATATGTGCTGCCCGTGCCCACATTTGGGTGCTGGCAGCTGGATGGGGAGCATCACCCCAGCCACCCCCAAGCTCTCATTCCCACCTTCCCTGATGGCTTTCCATGGGGCTGTCAGTCTTTCATAACCCGGCCAAAAGCAGTTGCAACATTTCCCTGGATGCTTCTCTTGCTATTATGGGTAGGGATTTCCAAAGCTTTGCTAATAGAAAAGTAACCGTTTCTATATCTGGGAAATGGGGAAATCAATGAGCGGGCTGTTGTAAGCGACATAACGGCTTTTTGTGGCAGCTCAGGCAGTTCTGTAACATGATGGAGCTGGAGGGCAAGTTGGTTGGTCAACTTCAGCAGCAACATCCGCTCTTGTGAGTGATGGGACAATACCAATGTGAGACCATCTCATCCCTCTGGGGCGTCCCCCTGGGGCTGTGTGTCCTGGGAACGTTCCCGGCTGTGGGAAACATGGGGTGAGGTCACCCCACTGCTGCCCTCTCTATGCCCCCCAGCACACCCTGGTTCCCCCACATCCCCTCTCCTCGTGAGTGCAGTCGCTTTGACTTCAAAGCGGTTCGCAAACATTTTCCACTCCACTGGGCTAATTAGTCAAATTACATTTCGCATGCTAATTTATTCCTCTAATATTATATATATATATATATATATTTCCCAATGTTCTGGCATAGAGGGGGAGATAAAAGCTTAATATGACCGTAGAGCCAGACCCGGGGGAGCTGGAGATGGAATGAATGGTTCGTGGCCAGGTTTGCTGTGACACCGCTCCTTCCTGCCTCTTTCAGAGATCCCATTCAGGCTTTACGTGTTTTAGCTGACTGTTACCTTGGGTGTAATGCACAGAGAAGAAAATCTTTCAGATCAGCGGTAATGAGTTACTAATTTCCAGCTTCATTACTTGGAAACGCATCGCTCTGCAGCACCGGTTGCACCGTGGAGTGCTGCGGAAATGGCAATCAATGAATCCCGGCTGGAGCCGATGGGAATGGAACGATCTTCCCAGCACTAATTGGGCACTGAAGCTGCCCTGGGGCTTCAGGCTGAAAGATATGGCTGTGAAGGGGCAGGAATTGAGCCTTCTTCCCCAGGCTTAGAAGGCTGAGTGTCCCCAGTGTCCCATGGAAGCCTTTGGGCAATGGGATGAGATGGGAACATGTGGCATGGAAGCATCCCATCCCAATGGGGAACCCTTGCTGATGGCTGTGCCCTGCTAAGGCACCCAGCACCCATCCCTTCAGGACTTTGCCCCATGCAAGGGGCTTCCACCCAGTGGGACCAGGACCTGGTGCTTGTACAGGTCACGGGGCAGAGCTGAGTGCTGGGGCAAAGCCGCTGCTGCAAACAGCCCCACAATGAATCAAAGGCTTTGTCATGTTTATATCAAAGGCTGTTTCTTTTCCACTGCCTGTGTATGGTAGATGTTATCGAGAGGGAGGAGCTGAAAGCGAGCACTGGGACTGTTTCCTGACCACAATTACAGTCAAAAACAACAAATCCCTCCATCCCCGCTCTTGGCCAAACTTTCGACTGGGGTGAATCATCGCTTGGCTTCTTTGAGGAAAGCTGGAAACTGTGCAAGAAGTCACCCAGGCTGAATTCTCATCTGCAAGGGCAGAGATCCAGGAGAGCACTGTAAAATCCCAGGGATTCTGGGAATTCTCCCAGCAAGACTGTGCCCATCTATCCAGTAGCAGAGTTCCCCCATTGAATGGATGGGGCGGAGGGTCACCAATCATTGCTGCCTTTGGCAGCATTGCTCTGTAACTCACACTGAGGACGTGATGTGCTGTTCAGGGTGATAACCTCAAGTGTTTCCCTGCTGCTTTGCTCTTCCTTCTCCCAGCTCAGCACCAGCTCTGTCTGACAGCTGAGGGCAGCGTGAGGCCCTTCTCCTTGCAGCTCGCACTCCTCAGACGTGTCTCTGCAAAGCAGATGCACAATGAATTGCCTGGAGCTGGACCCTGCCCTGCCTTCAGATGTGGCTTCCCTGGTGCCCTCGTTTCCTGCTGACATACGCTCCGCTCTTGTTTTGCTCTGAAACGTCCCCACATCATCACAGTGGGAGCACAAATTAGGGCTGAATTTCACCACTTGGGCTGCAAATAGTGCTGAGGAGCTGACCGGCTTGGAGCCCTGGCTTCCATGCAATGCAGACAGCCCATTTGGTCTCAGTGCGATGTGCTTGCAGGACAGCAGAGTGCTGCAGCCCATCACTGAGCACAGCTGGATGCAGCCAGGACTGGCTCTGATGCTAACCCAGAGTGATTTCATTGCGTGATTTCGGTGTTTGTGCAGGGAGGGTTGGCTCCGTCCCGCCTGGCGGAGGAGCAGCTCTTGCTCCATCATATGACCGTGCTGTAATGTGCTGGTGGCTCCGTTTGGGCAGAACTTGTGATATTTGGTATTTTTAACTGCTGGGGCCACGTGTGTGGGTCACACAAGCTGTCTGGTGTGCAACTGAAACCTTCAGGTGGTCCCTCAGTGCCGATGGTGGCCAAGGACAGTATCCCCAGGGCTCCTCTTCCCCTCTGCCTCCATGGTAAGAATCTTACTCTTAAAAAATAACCCTAAAAAATACCCCTCTTTCTGTTCACCCTTTCCTTCTCCCTTTGGGCTTCTCCGTGTGTTGCTGTCAGAGTTTGGGTTTTTCCTTTTGTCATAGCAACCTTCCCCCTGCACTTCTGTTTCCCATCCTTGAAGCGAAGTGTAAGTTAAGAGCTGCAGGTAGGGAGGATGAAGGAGAAATGGTCTTTCGTGCCAGGATGGGGGCTGTTTGACCCGCACAGCTGGGGCAACTGTGGGCCATTAGGATGGAGTCTGAGAGATGGGAAGTCCCTGTCTGTGGGGGTCACACTAAGGCAGCCCCTGAGCTGCTGGAGCCAGGAAATGGAGACTAATTCCTAATGAAAAGGAGCAGAAAATCCCGGATTTCCCTTCCCGTTTGGCAGAAGGACGGGGGAAGCACGAGGCAGGAGACAGACAGGCTGCAGGGCACAGCTCCAGCTTTTCCCACTGCACAAAGCCTGCACCCCACCTGGCTCTCTATCCTTGGTTCTTTTGGGGTCAGCCCAAGGCACTGCCCTGGTGATCCCGCTGGCTGCATTACAGCAGCAAAGCCCCTCCGATCAGCCTCCATTTCCAGGCTGCACCAGGGGAGAGCTTTGCAATTGGCACTGAGTATCCACAGAGACTGGGAGGGGAAGCAGAGCTCTGCAGGGCTTTGGCTTTTGCAAGAAGGTGACTCAGTGCATGCCAGGCTGGTGTTGCACCTGCATGCTGCCACAATGCGTGTCATGGAAATACTGACATAGCTCCTCAGCAGTGCATTGCAAATAGCAGTGGGGTAATTAACCATCGATATGTAATAGTGTGAGTTGCTGGGGTGACAAAAGTGGATGGTGGCTGTGCAGGAGGGGACTGATCGGCATGAGCCATGATCAGAGGTGGGAAAAGCTCCTGGATGCTGCAGGAATGGCTCTGAAGGTGAACCCAGCACACAGGGAGCAGCTTGCAGTGCTCGCCCTCTGCTTCCTGGCCCTCCTACAAACACCTGGGTCATATTCTCTGTCCTTTCTCCCTGGTGGGTGTCTGTCTGTGTCTGTGTCCTTTCCCCCAAAGGATTTCTGAACCCACATCATGCAAATCCGACGGAGGGCTGGCAGATAATTAAATCTGTGTGAATATAAGATGGCTGAGCAGAGGAAGGGATTCCCCCGAGTCTCTGCAGCCTGAGGTCGTGTGCTGTTCAACACCAGCAGGTCCACGTGGGAGGCACTGCTTACAAACGTTTTCGCTCTCAGTTTGTGCAATTTTAGGCTCAGAGGATGGCACTGATGTTTGAATGGAAGCTGGAACTGTTTGCTGCGTGGAGCTGAGGTGGGCAGGAGGAGCAGCACCCTCCGAAGGGTGCAGTGGGGTCGTGTGGCCATGAAACCCCTGCGGAAATCTGGGAGGCACACTGGGATGACTTCCCCTGCTGAAACAATGCAGGGCGGAAGCCTTTAAAGCGGTCATTACCGAGAGGAAAATTTTTATGTTAAAGCATCCTTTGTTCTGAGGGTTTACAGATACCTGCGATGGCCAACAGAGTTTTGCAGTTCCTAATTGACTTTTAAGCCATTTGGCTGTATGTGTCATAGGGGTAATACCGGGATCTGGGCTGCAAGGTTTCCCTTTCTGCACTTCCAGGCTCCTCTCCTGTTGCTCTCAGGGTCAGCAATGACGGGCCATGTCTATATCTGCCCTCCACCTCCCAGCATGGACAGATTGGAACTTTCCCTGGGCCGTCTCTGTCAGGTTCTATCCTCACATCAGAGCTCTTCCTCCCTTTACTCGTGCCATACCAACTTCTGCTGTATGCTTTCCCTGGTGCAGAACCATTGCTGGAACATCCCTTTCCATAGCTGCCCCTGAAGGGTTTTGTTCCCGTTTAACTGGATTTCTTTTAGTACCTTTGCTTGTGTACTTGTAGCATTAACGCTGTGTGCGTGGTACACCTTAGTGCTGTGTTTCCAGGATCTGACATTTCAATCTCCTCACTCTTCTTCTGGGCTAACTGCACCGAATGGGCTGGAGGAGGAGGGGTGAGAGCAGGGCTGAAGAACACGCTGGAGATGAGCAACGTTTCTTTATTATCCACTGGGAGTTCTCTATTGATCCGGTGCCAGATCCTTGTGTTTCTGAGAGGCTCCTTTTACACAATTCAGCTGAATGCCTCGTTTTGGCTGTTTACCATCGCTGGAAAAATGTACTCCCTGCCCTTGAGTGTGAGTCTGAGAGGCCGAGCTCCCATCCCATCCATTTTCCTCTATGGATTCTGTTCCCTTTGGGAAGCAGTGCAGAGTGATCCCATAGGGCCCATTGGTGCTGCGCAATGGACAGAGCTGTATTCCTGTATATCTAATGGCATCTGATGATGTCACACTATTTTTCTATTACATGTTTTGATTTCAGAGAGGAATTTATCCTCTCTTCAGAGGTTACACCCATCCATGACTTTCCCAGCCTGTTTCTGTGGCTTCATAGCTCTTCTCTTGCCTACCAGTGCTTTGTCCTTTCCCTTCTATCAGCCAAGCAAAGGTGGAAGCTACAACTCAGTGCAGCCAGGAGCCTCAAGCTGGCTGCATGCTGATTGCTAAGCAACAAAGAAAAAGGGTTTTCCTGTTTTCCTTTCGGTTACGAGCACCTGAGGTAGTTGTTATGTGAGCTGACCAAAATGCTCTGGCAGAAAGGCAGCAATGAGAGAAACACTGCCTTCAAAGACACAGGGCGCAAGAAATACGCATTGGTGTCTGCAGCATGACAGGCTTCAGCTGACCTTGGAGCCAGAAGTTCTGTGAAGGTTCCTTAGACATTGCCTCGATTCCCCTTGCTGGCAGCGTTCTGCTCCCTACTCAAAGATCTGCAGGTCTGAAAAACCTGAAGTTATCACCCTGAACAGAAGGTGCTTCAGTACCGTGGTAAAGTAGATTGGTATGAACCATGGAATTATAAAGACTGGAAGAGGTCTCTGAGATCATTTAGTCCAGCTGTTAAAGATGAGGAGTAGGATGGGGTGGAAATACTCCTTCAAGCTGCTTTGCCTTCCAGATTTGTGGCACAGTTGTGCTGTATGGCCGAGCTCTGGGGCTCTGCAGGAGATGCTGTGTCCAGCTGTGTGTAGGGCTGCAGGTGGTGAAGCACAGCAGTGTGGGGTGGAGAGGTTAACTCCTAATGCCCAGGGGGTTGGTCTGCTTCCTTCCTTAGGCACTGATGGTTTTTAGGAGAACTGGCTGGGTTCTGGTGGTTCCTGGATTTTGGGAGGAGTGCTGTAACTTCAGTATTAGGGTGTGCTGAGTGCGGCGGTGACATCAGGTTCCCTTCTTACACAAGGTCTGAGGGTTTTTCCCTGGAATAGATGAGGAAGTGGTGCTAGTTCTTCGTTTTATGGGAAATGCTAGTAATGATGATGATCATCATCGTCACCTTCCAGCTAAGACTAGGCCTTGGAAAAGCAGCTGGATGGAGCTGGGGGTGCTCATGGGCTGTGGGATGAGCTTGTGTATGGTGGGAGAAAACTCAGGGCATGCACTGAGCCCTGATGCTGAGACAGACGTAGGGTCTGAACCTGCAGTGCTGCCCCAGAGGTGCTGAGCTCACCCAGGGCACTGGCTCAGCATTGGCACATGCTCCCATTTGTTGCCTGTTCCGCATCATTTGCCATGCAGGGAAGCCTGCAGGCTGTGGCAGATGAGGGCAGATCTGCGATCTGAAGGGGCACCAGTTTGTGTTTATTCAGCCAAACGCTCACTGTGAAGTGGTGGGAAGGAACAACCAAGAGAGGGGTTTCCCGCAGCACCCGGCCCTGTGTCTGCCTCTGCTGCTGATGCTCACAGCTGACGTCAACATGAAGCGCTCGGTGTGTTGTGAAAAGCTTTTGCTGACTTTGCCAAACATGAAATGATTATTTGTATGACGATGATGATGATTTTACCGAGTCATTCCGTGGTGGATGCTTTCCTTAAATCCGCAGTCACGTGCCTGTAAGACAATCCTAGAACCACAGACTGGCTTGGGTTGGAAGGGACCCTTTGCTTTGGGTCTTAATGTGTTCAGGAGTGCCGGCCCTGATGTCTGAGTGTGTGGGGTTGGCAGTGCTGAGAAAACATCCTGAACTGGGACTCCTGACCCCGCTTGGAGTGTTTTGCTTTTCAGGCCCAGAAGGTTCCCAGGAGAGGGGAAAGGAAACTTGCCTGGCTATTTTTAAACCCTCACCATTGCTTTCCTGCACTGTATTATTTATTATCCATTATCAGAAGCGTTTCTCTCCTGAAATTATCTTCAGTGGTCAACCAAGGGGTGGGTGAATGCCACCCATCGAACAGTTCCATAGCTTCCCATAGAGGTCAGACAAAGCTGTGAGGTCCTGCAGGGGTTTGTATCTGCAGACGAGCAGTGCTGCTATCTGTTCTGTGCAGCCAGTGTTGAGCCATCCCAGCTGTGGGGCCACAATTTCACCTCCCCAAGGGCTGAATCCTGGCTTCTCTCCCCACGACCCTGCAGCCCTGAGGGCAGCACTGATTGCTCTGGAGGTGCCCGAGCTCTGTATGTGACCCATTGCACTGCAGAGCACATCTTGCTGCATCACTCAATGCTGCACGGCACTCAGGGTCAGGATTGGCATCACCCCATAGAGCATCCCAAAGGTGTGGGGCTGTGTGCAGCCCTTGTGCAGGGCTGTTTCCTTTCCCATAGTGTAGCCCTGGAGGTCCTGTTGACCCTCTGCAGCTCCAGATAAGCGGGACAATAGCTCTCATTGTCCTCCCTCATCCTCCTGTCTGGTACATTTTCAAGTTGAGGAGTATTTCAGCTTTGTTAATCCTTTCTTGCCCGGGCAGGAGGCGCCCTGGGCAGAGCTGGATGTGCAGCCCCTATATTCATGCTCTCATTGGAAATAAAGCCGCGGGGCTGCACGGCTGGGAGGCTGCTGTTATTTCAGCTGTGCAGAGAGCTGAGGCGTAAGCGTCTGGGTTTTGGTGGTGTCAGCAGCAGCTGCCATGCATTTATCGGCAGGGAAGGAGAAGGGGCAGGGAAGGGTGAGAGGATGCTGAGCTCAGTGCGTGCAGAAAGTGTGGAACGGCTCTGCTTGTTTCTCCGTGCCTCAGCAAACAGTTACATTGTGTGGTTTCGGCATCAGCTTGAGAACTCAGGGACGCTTTAGAGTGGGATCGGCAGCCCCGCTGCCCCCCAGCCCAGTTCCCCTTTCCGTGCATCCCTGCGGGGCCGCACATCGCTGCTGTGTACCCTGCTGTTCCCGATGGTACAGGAAGGGGCCCAGGGGTCCGTGACTGCAGCACCCCATAAATCTGCTGGGGCTGGGCGGTGCTTTGAGCACAGATGGTACCTTGGGGGGCTGAGCTCGTGGGATGAGAAGCAGCCTGGCTGAAGCACTGGGTTAATACTTAGCGGTGAGTTCGAGGTGGCGCGCTCTGAACCCCAGAGCTGGATGTTAGGAGCTGCATGAACACTCGGCGATCCCAAGACCCTCCTCCAGGGCCGGCGTCCCAGCCTGCACGGCTTCTCCCACTGCCGCCCACCTCCATCCCCTTTCTCTCGGCTCGGCGCTGCCCCATCCCTCACTCCCCCGCAGCTCCCGACTGAAGCTCTGCCCCCTCCGCCCGCGCCTTCCCTCCGGGGGCCGAGCCGAGCCGAGCCGGGCCAACCCCCGGGGCGGGCGGAGGCTGCGGGGGAGGAAATCCAAGCGCCGCTTTCTCAGCCCGGCCCCTCCGTGCCGTCGGGTTGCTCCGCCGCTGCTCCCTCCGGCAGCCGCTCTCCCATCCCATCGGGGGCGGTGGCGGTGCGGGTCCCCGGTTACCCCGGGATCCCGGTCCCCCCGAGCCGGCCCGGGGATGCGGTGGCGGTGCCCATGGTAAGCCGCCGGCACCATGCCGCCCCGCCCGCCCCCGACATGTTCGAGGGCTGCCGGCGGGCGCGGAGCTTGTGGGGCGGCGTGAGGCTGGAGGTGGCCGGGGAGAGCAGCCCCGTCGTGCTGCACAGCTTCACACAGCTCGACCCCGACCTGCCGCCGCTGGAGGTGAGGATGGGGGTGGGGGATGTGGGGGGTGGGGGGTTGTGCTGTGATGAGTTGGGGCTCAGCTCGGTGCAGGAGGATCGCGGTGTTCGCCCTCTGGCAGCTCCCGGAGTTAAGTATGGGGACAGCTGTGGGACAACGCGGCGTTGTTTCGTTTCATTTATTAAATAAGCGAGTGGCCCTGCTTGGTGTTTTTGCTTTGAGCGGTGGGCAGGATGCCAGACCGGGCTCTGCAAAGGGCTGCCCTTCCTCTAAACAACGGGAGAAAGGGACAAACCTCAAAACAAGGTTTTTTTTCAGGGTCTTATTCTTGTTAATATCTCAGCTGCTGCAGGCAGGGAACTGCTCTGATCTGCCCTTAAGGACTTTGGGTTCGTCCAAACCACAGAAGTATCCTCTGGGGAGGTTATGGGCATCGGGAGGGCTTTGCTGGAGGATGCAAAATGTTGGTGTTGCTTTGGGTTTCAACCCCGGGCTGCTCAGCCCGAGCAGTTTGTTGCATGGAGGTGGAGGCTGCGACACCCAAAATAACGTGAGTCAGAGCTCTGGCTTTTTTCTTCGGAATGGGTGATCATCTTCTGCGTGCCAGGAATGTCATTGATTTGCAGCGAGCGGTGCTGGGAGGCAGGTTTGGGCATTCCCAGCAGCATGGAGCCCTGCAGGCTGGAGGCACAGGGGTTAATATCGGCAGGGTCAGGGGCTG
Organism: Excalfactoria chinensis; assembly: GCF_039878825.1. NCBI lineage: Eukaryota > Metazoa > Chordata > Aves > Galliformes > Phasianidae > Excalfactoria > Excalfactoria chinensis. Next base: position 5,453,094 of record NC_092842.1, on the reverse strand, counting down.
GGCTGGGTGCAGAGCCAGCTGCAGATGTGCTTCGTGGCTCTGGATGCTGGTGAAGGGGGGTGGGGGGGAACAGGGTGCGCCCTGCAGAACTACTGAGTTCTGTGCAGATATCCAGCATCGCTTCAGCATGGCGATCCCATTCCTACCCCATTAACCCACAGTGGAAATTCCTGGTCAGGCTGTACGGGAAGGGGATCAGTGCTGGCTCCAGCCCTATCGCTTCACCTCTGGCCTGGCAGCAGGGATTTGTCAGCTCGTGAAAACCCTCTCCAGCTTGCTCTTCCTCCAGCTTGCTCTTCCTCCAGCTTGCTCTTCCTCCCCTCCTCTTCTCCCCCTGCTTCTCTCTCCTGGGGGTGGGTGTGCTGACATTGTTCGCAGCACATCATCTGGTTCATGTTATGTCTGGCAGGAAGTCCAGCCCCTGCGCCCGCTGCGCTCCGGGAGGCTGCAAGGGGCTGTGCTGTTGGAAGGGATGCAGGAGGAGCAGGGAGGGAGGCAGGGTGGGGGGCTGCTGTGCTTCTCCCCCTGGGGTCAGCCAGCTCATGCGCTCCACAGGAGGCAGCCCTGGAGCTGCAAAACTGCTGAGAGCAAAGTTATGGCCCTAACCAGTGCTGGGTTGGCCTCTGAGAGTGTGCTTAAATCATGGAATTATTGAGGTTGGAAAAGACCTCTAAGATCATTAAGCCCAACCATCAAGCCATCCCCACCATGCCCACTGGCCATGTCCTGGAGATATCTACTCTGGGCCGTGATGTGGCTGTTGTGAGGGCAGAGCAGCCCCAAAAAGCACATTCCAGAGTGGGATACAGCGCTCGCTGAGCCACGTGCAGCAGGATTTGCTCGCTGTCATTGCAGCACGCAGTTGGGGAAAGGCATGCAGAAAGGGGACAAAAAATAAATAGAGTTGTTGTGGCAACTGTGCTGGCAGCAGCCTGGCTTATAAACCTCGGGTGAGGTCACTCTGCAAGATGGATCTGGGGAGTAGAAGGTGGATTATTCAATTCTTCCCCCTCCTGTATTGCTCGGAGGTCCGAGTGCTCTTGAACTGGTTTTAACCATGGGGAATGGCAGGTTTAAACCAATTGGGTTTTCTTTTTGCGTGCCTTTTGCTTGGACCTTTCTGCTTCCAGTCCAGCCCAAATCAGCACTGTGAGTTTGAGGCTCCTCCTGCTCCATGCTGCACACACGGCTGCAGATGGATGGCCCAGACTGGGGCTGGCACTGCCCAACCTCCCTGCAAGCAATGAGGGCTGATGCCTATTGAAAACTCTCGGATTGTTGCTATTTTGGCTCTGTTTGTTTTCTGAACAATTAGGAGAATTCTCAGTTGCTAAACACGTCCTCGAAAACTTGAATTGCTCAGCCCAGATGCCTCGGAGGTCAGTGCTGGTGCTTTACAGCTGGGAAGGAGAGGCAAAGATCTCTCTTAAAAGCCATTTTCTTTCCACTTCCAATGGAAGAGGATCCTTTTCTCTGCAGCCTGTTTCTCCCCGAGGCACCATCTGATATGCCCTGTGCAATCTGCAGGATGGACATCATCTGTCCCTGCTTCTGGAGAGGGACCTGCTTATGGCTCCCAGCCAGAAGGGTTGGGTAAGCAGGGAGCTGGCTGAGATGTGAGTGCAGGAAGGGAGTGAGGAGGTGGGAGGGGTTTCTTGATGATTGTTTGATATGGTGAAGAGGAGCTGGAAAGAGCTTCACCATGTGTTTGGATAAGGCTTGCATTGCATGCCCTGTTTCCATAGGGCAGGAAACCCTCCGGGACTGGGATCTCACTGAGGTTTTAGCAGGTTTGTAATCATAGATTAGCAGCCCTGGAAACTGGAATCTTGTTCAGCCCTCCTGGCCCCACAGGCTCCACTTGTGCTGCTGCAGGGCCCCACAGTCCTTCTCTGGCTCTGCTGTGGCCGTTTGTTTTCTGGCTACGGGCGAGGGGTTCCTAGGCAGGGCAACTAAATGTGAGCCCGGAGGATTCCTAGGCTTCCTTGTGCTCAGATTTGGGTGTGGAATGAGCTCAGATTCTGTAGGAAAAGAGCAAAGTGACTGCAGAGCTGTGGGGTCTTACTGCTTGTCCGGCCCTTCTGCTTCCATACTGGGGGCCTGGCTGCAACCACCCCACAGTTTGGGCTGGAGTGGGGTTGGTCTGGCCATAGGATGGGCTCCATCACCCTTCTGCCTCTAATTGCCAGTCATCATGTTCCCCCCAATGATGTGTAATTGAAAGAGCACGGAGCTTATTTAGGTCACTCCAGACCATATGTAAGGGCTGGGCATCCCCTGCTTGTGCTTTTTCTTCAGTGCTGTTATCTCCAGAGCTGCCTGAGTGGCATTTTTTCAGGCCGTGTTCCTTTTATGTGAATACATACTTGCAGCCGGGCTGTTTCAGTTCTCAGATATTTCTCTGTCTCCCACGGACCCAACAAAAAAGGGGGAGGGATTGCTATTTCCAAGGAGCAGGATTTGGACTCTGAGCTGGCTGCAGTGCGGTCCATACAATAGTTTGTTTTATCCTGTGCTGTTCTTGTACAGTGCTGAGTTAGACCCAGTGGCAGCATCCTTGTCCTATCTCAAATAGAGCTTCTGGAGTTGTTGGAGTTTGTCTTGCACAGGGACTGACCCGCTCGTCACAGCAGCCCCAATGCTCTGCAGTACTCTTGTGTTTGGACTTTGGTCGTGAGCCGTTGGGATAAGGAAGCCTGGAGCCCTGGGAGCAATGTGGCTGCTCCCTGGGGATTGGCTTTATGGGGGAAGTGAGGGACAAGGGTGTGGATGGGGCAGGGTGAGGCTGAAGTTGGCATTAGGGGGTTGGGGTCAATGCTGCTCTGCTTTAAGGCAATAATGGGCATGGTGGTGATGGGCTGATGGCTGGACTAGATGATCTTAGTGGTCCTTTCTAACCTTAATGATACTATGATGGAGCAGTGACTGCAGCACCCAACATCACTGCACCTCCTGATGGGGTTTGCTTTGTGTGGTGCTTATGGCATTACGTATACAATCCCTTACAGCCAGTAGCTGCGTTTGTTGGTACAGATTCATGATATTCTGCTATCAGATAACCCCAGAGTGCTTGGTATGTCTTGTGGTCAGCAGTGAGTTTGCTCCTGTTATGCCACTGGGATGTAGATGGGCCTTGTGCTGGGATGGCAGAGGTGGGATGGAGGTGGCTGAGGTGTTCCCAAGGCTGGTGGTGGAGTAGAGGAGTTGTTTTGGCTCACACATGGCACAGCCTGGGGAGGAAAGTCATCGGAATCTGGAATGCTGGGGCATTATTTTTAGAGTGGCTTTTCTTTCTGCTAACCATGCTTTAACAACCAGCAGCTGAGCTGAGTGCCTGTGTGCAGACCTGGCTTTAAAGGGCTTGCTACCCGTCTTACCAGAGCTGCTTTTCATGTAGGGAGCAAAACCACGAGGCATTTCCCTGCTCTTTGCAGCGGTTGTGTCTCCATGGTGACCCGAAAGCTGAGAGCCCCTGCCCGCCTCGCCTCTGAAGTCGATGTTTTGGTTTGTGAAGCAATGTGGGTTTGGTTGGGACTGTTTTGGAGTCAGAGCTCAGCTCAGAAAGCTACGCTGGGCAGAGCATGGCATGGGACTGCCAGGGGCACCACTTATCTATGGGGAGCGCTGGGGATGCTGCGCATGGTCAGCTTGGATCCCAAACCTCACCTTTCAGTCTGGGCCAAAAAAAAAGGGGGTTTTGGTGAAAGATGTTGTATAAAAAGCTCTATAGGTGGCTGTGTGCATCAGGGCTGCTGAGGGACATGCGTGGCTCTGTTATGGGGGACCCAGGAGTGATGTTCTGATGGTCTGGATGACACAACTTGCTACGTCCCATCCTAGTTGCAGCAGTGGGAGCTGGCACCTGGACAGCCTGTGCTGCTGCAGCTCTGCTGTGACTCAGAGCATCACCATCGCTGTGGTGTTGCAACCAAGCGCTCATTGCCTGGGGTGTTCCTTAAGGGGTGTCCCACGCACCCCCTCTCTCCTCATCCTGCTCATCCTCCTGCAAAGCTTGGCTCTAAAGGAGTTTTGGGCTTGACCCCTCTTTACCCAGGCCATGGAAGGAGCTTTGTATGGAAGGAGCTGGTGTACCCCTGTTGTCCCACATCAGATTTGTATTTTCACTATGAAGGGAAGGGCTGCCTGAAGCTGCCAGCTTCTCCACCTCCAGGTTTTGGGGAACTCTGACAGCAGGGTTTGCTGCAGGTCGCTGTGGCTGCTGCTCAAACAGGGGTAACTGCAGGAAGGGGGCTGAAACAGCTGGGAATGAGATGGGGAGAATTGGGGCTGAGGGGGTTCAGCCACCCTGGGCACCCCATTCCTCCGCTGGGATGCACACACCCATTCCTGTAGGCAGAGCTCTGGAGTGCATGTTCAGGCACTTGACAACAGCTCGATTTTTGTGTTGTGTTGTTTGGTTTTTTTTCCCCCCAGTTGTTTTCTCTCCAAAGGTGCCAATTAAAATTAAACCCTCGGTGGCTTCAGCTGTGGAAATCACACCGTGTAGTTGACTTTGCATCCTGACTGCAGGCCCCCCAGGTGCCGGCGTGTTGACTCCTGCCTCTGTACCTGCTTATATAGCACCTCCTGCTCATTGACACTTAGTTAAGTAATGCTCTGACGCTGAGAGTTCCTTGATTACAAGGCGAAAGCGTTGCTCTTCCCCCTTCCATCTTCCTACAAAGCAAAGCTGCCGCAGGGAACCACGCAGAGGGGGAAAATGTGCAAAAGGAAAAGGTGCAAAGTGAAAACATCCCCTGCTCGGCTTCCCCCTGAGCACAGGGGAACCATGGCTGAGCATCCATGGGTCGGAGGGAAGCTGGGAGCAGTCGGGGTCAGCCCGCGGCTGCGCAGCAAATGGAGGCTGCTACGTCACGCTGCAGGGTGGGAGCTGGGGGCACGGCCAGCAAACAAAGCACTGCTTTTATGCCTTTTGCCGGCAGCCCCTCGCCCTGCCTCCCTGCCCTGGATTGTTCATGCATTTTCTCTGCTTCAGCTGTTTACTGGGTCAGCCCGCCGCGGACACGCACGCACAGTGGTAGCATTGAGTTGGGTTGGGAGAGCGCCCGATGTTGTGCCCTTTGCAGGGTAGAAGAGGGGCACTGGGAGCCCTGTGGCATCTTCCTCCTCCTCCTCTTCCTCTGGGATTTTGGGCATGGGGGTGATCTGTTCTCATCGGCTATGCTCATGTTACAATCTCTAGACAGGGCTGTGGTTCTTGGACAGCCTCCAGATTGTCCATCCCGATCTGCACGCCTTAGGAATGATGGAACTGCAGAGCTCTGTTTTGCTTTTTGCAAGCTGCAGCCATTGAGTCGGTGCACAGCTATGTGGGGGTTATCCAGCCTGCTTGGGGATGGCAAACCCCAGCCATCCCTCCCAGGTGTGCGCTGCCTCCATATGGGTCACCCATGTGGTGGGGCTGATTTGGCAGTGGAATCTGCTTTTGGAGCAGCTGATGTTGCTTAACATTCAATTTTTGGCTGTCTAGACAGGCACATGGGCTGCAAATGGAAGGTGGGAGGGTATGGATTTGTGGCTTTGTGACTCTGGGAATGCAGAGATTTTTGGGTAGGTGAACTCTCTGGTTTGTAAGTGTTGATACAGGCCTGAGACAGGCATTGTGCTGGAATTGAGACCACTAAGAGATCTGTGCCCTGCGCTGGTCCTGTAATCAGAAACAGCTGGGATAGCATAACTCAGAATGCAGTGGGGGACATCGCAAGTGAGGTCAGTGGGCTCTGCATGCTGACCGTTTGCTAACACCTTTGGGATGCAGGTGGTGCAAAAAGGGGTGCGTTTCAGCATCAGGATCAGCAGGGTGCATTGAAATCCTGCAGGCTTGGGCCTACGTGGGGCACACGCCTGTTTCTCTTTGCATTCAAACAAGGCAATGCAAGGCTCTCACACTGCGTGGGACTGAGATAAAAAAATGCATTTCACTTTTTGACCTTGTTCCTGCGAGTTCCTTCCAGATTTCTCTGTTCCCTCTCAGTGGAACACAGACCTTTCTTCCCAGCTTGTTGTGAGCCACTCGAGCTGTGCTTATTCTTACAGAGTGCTACGCATTAATATTTTATCCACCAGTCGCACAGTGCTGGTTTCACTTCCAGCAATTACCCCGCAGGCTCCAGCCTCTTTCACAGCCATTGCTGTCCCAGCACAGCCCCAGCTGCATCCCTCAGATGCAGCCCTGTGTGGGTGTTGGTGCTGAGCTGGGATGCTGCAGGAGCGCACGTCGGAGCGCTCATGAATGCACAGCAAAGCAAAGTGGAGCAAGAGCTGGAAGTGCTGCGTCGGCTGGATGCTTTTTCCATGGACGCAGAGAGGAAGCAAAACCTGCTGCAGTCAGTTTGCTGCTGTGCTTCGACACGTCCCTGTGTAGGAAGCGTGGGGTTATGCAGTCACCATGGGTGGCAGATGGAGCTGTTGTCCCCATGGCTGATCCCCTTGAGGTTGCTGAGGATGGAGTGGGCACGCAGCATTTTTACCCAGCTTTTGACTCTCGATTTCCAGACCATAAAAAGAGCAAAGTTCTGACATGTAGGAAGGCTCGAAGTTTTCTTTGAAAGCCAAACGAATGCAAACGGAGGAGGAATCCTGCATATCTGCTCTGTCTCGTTTCTGGACTGGAGCTCTGAGCTCCTAATCCTCTCTCCAGCCACTGACTCACTGCGTGCGAGTCACAAGATGCCTTTGTACCAGATCCTCCTTTCTCTTCTTCCTAAACCAAGCAGGCGGAGGCAGCTGCCTTTGAGTATTCTCTGCAGCCATGCTGGGTTATGGACACCAGCACAGCAAGTGGGATTAGATGTGGCACTTGGGGATGTGGTGGGGATGGGTTGGGATTGAACTCGGTGATCTTAGTGGTCTTTTCCAACTGCTATGATTCTATTCCATGTGACCTGCTACCTGCCTCAAGCAGACCCTAATGGAAGAGGGATCAAACCCTCCTGGCAGTCAAATTGGGGTGGCTGGGGATGCCTTCCCTCTGCCCACCCAGCTGCTTTGGGATGCACAGCCCCAGCTGCTCCCTACAGCTTCTTCTACTTCAGCTCCTGGAGTTGAGCGTGTCAGGGAGCCTGGGCAGCAGAGCCAAGCAGCTGATGGGTGAGAACAGCCCCCCAGCTGTCGCTGCAGTCCGGGTGTCCTGGCAAAAACAGTCCCTTTTCACAGCCGGCTGAAGCTTCGCTTCTGGCCCTTATTCTGTTCTTTTCCTGTTTCCCCCTTTGTTGTTGTTTTATGTTGGAACCGTTCCTGGTCTGAAGTGGCTCAGAGCAGGCAGGAAGGAAGGCGGAGAACGTCAGAAAGTCAAAGAAGAAAACACGTCCGTCTGTCTGCTGGTCACCCCGGTGCTGCAGCACAGTGTGGGGCTGGGATTTGAGCTCCAGTGGGGCAGTGAAACACAGCACAAGGGGAAAGGACACAGCGTGAGTTCTGCTAGAGAGCCTTGGTACCCAGCATGGCACAGTGATGGTGTTGGGAGCTGTGGGTACTGCAGCATTAGGCACCTTTCTCCAAATCATGGCATCACCCACCAGCTCTGTGGGCTTCCTGAGCGTGGCCAGGGAAAGGAAATGGCTGAGGAGCAGATGGGATGTTCCCAACTCGCCACGGTGGGGACATCTGCCGGGGTTTTGCACTGGAAGTCCCCATGAGGAAGGGTGTTGTGCTGCATGCACTCATTTTGTGTGGGCAGGATGGGGGGTACTTCTGCTTTTGCGGTCTTTCTCTGTGGTTCACGGAACTGAACTTGTTTTCCTTTCACTAGATGGGGGTGGCTTTTTGTTTCCAGTTTCCTTTGCATAACGCCGTCCGTTTTGGTTTACATAAGAGGCCCCAAAGTTACTGCTGTGAGTTGCGTGGGGTCAAGATCTGCTCCTGGGGGTGAAATGAAAGTTAACTCAGAGCTGTTGGAAACCACGAGGATATGTCCTTGGTTTCTTTTCTGTCTGAAAGAGCCAATTTCCCATTGCTGGAGGAAGGTGTTATTACGAGAATGGACTGGAGGCTGCGAAGCCCAACCCCCGCTGTCTTTTTGTCTTCCATCTGGCTTTTGAACCCGTGCAAATGCAGAGCTTCAATGGGAAACTCCAGCTCAAGCAATTCCCTGTTGGGTTGGGGATGTGCCATGGAAAGGTCCATGCTGCACTGTGCCCACTTACAGAACTCAAGTTCTGCGTTGCAGAGCTGAAAGGGAGCCAAGCAAGGCAGCCATCCTGAGCTTCCAACCAGCTGTTGCTGAGGGAGCATCAGTTAAAGCGCTTTAAGCAGTTTTGTCTCTTCCACGTGCGTTGAAATTAATACCTTTTTCCACTAACAGTTCATTATTTGGTGTCTTTGGAAGCCAGCACTCTTAACCCAGGGCCACGTGGGAGCGGAGCTCTTAAGACCTGGTAATTGTGGGATAATGGTGTGCGATGCGCAGGAACGTGATCGTGCTCACACTTAATCCTGCTCTGTGCTCCCGTCTTACCAAAATCACATCTGTGACTCATCTCCAAGGCTCTCCAGAACATGGTTTCCTAGCCACTATTTTCTTTGCTGTTTGGGTTTGGTGTTTCCCCCCATTGGGCTGATATAGGCAGGCTTCTGCTGCTCCATTCCTCGTTGCTTGCACCGCAGCCCCTCCTCCAGGCTCTCAAACCTTGCCTGAATCCTACTTGCTCGTTATTAAACCCCTGTGTGCAGACGTGGGCTCAGCTCCGCGCTGTGTACCAGAACACGCGCCCGAGAGCGGAAGAGTTTATTGCACGGAGCAGGAATTCCTCCCCGCTGCAGTCAGCACAGCTTTGAACTGAGGGCCAGAGCTCAGCATTGCTCACACAGCCCAGGGCAAAACACAGCTCCGAGGAGCTGGAAAAGCAGGCGGGCCATCTGGTGCGGCCACCAGTTCATATTTCAGGGGGTGAACTCCCGCAGCGTTCACTTATGGCTTTTGCAAAAGTCTCCGTGCAGAACTGCCTGCCTGATTTCCCCACCAGGTTAAACAAGAGCGGGGTTTTCTTGCGCTGCCTCCATTGGAATGGCTGGATGTTCAGGGCTGCTGAGCTGCAGACGTGGTGGCTGAGTGATTGTTTTTGCTGCGTTCCCGTTTCTTTTTGTGCTTTGGATCTCATTTTACACTGTGCTGAGCCCCTTCTACATGAGTGCGATGGAAGGCACATAGCTGTTGGAAGCGGAAGGGGCTGCTCACCCATATCACTGCTGTGTGCTTTAGGTGGAGCTGCTGATGAGAGAGGGTTTGCTTTGGAGGCCGTGTCCCACAGAGCAGAGATGCGTGCTTGCTACGGGTGCTGAGGTGTGCTGCACAGCCTGGGCCTTGCTGCTGCTTTTTGCTTGCTTGGTTTTTAACGAACACGTGCAGAATGCACAATCAGCATCTTGGAGAAAAGAGCGGTAGGAAAGAGGAAGCTCACGCTGAATATAAATAACCAGATTTTAGAACGGAGCAGTGTAGCAGCTCGCCCAGCTCTTGGCATGAGCCAAACTGGAGACTGCTGGGAGCCGCGTGCTGTGCGTGTGGTTTGCAAAGGGGGAACTTTGGGGGATATCACAGGAGTCAGCAAACAAAGAAATGAATGAATCTTGACAGTCTCGAATACGGGAAGGAAATGAAATTCGCCTCTACGCGCATCAGAATCGGGTGTGCTTTTTCTGCATGTGATGTGAAATACAAGAGTGGAAGCCCTCGCAGTTGTGGCAATAATTTCCACTGTAGTTGCACAGCAGCTGCCAGTGATTCATGCATTTGATCTCGGGACGTTTCGTCCTCTCACATGATTTGATTTCTTAACTAATTTGACTGCACCTCGACGAGCATCTGCTTTTTCTTGGTTCTTTGTGTCCAGGCTTTCCGATGACCTGGTCCAACCTCTGCTCAGATTTTGTTTGGAGCTTTTTGCTCAGCATCTCCTGGACCCACAGCCCTCACATCCACGGGGAGAGGATTGGGAGGAGGGTGCTTTGCAAGAAGCCGGGGTGTTCCTGGTGCATGCTGAGTCGTACTGCTCAGTTTATGGTCTGGCTTCATGGGAAGGACATGGGAAGGAAGTGGCTTAGTGGGCATGGTAGTGATGGTTGGAATAGATGATCCTTGCTGTCTTTTCCAAGCGCTGTGATTCTATGAAGTGCTGAGACCACCACTGGGAGCAGCATGGGATGGGGCACCTGCTGGCTGCTTTAATCCTCAGCAAGCTCTGAGCAGTTGCCATTCCTTAGGGGGTTTCCATGCTCTGCAGACTGCAAGGAAAGCTGCAGGCTGTGGGCTGGCAGTGTTCTGCACTCAGCACGTGGCTGCGTCCCCCTGCTAAAGTTCTTACTGCTTCCAGGACTTCTCCCCATCTATTGGGCAGTGGGTTTTGCCACATGCAATGCCCCAAATGGTGTGGGGGCAGGGGGAGATCCCTGCGGTGTGCAGAGGGATCTACAGAAATCCTCTTAGGAGAGGTGCTGAGTCAGCAGTGTGGTGGGAGGGGGCCAAACTGCATCTGAGGTGGTTTCTGTATCCCCAGAACAGAAGCATGAGCCTCATAGCTGGGTCTGGCGCTGGCCCTGTGTATAACCACCTGTTCCTTTGTCCCCAAGGACACCCTATTGCTGATCCCTGAGGGTTTTTCCACAATTCAGGCTGCCCAGAGAAGTTGAGGACACCCATCTCTGGAGGTGTTCAAGGCCAGGCTGGATGGGGCCCTTGGCAGCCTGATCTGGTGCTTAATTTAGTGGTTTGTAACCCTGCCTGAGCCATGGGTGTTGGAACTAGATGGTCTGTTAGGGCCCTTCCAACCCAACCCATTCTATTCTACTCTAGGATTCAAGCAACCCCCTTGACTTTCTGCCCAGCATGCTTGGCCAACACTACCCAAAGCTCATGGACAGCTTCATTCTCCAGTTGTTATTTGTTAGGAGGCTTTGGGTGCTTGAGGTGCTCAGCTGAAGCTAGGGCAGATTACTGAGATTATGGTTAAAGCCAGCAGCAATGTCACCTTATGTTGTATAAAGGCACAGGGAGGGAGATAAGTGGGGTGTGGGCATGCAGAGTCTTGGCTCTGCTTGGGTGTAGGTGGGTACTGGGTCCAGAGGGCTAGTTCTGCCTGCTCTGTGCTTCTGAATGGATGAACAAATTGTCTTTGGGATACACCATCCAGGCTTGGGAGAGCATCTGTGCCACATGTTACCCTCCTTATCTCATGGTGTATCTTGTTGTCCCATGCAGAGCTCCACACAGGAGATTGGAGAAGAGCTGGAGGATGGTGTAATCTACAGCATATCGCTGCGCAAAGTGCAGCTCCATCACACAGCCAACAAGGGGCAGCGGTGGCTGGGGGTAAGTGGGGGATGTTCTGCCAGACAGAATGACCTGATGTCAGGGCTCAGCAGAGTCTTTACTGGGCTACATCCTTGTGTCCCCACATGCTCATGTTCTTGGAGCTCCTTCCAAGCATAATCTGAAAATCATGTATTTATTTGGGCATCCCATCTTCACCCACTGACTTCTGCTCCTGTCCCAGCAGTTCGAGAACGAGTCAGCCTTAAACCTCTATGAGACGTGTAAGGTGCGGACGATAAAAGCTGGGACCTTGGAGAAGCTGGTGGAGTACCTGGTTTCAGCCTTCAAGGGCAATGATTCCACTTATGTCACCATTTTCTTGTGCACTTACCGGGCCTTCGCCACCACCAAGCAAGTGCTGGACCTGCTACTTAACAGGTGAGGTGGCCATACCCCAGAATGCAGATAGAAGTGGCTGATGTCTGAGCATCCTCAGCCAGGAGAGCTCCAGCATCTTATGCCATGTCTTGGAGGTCTGATGGGCTTCTCCCATCCCCCTCAGGTATGGCAAACTGCACGTGCAGTCAAACGGGGACCACGCCAGACACGTTGTGGATGAGAGGATGGAGCTGAAGAAGTAAGTCTGACCGTGCTGGGGGTGATTGCTGTTCAGTTCTCACACGGAGGCGTGTGCTGTCCTATATGTTTCTCATGACACCACCCAGCTCTCTGTTCCTTTCCCCACAGCACCATCTCCTCCATCCTGGGTGCCTGGTTGGATCAGTACTCAGAGGACTTCCGCAAACCCCCAGACTTTGCCTGCCTCAAGCAGCTCATCTCCTACGTGCGCCATAACATCCCCGGTTCGGACCTGGAGCGCCGAGCCCGCATCCTCCTGGCCCAGTTTCAGCAGCAGGAGCAGAGCGAGACTGAAACAGAAGGTGGGGATGGTTCCCTGCTTATGGGGTTGTCAGGGTCTGTAAGGAGCTTCAGGTGTTACCACGTGGCTGGATGTGGAGGTACACTGGGAAGCTAATCCAGCTGAGATAGGAGTGGGATTTCTAAGTGGATTGGTTAATCTGCCTTTAATCCTCTGCAGACACTTGCATCCAGGTTAAATATGCCTGTGTGTTTATCTGAGCCTTATGTTGAGGTGTGAAAGCAGAGCTGCTGGGGGTGGGATGCAGTGGGGTTCTGTGCCGCAGTGCTCAGCTTTGTGCCATCTTCACAGCTGTGGATCATGGTGGCTGCACGTTCCAGCTGGTGGAGGAGAACGGGGTCGGGGATGGGAAGTCAGATTTCCTCTCCTTCTCCCCTGAGATGGTGGCAGAACAGTTCACACTAATGGATGCTGTGAGTACTCATTCAGCACAGGGTCAGCGCTGCTGCTTTGGGCACAGACCACTGTGTTCCCTCACACGCCACTCCATCTTTTCCCCAAAGAAACCCATCCCATCCCTTTATCTTCCAGGAGCTGTTTAAGAAAGTGGTGCCTTACCACTGCTTGGGCTGCATCTGGTCCCAGCGAGACAAGAAAGGCAAAGAACACCTGGCACCCACTATCCGTGCCACTGTCTCGCAGTTCAATAGCGTGGCCAACTGTGTCATTGCCACGTGCCTTGGGGACCGGACCCTGAAGCCACAGCAGAGGGCTAAAGTGGTGGAGAGATGGATCGAAGTGGCTCGGGTAGGACAAGTTCAGCCCCACTCGCCTTGCCCAGGGCTGGGGTTTTGTGGTGCACAAATCAAAGCAGATCCCTTGGCTTTGTTTAACATCAAGCCCTGCTGTCCCTTTATCTGCCCCCAGGAGTGCCGCATCCTGAAGAACTTCTCCTCTCTCAGAGCCATCCTTTCAGCTCTGCAGTGCAATGCTGTGCACCGGCTGAAGAAGACCTGGGATGAGGTCCTGCGGTGAGCAGCACCTGGGGGTCCTGGGGCTGCTGGGAGGTCTCTTGGGGTGGCTGTGCTGGAGCTGTGGCCCTTCAGTGTATAGACAGGAGATGTGTAAATGGGATCATTGCGGCTCTGGCATTGCCCAAAGCCAAGGGATCTGAGGAGAGTGAGGAAACAAAGGCAGCACTGTCTGCTTCTCCTTTCCATCTGAACACCCTGGAATAACCCCAGTCAGCAAGGCCTGCTGCAGCTGTGAGCTTTGCTGGGGTCATTTGGGTGCGCAAGGAAGAGACCCAGTGTGGCACCGTTGCTGACTTCCCTGCCTTTCCCCCGAGCAGGGAGAGCTTCCGCACTTTCCATGAGCTCTCAGAGATCTTCTCCGATGAGAACAACCACTCCTTGAGCCGGGAGCTGCTCATTAAGGTATGGGGAGCTGCAGTCCTGGCAAGGAGCTTGAGCTGATGTTGGCAGAAAGGTCCCTGTTGTTCCAGCTGCCAGGCAGACTGGGCATTCTGCTTTTCTACCCCAAAAGCTGTCATTGCATGAAGGTCTCAGAGCAGTTGAATGGGTAGAGATAAGCAGTGGGATGTGGTCTGGATATGCACCTAATGATGGCATTTCCCTAGATGCAAAGTTCAGCTCTCCAGAGCTCTCCTGGGTTAAGGTGGGGCAGTGGGGTTTGGGAAAGGCTGAAGCCAGGTGTCCTCACAGCTTTCCAGCTCCAGACTGGGGGCTGAGATCACATGAAATACAAAAGGGAACAAAACAGCCCATTGAAGAGCTATTTATACAGAGAGCTGGAAATGGGAGCAGCACTTCCTATTCATTAAGCCTCTCCTCCCTGTTTAGCCCTGAAAAAGCTCAGCTTAGATTTCCTTCTCTTCCCCTCATTCCCTCTATGAGGAAATGGCTGCAGTAAAAGCGGCTGTGAACTTTAGCTCATGTTTCCCTCTGGTGCTGATGTTGTCTCTCCCCACCATCCAGGAGGGCACGTCCAAATTTGCCACCTTGGAGATCAACCCAAAGAGGGCCCAGAAGCGGCAGCAGCAGCAGCGAGAGATGGTGAGTGGGTGTTTTTATGTCCCCATGTCCCTACTGGGTAGCTGCCAGCTCTCTGTTGACCTCAGCTATCCCTCACTGTCCCCCAGGGTGTGATGCAGGGCACCATTCCCTATCTTGGCACCTTCCTCACGGACCTGGTGATGCTCGACACTGCCATGAAGGATTTCCTGGACGTACGTACCTCCATCTCTGTCCTCCTCCTTTCCTTCATGCTGAGACACCCCCATAGCCTGGCGGTTCAAAGTTGATCCCCAGAGCACTTGTTGCTGTCCCTTTGGGCATCCCATAGTCAACACTGCCACCCTATGCATCCCATAGCCAACACTGCCACCCTATGCATCCCATAGCCAACGTTGTCCCTATGCATCCCATACGCAGCTCCGACAGGCTCTGGCAATGGGCCGCTCTCGCAGCGCCCCCTGGTGGGCACGGCGCGCACTGCAGCGGCAGCAGCCGGAGCGGAGCGATGTCCCTCCCTGTCCCCGCTTCCCACTGACGCCCGGTTCCTTCTTTTACAGGGAGGGCTGATCAACTTTGAGAAGAGAAGGAAGGTGAGAGTTTGCACAGCTGGGTGGTGGGAGGAGGCTGGCGTTGTGCGAGCCCAGGCTCTGCCAATCTCTTTGGGAGGAGATTCTGGTCCTTCCTAGGCACCTTGGTGCATGGGGCTGGGCTGTTTGCAGAGGGTTGTGGGGCTGCAGACAGAAAGGGGTCATGACCACCTCTGTTGGCTGCAGGAGTTTGAAGTCATTGCCCAGATCAAGCTGCTTCAGTCAGCCTGCAACAACTACAGCTTCACTCAGGAAGACCATTTTGTGGACTGGTTCCATAGCCTGGAGCGGCTCAGTGAGGCCGAGAGGTGAGTGCAAGCAGGGCTGTGCTGCTGCTGGTGCACTGGAAAGCTACAGGGAGCACTGAAACCTTTATCTCTCCCCCAGCTATGGGCTGTCATGTGAGATTGAGCCACTGTCTGAGTCAGCCAGCAACACACTGAAAGCAAAGAAGAATACAGGAATCATCAAGAGATGGAGCGAGTGAGTCTGTTTGCCCCAGTGGGACCCAGTTGGAGACAAGGGTCAGCTCCGTTGTGCCCTTCCCTGGGCCTGCTCTCTCCTCACCCACCTCTATCTCCCTGCAGCCGGCAGCCAGCCAGCAGTGAGCCCTGTGCCAGCGGCAGTTCCCACTCCAAGTCCTTTGACCAGCTCAAGTGCGGGCAGTACCTGTGCAGTGGGGATGCCACTGACTCAGTCAGTGTCACCTCTGCTGGCTCCAGCAGCTCTGATGTGGAGGAGATCAACATCAGCTTCATCCCTGAGTCCCCCGACTGCCAGGAGAAGAAGGTACGGGGCAGCTTGTGGGGCTCCTGAAGCAGGTGCTCCCCCAAGAGGGAATGGCCCCTGCTTTGCATTGGGGCTGGGGAACTGGGGGCTGCTTCTGCCCTGCTGGAGCGAGGGAGGCCCCTGCTCTTTGTGGTGGAGCTGGGCTTGCCTTGGCACAGCAGGGTCTGGCAGCTCTAGTGGCTGTACATCCCCTGCTGGCGCAGGGCAGTGAGTTCCCTCTGGCCTCCCTCCCCCAGCACTCGTACGCCCCGTCTGTGGCTGATGGAGAAGCTAAACCCACTGTGTCCTCCGCATCCCCTCTCCTCCCTGCCCTCCAGTTCTGGGAATCCACCTCTCTCTCTTCCCTGGACACGTCGGGCATCGGCTCGGGCTCCAGCAGTGCCTCATCATCCTCCGTCTCCTCCACACCGGTGACAGCATCCCGCACTCACAAGCGCTCCGTCTCCGGCATCTCCAGCTACTCGTCCCTCTCGCTGCCCCTTTACAACCAGCAGGTCGACGACTGCTGTATCATCCGTGTCAGCCTGGCTGTGGACAACGGCAACATGTACAAGAGCATCCTGGTTAGCACCCAGCACCCACATCAATTTCGGGGTTGTCATGCTTGGACGTGGGCACGTCTGACACTGGGAGGGCATGGAGGTGGGAGATGTTGCACTGCTTTGTGCAGTATGGTGGTTAACGATGCTGTGTACTCATAGGTGACGAGCCAGGATAAGACACCGGTCGTTATTCGCAAGGCCATGGCCAAACACAACTTGGATGGGGACCGGCCTGAAGACTACGAGCTCGTTCAGATCATCTCAGAGGAGAGAGGTGTGTATGGGGGTGGGATTCTCTTCCTGGCTTGGGCTCTGGGTGGGAGCAAACTGTGCAGCTGACTCCATCCTTGGTCCCTCTCAGAGCTGAAGATCCCTGACAACGCCAACGTCTTCTACGCCATGAACTCCGCCGCCAACTACGACTTCGTGCTCAAGAAGCGGGGTTTCTCCAAGGGGGTGAAGATCAAGCACGGCTCCAGCTCCACCCTGCCCAGGATGAAGCAGAAAGGCCTGAAGATCGCCAAAGGCATCTTCTAGCCTCAGCCCCACTGCCACCCCTCACCGACGGGGCCTTGTGGGCAGGCTGTAGCCAGGCCTGGTGCTGTTGGCAGGGCCAGGAGTGATGCTCAACCGCACCGAGAGCTGCTTTGGCACCCGGCGGCCCTTCCGCCTCTCTCTGCACAAGCTCCCGTTTCAATCAGGTCTTTTGTTTTTCTACCCAGGAAGGCAGCAGGGGGGAAATATCTCTTTTATTTTTACTTTTTAAACCTTCCACGGTGCGACACTCGTCCAGCCACCACCAGCCTGCCCAGAGCAGGAGCCCGCCTCTCTGCCGTAGGTGCCTTGTGTCCGCATGAGCCGGGGAGCGGCGGCTTGGAGGGGCCCTTTGCAAGGAGCAGCACATGAGCCACTGCCACGTGAGCTGGGATGGGTGCTCCCCTTCTCTCTGCACTGGTTTACTTCCATGTCCTTCCTTGGATCACCCGGCATTGCAACTACTGCCTGTCCGTGCCCTGGGAGAAGCTGTGCTGGAGAGGATGCAGCCCCACGCTGGCGCCTTGTGGACCAGGGCTGCTGTTGATGACTGGAAGCCTCTACGTGGTCTCGCTCCTCTCCCTGATCCAGCTGCCGGCCCGCGTTCAAACCTGCACCAAAGATCAAATGCCAGTGTCCCTTCTGCAGGCAGGGAAGCTTTGCGTGCATTCCCGTGCCCCCAGAGCTGCCAGCCGAGCCAGGAGGAGGAGGAGGAGAGCAGACTGCTGTCCAGATGTGTGTAAATAGAGACCTCGTGTCTGCATGGGCAGGCAAGGAGTCAGAGGAGCTTGGGATGCTCCGGCTGCCACTGCCTGACCCACAAGAAAGTGCCACTCACCTTGGGCTTTAACCTGACTGTTTCAAACACTGACTATGGGAGAAGCAGCGACGAGACTTCTTTTGTACAAAACAAAACAAAGGTTTACTGATTTTTTTTTTTGTTTCTTTTTTCCTCTCAATATTTATTGGTTGTAAATAGAAGAGATGAACTTGTACATTCTACTAACCCAGATCCCCCCGCCCTGCAGCCCAGTCCCTCTCCTGCTCCCCCCCCCTTCCAACCCTCCCCTGCTATTTAAGGCTGCTGGGAGGGATGCTCACAGCAGCAACGTTGCTCTGCCCTGCTCACACAGCAACAACCCATCTGGCCTCTCCCCTCCCTCATTTCTTTACCACTAGTTGCTCAAGCCAGGGGCAGAGATGCTTGTTTTAATGGCTGTAGGAAACACTAACCAAAGGGGGGGGACTTCTTTTTTTGTTTGTTTTTGCCCCTGGACCTGCTGGCTCCATCACATTTGAGCACTTCCTCCCAGCACATCTTTTGTTTCTTGTCTGTCTGTGCTGCTGGGTAGGGAGGTAAATGTGTTCCCTGCCTCCAGGAGTGGAGCTGGGATACAGCAACACTCAGAGGAGCAGGGCTGGTGGCAGAACCAGGTGGAGAGAGGCTGCTTGTTAATAAGTGTGGCTGGTATTAGTTCTGTCAGCCCTCTGTCCCCTTGGGTGGCATCGCTTGGGTCACCATGCCCACACTGCACATGATGGGAGCCCTTGGCACCCTGACGCAGGGGCTGCCTCCTGCCTCCCACCCTGCCTGGAGCCAGGCCACTGCCTTTAGGTGCCAGCACCTTTGGGCCTCCCCCTGGCTCCATGCTGCTCTGTGCCTGCCTGCTCCTGCCCACCCCATTGCCCCCCTCCCCTCTTATTGGTGTCCCTTGGAAGCCCAGCATCACCGGAGGGACTGGCTGTACCATATGTTATTTTGTACCACTTCAGTGAAGGAGCACACTGCCCAGTGTGACTTGTACACAGCAATGTAATTAGTCTTTGCAATAAAATACCGATCCTCAAACATCCCTGCCCTAAAGCAGGGGTTGTTCTGTGTCCCTTCCTGAATGGGGTAGAGAAAGGGGAATGGATCTGATTGTGGAGGTGATGATTGAGCCTGTTACTGTATGTTAACCGTGCTGAGCTTTGTTCTGTACTTGAATGAAGAAACAAGGCTTTGTTTTGTTTGCAGGACCAGTGCCTGATTTCAAGCAACTCCGTTTATGTGAATCGGTGCTGTTGGGACCGGTGCCTTTCCTGGTAGCACAAATGTGACATCTGATTAACTAGCTTAATTCTTTTGATAGTTGCAATGGCTTTAAGAGCAACTGCAATGACTGGTCCTTATGGAGATAGCAGTCTGCTTCGGCTTGAGACATCATTCCTTCACTGTTCAAGGGCTCATTTCCTAGCACAGCCAGCATGTTTATTTTTTATAATTGCACAGACTTGAGTGGAAATTGCCTGGATGGTGTAGTGCCTCTGGCTGTAGCTATTAAGGATGAAGCTCCAGTAACCAGAATTTCTCTGTGCCTTTGGCTACGTAGATTACTTTTAGCTGGGATTTTGAAAATGAAAGGACTAACTTATACAGGCAGGGCTGTTAGTGCCATTTCCTGCTAAGTCACAATTAAGTATCCAAGTAACTGCAGCCTTCCCAGAGAGAACAAGTTCAAAAGTAGCTGGGAAATAAGTAAGCCCTGACACAAGAGATTCCTGGTTTCTTTAGCCTCAGGCTAACTGTTGATAACAAGCTTGGCTTCAGGTGTTTTCCTAGCATTACTAAGAGTGTTTATTCTTGGTGCCTGATATACCTTACCTGGAAGTGGAGCGCCCGCAGCATTAGAACATATTATCAGCTACTAATGATCAACCTTCCACATGTAACACACTGGGGAATGCACAAGACTTAGAACATGCCAGCAGGTCTTTAATTTCTATAACTGAATGGCAAACTCTTCAAAGCATTTTTCTATTTTTCACATGGCCATTAACTCAGACAGGGTGTATTTCTTACAGAGAACTGGGAACATAGTTTCTTCTATTTTAAGGTATATTTCCAGCTGGTTTCAATTCTCTTTTCTTGGGAGACTGTTGAGCTGCTACAGTAGACGCCATTTGAAGCCTGTCAAGAAACCTGTTATCTCCATGGTGGCAATGTTCTGAAGGCTTATTATCCAACAATTATAAAAACAGAATCATAGAATCACAAGGTTGAAAAAGACCTACAAGATCATCTAGACCAACTGTCTTCCCATCACCGTTACTACCACAAGCTACTAAACCATATCTCATAGCACCTCATCCAGAGGCCATGCGGGCTGTGATATCTGAACATCCAAAATGACAGCTATCAGCAAGCACCACAGTCAGTGCAGACAGATAGCAAGCAACTTAGTGCAAGTTCTGCTCTCACACACCCTGTGTATGGTTGCTGAACCATCAGCACTGAAGGAACGAGAGCCAAGAAGATTCTGTCCATCAGCAGTGAGACTACCTACGGAGTTCACACATAGTCTAGAATTTCTGTTTCCATTTCATTTTCACTCCCATCAGAAGGCTTGAAGTCTTCTTCCTCCTCCTCTTCATCATCCTCATCCTCTCCAGACTCATATGCCAGCTGTTCTTTGCCATCTTCACTGCTTGTTGTACTTGAGAAAAGAGCTTAATTGGGAAGAAAGGAAGACATGATGATGTATCTCTCAGTGCAACTTGAAGAAATTTGCAGTAGAGTTCGTAAGACAACGAGGGTAAGGCAGAAACCTGAGGATCACAGTTAAGGTTGTGCATGTGTAGTGGAAATGCTAAGTCAGGGCTTGAAGCAGTGATTGAGCACCTGGTGGGAAGGCAGGGCCAACCCAGGGGAGCTCAGGTGTATTCAATGCACTGAGTGACCAGAAGGGCTGGAGCCAGGATCCACCCCTGCCCAGACCTCATTTAAGGGTTGGCAGTGGAAGCGAGGGCTTCTTGCTGGAGATCCCTGCATACCTGAGGCCTTTTGAAGGTAAGCAGCTTTTTTCTTTTGTTTCTTTTTCCACAACTGCTGTATTTGGGCTTGTCCTCATTTACTACAGCTAAAGACTCTGCCATCCTATTATTGCTGTACTTTCCATCACATAGCGTTACAAACCTGAAGGCTGTGATACTTGAATAGTGAAAAAGAAAACTTCTACTCATAGCTATTCCTAGTCTCCAACCCATGTGATGTGGCAGGACAACAGCTTCAGCTCTCACACTGAACATGGAACACCAGAGGTGGTGAATATAGTAGTACTACTTCCACAGCACCAACAACAAGATCCTAACATGGTCTCTACATCATCAGATAAGTGGTAATACACTGCTTAGCATTTTGAGGTTCAAAAGCATCCGTACCAGGTCTTGTGGATCTGATTATCTGCTTTATCATCAGAGACATGCTATCTCGCAGCTCATCGCTAGTCTTTGGAAGGCACCATCCATCCCTCTCCGTGCATTCTGACTCTGTACTATCATTCCGATGGATGATTTTTTGTAGGCTAAAAAGCAACAGAAAGAGGGTGAAATGTTAGCCTTCTATACTCAGTTGCAGGCTTCAAGTAAGACGGACTGTGGCTTACTTTGCTTTCCTTGAGTTGGAAAGCATATTATTCACCTGTCATATGAAAAAGGAAGTTTAGGTGAGAAGTCTGTTCTGTTTTTATTCAGAAGCCAAATACCTCTTAGGTTTCTGGTCAAGGAGACTGAGAGTAACGAAGTGGATATAAACAGGCTTTGAAATCTAGCTCTAAAGGAGGAGTCAGCTGGCAGTAATACCTTTCCACATTCAAGTCACAGAGTTGATAGAACATCTGCCGATAAGGGGGTAAGACTCCTTCTCGGAAAATATAGACGGTTTCCTAAAAGGAAAGATGGAAAGGATTTAATGCTCACTCTGAGGTGTAACAGGGCAACTCTGGTATAATAGCAAAGCACTGAGTTAACAACAAAGCACCTCCTGCAGAGATTTGTCCCCAGTCACAAAATACTTAGTATCCAAGCTACAGCTTTGTTAGCAGCTTGTTACTGTATCTCAGCAGTTTTGTTCTAGTGAAAAGGAAGAAAAAAAACCAAACAGGCTCCTATTTAAATATCAATTTTACCCTGCTAATCCTGCAGTATGACCCGATAAACACACAGCAATGTTCTGTCACTGCCCTTTAAGTTCTCCAGTTTTCTCAACTGAAACAAAGCGCTCATTGTGTTTAAGGCTGGGACAAAAGTACCAATCCCATGTAAGAAATACATTTACAGAACAGCAAGTAAAGTTCTGTAGTGATATGTTCAACAAGTGGCTCTCAAGGTAAACTTGTGATCTTCAACTCATGCATGTCTTGAAGAGAAACCCACACCCTTAATGAATTTCAAAACAGAAAATAGTGCCTTTTTATTATGCTGTTTCAAGATAATGGTAAGAGAATAATGCTTACCTTCAGTTTATACCTGCTGGAGGCAAGCTTTTTTGCACTAGATGCACCAGGAGTACCGAGTCCCTGCTTCAGATCGTGTACACTGACTGTATGACTTACTGAAAAACAATAGAGAACCGATTGGGAACAATTTCATTGTGGCATTGTACTGATACCTCTCAGTGTTAATTCAGATGGAGTAAACCAAAGAAACAGAAGAGTCAGACACCCCTTCAGCTGGCACGACATACCTGGCTTTTTGATAGTGATGGGCAGGCTGTAGTTGTATGTGCTGCGTTTTGCTTTCACTGGCATATCGCTAGGGGTGTAACCTAGAAGTGAGAAAAGAAAACCAATCGTGAACTGAAGATAAGCATCCCACAGAATATGCCTAGCTCAGTAACAGAAGTGCTGGACTACTGTGTGAAATGAAGGCTGACTTTTGCAAGATAGGGAGAAGTATCGGATAAAACCTTTTTGGTTGGACAGAGGGGAAGATGTGATCTGACCATAAGGACTAGACGACAGCTCTCTCAAGCACTTACTTTATGACCTCAGAAAGTCCTTTCCTTCAACTTGCTCTGTACAAAATCACAGCAAAAGAACCCTATGTACCACAGCCTGAGCCCTGGTTTCCTGCTCATGCAAGCAACAGAATCTACTGCTCGATGCTTCCCCTGAGCAAGAGTGAAGATGGTCTGCTGACACACACTTGGGCTTTGAATGCATGGAGAAGGAAAGCCAGCAAGCTGTTTGTAAGGTTTGGAACATGCCAAATGAGGGAAGAAATACGGCATAGTATAAAGTTGAAAGGAGTTTGTGGAAGAACTGCAGGAAGGAATGAACTCAAAAGATGCACTCTCCATCAGAGCAGACAGAGCAAAAGAGTTTGAAAACAAACAAAACTAAAAGAACTACAAGGATTAACCACACAGCAGAGATGGTCGCTGGGGGTCAGACCCTTTTACCATATTTCATTCCACAGCGAATTCGGAAGTCCAGTACTTGATAAATCTTTGCTTCAGGGTGTTTTCTAGGGTCATACCCAAACCTAACCCATAAGCTCCTCCAAGGACCTGTTATCTGTGTAAACAAACAGGGGGGACAAGTTGCAAACACAGCTGTATTGCAGTCTCTTAGAAAATTCTAGTATTCTCCTGCACTGTCCAAACCTATTTCTTTACCAGTCCCTTCATTGCTTTATACAACCAGTTTTTATGTACCAAAATTGGGCAAGGTCCTGAAGCCCAAATATTTGTGTGCCTTTAAAAATAATCTGCAAGGTCATAAAAATCTGTTTGGAAAGAAATCTGCTATCATTGCCAGATGGACAATTAATCTGAGTGTCTGATAGTACTACAAAAGTAGACCAGATCCAACAGAGCTAGCAGCTACCGAATCCTCCATGGTTATAACTTCTGTTCAAGGGGAAGGTTTCTCTTACATAACGTTAAGCTCAGATAGGACCTCAGAAACTGCAGAGAGCAAGGAACACCCAGGTGATCTACCCTTGCTGTCTACTAACTGCATCAAACAGGAACAAGGGCAGATATACAGACTTACCATGTAGTAGGCCAAACAAGGCAACAGAAGCTTCAGTTTGTCTGGGTGGATGCTGATATTTGCTTTAACTGCATTCCGAGACCAGACTGGACGAGCTTCAAAGAGCTGAAATAATACATAGTAATTTCAGATACGTGCCCCTCATTGAATTGCTTGATATGATGGTGTCATGCTTTGACAAATTTTTATCCCACCCATTATTTACAAGGAGAAGTGCAGCTGTTCTGGACACCAAATGTTCTGGTATCCTGGGCACCTCTCATTTGAAGGATCAGAGAACAGAAAAAGCAAATATGTTTTGTTTTTTTTTTGCCAAGGTTACAAATAACAGCTGATAGTGAATGGGAATCAAAGCCAATGGCCTGGATTGTGAATCCTGGTGTAATTTAACAGGCCGCACCACCCTAACAATCTTATATATGGAACTTCACATCACAATCACAAAACCTTTGGAGGAGCCAGCAAGTCATTAGGACTGCAACCATCTTCTGGAACTCAAAGCAAAGGGCTGCATGTGGTCTTTTCCTACACAGCACACCAGGGCTGAGTGCCCAGCCCAGCTCAGGAACGTGGCACGTACTTTTCTCAGCTCTTCCTCCAAATTCCTGTCCACAGGATTGGTGCACACTTTCTTCCAGGCCTGTGCAGCAGCATCCAGTGGTTTGGTTGGGACTTTATCATCATCAAAGTTCACAAAGATGGCATTGTTGGGGCGTCGGGCCCTGCTGTGGCCAATGAGGTTCTCAGCAGACACCTGGGGATTGTTATAGCCCTCCCTACAAGACAGAGCAAAGGACTGGGTTTGCTTTCTGCCTATGTCACACACAAGCATGTGGATTTAATGGGAACATGCAAAAATGAAGTTTGTTTTCCAGATGACTGAGGAGAAGGGATCAAGAAACCCTCCAGGCTGTCATTACTGATTTGTACGAGATAGATTTGTTGCACAAAAGGCTGCACGTTCTCTCCTTGCTCCACTGTAACTCCTGGAGTTCATCAGGGTACAAAGATGACGTGAAACAGAAACGCAATTACTGAGATATTTTTTGATGATGATAAAAGAGCTCAGTGAGAAAAATGAAATCTGTTTCTTGTGGGAGACCTTGCAGGCTGTTCTTCTGGCATAAGTGACCATAGGCCTGGAGGAAACAGATCCAGCAAATGTGGTCAGAGGAACATATGGCATTGACTCCTCACAGCCTCCATACAGCTTCAGCCCATGGGAAGCAGGCCGAAAAACACCCTCGTGTACCTTGTGCTACATGTTGTTTCCTGCAGGAAAAGCTATTATCTTCTACTGAGCAATCAGTAGCAAAAAACTAATGAAATGCATGAGCTACGTATTGAATGCTAGCCTGATGCTTCAAGAGCATCAGCATTCTGACATCAGAATGGATTCAGTTCATCTCCATATGATAAAAAAGGAAACCTTAACTTGAAGACTTGCCTGTTAGAAGTATATATCAAACTAGATTCTATTCAAGAAGCAACATGGATTGTTTATTCTAGAATGAGAAAGGGCACTAACCTGTGTTGGACATCTGGCCGATAGTAATAGTCAACAGGAGTGTCCAGACGTGAGAAAATGGGTGGAGGGATGTGCAGAGGTAATTCCCTATTGAAAAACTCTTCCTTCTCCGGTTTGAGCATCAGGACTTTGTCATACATGGAGGTTTGTTTGCCATCGGGACCGGAATGCATTGCTAGGTACTGGAAATCTGACATTCCTATGGGAAACAGAAGTCAGAATGCTGGTTAGTGTATTGTGAAGATAACGCTTCTCCCAACGCTCAGCCTTCAGGAGTCTGATAGGTCTGTGCAAAGGCTGTAATAACAGATGGCATCTTCCTTCCAGTCTTAAAAGTCAACCTTTCTCTTTCCCGTCAGCCTTGAAGCCCTGGGGACAAAACCACAAGGATTACCTTGGAACTTGTAAACCGTCGCGACGATCCCAATAACTTCCATCTCAAAGCGGACATCCCGCTCCTCCTCGCCCTTCCTCCTGCTCCTCCTCTTCACCTTGAGCAGCATGGCAGAGGCGGGGAAGCGGTTGGCGCACAGGGGATGGCAGTAAGGATCCTTGGGACGGAAACACAGCTCCAACCTCTTGCCGGGCTCCGCGTAGATCTGTATCACAGACAGGCGGCACGTCGTCACCTCCATCCCGCCGAGCGGCCTTCCCACCAACTCCATACCACAGAGCTGGGCCGCCCCGCAGCCCGCCTCCCTCACACGCGGCCTCCGGCAGCCCCTCACCCTCGACACCCCTTCCTCTCCTCCCAGAGTCCGCAGCATCGCTCCGACATCCCGCACCAGCCCCGGGTATTCCACGCACACCAAACGCGGGGCGCTGGGCAGCTCCAACACCCCCGAGCCCCGCTCCGTGCCAGGCCCATCCGCCGCCATTGCTCCCCGCTCCATCCCCTATTCCTTCCCCCCGGAGCCGCATCGCGATGGTTCCGCCGCACGAAGGTTCCGGGCCGCCTTTAGGTTCCTCTGTGCTTTGTGTCCCTTGCTGTCCCTTAGGTGTGATGCAGGGCACCGATCCCTATCTCAGAACCACCATGAAGGGTTCTCTGGGCTTATGTAGCTCCATCTCTATCCTCCTGATCTCCTTAATAACTGACGCTGTTTCTCGGGCATCCTATATCCACCCCATGCATCCCATACGCAGCTCCGGCAGGCGCTGGCAATGGGCCGCTCTCGCAGCGCCCCCTGGCGGTCATAGCGCGCATTGCAGCGGAATCTTCCCAGGTAAAGAACTGAAAGGTGAAGTTCTGCTGAGTTCTGCACATTGAGTTCTGGTTTCTCTGGCCTTGGGCTTCACGTTGGTAGGAAGCATGGATTTATCCACATTTTAAAGGGTGTTTTCAGTCTTTGTTCTAATGCCTGAGCATCGTAACGTCTCTCCTTTTCTCCTTGTTCTCTGCTTGCATTACACTTGTAAGCTGCCATTGAACTTTCCTTTTATTTCCCCTACTGAGCAAATTCAATTGTGTGCCCACAAAATTACTAAGTAGAAACAGGTGAAGAGTAAATACCCTTTGATACGGTGTGCACTAGAGCTACATGCAGGTGGCCGTGGGCACAGGGAGGATGTTGGTATGGGACAGGGTTATGAGCATCCACGGTGTTGTAAGGTTGTGAATAGCTCCAGGCACAAATCCTGGGTGACAAATCCTGATCCTCTCCTTATTTCCTCAGTTCGGAGCTGTAGCTCACAGCTTAGCTTGGCCTTTGTGAAGCAGAGACTTGTGGCCATAAACCAATGCAGAATAACCTCCTTGCGTTTATTTATTTATTTATTAGTTAATTGGGCAACAGTTCTCTAAGAGATTCGTGTGCATGTATTACATGTATTGTAATGCATGTAATTATCTATGAGATGTTTGTCATTAATGTGGATGATTAGAAAGGGGCAATATCCAGAGGTATAGATTGGGTCTGTCCTGCTAGGGATCATGCAAGGAACAAGGGAAAACAAACCTCGAGCCATTGATGCACTGATGCATCATTAACTGAGCCACTGCTGTCAGGGGAGCATGCTTTGCTCAGAGATTAGATGCTGCTTCCTTCCTAACTGTAGTGTTAGGGAGAAAACTGTAATGACAGAGACATTCATAAGCCAAAATCCCTCAGTTTCAAGCAAGCATTTAATGAACTTGGTCTGTCTTTAAAAGATGGCTTTACTTGGGTTTTCAGCACCTCCGCAGCTTAGGATGTGCTGGCAACCAGTGGCAGTTTTAGATAGACTGAATTCCAGTAGTTCACAAATGGGGTTCTTAGGTTCTGCTTCACTGAGTTATCGTTTAGTTTGTTGTTGATTTCCAGGTAGTAGCCACTGTCAGTGGTGTAGGGTGGCCAGTTAACAGGCACTTTTGAATACCCACTGTTGGGATTGCTGGGGAAAAAAGAAACAGAAGTTTAGTTTTATAGGGGCAGATCTGTGTTCTCTGCAGATCTTATCTGTGTTCAAGTGAGGCTTTAAGTGAGTACAAGGAGAGAGTTTGGAACTGAGACAAGTGATAGCAATTCTGCCTGCTAGGAGCTACTTGCTAACCTGAGTTCTCCTCCTTTGCTCCCCACTGGCATTGGCCCTGGCTGCACACAGCAAACTGAACTCCTGCCCATCATACAGTATAAGGAGAGATCACAAGTTCTGAACATGCTTCTGCTGTTCCCAGGTGTTCTCTGGATGAGGAAGGCTCAGAGCAAACTGGGAGACATAGAGCCAGGTTTGTTAAAGTTCAGAGGGCACCCTGCTTTTGAGAATTGCTTCTGAGAAGTTAATAGACAAAAGCAAGAGGTTGAAGTGCTGCAGAAAGCCCCAGAGGTAGAACCAGAATCACTTACCCAGTCCGGGCAAAATTGGTCCAATAAGCAATCATGGCAGATGAGACTGTCCTGTGCTTGGGCAGGTAGCCCAGAGGGGTGGCAAAGGGTTTCCCAAACACGTACTGCAAGTCATCAGCGTGGTCTGCCCCTACCCAGCTTGGGTAGATGGGCATTCGAGATGGCTGGGAGAACAAGTAGCTGTAAGTCTTGGCATTCCTGGGGAAATAAAATGGACTTGATTAGCAACTGTGAGTGGAGAGCAGGAAAAGGAGTGTGGATTCATAACTACACTCCAAACATTGGCAGAGCCCCTTGTGCTGTGAGTACAGTTTTGGTCCCAAACAAGCTCTGGGCTCCTACCAATGCTGTGCTCCTCACCGGGCATTCTGATGGTGCAGGTTTAGTGCCCACTGTGTGGGAATCAGGAAAATGTAGTCAGTAGTCAGATCCACCACTGTTTTCTTCATGACTTGTTGCTCTGGGTTGTCGCCCCACGACTCTGTGTAGAGATTGTACGTCAAGTTGGCTCCTCTCTCACCCCTGTCGGCAGTAAATCCTTTGACCAAGTTGTAGACCTCGCTCCTGAAAAGACAAGAGGTATGAACTGATTAAGGACCAGCAGCTTGAAGAGGAACATGGAAGTTGTCCCAGCTCCCTTTGGAGGAGAGGTCCTCCCATCCAACCTCTGTGGTTGGTAACTGTTTGGTGAAGTAGCCAGGAGTTTCAATCCAGGTCCTAGATGGAGAACATGTGATCCACAACTTTCTCAGCCAAACCACTTGAGTTCCAAATGGGCCATAAGCTCTTTTAGTCCTGAAAGAGGGGTCATATGGGCCAGACACCCAGCATGAACATGCTCCACACAGAGAGTATCAGGGCTGCCAAGCTTGTCTCTACTGCTGAGTTCAGGGGTACCTTAAAGATATTTGGGAAGGCTTCCCCACTAAACTAGTTATTTCCCTGGGATTGGCAACACATGCCTTGGGCACTCCAGCTTGGAGTGATATCTTGTGCTGAAGACAGTGCCCCTTCCAGACCTGGGTGTTTGGGAATATGTTAAAGTTCCTCTTGATAAGGGTTTTAGGAATGTCCACTTACGCACTGATTTTCTTAAGTGGACGGTTGATAGCAGGGAAATCAAAGCCAGCAAAGATATGTCCATCCATGTTATTGACCCCAGCAATGTAGTCAATGTCAGCAGCATTGGCAAAGAGGTTCTCTGGCATGTCAGGAAGGAAGTCTCCATCAACAACAGGAGTGATGGAGAGTGTGTGAACCACGGGACCTGCAGCAGGAGGCAAAACCAGAATCTGTTAGGAGAACAGGAACAGCAGATGTGTGGCTTGGCATATCTTATTGCTTAAGGAAAAAGATAGGAGGATGTTGTCAGTTTGTTGTCGTTGTTTGTAGGCTGTATTCTGGAACTGCTCTTGCTGCTTTCATAAAACATTGCAGAACAGAAAGCTTCTTGTTCTGGAGCCAAGGCGCAACCCCTGGACAACTGATCTGCCACTGCTGCCATTGCACAACCAACAGCGTTCACTCAGCACAGTGTGCACCTGTCTGTGGAAAAGTGACTGCAAAATCTGTCATTGTTGTCCCCTTATTGAATGACACAAGCGCTGCTTAAAGACTTCAGGCAATCAGCCCAGTATCCCTTTGAAGGCTTGGTGAACCTTTTGTGCATGGAGGACACAGCATAGACTGGGGGACATACCAGACAGGGAGACCAGTTCCATGTGGAAGGCCATTGTCAGGGCTTTGGAGTCAGTGGCACGGAGGCAGTTGGCCAAGACTGTGGTGTTATCTGTGGGGCAGCCCACCTTCTCTCCAATCTGCAGAAGGAGAGAGAGAGAGAGAGAGAGAGAGAAAGCTCGTGGCATTATGCTCTGAAGCCAGGCTGCATTCCCAGCTTCCCAGAGGAGAGCTTGGCTTTAATCTCAAAGATTCATGTTTCCAAAGCTCTGTGTTTGGCAGCATGGTTCCTGCTAAATCCCATACTTGCTATGCTTTTTTCTATGAAATCTCATGGTTTTTTGTACCCTCAAGTAAGACTTTAGCTTCAGGATTGGTGCCTGAAGTGACACAGCCACTATCCAGCCAGCCCAGATAGATGTTCAGGCCACTGACTGTCCCACGTGCCTCCTTCTGTGGGTTGGGGTCCCTCTGCAGTGGTGCACGTTACCTTTTTAGCCCAAGTGAGTGGGTCCTTTTGGATGGCCCAGCTGCACAGACCGACACCGCTTTGGCTGATGGCTCTCTTGAACAGACCTGCATTCTTTGGGGACAACATCTGCAGCACAGAATAGAAACAGGAGAGTTTCATCAGTGAAATCATGAAGAAACAATTACATGCCAGATCCGGCTGATCCCCCTCACAATTTGTACACAAGGTCCAGGGAAGGAACCAGCTCTTGTGATGCTTAACAGACTCAGTAGTTAAAGTTAAAAGGTGATATGGTGAAAGGGAGAGAAAAGGAGGAGAGCAAGGGGTCATCGCATGCACAGAGGAAAGCATCAGAGTGCCAAGGGGACTGTTTTGCCCATTTGAAGAAATGAGAAGCAGCTGTAGTGCAGTCTAACAAGGACAGCAGACCTGAAGGGAGACACTAGCACCACCGGCTGACTCCCCAAAGATGGTGATGTTGTCTGGGTCGCCTCCAAAGGCCTTGATATTCCTCTTCACCCAGGCAATAGCCATGTGCTGGTCCTTCAGCCCATAGTTCCCTGAGCAACAAGAGGGTACCCACCATTCAGTCAGGGCACAGCCAAAGGTGGGGAGCTGGGCAGGCTCCTCTAAGAGGGAGCAGCTGTGGTACCTGGCATGTTTGAGTCTCCAGTGCTGAGGAAGCCCAGGGGTCCCACACGGTAGTTGAGGGTCACCACGATCACATTGCCCCGCACAGCGATCTCCTCACCATCATAGAGGTAGTTGTTAAGGAAGTTGGCTCCTTGACCTCCTCCAAGAAGGAAGGCACCGCCGTAGATCCAGACCATCACTGGCAAGTTGGTGGAGACTAGGAGGTGAGGAGGAAAAGCAGCGTGAACCACTACACAGCCAGAAGGTGCTGCCTGCCTCCATGCCTGTTTACTGAGCATTGCTCCACTTGCACATGGACCTATTGGGGCTGACACAAATGCCCCTTCCTTCACTGTCATCTTACCCCACAGCATGAAAAGCATTCCCAGGACAACAAACCTGTATGAGCTTTTCCTATTGGCTGACATCCCATACAAATTACTCTTTCCTTGATAAGAAAAGAACTTCTGTATCTCTACTAGGGTTGTAGGACAGTCATTTGTCCAGAAAGGGTTGTCTCCACTTCAAGGACCTGATGCTTTGTGACAGCCTACGGCCAAGAAAATCCCTGCTCTGTAGAAGAGGCTGCAACTCACAGTGGGATGCAGCTGAGGCACAGTGTCTGAAACCTCTCCTACCCTTCCCACTGAAAACCAGTGCTTCTTTGGTTGCCCATACTTAGCTGTGGAGGGATGCTCCAGAGCAGTTTATCCACAGAAGGCAACTGAAAATCTCCTCCTCAGGTCTCTGCCAAAAACATACCCTCTCTCCTCCCTTGAGGGATCCAGATGTTCAGATAGAGGCAGTCCTCTTTCCCACGGACATCAGTCTGTGTAAGAGTTGTCTGCATGCAGCGATTTTTAAATTTTTTTGCTTTCAATGTTCCTGAGAGAAGAAAGAAAACACAACAGGTCCTGGTCAGAGGTGTCAGCTCCTTTGGTTGTAGGCTCTGTCCATCCATCTTCCCCTCCGTAAGTCCAGCAGAGGCAGTAAAGCTTCCCCAGCCACCTACTGAGGGAGTGGGAGCCTTTCCTATATGAACTAGCTCTTGTCAGCAATGGACTAGAGAGACAGCAGTTAAACAAAACAACCCCAAAACAAAGACCTTACCTTCCCAGCCAGGATGAGGTTGGGGGTCTTGCAGTGTCTTTGGTGGGGCAGCAAAAGGGATCCCTCTGAAGATATCCACATAGCTCCCAAAGAGTCCTCGTCGTTTACTCTCTCCTTCCACAAAGCCTCCCTCGGTGAGCACTACACCCAGCTAAACATGGTACCATTGAGAAGAAAGGAAATCCATTGCAATCTTTCATGGCTGAGGCTTCTCATGTTGCCAGCACCCACATCTTCCCCTGGCTGGAGGGTCCCCCAATACAAAGCACAGCCCCCTCTCTGCAGCCATCCCTGGGATTCCTTGTGGGAAGCACACAAGTAGCTGCTGCCAAGGATGTGTCCATGCCAGTGTTCTTCATGCTGCCCTTTGGAGCAGAGAACCAGGAGCAATTTCCCTGCTCTTCCATATATGAAGTGGAAGACTGTGAGAACCTACAGCCTTGAGATGTAAACCAAGCCAGATCTGATAAAGAACTGTGCAGGGCACTTAAGATACCAGTGAGAGCCTTTGCTAGGACAACTACCCTGCCTTTGCTGTCACTGCTTGCAGGCCTTTTTCATGGGCTTCAGAGCAGACAATGGAGAAATTTGCTCATTCAGACAAAAGCAGGCAAAAAGTCTTACAAAGCTGTAAGGAATGCCTCTGTACTTACTGTTGCAGCCTGTGCTACCCCGAGGCAGCAGCACAAGGCAAAGCTCAGAATCGCCCAGCAAGCCATGGTGTGCACCTGAGGAGCCTGCCTCCAAACAGAGGCCAATGGACATATATATAGGTAGGAGTGCAGCCATGTGTCAGTGCCAGTATGCAGTTTTTGCTCTGAGTTAAACTGCGTAAGTCCTTGTATGTAAATAGGCCAAGGCCAAACCATGGCTGAAGTGGGCTGGTGTCACAGTGTGGGAGCCCTGCAGATGTTGCTTCTATGGGACAAAGGCTACCCACGTGTAAGGAAATATCTCAGTCTGACAAAGCTTAGATAGTGGAAGAGAATCAAAGCCAATGGCCTGGATTGTGAATCCTGGTGTAAATTCAACAGCCAACACCATCCTAACGATCTTATACATAAAACCTATGGAGGAGCCAGCAAGTCGTTAGGACTGCAGCCATCTTCTGGAAGTCAAAGAAAAGGGCAGCATGTGGTCTTTTCCTACACAGCACACCAGGGCTGAGTGCCCAGCCCAGCTCAGGGGAAGGGAAATTCCAGTTAAAAAAACATCAAAATGGCCAAACTACCTCTAGTTGCCTGTACTACCCAAGAGAAACCCTCCAGGCTGTTATTACTGATTTATATGAGATAGATTTGTTGCACAAAAGGCTGCACATTCTCTCCTTGCTCCGCTGTAACTCCTGGAGTTTATCAAGGTACGGGGACAAAGTGAGATGGAAATGCAGTTATTAAGATATGTTTTTTTTCCCTCTAAATGCTGATAAAGGAGCTCAGTGAGAAAAATGAAATCTGTTTCTTGTGGGAGACCTTGCAGGCTGTTCTTCTGGCATAAGTGACCATGGGCCTGGAGGGAACAGATCCAGCAAATGTGGTCAGAGGAACATATGGCATTGACTCCTCACAGCCTCCACAGAGCTCCAGCCCATGGGAAGCAGGCAGAGGGCTGGACTGATGCATGCAATGCTGCATATAGTGTCCACAGGGCAGTAGCATCTCCCTTAAAAGCATGAGAACCCTTCTCGTGACAGGTTCTTCCAGTTGACTTCTGATGGAAGCTTGTGCCATTCAGACAGCTTTCCAAGCTGCCCCACGAACACCAGCAGCACATTAAAGGGACACACACCCGTGCCAGTCCAACTGACCTCTCCTGTTCTGCGTTCCTGCAGCATCACTCCAAAATGTCACATAGATCCTGCAGAGACTCAGCAGCCTGGGTAGGGGTTTCAGATGCAGGGTCACCCCTTGCAATGTCCCTTCCTCTGGTTGGGGCTGAACTCTTGTCCATATGAAGTCAAACTTCCTTGTTTCCCACAGTGCTTCCTGTCACCAGGTACCCCATACACAGCAGTGTTTGGGACAGCTCTAGACAGGGGTTTGGTAGTGTGTGTGTGTTTGTGTTACAGCTGCTGTTTTTCCTGCTCATCCCAGCAGGGTAGCCAATAGAATTATTCATTGTGGTATAGGGCAGAAGCAGAATGGCCAGCCCTAAATGTGCAAGAGCCCTGAGCCAACCTCCCTCTCAAAAGTGATGAACCTTGTTTAGATACTGTGAGATACACACACAACACAACACACAGAATGATTGTCTCTATTTTCAGCCTGTAGGGTGCAGTGGCACCACATTTTCAATGCTCTCCCTGCAAATGTCAGGCTTAACAAATGCCTTCATCCCTTGGCTCTGACACTCGAGCTTTAAGTAATACAGCTGATTATCATTAGACTTGAGAGGAAAGCCTCCAGACCTGTGAGAGCAGGTGGCATAACTGCAAAGGGAAATGCTTTAAAAGGAGACAGATGTGACTTCAATCATGCATAATTCAGGTGGTGTTCATTCATAAAAATCACAGAATGGCCTGGGTTGAAAAGGGGCCATCATCATCATTATCATCATTGAGTTTCAGCCTCTCTGCTGCTGCTCTAGTCGTGCTGTGTAAGTACCTAAACTAAAATCCTGTTCCCTTTAGGAGCCTGTAGGAAAGGGGCAAGGAGTGCTTTATTTTCTACTATGGCAGGTCTGTTGAAACCCTAGGGAGGGGTTGGTACATTGAGTGGGTATGAGGCAGTTCAGTACTTCATGGTTGCTTTCTTGAAGGTTTTGCTTTACTCTTGCCTTGTCAGCTGTCACCTTGGTGTACCGTGGTGCAGCCCCCTGAAGCAACACACACCTGCTCTGATTGATGTCTTTTTGAAGACATAATAAGCGGCTTCAGTAGGCTTTGTGAACTGTAATTTCACATTGGAATACATTAATCTTCACAAAGAATGTACAAACCCATAGGGAGGTAAGCTGGTCCTCCTTGCTTGTAGATCAGTATTAAAATATGTTTGCATGCTTCTCTTCTATGTTTTCTGTTGTTGTTGCATTTAATCTAGTGGAGGGGTGCATCTCTGTCTCACAGATGTTGGAGGACCCACTGGGTTGAGATAGTCCATAAATGTGATGTGAGTGTTCTGTGAATTGCAAGTGCTTTTGTGTTTGTTAGAATTTCGTGGCATGTCTGGAACAGTGGGCTCTGACTGGAGTATCTGGGCTGAATGCAATGAAGGGAAGCATTACACCTTCTGACAGGTCTCTAGCTGTTCAGTGTTTGATAACAGGCTTCTGAGCCATTGAAAATGTTGGTTATGGTGAATGGAAGCTATTTCTGAAAGTAGTTTGCCTGGTAGAACTTAATTTCAGTGTAAAACAGGATGCCACGAAGACTCCATATCAGCCCTGTGCAATGCCCAGATCACAGAGGGCGGGATGTACTTCATTTCCTTTCACACTGTGTTTTCATTTAGCAATATTTTAAGGGGTAAGGACCCCCAAAAGACAACTATTGTAAAACATATTCTTATTGCAACACTCCTTAAAAAGCCTATCAGGCATTTCAGCCCATGCGATTTCACCAGCTTTTATCTCCCTCCTTTGAGCCGCAACTTTTCCCCGCTCATCTTTGTAATCTGACATTGTGATTTGTTCACTTGTATGCTTGTTTTTCTCCTCGGAGAAGATTTGCTGAATCATTAGGGAGGAGGCAAGGGTTGTACATGCAGCTGGTGGGCCACGATAAAGCCGTGGTCACATCCAGCCTTCAGGGTTTGCAGATGACAGCCCTTCAGTTGGAGGGTCTGAGTCACATTCCCTTCGGAGCTAAGATTGCTGAGGACTTGGGAACTAAGGAAGTGGGGCTGGGGAGTTCATACTAATAACTTATTTTTGGGGCCCAGAATGAACTGTTGATGCTGATATGGTTGATGCACCATTTTTGTTGCATCTCCTGAAAATTTATATTTATATATATTTATATATTTATATTTATATATATATTTATATTTTAATTTATATTGCTACTATGACAAAGTTTGCAGACAAAGGGTTAATCCCTGCCGACTGTTGTTGGGGGAATATAAGTGGAAAGTTCATATGGGGTTGGAAGATTGCAGTGCAAGGACCTCACTTTAATGCTATGTGCATTTTCTATGGGATTTTTTTCATAATGCCAGGTCTCATCCCAGCACACGTGCAGCAATTCTACCTTGCTCTTATCTACTGATCTCAGAGTATGCCTGTGTTGTTATCCTCATTTTGTGGCTGGAAATCCTGAGACAGGGGATAGTGAAGGCTCAGATCAGTTGACAACAGCAAAGATAGGAGATAAGTCTTTTTTGTTGGAGTCTCATGTTCGTCACTCTCTGTGATGCCTCAGTATTCAAAAATGGACTTGCAGTTTCTAGATGCTCGTATCTAGGTGTCCATTGAGCCAAATGATTTGCAGACAAGCCACTATGGGCTGGATCTAAATAAGGCACTGGGGTGAGTGACGCAGTGGTTCACCATGTCCATGCTTTCAGGATGGTGTCTTTGAAAAAACAGGAATGCATCATCATCTGACTTCCCTTTCCCCAGCTGAAGCAAGAGATAACTTCTATTATATAAAGAGAAGACACCAGCAGTCATGGCCACTGCTAAAAAATCCCACCAGAGTTCTTAATATAGAAGAGCCCAGGATGTAAGATAAAGTCCCGTTGCTTTAAAATTCCTCAAAGAGAAAGCAGAATCAACAGTAGGTGGGTTTTTTGGTTTGTTTTTTAACTCACGAGTCTTGGCCTGAGTGCTGTGCAGAGACCACAAGAGTGCAACTCATCCCACGTAACTTTAGATATCTGCATGTGCTAGGTTCCCTTTCTGATCAGTGGGAGAACAAGGTGCATTAAGGACACGACTTCTCAGTCCTATTTTAGATGCACACTTTAGGAGGAGCTGGATCACACTCTGTGTGTGTGTGTATATATATATATGCTACTTGCCATAAAGGGAGCCTTTGAGTGACTAGCTCACGTAGAAGGTATCTTGTCCTACAATGCTGCTGTCCCTAGCCCTTTATGATATACAAGGTACTTGCTTGTAGGCAGGCAGCATGTTCTTCTGGGACAGGCTCAGATGGCTTTACTTGAGCCATCTCTCAGCAAAATTTCCTGATACAGATAGGACCCAAGTCCCTTGTTTCAACCCAAAGAGCTGAAGATGAGCCCAATGCTTTGCATGCAGTCCACTACTATGAGCAGTGATGTGGTAACAGTACGGTTAGAGGGGCTGTAGGAATAATGCAGTGTGTCTAAGCTGATGGCCTTAAACCATTTCCATCCTGCATGGCACATCCTCAGCAAGGAAACCAAGCAGGGAATGTGCTGTGCAACAATTCTTTTACTCTCTGTCATGACTGAGGTGTGCAGAAAGGGAGCTTGCACAGGCTGTGCTTGTCCAAGGGAGGTCATCCAAACGTGGGAGCATCTCTGCTGTACAGAATTGGGTATTGCTGCACTAGAGCTAAGTGTGAAGGGTATTTGCTGGTCCATGCTTTTACTGCTCAGAAGGGGATGAGGAGGTTTTTCTTGTATTTACTTGTTTTGTTAAAGGAAAACAAGGCAATCATTTGTACACCGGAACTTGGTGACTGTAGTGTTAGCCTGAGCTGCTGGAGCTGCCATCCCAAGACTTGGTGGCAGCTGAGGGAGCAGCTTGTGCAATCAGTATCCAAACATTCTGAGTCTGACTCTCCCCTTTGGGCAGCGTTCCTAGGAAGGCTTTCCCCTGCACATTCCCTCAGGCTTCTGCATTCAAATTTGCAACTTTCCTGCTGCGCTCACCAGTGTTATTTGCATGGACCAGGGCTCGTGGCAAGGAGCAGTGGGCTGACAGGCCCTTCCTGCCAATCTGTCTGCTCTTCAGATGAAGTGGTTGGAAAGTGCTCGCTCTCCAGTTCCCGCTTTGGCTCAGGCACTCTGATAAGGCTGGGGTTGTCCTATCTGACCCCAGGAGCTGTTCCTCCTCCCTAACAGGCCCACTTTGCTGGCTGACAGTTAGCAGCCGGCAGTGCCTGATAAACTTATCGGGCTAAAGCTGAGCCTGGTGTATGCTCAGCTCCTCCCTGGCCTCAGATTTCCCCATTTCTGGGAACTCTTTGCTCTCTGCCTGCCTTGCTGTCTGCTGAGGTGAATGATGATCACCCTTGGGCCACCAGGTCAAAATCAGCCCAAGGGCCAGATTGGAAATGCCTGTATTTAGGCAGCATCCTCAGAATGAGGAGGATCAAATAGGATGTCTGTAACATCAGTATCCATCTCTCTCTCTCCCTGGAGTGTTATTCACTGATGGAAACGCTACCTGTCTGATTTACCCCTTGTCCTTCCACTTGCTTCATTTGTCTGCTCATGTGAAGTTTAAGATTTAATTTGGTGCTCTTGTTGTGCTTGGAGGATTTCTTTCTAAGCCACTAACAGAAATGGGTTGCTTAGCTAAAGTAGGTTTCTATCATTCGTTATTAGGATCGCAGTAGCGCTAAGTATGTTCCAGCTGAGATCAAGGCTTCATTGTGCAAGGCACTGTTTGTAGGAGATAAGGAGGGGCAGTCCTGTGTCTGATTATCTTACCGTTGAGGGGGGGGGGGAAAAACAACAAGTGAAATAGTAGGGAGAGGAGGAATTATCCTCCTTTTGCAGACAGGCTGAAGTTTTCTATGAGTTGCATTGGGTGCTGAGCAGCTTCACAAATCCAGAGGTAATGTCTTGCCCAAGGTCATGAGAGAGATGTAGCAGATCTGGCACCTCAGGTCAGGGTTGTGAGCATCGGATCAGTGCGTGCCCATGGTGACTGTTAGCTGAAGTGTGCTGGTTCTGTAACCATTGCATTGGTCTGCGTTTTCTTAGGTCTTGCCTACTGCAGAAGAACAGACTGATTTAGCTGTCCTGTGATGGTTGGTGTGGTGGTTTGGTGCTTCCTGTGTAGATGTGCTGTTCCAGGGAGAAAGTGGGAGAACATCTCTGCTTTGTAAGCAGAATAATTGATTGAAATAATAATAATAAAGATTATGTAGTATTTCCCTATTTGAGGCCAGGCCCTTTAATGGCAGGCAGGAATGTTTGTCCCATGCAAGGAAATACGCTTACACAGCTGTTACTGAGAGACTGTGTAATGCTTCCAGGTTTCCACATGTGTGTTGTTGTTACAGTTAACAGCATAAATGTACTGGCAGCTGGGAGTACAGCTGCATCCCCTTTACCTGTGACAGGCTGTGCAGCACTGGAGGAATGGCCTGCTGCAAGGTCTAAGGGCTTTGCTTTTATCCTTTCACTGAAAACACTCTTGTAAAGTCTAGGATGGAAAGCAAAAATCTACCCCTGATCACAACATTTCTGGGCTGCTGCTTTCAATACCCAAAGCCTGTCTGGAAGATAGAGGCACACCTCTGCGCAGCAGGATTGCTTTGCATGTCCCTCATTTGCTAAACAAAACAGCCCAAAGACTGAGGATTTTCTTTCCCTGGCAATAAAGGAATGAAGGTGTGAAGAGGACTGGGGAAGTGCAGGGTTTATGGTGGGCTCAGGGAGAGGCAGAAACAATCGGTTCTTTCTTCAGCCACCACAAAGATGAGTTGAGATTTTGCTTTTTGTTATCTATTTCCTTAATTGACTGACCAGAATGTTTCAGATGCGAGGGGAGATGGTGGGAAAGGGGTTATTTTCAGAACAGTCAGAACCGGGGAGAATTTGCATTATTGGAGAACAAGGCCGGGTGTGTTTGGAGCTGGTGATACCGACTGCCTGATCCTGACAGGTGCTGAGCATCCTTGGGTGCCTGTTGTGTGGGTTCAGTAGTGAGGATCAGGTTGGGTTTTAAGCACTTGGGTAGGACCAGATTTGCTTTTTTCCTCTCTCCTTCATGCTCAGGGAGGTGGTGGAGTTACCATCACTGGAGGTGTTCTGACCCATGGAGATGTGACACTGAAGGATGTGGGCATGGTGGGGATGACTTGGATGTGATGATCCTAGACATCTTTTCCAGTCTTAATGATAACTATGATTCTATGATTTTTCAGAGCTTCCAGCAGCATGGATGGAAGCCTGGGGAATGGAACCAGTCCCACAGTACAGGGCTTTCCTTTCCATCTGAAAATAGGTTGCCGAACACTGAGTAGCAGACCAGAGCAGCCCCTGTTCTGTGCTCCTGCCTTGGGAGGTTCACTGCAAGCAGGCTGTGAGGTTACACTACTGTGTTTGTCACACTGGCTTTGCTGGGGCTGTTACTTAAGATCTTTACTAGTGTCTTCCTGATCTCTCACTGATTGGAATTGTCACAGCATTGCTCTTTGCAAAGAACAGCAGGCAGTGGAGAAAAAAAAACCATGGTGGGGGTCCCTCCAGCTTCTTGCTCAAAGGACATCTCTCTCTGATCTGGGGCTGAGGATCAATCCCTGGTTTTCCTTTGGGCTGCTGACATCCATCACTCCTTTAAGCATGAGCTGGTGTTACCTGGTGGCCTGAGTGAGAGAGGCTCTTTAGGAAGAAATGCGTATATTTTTAATTGCTTTAGTGCAGAACTCTTCAGGCTAATTCTTTCTTCTTTCTCAAGTCACCTTCTGACACTTGTTTTTCTGTCTTGAAAGCACCTTTGCCAGCTGGCTTCCTTCCACAACCTCTGTTTGTGAAGATATGCTCGCAGAGCTGGTGGGAGTGGGCTAGTCTGCCCACCCTGTCCCGCTGCAGCACAGCATGCTGCCCATGCTAACCAAGCACTTCTTTACTGACTGCCCTTACATCTCCTGGGGAAGGGTTTGACTCCCAACAAGTAGATGGCTGAGGCAGGCA
The DNA here is from genome assembly GCF_039878825.1 of Excalfactoria chinensis. Lineage (NCBI taxonomy): Eukaryota > Metazoa > Chordata > Aves > Galliformes > Phasianidae > Excalfactoria > Excalfactoria chinensis. The sequence goes on along the minus strand of NC_092842.1, from coordinate 5,412,602 downwards.
CTGCCTGCTCTGGTGTGATGCTCCTTCATGATCTTCAGGCTCAGGAACCAAAAGAATGGTGAAAGCATCTTTATTTCCCAATGTCCAGGGAAATAAATGGAAGTTCTTGGGTAATCCTCTCTTTGTTTGAAGGGAGAGGATCCCAGCCACCCATTCAAGGCTGTGACTTCTCTGCTGCATAGAAATCAAAGACAGGGAGGAAATCTAATGGATTTAATCAGTCCTTGTTCTGCAGACTCAAAACTATCTGGCTGCTTTGGATTTGAGTGGTTTTGCTGCCAGTCTTGCTATGGTGCTGATCAATGTATACCAGCATTTCCCTCAAAACTGAGGAGCTTCTCATGAGTCAGAAGCACTCAAGTCCTCAGGACAAGGACTGGGTGCTGGTGTGCCTGTTGTTCTGTGGCTGGAGGGTGTTAGCTGCAGAGCCGTTCAGATGCTCTTCGTATATCTGTGTTTGGAGATTTGAGGAGGACAAGGGAAATAATAAACACAGTTTGCGTTTTTGGCAGCAATTTTAATAAGCTAAAATGGTTTTACCTTATCTAAAGTTCACGCGTGTGTGTCTGGTGTCACAGATACGGCCTGAGCATTGCTTCTTCCCCAGCAGCTCTTACCCTGACCAGGTTCTGGCACGGTAAAGTACAGAACAGCTCAGCTTTAACAGGAGAGCAATGCAGCGCTGTCACCCCTCTCCTATTCCCCTCTGTCCCCACTGCTGGCACCTCCAGAGCTCAGCACAGGACTTTCTTGAGATGAATGCTTTTAACACAAAGCACCCTGTGCTGGCAGAGTTACTGAGAGGTAACGGGTTTATCAGTTAAATCCCAGCAGGCCTGTGAATGTTGTCACTGTCTGGTGTATTGCAATAAAAATATACATTAGAATAAGTATAAATATGTACTTGCAGTGTGCAAGGACAAGCCAGGAGTACAGACTCTATATTGAGTTGCCAGACTGCATATTAATGTGTAACAGCTTCAGCAAAGAACAGGGGCAAGTATGTTTTAAATCTTAGTAGGGAGAAAGGCTTTGGATTGACAGCAGTGTAACCGAGGACAGGATCAGAACTCTGTTCTCTGGGCAAGTAATGAATCTCCCACTTGGACTGCTGCTTCTTTGCCTGTTGGGGCAGCATTCTTTAATAAGCATTTGGAGTGAGATGGTGAATGCCACAGCCCTTTCTGCAGGCTGCTTCCCACAGGAGTCATCGTACGATGCCATGTGTTCAGGGATGCAGTTACGGAGTGGTCTGTACCCTGCTGCAATGCCCCACTTAACTGCAAGCACTTGTCTTTTTAATGCTATAATAATACTTTGCCCTTCCTCTCAAAAACTCAAGGGACTCTACACACCTGAGCAAATGACTCCTCATCACCAAGAGGTGTGGAGAAATAGAAGTCAGAGCAGTGCAGTGAGTTGCCAAAGGTTATGTACTGAGAACACAACAGAGCTTAGAGGAGAGCCAGCTATTTACTTCTTCCAGTGCTTTGCTTCAACCTCTAGACCTGGAAAAAGGAGGAAATACCACTGCTATGTTTGTGTAATATTTGTGAAGTACTCGTATCATGCCAGTGTATATGGGTTAGGTTTCCTTCTGTAAGAGTGGAAGGAAATAATATTTCTCTGGTCCTTGACATCTATATCCATGGTCATTCCTGACCGTGCAGTTACACAAGGCTGTCCAGGACAGATTTAAGCCAATAAATCCAGCACACAGTGCAACGCTGTGGAACATCCCAGCCTGGCTTCTGAGAGCAGCCAGTCTCTCTAGCAGGGTACTGAGATACCTGACTCATTAGCTTATCCCCAGTGCTGTGCTGTGGCTTTCCCTGGAGTTCATCTGATTGTCACTTGCCTGGGGATCTTTGCTGTAGGGCGTGGATGTGGAACGCATGCAGAGACCCTTGTTATTAGTTAGGGATAAGAGCTATTTTTTCTCCCAATATTTTCCTCCTACTCCAAGCTAAAAATAGGACACAGTTAATTTGTCACTTGATCACAGTAAATGCTCCACTGAAAGAAAATGACTTGAAGTGTCTGTTGCTGGAATTTATGACCTGGGCAAGTCTCTGCAGATGCCCTGTCTAGGTTAAAAACAGCTCTAATGCAGTCTATTTGCATGTCCTATCCTTATCTTCCTAACCATCAAAGCAGAACATGGTTACAGCATCAGCTTGGCACAGATTTTGGCTGCCACTAGTCCAGGTGTTCCCACCTCACTGCTGGTCAAGTCAGTCTGATGGACTGAATTCTGCACGTGGTGTAAATCCAGAGTAACTGTGACCCTGGAGGAATTCCCCTGCATTTACACTTGAGCAGGTGATATCAGATCTGGCCTGGTACCTGCTGTAACTAAGAAGTGAGAGCTCCCACAGGTTTCTTTGTCACATACTGGGGTGTGTAAGGCTCTGGGGTTGCAAGAACACCAAAGCTGATGACATGGCTTTGTAACTTCCTGGGAAAGTGCAGGAAGCCATGAGAGCTTAATGAAATGGGAGGCCCTGTGTCGGATGGAAATGCTGGGGAGGGTCTTCTTCCATGAAGCGTGCACTGGCAGTGGGACCTCCAGCAGAGACCTGGAGCCCATCCCTCACTTGAGACTGTGTTGGGTCTCCCGGTGCCTCCGTAGGTCCACCTTGCGTTGGAAGCCCTTGGCACAGAGCTCACAGCTGAAGGGTTTGAAGCCGGTGTGCTTGCGGCTGTGGGTGATGAGGTTGGAGCTCTGGCTGAAGGCTTTGCCACATACCTGGCATTTGTGAGGCTTCTCTCCTGCAGGGCAAAGCAGATGGTAAGAAAGATCTCAGACGGGAGGAAAAAACCCCAAACCAATGCCTGCCAATGTCTGTGCTCTCCTTCAGCAACAGAGTAGGAGAAGAACCAGAGGCAGCCTTCCCCAGCTTGGTCCCAGGTTCTGTCTGCATCCAGGACTGGGGGTGAGCATGTTGAGGGCCAGAGGCTGGACAATGACTGGCTCCTCATCACATAAAGGAGCTGCATCTCAGGGATGCTCAGACCTTTTGCTGTCTTACCACACAGAAAAGAACGACTTAGTTCTCAGTCACGGAGAAGCTGGACCGGGGATGTGTGCGTGTATAGATATGAGGAACTTTAGTTTGTATGTATTCCACAGGGATGTTTTGTTTCTCACCAGTGTGGATGTAAGTGTGTTTCTTCATATCTGACTTCTGGTGGAAGCGCTTGCCGCAGTATTGGCAGGGATAGGGCCGTGTGTCGGAATGGATCAGCAGATGTGTGGAGAGGGTGGAGGAACGCTTGAATGTCTTCCCACACATCTTGCACTCAAAACTTCTTTCCTGGTAGGGAAAGAAAATCATGAGGTGTCAATCAGTGGCTGCAGAACATGTGACAGCTTGAAGAGTATGGTAGGTATGATGAGCAAATCTCAGCTCATGGGCTGACATGCTAGTACAAGGAGAATGAAAGGAGGACTTAAGGAAATAGCTGGAATCTTGTTCTGCACCCTTTAAGAGAAGGTGAGGCACAGGAGAACTAGCAACAATCCTCCCCATGCAGGATGTCCCCAAGAACAGCCTGAGAGTGGAAAGGTGAGAACTACGATCTGTGGTCTTCGGAGCTTCTGTCGCTGGGTGCTGCAGGGAAGCCTGCATGTGTCACCTAGGATGCATCACCTCCCTCATCACAAAGGTCCAAGCACCACTGAGCTCTGAAGGGCAGTTCTTGGGAAGCATGCTACACACCTGGGAATGAATGTTGGTGTGCTGCTCCAGGCTCACAGCATGTCCAAAGGTTTTGCCACATACTTCACAAGCAAAGGGTCGGGTCCCACTGTGAGACCTTCGTACATGGACCTCCAGGCCATGGGGAGTGGAGAACACCTGAAAAACAAAATGCCATATATATATATATATCAATACTTTTGTTTCCCAGGAGGCAGCTTTGCTTTCACCTCTGCTTTCAGTTCTTTCTCTTTATTTGATTCTTCCCTCTCACAGGCCATGTAAACTGCACCATTCTTAGCGCCCTCCAGCCCCATCTCATGGCTGAAGTTCTCAGCCACACACCTTATTGCACTTCACACAGTGGTAGGTCTCCATGTCCGAGGTGTACCGCATGCTGTAATCCAGAGGGGGCTCAGCGCTTGGCAGGAGATGGCTTCCATACAGGCTGACTGGGTGCTCCAGGAGGGCTGACTGCATGGTGGAAGACATCTGTCTGTAGCTGTACGGCACTTGGAAAGCATCCCAAGAAAAGCTGTTTTTGTAGAAGGTAGGTGTGCTTGTTGGGCTTGTGCAGTCTTTGACTTGCAGACCTGAGATGGTCATGTCTGAGTTTGTGAAGGAGAGGGAGAAAGTGAGCGTCATACCAATGCTGAGTTACTCCCAAGTTAAGTCAAGTCCTGGTGCCCATATGATGTTTGATTTAGGGCTTAGATTTCAATCTGAGGAAATTTTAGTGGAGAGGGGATGCTCAAGGGTTACTTTCTTGAACAAATATTATGGGGACACCCATATCACACAGTTACATTAGTTGCTGAGATCTGGAGGCTCGCTCTCTGGGAATCATAGCCATAAGCTTCAAGGAGGTGCTGATCTACACCAGAATCACAAGGGGAAATACAGGGAGGTCTTAATGAGCTCTGCCTGGGGCAAGTTTGACCATTGGTATCAAAATTAGAGCTTCCATTTACTGAAAATCTGGACCCAGTCATAGTGACCCCCTAAGCTTACAAAGCCCTTATCTCTTTTGCAATTCTGGCTGTTGGTTAGCAGACCTTGAGCTGAAGGTCCTGGCAGCATCCTGCTTAGGCACTGGACGGGGAAGCTTTCTTCCTTTGGTTGAAAAGCATCCTTTTCTTGTTTTGGAATCACCCATTCTAGGTCCTGTTTCTTGCCATCCTCTGGTGTCTTGTCTCTGTCTCCTGCGGCTGTAATCACAGTAATGTCACAGTTAGCTTATTCTAGCTGGTAAGAGGGCAGTCAGTGCACTAAGCATGTAAACTCATGCTTGGATGCATGAATCCATGCTCAGTTCCCTGAGTTGGTGCAGAGTGGTCCAATCAGTATGGCAGCCAGAGTCTGTCCATTGCTGGCAAAGGGAAATTCTAAGCAGAACGAGGTGTGCACATTAGAGAGGGGCAGGATATGATATGCCACTTGGTGCAACATCTACCTACAGCAAATTAATAATATTAAGAATATTTCCTTATTTAAAACCATTTTTATTTATGGGGGTAACTAACAATCACTAACTTATTAACTTCCCCATCTCTCCCATCAAAGAGTTCAGTAGACAGCCAAGTAAGGAAGCTGAGGGGGGTGGTAACTGCTTGTACAGCCGCAAAGGTTGCCACAGAGTCTTGTGTCCTCCTGCCCACTCTCATTTCTCCATGCCTGTCTCAGCCCTTCAGGAGACCAACCAGTGCTTGTTAAATGTAGAATTCATACTACAAATCTAAACCAGAAGTCTAATGCATGTGCCTTGTTTCTGCTGCAGACAGCACTGAGCTGCTGAAGGACATCATTCATGTGTCATCTAATCCATCTTGTGCACCAGAGAAGCACTGCAAATGGCCAAAGGATGATGTGAGGAACTGACATGGGAAAGTTACTTCCATTCTTCTATCATGTATATCATAGGGCTGGACTTTAGTTCCACAGCCAGGGCTAGAACAAAGGGAAAGTTGATCTTAGATTTGAATAATGAAAATTTGAATGGTGCCTGAAGGAAGGAGATAATTGTCTCAGCCCAGCTATTGCATGGATGGCTGTGGGAGAGCATGGCCAGGAGCAGGGATGGCAGCAGGCATAAGCAGAAACAGCATTGGTTTGTGTTAACCTAGCATACAGTAGCTGGTCTTTCCTCTGCAGTGCACAGGATTCCTTTCAGACAGTGTTTGGATAGCATTGTTTTTCTCATTCTGGTTGTAACCTTCCTTGCAAATCATCAGGAGGAGGAGAAGGTGGTAACGCTGAGGTAGAGAGGATATGGTGAATGGAGATGAGAGTCAACAACTGGAGCAAGAGCAAAAAATAGAAGGTAGAATTCTGTCTAATTCCCACACAGGTAGAGTACTGGCCATCAGGAGCCCTGTGCTTACTCAGAGCTTCCAGTGCTTGTGTCTGCCCAAAGTGTGTCAGTGCAAGGGACTCTTGTGCTGGAATTATAATAGCAGCATCCCAATAGGAAACAAAGGGAGGATCTGAATTCATTTCCAGCATGACAATTTGGATGTAGCCAACAGGAGGGTGCAAACTGAGGGACCAGTTTGTCCTCAGACTGCTATCTCTGCTTGGGGGCCCTTAGTAATTCTTTAGCTCATTCGTCCAGTTCTTTTAGCTTCCTTACTCAATTATTTATTTGCCTTGGTGTATTCTTACATGCCCGGTGGATGTATTGACTCACCAGTGAAAGCAGAGGTGATTGGATCCCACGTGAATATAGGCAGATCATCTTCCACAAAGCGGTGCTGATGATAGGTATGAGCCTTTTTGCTCTTCACCAAAAAGGAACGTGGCATTTTCCATTCACCGCCTGGGCAAAAGCATGGAATAACAGCATGTAAATCCCTGCAGTCTGTGGGGTTATTTCTCCTTGCTCCCACAGCACACCAACTCTGCATCCAGCAGAGGTGAGAATTAAAACCCTTTTGTTGGGGTGACAGTCCATCTCAAAGGGCCCCCCACCCAGCTGAAGGGATGGGAGCAGTTGCTTGGCTTTATGTGTCTTTCAGTGGGTCTTAAGACTGGAGAAAACACACAACTGTGTGTAAGCTGTTATGGACCAAAAGTGTTTGTGTGGCAGGGATACACCAGAACTCAGAATATCCTTAACATCATTCTTTGTTCAGGCTGGCAAATTCAAGCAGAGGCTGAGCAGAGAGAGGTAACCTTTTGGACCTAACTCAAATATCACAGACCGTTGAAATGATGGGTTAGGAACAAACATAAAACGCTGAAATTTAATCATATGAAATTCTCTTGCAATGCATCTGTTATCTTTGCTACCCAGAGCCCAGCCCGCCCTGTGCCCGCTCCCCATAGCCAACAACTGTTCTCATGCAGACAGCGTGACAACAGGCTCAATCCTGCGTGTGGCAATATCAGCTGGTGCATTATTTGCATATGCATTTGCATTTTCCCTAGTAATTGTTCAAGATAGCAACACTAAAAGCAAATCTTGCTATATTTCATATGAAAAGTCAGCAGTAAGTCCTGGCTCTCAACCGATGGGTGAATGCATTATGTTATTGTTTGGGTTCTTTTTCTCAGGAGCAGTTGAAGCGTAGAATACTTATTTACTGAAAAAGAACACAGTTTGTTCCTGTTGAGTAGGAATGATTATGTCTGCATAAGTTAGGACAGAGCAGAGCAAAGCAGCCAGGGATGGAAAAGCTCTTTTCTGGCTCCTCTTTAGGGTTCAGAAGTGTATGTGCTTACCCCTAAATATAATGACATGGCCCAGTGGTGTTTCATTTAAAGGTCCAAGGGATTTACACCAGATCTACGATGGCAGCTTTGGCTACAGGTACACAAACAAGGGCACTCATGCAGCAAAATCTGCTGTGGACAGGTAGGTTGCAAAGCCCACTGCTGTCTGTGGGAGTCAGGTGCTCACCAGCAGTGCCATTAGAAATCCCATTATGGCTCTAGCTGTCTTTTTAAGTCTGGTTCAGGATTCCCATTTTCATGTATGACTTCAGCCATTTTTTTTTTTCTTCTTCTGAAATGACTCACCTGTTTTTATCTTTTTTCCAAGAAATATACATGTGACTTGAGATGAATATGAGAAAACAAGCCAAGTGTGGATGTGTTAATTTAAATTTAGTAAGAGAACAAAATTGTACTGGGAAGGAACCATAATTATGCAAACAAGAGAGGGATGCTGAAATTACATTGCTGTATTTACATTTCTATAACTCTCCAATGAGGTTCCTATAAGTATCATGGAATGTATTGGCCTGACCTGCATGCAGAAGCACTCAGCTCAGTAGCACAGAAGTGTTCTGGGATGGCCACTACCATTGCAGTATTGTGTTCTGCTTGGCCATGTGCCTTATACCCTATGGAAGCATTAAGCTTAACAGCCACAGTGGTAAGGTCTCAGTACCCGTGCTCAGCCCAAGTGCCTGGAGCTGCACTTGACAACATAGACGTACCCCAAATTAATTCCTGCTGCAAGCCCTTTCTGCAAGGGATTTCCACTCATGTCGAAGGGATTTTCCCATAGTGGGCAGGACCGTGTCATCTACGATAGAGAGTATTCAGGTGTCTAAAGCCATGCTGGTATGTGTTGTCTGCCTGAATGAACCAGTTAATTCTCCTGGGCTTCCCACACAGTGGAGGAAGAGGCTCTGGCAGCAGGTGAAGGACAAGGCGAAAGCGTGTGCTCCGTGCTCCTGGGAGAGCTGCTCTCCCCGCCTGCCAGCTGCAACACCCAGAGGCACTCACAGATAAATTCGAGGACTGCAGGTGGGTGGCATAAGCAGCCTTGCTGTGTTTTACTGTAGTATCCATGCACTGAGTATGTAAAGGTACCGATTCCAGCCTGTCATTTCAGGTGGCCGTTGAAAGTAGCTGCCTGAGAATCAACAGGGTTTTTTCTGGATGTGTTTGCCCCAGAAATATGCAAAAGTCAAATTTGGGCCAGTATCTTGGCTGCTGATAAGGGCCTGTACTGAGCAACACAATCTTTAATGCACTACTGAACGTTGCAAAAGGAAGTTACCTTCCCCCACCCCTCATTTTGCAGAGAAAACAGGAACTGGGAGCCCGAGCATAGTTAATTAATGACTGCATTGGACTGTCTTTGTGATTCACACAGCCAACTTAGAGGAAAGCTGGGAGCACAGATTGTGAGAGGAAAAAAATATTCTCTCTCTCTCTGAAATTCAAGATTATCAGTTGCAAGCAACGAGCTGCTGCAGACAGCTAACTGCACCTCACAGGGAATGCAATGCTATGGACAGCAGGGTCTGCTATGGCTTGAATGATCCCTGAAGCTTCCAACAGGTTTTAGCTTTGACCTTTAGTTAGAAGTTGGGCTTGTTTTTTATGGAGCCTGTTCTTGTCAACCCCAGCAGCAATGGTTTCTGTCCCTTCTGACAACTGCATGGCAGAGTTCATTGCCTGGGCAATGAATGTTCTGTCATCCCAAGGTGTGCATGGATGGGTTGGGTTCAGGATCCTAATTTTATAAGGTCTCACGTTCCTCTTGAAGCCCCAGTTTGCACCTCACACACAAAGCAGTGTCCAAAACCACAGGATTGGCCCCTTTGGTGTATTTTAGAAGAAACTGGAATTTTCCCTATATGAGGTTACGAGTCTTGTTCTGCCAGCAGTTCCTTCAGGGACACAATTAACCCCAAATTCCCATCCTTTAGGAGCGGGTGTTTGCAGGATTGTGCCATCCTGAATCAGGAACCCACCGTGCGGTGTAAGTTCCATTCTGAAGCTGACTCACTTTCCTCAAAGCCCTTCCAAATTCAGGTTTCCCATGTTCAAATCTACAATGTAAACTGCAGCAATGAAACCCTTTCTCCCATGGCGCTCAAAAGTAATACTTATCTTTTAACTTAAAATTGATGAGTGGCTTTGTGTAAATTGATGAGTGTGTAAAGTTTTAGCCTGAAAGAGGCTCATTTCCTTTCTGCTGCTTAATTTAAGCCTTAATACTGGTTGGTTTGTTTGTTTTCCTGGCAGAATGAAGCTCTGAAGAACAATGTTCCTATTGGGAGGCTATATTTATGAAGGAAAAAAGCACCTGTGTGTGACGTTTTTAAGAGCCCAAGTAAAATAAGAAGTTTTGTGGACTCCTGATTCTTTAAAGATAAAATACTTCAGAATTCCAGTTCTTTATACCGAGATCAGGCCAGGCTTGTAAAATTCATTGTACTTGGGGCAATTCATTTGAATGTGGCTTTTTGAATGGGGAGAAATGCGCAGAACACTTTCCATTCCTATAGTAAGAATGGGCAGATGGGCATTATGCCAGAGCCTGAAAATTACAGTGAGCATTTTGTCAAAGTAGGAGATGGGAAATCCATTGAGATCTTCATTATCTGAACAAAATGCTAATAATATCATTGCAGCACTTGTCCTTTAGAAAGCTCCTTTGCTTCAAGTGATGTTGGGAATGCCACTGGCTTTAGCAAACTACCTTAAGCTTCCATTTATTGACTTACACAGCACAGTCTAACACCTCCTATGCACCTCTGTAGATGCATTTACTTTGTGGACTTGTAAATGAATTGTTTTCCTGCCAAATGCGTTGAATCAGCCATGTAGTATATTAGATATTTATATATATCTAATTCCATGTGCTAAAAAACTGTTATGCTAATTAGCATGTACTTAGAAAGGATGGAGAGGTGATATGAATTAAAGGTTGGAAGCAAAAATCCTTAACAGGAGATTCTGAATTCTCACCTAGCAAAATCGGCATCAAAACTTACACAATTAATCATTTAAGTCAGCAGAGATGTGCTTTTATCTGAATCTACAGGTCTGTACAAGAGCAATTAAAAGGAAAAATACAGTATGTTCTCATTGCTGAAGTACAAAAGTCTACATCTGGAGGCTGCTCCTGCTGCACAGGATGCAGGTATCTGAGACCACTGCCACATCTACTGTTATTTTATTCTGCTATTATCATTTTCACATGTGCATGTGAGAGTGCAAAGTAAGTATATGGTATGTCATTTTTTTAAAGGTTGACCTGCTTGATATAAGTAAAGCGTTATCACAAAGGAATGCTCAACACAGCTGACTTAGCAGGGAACAACGTTACGTATTTGCAAACAGAAGCAAAGAATAAGACAAAGGGCATGAAAGGCATCAGAGAAACAAGCTAGACAATGACGTTTAAAAGGATAAAGAAATCACCTGTTTAGGGCACTCTGCTTTACTGGATTTGCCTTGAGATCTCCCCTTAGGAGCCCCCAGTGAGACGTCGTCTTCTCTCTGGGCTCCTTCTTCCACTTTTTCTCTTAGTTGCAGCCTGCTGAAATAGATACTTCTCCTTTTTTTTTCTCTCTCTGTTTTTTGCCCCCGTTCCCCTCCCTGATTTTTCAATCAGATTATTTGTGTCAAAATCTGGCGGTGAAGAAACAGCCAATGGAGAAGCAGAGCCCAGAAACTATTTGCTTATCAAAACTTCCCAGGACTTTGAAAACTTGAAGAGAATTCACAGCGCCCAGCTGCAAACCCTAGAGGCAGCACCCTTAAATTTCACTTTCTGCAGGAATCCTCTCCTGTCATAGTGACAAAGAGCACGATGTGGGGAAATAATGTACAAAGCAGGCAGCTATTTGCTTTCTCTTTTTAAAAAGAAAACATATAGAGCTCTTAAGAAACCTGTGTTCTCACACATATTCATCCCCGTGTCGTATCTTTCCCAAACAGACATACCATCTGTCTCACATACACTCACATACTTTGGTCTCATCAACGAAACCATATAGCACATGTGTATGAAATTATTTTATTCCAGGATGGGTTTTTTATCTTTTCAATTTCCAAGAGAAAAAAAAATGGAAAATAATATCACAGTAATAACTGGAAAAGATGTTTGTTCATCAGCCTTCGTTTTCCTAGATGTGTGTGTGCTGTCCATACACATTTTAGGCACTGCTCTGTCTAAATACAGCTGTATATAAGATACAGACTTATGACAGCTCATTAATGGGCGTCTTTGCAAGAAGTTCTTCAACTCAAGAGCAATAATAGGAATTTGTATTACTTCCACTGCTTGCTTTCCAAAAAAGGTTTGAAAATGGGTTTATGAGTGTGGAAGAACTGACTGACTGCCTGTAAGGGTGGGTGAGAGAAGGGAAAGCTCAGGGGGCAGGGTGCCTTTCCTCATCACCTGGTGCTTCTCCAGCATAGGTGAGATGGGAGCTGAAGTGCAGTGATTTTTCTTTGGAGGATCCTCAGACACAACTCTTGTTTGGGGAAATCAAGGAGAGCTGATCTTTCCATAGGCTTGGCGGGGGGGGAAAGAAGGGATTATTTAATTTCACTTGCTTTCTGATTTTTCACCATTTTCCTTACTGCAGTGCTGTGCTACCTGTGCCATTGGTTAACCCCTCCTGCACTAAGATTGAGCACGGTTGGAACACTGAAGATACATCCTAAGTTTGCAACTTGAGATGTATAGAAGCACGTAGTCAGCTGCCAAGCATTCAGACTTAGCTGTCAGAGGGCTGCCTTTATGTCATGGACTTTTGTTTGTTGTGAGCCTTCAAATGCATCTCCTTGTTTCCTACAGCCAGCTGCGCTACACCAGGTTTCAGCACACTCCATTTTCCTGCTGCAACGTGGAGCAGTGACAGCACCAGGGATGAGTGGCTGCTTCTCTGCCACGCAAGAGGATCAGCTGCAGGTTGGTGGTGTTCCACTGTGGGGCAAATGCGGTGCAGATGAACCTCAGATTCATGGTGGAGGTATTCTGTGTGTCACTGATGGCCCGAGCGCTCTCTGCTGGGACAGCCACAAGTCACAGCTGGTGGCACTGCGTCACCCCACGGCACCGGACACACTGTGCAATAGGCTTTGCTGCAACTGAGAGATAGGAGCGTAGATTTCACCCACGTTGAGAAAGAAAGAGATTTTAATCTTTGCCCATCTTCACCTATTTACCGAGCAGAATTAATTCTTGCTGTTTACAGAAGCAAACAATCCCTTTTCCCTCTCCCTCCTCTCCCCCCTTTATTTACTTAGCCATACTTTGCATGAAATAAACGTTCCCAAAGCATTGTGCTAGCAAGCTGATTTGCATCCTCTTAAACACCAGCATTCGAAGGATTATGTTTCCCACTACAAAAAAACAAGCACTGTAACAGAAAACCAAGACGTACGTTGCAGCTTCAGGGTTTCGTGTGAAGACAGTTATGGGAATTAAACAAAAATAGGAAAAAGGACATGCTGCAAAAAAAAACAAACCCATCAGTATCACCCAATCTAGTTCCCCAAGTAGCTATCATCTCACAGAGCACGTACATCATTGAATACAAATTGATCCCTGAGATACTCGATGAGTATTACTATTATTACAATGCTAGAATGCCTGAAGAGAGATGAGGGACGTTGCTGTATGTCAGCTCTCATTCACCCCCTTTTCCTTTGTTTTATGTTCCTTTGGAGCAGATAGCTGCAGGATTGGAGTGCAATCAGGAAAGCTGCCGCTTTGGCTTCTTGTGATCTTCTGTAAATCTCTTTTTGTGGCTCCCGTTAAACTTAATCACCTCTCCAATGAAATCATTAGCAAAAGGTCATTTATACAAGTTGATTATACAAGGAAAATAAAATCATGTCTGGGATGCATTTTAGCCTAGGAGGACCTTTGAGGTGACCCCTTGTGTTCAGTCATATTTTATGTTCTCATTGATCCAGTTTTGCCTTTTCTCTCTTCGTGTTTCAGGGTCAGCAGACAAAGAGAAGCACAGAGGGCCTGGATTCAGAACCTTGTGCTGGTTTTGACCCACATGGGGGACATACAGTGAGTTCACCTTGCAACTGAAGCTGCAGAAGGGCACAGCTGATGCTGCAGAAGTTAAAAGATCAGCTGTAACTTGTAGGACAGGGCTCTCGTCTGTGTTTTCTTACCCCTAACTTCTACTCCAACATCCGGGATCCTCACTGGAGCACAGTTCGTATGGGTAGAACTGGATCTGTAAGGGATTGTTGCTGAGCTCATCCTATGGGGAATGCTGAGACCCCACTGGGCTGAAACACGGACCTGGAGAACCTTTCCTGAGATCCCATCCTGGCTTCTCCCCTTAAACGCTATTTAACCACAGGGATAAAAAAAAGACATCTAAAAGGAGAAGGACCTTTAGCCGCTGGTTCAGCGCTGGGGCTCGGGCCGGCAACGCGCTGCTCGCAGCCACAACTCTGCCCTGATCCCTGATGCAAAGGGCTAAAACAAGCCATATCAAACACAGCATCGCTCCATAGGACGGGCTGCGTTCGCTGCCCCCATAGCGGGGCAATGCGGGCCCTGCAAGCCGGGCAGCGCCGGGCCTTGTTTACCGGCCGCACCCCGCCCCGCCCCCTCACGTGATCGCCGTCCGTGGCTCCGCCCCCAGAATCACGCGACCTCTCGGCGTTCGCAGCACTCCCTCGTCTGGATCCTTCCGCCGTGAGCGGCTGTGTGGGTGAGGCCATCTGTCCTACCCCTCCATCTCCCTCGGAGGGAGAAAGGTTCTTGAGAGGGAACGGTCGGAGAGGGGGAGGTGTGGGACCGGCTCGGAGCCAAGGGAGGGGGCGGTAGGAAAGTTGCGTCGGATTATTTTCTGTGGCGGATGGATTCCAAGGGAGAGGCGGTTCGCGAATGGGAGGGGGAAGGGGGAGGCCGGGCCAAGATGGCGGCGCCCTGTGGGCCAGAGGAGCCCTGAGTGGTAAACAGCTGAAGGAAGGAGAGGGAGAGGTGAGTGCTCGGCCTGCTGCCGCCCCACTGGGGTAGAAAGGAGCGGCAGCGGCCGAAGGACAGCGTGGGGTGAGAGCGGGGCTAGTGGGAGGAGCGCTGAGGAGGATACGGTGGGAGAAAGAGACGGGGTTGGGGGGAGGCGGTGAAGGGAGCGGGGCTGTGGGGGGGGCGGTGCGCCTTCATTCCCTTCATCCCCATCCTCGGGCCCCGGGGGCGCTGAGAACTGCGGTGGTTCCGCTCCCAGCGCCGGGCGGCGGTGTGTGGCTGCCCCCGGCCCTGAGGGGCTGCCTCTGTTGGGGGGGCGGCTCGGCGGGTCTCCTCGCTCGGGGTGTTGTTTGTTAAAGAGTAAAAACGTCCGGTTTCTCGTTGTCACGGGGAACTTGGGAGTGAGAGCTCTCACTTTGTGAAGGAGCGCCGTCATTGTGCTGGCTGTGCTGGCTGTTCAGTCAGCGCTGCTCTCTTTTTCTTTCTTTTTTTTTATCCCCTTAAATGAGCTGTTTAACAAGGAGGTGAGTGAGGGAAAGACGTGCCTCAGAGCAGCGCGTGATTCAGACCCCGCAGAAACCACCCGGGATGGGGATCGGTCTGCAGAGCTGGTTCCAGAAGTTCAGGAGCTTTTCCTTCTTTGGTTCCATCCCGGCCTTTCCTTTGTGGCGAGTTGTTAGAAACCATCACTTGGAGCAGTGCTGAGGTGATGCTGTCAGGTGGGGAAGGTCTTGTCTCAGTGCCGTGTGTGAGCTACAGGGAGCTGGCAACTGAGTGACTGGCACTGCCAGAGTATGCAGCAGTGAGTGTGGGCACTGGGAATGCAGCTGTCTGAAGTTTGTGAAGCAGCAGCAAGGTGCTAGATCTGCTTATGAGAGTGAGCTGTATCTCTTTGTGCTCTGCTTTTAGTTAATAGCCTCACCAGCCTTTGGCTAAGTTGTGTTTGTATGGAGTGATGTGGATTACTCAGCTGAAAATGTAGTCAGAGTATCTAATGTGTCACGAGATAAGCTTTAATTAAATGACTTTATCTTTGTTTTTCAGTCTCAGCTACCTCACTCTGTTACTTGGGAAGTTACTTTATGGTGGCTAATAGAAAACAGTGCTGCTAAAGGGTTCTCAAATGAGATGTGCTGTACCATGGCAGATGTTCTGAACAAAGCAGTGAATGTTGTGTTGGCCCCATGTAGAGCTGGGCTGCTGACCTGTAGCGATCCCTGATACTCTGTTGGCTGTCAGACACCTTCTTGTTGGGTTTGAAATGACCTGGTGGTGTGGTTACCACAATCAGTCCTGTAAGAGCCAGATAACCTGCAACACACATACACACACACACCTGTATCTCTGAAAAAGACACCTTCCTTGATAAGCAAGTCAAGTAAATAGTCAATGAACTTTTTAGTGGCAGAAGTGATGGAGAAGTACCAGATTTTATGGCATGTTGTAGCCAGATGAGTGGCTTTTTGAAGAGTATTAGAGCTGGGTCTGATGTGTAGCTGCAATGTTTTCACATAATTAAAAAAAAAAGTGATGAAAACAAGCAATAATACTTTGTTATCATAAGCACCTCTTTAGTTATCACAGGATTTTGGAATCAGTGTATCCCTGTGTCCCTTTCCTGGGTATTATTCATTGTTTTTAAGTGAGAAGTTTAACATCATTTTGTACTGGCTCCGTTCAATGCCTGTTTTAATTTTGGGGTGATTAAGATGACAGTGCAGCAGTTAGTTTGCAGTGGTTTCAAGGTTTATTGGATTACAGTGTAACTCCTGGGATATACTTAAGGGGTTCTCTTAAGGGCAAACAAATGTGCAGCGGTGGTTCATGAGTCTCACTCACGTTGCTGTGAGAACTAGAGTTCTCTGTGCATAGTTCTAGAAAGATTCTGTATCTGAGCTTATTTTCCTCACATTTGATTGGCATAGAGAAGCAGTGCTTGTTTATATTTATTTGTTATTAGTATATATGGTTGTTTATAAGAAGCTGAAATAACTCCCTGTCAGGTTAGTAGCTGGCTTGTGGCTGCTGCCAAAGGGTTATGTGTCATCTCTGCTATGTTTGGGCTTTTATTTTTTCAGCATGAATTTGGTCTTAAACAATTTTCCCTCTGTCAGAAGTTTGATGGGTAGCAATTAGTGGAATATATTGGCACAGCACAGTTTCAAAAGAATCTTTAAAGATGCTGAATGTGATTCTGTCTTTATTTGGAGGTGCTGGTTTTCTTGTGATATCCCCGCTTCATTTAAGCACCTGTAATGAGGTATGTGAATGTAATATTGAATTACACCTTATGAAATAATGACTGAGTTTAAGAGTGGCATCTTGTATCAGTTCTTAAAATAACCAGAAAGAAATGCAGATTGTAAGGAGAAACCAGACACCTGCATTCTTATAAATGAATAATATTTACTGTATTGCCTGCAGTAACGTTCCATTCAAACCAATGTTCAAAGTGTTCAGGGTTAATATTCTCATGGGGCAAAAGAGGACACTGAACTGCTTACTGTCCTGTTGCCTCCACTGCTTTGTATTCCTACTCTCAGTTTTCATTCACTTATTGTTTTTTGCAGGCACTGTGTCTTCTGTAGGGTAGTGCTTAGTTTGCTTGTGAAGAAATCATAAGATCAGTTATTTCTAGGAAACCAAAGCCAGGCCTGGATTGTGGTGTTTCAAATTGGAGGGAGTGAGGCGTCTCCTGTTATGACCATAGAACATCTGAAAGTTTAGAACGTAAGAGGCTCTTTTCTCATCAGTCTGAGTTTTTGTTCAGAAATAAAGATCCCTGTGCCATGCTTCTGTCCTCATTCGTGGCCTGCTTTGCCTGCAGTGAGACTCAGACAGAAGAATGTAAGCCTTGAGTTTCATTTCATTGCTGCCAGCATTGCTCTTACGTTGTTAACATCTCCCTACATGCTTTTGGTTGGGGGTAAATAACCATTTCCTTATATGTCCCAAACTGCATTTAATAAAGGGATAAAATGCTGATATGACCCCAGCACTGCTAAATGCTTCTGAATTCCTGCTTTACTGTAGCAAAGGCTAAGGACATTGTAGGAAGAGGAGGAGGTGCGTATGTTGAGTGTGTCCCCCTCCTCCACACCCCTCACAGAGGCATAACTGGCACTACCAGCTGCCTTTTCCCTTGGCTGGAGATAAAAATACACCGAACTGAAGAACATCTCTTGACAGAAATACTTAAAGAAGTCGTAATCTTTTGAAATACTTTTTCTCCTTCTCTCCGTAGCCTTTTCCAATGAATATTTGTATAGTCTTTCCTTTTGTCATGAGTTTATAGCTTAGCTGTGTTGTGTTGTGGTTAAATTAACCACTGATAATGTTTTTAATTGGGTTCTTCTTGCCTTCTCCTTTTTATTTCCCCCCTGTAAACTGGCTCTGAAGTTGTGCTGGTACTTAAAGTTCACACTTCAGTTAAATTGGTCTTTATGAAAGGTATTGAATATAAGAGTCTTGCTCTTGGTGTTTGTATCTTCTGATGAGATGTTGTGTGTTAAAAGGTGGTGAAGCAGAATTTGTTCAGTCTTAATTATTTAGCACATTGGATGTTTTATATATAACTAATAAAATGGTAGTGAAGAGCCAATGCCTCCAACTGCATGGAGAAGTTGTGTTGTTTCAGTTCTGAGGATTGCTGCATGGATGTGGACATCCTTCTAATAGGGGAATGATTGCAGCAGCTACTGATGAAAGAAGTGGAGACTCATCTTTATGCCATGTATCTGAGAAGCAAGACACAACCATGATACGATAGTGCAAAGATCTAAGGGAGATCTGGTCACCACAGATGCCATACCAATCCCACGTGCAAACTGCTCTGGCTTTCAGTGGGTGATCTTGCTTTGTTCTAATGTACTGGATGTTCCCTAACCTGGTCTGTCTTGAGATCCTTATCTACAAGATTGGAAAATCACATCACAGATCACTGTTGGGATTAGTCAGAAATCGCACAGATACCACAGCTCCTGGGAACAGTGCTTGTTTTTCTTTGGGTAAAGTGTGACATAGTTTTAATGCTGTTGCTGGATTTTCCTGGTTTGTTCATTAGTGGTGTGCATCATGTACTCTTAGGGTTTCAAATCTCTTCCTCACAAAGGTCTTCAAAGGAAATCTTGCATCAAACAGATTTGCTTTTAAAAAGTTAGTTAAAAGATTGATTGTGTGGAGTTGGGTGACAGCTTTGTACTGGTTTTTATTCAGCTGATCAACTTTCCCCTCTAACACCATCCCATTGTTAAACCTGGGTTGGGATTCTTTTCATGTTTTGAATGCTGGCTTCTGGAGCATTGCTCCAGTTCACTGCGAGTGCTTTTGGTGCACAATAGACTGAAAGGCAAATTCGTTTTGACTGTGTTGGATTTATTGGCACGAGGTCGCTTGAGTCATCTGTTTTAATTAAGTTTAGGGGGCTTGGGAAGTGATTAGTTACCAATGTGTGAAGTTATCATGAATTAAGCTTTCATTGTCCACCTTGCTTTGGTCTGACTGTAATTTTTGTATGTGCCAACAGCATAAAGTTTGAAATCCTGGTACCTATTGAACGCTTCAGCCAGAGTTTTTCCCATCTGACTGCAAGTGTAGTGCTGAATCTGGCTACCAAAACCCAGCTACTGCTGTCTGCATAGGTGTTTCTTGATCCCACCGTGCTGTAGCTCTCCTCTGGCAATACCAGGGTTAGGAAAACCTGCTTTTGAGCTTTTTACTGGTGCCATGACAATCTGCTCCAGCACGCTGCTATTCCTAGAGGAAAATCAGAAATAAAACCATTTTGGGTTGGGAATTCTTTTCAGTTCTGTATGTAAAAGGTGCTTTGGCAATAGTGGTTGTGGGGAGCAAAGAAAATGCTGTTGACAAGGTCTTGATGGGGTAAAAAAGAAAAAAAGCACAGACTGGTATTTATGCCACTTGAACTCTCAAAACAGGTTTTGCTTGCAGCTCGTTTGGGGGTGTGGTCATGCATCTCTTTTGTTAACAAGACTTTAAACAATTAATTCATGTTGCTTAGGAAGCCCACGAATCTCTTGCTTAACCATAGCTGAGGCTGAATCCTGATGGGGACTGAGGGATGTATGTTAGCAAAGCCCATTAGTGATCTCAGAGATGGTGTTCTCAGATGTAACAAGTAGGTGATTTGTAGTAAGCTATTTCTGGGACTGTGAGTTCTGGGTATCTCAATATGACTGTAATTTACTACATGATATATTTCAGTGATTACTAGAAACTAACAAAGCTGTTGGCTGCTGACAATGAATAATGAAGTAGAAGACTGACCACTTAGGTTGTGTAGAGGAGTGACTTTACACTTTTGCAGTGGATGATTTCCTTCTTTGAGCTTTGCTTCTCTCTGACCAGCAAAGTTCTTTGAGGAAGAGGTTGAAGCTTGGAATTCTGCACAATGTAGAGTCAAAACAAACCAACCCATTGCAAAAACAAGTTCTGCCCCTCTTCTTTATGGGAAGCATACTGAGCTCTTACGTATTCAAGTAAAATGCAGCACTTTCCCCTCTGCCCTCAGGTTTCTCTTTTATTCTCTTCAGTTGGGATTCTTGCCTACAGTACCAGCTGGTTTTTAAGGTCATACCAACATGGGACATGAAATGTCATGTTGAATTGTCAGGTAGCAGGCTGCTATCTGCTGGGGGAGGGGCAGAAATTTTCTTTGGGCTGCTGATCTATCTGTGATCATTGAAAATCAAGAGTGATTTTGTGTACTGGAACTGTGATTGCTGAAGCATTTTAAGAAAGTTTGTTGCTATAGAAATGCCTGTTGTGAGCATGGTGCTATATTATCACCTTTGAAATTGCAATCAGTGCCAAATTAAGTAAGCTGATGGCTTGTGGCCCCAATAAAAGTGACCTTGGGCAGTTCTGCAAATAGGAAGTGATATGTTGCAAATGACGAAGGTTGCTGGTGAACAGGTTAACTCCTGCAACCCACTAACTGTCAAACGTAAGTTCTAGAGAAAGTAAGAGGTATAGAAGAAAAGATAATGTTATTTCCCAAAATAGAACGTGGATACGTATTCCTTGGCTAATGTGTAACAGTGTTTTAATTAGAGACTGTGGACTTCAATAATTATAGAAATTTTGCTAGGTTCAAAGTTTTCTAGGTAAGAGGAGAATTGTTTTGTAAGTTTTTACCTATAAAATAAAGCTTTTTTGTGCAGCAGCATCTTAAGAGTCACGGTAGAAAGCTATAATCTTGTGAAAGCCATCTGGTTTGAGGCCATTGTGCAGCCAAACCTATGGACAATTCCAGAAAAGGCAAAACTTCAAGACTTGGTGGTGTTTTCTAAAACTAAGAGCTGACTCCTTACAGGTGCAGGTACTCCTTAATCCAGTATGGGATGTACTGAGCTCTGCTGTTCTGAATATACCAGGTTTGATAAGGAAGAGATAAATTGTAACTTTCATTAACCTTGTCCTGTTTTTTTTCTTTATTTAGTGATCATGAAAGGTGTGTGGTTGACATCATTGCAGACAGAAGCTCAAGGCATCCACAGAACAGGTATGGTATATACAGTTGCAGTATAAAAAAGGAATCTTGTGTGTAAGCTTGGTGCTTGTCCATCCTATCTTCCACAGAGGAAATGAAAAATGCATGCTAGCTGGTAGAGAAGGAAGAAAACCTTACTAACAAAATTCAGTGTAATTTGAAGCCAAATTCCTTCTGGCATTTGGAAGAGTTCAGCATAAGACTCTTATGGATAGAGGAAAACTTGATGCATTTGGTAGTCGGTAGGTGAGATAACTACACCTTTTCCTCACTGCTCATTGGGAGAAAGCCACCTAAAAAGACTGAGGTGGTTTAGATTTACTCTTGCTTAGTACTGCAAAGGTGACCAGAGTTGTTTAATCTGCACAGTGCTGTTTGTAATAGTCTATACAACTTGTGTGCTGTGGGGTATTTAATATAGAATGCACAAATTATACATGTGAAATTGAAATGTGTTGTACTGCAAAGCTTGTAATTTAGTATGCACGGATGGCCAAGCAACAGCAGCTGTAGTAACCCTAACTGAGTTTATGAACAGCTGCAACTTGGCCACACTGCAAATATTAAAGCACAAATCTGTTAGTATGCAACAATGGAAGGCTGAGGGCAGAGAAATTCTCATCTAGCCACATGAGTGATAAAGAATCTTGAGCTGTGGATGTCTTCCAGAATGTGGACCTCTATGCTAAGTGTTGGTTGGTTGAGGAGGAATTGCTGTTAAGAAAATGAGAGGTTTCAAGGAGTATTTTTTTGTTTAAATTAATGGAATGTTGTGACAGTCTTAGTGTACACCAGCCAAAGTCTTCCATGAAAGACATTAATGCCTTAAAAACAAACAAAAAAAGCAAACCCAAACTCTTCTCTCAGAGCTTTTATTGCAGGTGTGTGAACTCCTTTCAGCGTGAAGCTGTTAAATGGGCAATACTGCAATACTGCAGGAAAGCAAAAAGGAAGTGGTGAGAGATCTAAGAAAGAAAGGGGAAAAAGGAAAGCTCATTCATCTCTTTTCTCCTAGTCTGGTAGAGGCACAGATGAGGAACTTCCTGAAATTTTAACCTCCACATTCATGTTAGTACATGCATCATGGCACAGCAAGGGAATGTTGGTGAGCTCCTCTCAATGCTGGATTCTCCAATTCTGGGTGTCCTGGAAGACATAACAGCTGCATTCAAAGATAATCTCATTTGTGGTATGTATCCTTATGGTGGTAGAGTTCTACTTAGCCATGAGTAGATGTAGAATAATGTTTTTCTTTTTTTCTTTTTTTTTTTTCTATCAAATACATTGTTTTGTGAATATGACTTGAAAGAAATTCCTAGTATTAGAGAATTAAATGGCTTTAAGGATCGAGGCCCCTCTTTGGCCTGTTCTGCTTAATGGCATGCCTCTTCAAAGGTTTGTTATATAATTGTAAAAATGCTGTTATGAAATGACTGGAGTTTCCTGGGGCATAACCTCAAGTTGCAAACTGATGCAACTTTCCTTGTGGATTGTATCTAATAAGAATTAGGTGTTACGTATATTATGGGAACTGGTGGAATTCAGCTCATGGAAAACAAAAAACCCAACCCTGCAGCAAATGCTTTCTGTTACCAAGGCATCCCATATGTTGATGGAGTCATTTCAGAGAGGAAGAGCATTGTTAATGTCCTTCTACTGAAAGGAGTGAATATATAATTGCTCCTGAACACTCTACCCCTACTGGGTAGAATGCTCCTGCAGTTCAGCTATCTCTAGGTTTTTGAGGTTAGGCATTGCCACAGTCATTGCTGTTAGAACAAACAAAAGAGCTTGCTAGTTCCTTTCCTACTGAATTGAATGCAGGTCAGTTGTAGCTGAGAGATCTTCTCTTAAAGGTCTGGTAACAGTTAAGTGTTAGTTTGTGTCATAAGTTGTGCAATAGTTGTTACAAAGTTGAGCAACGTTCCTGTAACAAATGCTTCATTTCTACTATACTGAGAATGTATGTTCTTTTCTTATTAAGACCGTGGACCTATGCTTGTGAACAGCCTCGTAGACTATTACTTGGAAACCAATTCTCAGCAGGCACTGCATATACTGTCCACATTGCAGGAGCCTCATGACAAGGTAATGAAAGAAACCTTGAAATAACATCTGCTAGAATTCAGCTTTTACATTATGATATATAATTACCTTGTAAAGATACAGTGTCTCTGTAGTAACAGCTCTGTAGTGTTTCTTGTGGCTTTTTTTTTTTCTAGTCTTCCAGAGACTCCATTCTAAGGGCTGTTTAAACTGGCCATGTTATTCTGAAACTATAACACCTTGAGGAGTAATGTTGTCTCTTGGAAGTGCTACTGCAGCTTGTTCAATGCTAGAACAAGCCTAGCATGAAAAAAATGGGTATTTTGAGAGCAAGTGTATGTTCTTCAGTAGATTAAGTGGAGGATACTAGAAATGTTTATTTTGGCTGACAAATTATATTATATCACATACATATCATCATATCATTTTAACGTTTGGATCTGTTGTTAGATCCTGTGTATGTGTAAAGTGCCCTTAGTTTACATAACTGACAATAGCAAACTGCTGAGGATGGGTTGGTGGAAAAGAGCATCTATCAGTTAGTGTTTAAAAAAAACAAAACTTCTCTTTTTCTGCCACTCTGAAAATCTTCCACCAGCACCTTCTGGACAAAATTAATGAATATATGGGCAAAGCTGCTACTCGTTTACCCACTCTCTCGCTGCTGGGACATGTGATAAGACGACAACCATCATGGAAACATAAGCTTTCTCAAGCACCTCTCTTACTTTCATTACTTAAATGTCTCAAGGTAAGAACTGTCACTCTTGTCCACTGAAACACCTGTACGCCTCAGGTAAATGTGCATGCTTGCAATGCAAGGTACTTTTCTGCTTTGATGTCATTTAGTGAAGCTGTGAGAAGAGATGCTGATTAAAACTTAGAGTTTATAAATTTCAACTGAATACTCTGTGCTGACCCTGTTGTTACTGTCAGTCTTCTCTTTTAAGAAGGCACTGCAGAACTTTGTGTTAGAAAAGTTCACCAAAACTCTGTTTGGTATTTTTTAGTTTTGTTTTGTTTTGTTTTTTTTTAACTGTGTCAGATTGAGATCTATTGGCAAAGCTGGTGGATACCTTGAATGTGAACTTAATAAGAAGTAGAATAACTTCTCACAAGTGCATTCTGAAATGCATACCTGTAAGGCAATGTATCCCACTTTCCACAGTATAAATGAGCCAAACAGTAGCAGAGGAACTGCTAAGGAAAACATGCGTTGAACTGGGGAGTGCTTTGTCCTTGTCATGCTTTAAAGTTTGGTTCTTTATTGTACCTAGTTAAAGATTTTTACTCCCACAGCCCTTTTTTCTCAGTATAAGCCACAGAGTTCTGATAATTGTTTGAGTTACTGCTTTTTGAAATATTTAGCAACTGGAGTCACCAACCAGGCATTGTTTATGCTCACATACCATACAGCAGTGCCACCCTTAAGTCTCAGTGTTCCAGCATAACTGTTTATTTGTTGAACATTGGAAGACTCTGAAAATGTGAGACGCTAGTTTCTGATTTAGTGAGGATTTAAAAGACACAATGATTTATCACGTGAGTCATTTATCCTGCAAACTTTGTGGGCACTGTCACAGGTAACTTGTTTGCAGGAACCCAGATTTAGTAGCAAATCTTCTGACCTTTGTGTAGGTAATTGGACAACATTGTTGGTCTCTGGTCAGGTTTGTCATTTCTTAGATGCCGAGTGCATTGTGCTCAGCTCTGGGGAGAAAAGACAGGCAGTACATAAGATGCTTCACATACCAGTGTTTTGTTTTTTCCCCCCTACCTAATTGATGGAATCGGGTTCTTAAGTGAAGGTGTTTTCAACAGTAAAGCAGCAGGCAAGTGACAGGTTAAGAACAGGAATTTAAAATATTTCTTAAGTTATGGAATGTTTTGGAGAGATGGTTTCAATCTAGAGGACGTTTTTCATGATAATGATTCCAGCATCCACTTCATCTTTGGAAAAAACAACCTCTAGCCAACTAATGCAAGTTTTTTCCCTTCTTGCAGACTGACACAGATGTAGTAGTACTCACCACAGGTGTCCTAGTGCTAATAACCATGTTGCCAATGATTCCTCAGTCTGGCAAACAGTACCTCCATGATTTCTTTGGTATCTTTGGGCGTCTCTCAGCCTGGTGCTCGCAGAATCCAGGTGAGATTTCAGTTTGGTTGCATGCAGTTGCAATGTAGCATTATCCTTGAGATTCTTACACACTTCCTAGCGGTTTCGGATAATTTAATTGCAGAAAATGTTGCAGCTCACAAGATATGCTGCTCTTTGATAGCATTGGGCTGTATGCCTTTACTAAAAAATTAAAAGTCTAAGATTCTTTAGTGTGATGCTGCTATTATGTGAAGTGTCATTAGTCAGAAATGCTACATTGATGGCAGTGAAAAAGCAGAGATTTATGTTAATTAATTGAGAAGGAAAAAACTGCTAATATTTGAGGCAGATATTTGGGAATTTGAGATTCCCGGGTATGGATAGGTAGGAGAGAGAAACAACATGCGTGAGTTTATCCTAAGTTACCTGAGATGTACTACTATAGTTACATATGTATGGCTTAGGGCTGTGTGAACAAAGGCTGGGTTAAGCACACAAAGGTATTGTTCAGAGGGCCACTTGACACTGGCAGTTAAGATTGGAATTTATAGGAGGAAGGATGGCTGGTAAGAGTCCTGTCAGAATGCTTTGTATAGAGACAAGCTTTGAGTTTTTGCTTTTGAAGTGAAGCATACCTTGCCTTTTTTTAATCATTTAGTCAATCTTGCAAACTGTCCTGCTACTTAGAGCGGTTTCAACCTTTTAATTTGGATAGAAGGGACTGTACTTTTGGGACAAATTCCAACCAACATTCTTTAGTTCTTAATAGTCTATATCTGTTTTTTGTGTTAGCTGTGATTGGATGAGTATTTGCTTGTTCACTCAGAACTGACTTCACAGCTTTGCTAGGGAATGTTCATAACTCAGAAGAGGTTTTCCAGTTAGTATTTCAAAGCCCTCTGCTTGCCTTTTTGAAGTGTTGTTCTTTACTCCAATGTCCTGAAAAAAAAAAATCTAACTCTTTTTTCCAGGTCACGTGGCAGAGATTTATCTTGTCCATCTTCATGCCAGTGTTTATGCTCTCTTTCATCGGCTTTATGGAATGTATCCTTGCAATTTTGTCTCCTTTCTGCGTTCTCACTACAGTATGAAGGAAAACTTGGAGACCTTTGAAGAGGTAGTCAAGGTAAAAATGCAGCTCATCTCTGTGTTATCTGAGACGAGGAATTCATAGCTGTTCAAAGGCAGTTATGTGCCACGTTAGTACACTGTTTTATTTAACTGAGTGCTACTCAACAAAGATGTGTAGAGACAGGCTACTAAAGGAAGGAGAGCTCGTTTGGGAGCCAGATCATCTCTTGAATCTGTGGCAATGTGCATAAGCTTTGAACATCTGTTAAATGCAAAAATCTCATTGATTTTTGTGATTGGGATTTTGCTCTGAGCTTTGTGTAGTTCAGTGCAATCAGGAAAAAAAAAATGTTTTTATTATAATCTGTACTTTTTTTTTTTTTTGTTCTTACTCATTCAGCCAATGATGGAACATGTGCGAATTCATCCAGAATTAGTGACTGGATCTAAGGACCATGAACTGGACCCACGAAGGTACATACGTTCTATCTGCTATTAGGAAAGGCTGCAAACTAGCAGTTGTTACTTGACTTACTTCAGAAGGCTTACAGCAAAACCTTTTCTCTTGACAACAGTGTGTGCCAGTGGTGTTTTGCCATCCATTTTTCCTAAGTCCACCAGGTAAATGTAAAACTTCTTCATCCAGGCTCACAGCTGGATGAATAAAGCAGCCTTTTGTCATGAAGGGCCATTAACAGCCATGTTGGGGCTCTGTATTCATTTTGTATCTGGGATAGAATCTGTCTCTTACCCAATTGCTGACTTTGTCTTAATTTTATGACTTAATAGTCAAATACTCTCAAATTTCGTAAAAATAAAAAAATAAAATTCCTTATAATAGGAAAGAAATGTAGGGTTTGGGTCGTATGTTTTGGTTTGTTGAAGTACTTGGTGGGATTTTCCTGTTTGAAATGGCTTTGGTGTATCTTTGTTTTGGTACCTAGACATTGGTTCCGTTAACAGATCAGTTCTTTTAACAGGTATGTCTTAACGTCAGCTGTATTAGTTTTCTTTAGAAATAGGCTCATTTGCCTGCAGCAGCACCACTTGCTGCTTTTCTCTTGTCTCCACAGGCCCAGCCACTGAAGAGGAGCAATTGACTCTTGTTGCTGCACAGTAGTGCTCTTGCCCTGCTTTTCAGAGCCACTAGGAAAACACTGCTAAATGGGAACCTATTGAATATCACAGTGCTCAGTTTTGCAGGCTTCTCTCAGACAGGGAGGAGGGGGATGGAGAGAGGGTGGCACCACTGAGGAATTCAGTTGGCACAAAACTACAATTTGAAGCCTTCTGATTTGGTATCTTTCACATGTCTTTATATTCGAAAGTAACTCAGCCTTTAATAGACAGCCTTCTGTGCTTTCTCTTCTTTACAGTGAACTTTCATCCCCTGAAATATTGGGCAGATCTAATATGGCTGCTAAACTTAGTGAGAAAAGATTTCCAAGTGAAAGGTGATAGTAATAATTAAAGGACGTTCCCAAAACTTAGGAGACAAAACACAGACCTGAAACTGGCATTGCAGGTGGCATTTGCTTAAATAATATGGTTCCCTGACTGCTGGCATTTCTAAATTTTGGCAACCGACATCTGAGTGTAAATGAGCTGATTTCTACAGCTGCTGAAGCTCAGGATCAACCGAATCTTCATATGCTATTCCTCCTTTCCAGAGTGCTCCATGGCAGACCTTTATGGATCTCTATATCAAAGCTGTTTGTCTCCTATCTGAGACCCCCTCTTACAAGTCATCTGGTTGCAATTTCTGTATGGTGCCTTGTTCTGCATTTGGGAGCATGCAAGGCTGTCTGGATCAAATGAGCCATCCTACAAGCCAATTCCTGATATCTCCAGGAACCTCTGTTAGTAGCAATAATTGACTAACTTACTCTTTTGGATCCAAAAACTGTCTGCAGGTGGAAAAGACTAGAAACTCATGATGTTGTGATAGAATGTGCCAAAATCTCCCTGGACCCTGCAGAAGCCTCATATGAAGATGGCTATTACTCTGCGTCTCGGAAATCCTGTACAAACTTAAAACATCATCAAACTGACCCCAGTGCCAGCCATTACATTGACACACAGAGCAGCTATGGTAAGATCTGCCTGATGTCTAATGAATACCCATTTCCAGGAAGAAAATGGGCCCTATAGAAAAAGGGCATCTTACTAATTTATCTCACCTGAAGTCTAGCACTGGAGAACAAACTTTCATTTAACATATGTGTATAATGTTATATATGTGTATGTTTATTCATATATGCATGCACATCTGGTCATACAAACACAGTATGTTGACAAAGTTACCTTTCCCTGCTTCTGTCTGGCCCTGAAAACAGCCAAACTAAACACAAGCTATAGTGTATAATATGTTCAAAGCATATTTTCTTGGGTTGGAATAGAATTTTCATGTTTGCTAGCTATGACTATATATGTTTAATGGACTTAAAGGCTTTTAAATAAAACACTTCAGTATTAGCCATAAGAATAATTGTTTTGTATTTGATACATCAGATACTTTATTTATCTTCTTAAATTTTCAGGGACATCTACCCCATATTCCACTCCTCGGCTAACACTATCACAAATGCCAGGGCAGCTACCTCAGATTCTGAGCCCGCAGTCAATAAAGCTGTCAACTGAGCCACAGCAGGTAAAGCAGAGGATCACATGCAGTGTGTGTTCTGTGCTTTGCACTTTGCGTCTACCTTCTTGTGACAGTCTCATGATTCTGAGAAGTACTGTGAACTGTTCAGAGCTTTGCATACGTTTCAGATTTTACTCCCATCTTGTTCACTGTGTCAGAACCTGGACACGGATGTCTCAAACTGCAGGTATTCCTTTTAGGAGCTTTGCTGATTTGTGTTTATTGTATATTACTTTTGCATAGGTTACCATCTGGAGTCCTTCTGCAGTTTGTGGTATGACCACTCCACCAACCTCCCCTGGAATTGTCCCATCAGAGTCATCCCAGTCAGCATCACAACCTTACAGCAAAGCTTTTGGCACATCTGGTACGTGCTGTGTTTTTGCATCAGGCCCTGAGGATTTATTAAAATAGAAACTCTGACTGTAAATTCTGCTGTCAGCTTCATAAATTGGAACTGCAGCACTTCGCTATTTGATAGGCTCGAGCCATTAATTCTGTGAACAAAGTACCAGGTCATCCAGAGTAGTACAAGTGCAAATACTGAGAGAGGAAATAGATTCCAGTGAATTTAGTTCCCGAGTCTGAAATAGGTCCATTGGAAACTCTGCACTTTTATCTTGGTAAATAGTTGAGAGTGATCTAAGAAGTGGTTGAGATACTGTTTAAACACACAATTCATCACATACAATGTTCAGCTGAAATAAGGAAACGGGAACCTTACTGAGAAAAGTTTTGCTCCCACTTTTCAGCAGTGGGAAAGGGAACACCTTTGGGGACACCAGCTACATCTCCTCCACCCTGCACTTCAGATGACTTTGTGCATGTCACACTTCCTTCAGCTGCTGCCACACCTCCTAAAAAGGTACAAAGAAATTCTTCTGCCAGATGAATACGATTTGTCATTGATTGATAATACATGCAATGACCTTAATTGAGAAAGAAAATCAGAGTAACAGATTTAGCGCTGTAGTTTATTGCAAAATCCCAGTTTCTAAGGTTAGAAAACTTACCATTTCCAATTAGACATTTTTGTGTAATGGTTTTACACAGAACTGTTGAGTTGCTTTGCTATTTAAGGTATCTGTCTGCAGGAATTTCCTTTCCATGAAACTATCCAAGAGATTTGTTTCCCACAGATCTGATGCAAGGAATCTGTATGCTTTTTCTCTGTTTCTTTTCTAACAGGAGGACAAACCAGATTCTGGGAGGCCTTCACTGTACCGACAGCAAAATGTCATAAGCAGCGATAAATCATTGGGTAAATTCCAGTTTCCTCTCCCCATTTTTCGTAACCTATGTTAGACAAATCTTGGTTTTGTTGACACATTCCAACTGCCAAACACTTTTCCACAGGTTTTTCTCTTTTTCTCTCCCCTGAATTCTTCATAGTTCCAGGATCCCGCCTTAACCTGTGATTCAGCCTAAAACCTTCCTGTGATGCTTTTGATTTAACTATTCACCTTCAGGAATAGCTTGCAGATATTTTTTTAACTGGCCCTCTTGCATTCTTACACACATCTAAATATGCATTTCAACACTGAAAGCTGGAAAAGGATTTTAAAAAGCTGATGCTTTGAGGGTGATTTTTTTTTTTTCCTAGAAGCAACAAATTTGAAGCTTTTTACTTGAACAACTTTTATGTCGTGTGCAGCCTTATAATTTGACCCAGACTTAAGGATAGCTGCTTCTTTTTAAAGGCTATTGGAAAAACTTTGTTTGCTATCTACAATTGTATTGCTGTACTTGAACCTTTTTTTTTAAAGTCCTGTGGAATGTTGAAAGCAACAGTGGATGGTTGAGGAACTCAGCTTCTAATAGGTAAATTTAGATTTCCTTTTCCATTCTCTATCACCTACATCTGTGACAGCTGTGAAAAGGGATTCTGACTCTGTATTTGAGACTTCTATACTGTGCTTCTATACTGTTCTCAGGGTGGAGATGGTAATGAAACTTAAGCTCATTTTCTTGTTGAGGTTGTAACAGCAACCCTGGAAACTGAACTTCCTGAACTACAAGTGAAGACTGTGCTAGGCTCTTCACTGGGTTCATAATCTGTGACTGAGCTGTGAGCGTGAGGTTTCTATCCTGCATAGTTTGTGTTCCTGGCAGCTGTCTCAGGGCTTTGATCAGTAGTGTAATACATCAGTTTACTGTACTTCCTTCTCTCAGGGAGTAAGTACGGCGTCTCTGAGTAGCCAGCTCAGAAGCCAAGAGGGAGTTCAAAGCTAATGTGGAAGTCTTTTGGCTGCTTCGCTAACTTATGTAATGGGTTCAGCTGCATCCTTCTTGGTAGAGGTGGCCACCTGCAGTAGCAGGTGTTAAGTTTACAAAACGAAATGTCTGGATCAGGAGAAATGTGTGACAAGTCTCTGAACTGGTTTCCACAAGAAGAGATGCTTCCTTAAGAAAGGGGTGCATTTAATCCAAGGTCCTTACATCAGTAAAAGGCTCCTGTTTTGTGCTCTGATGAGACTAGACAAGACAACATCCATTCAACTACCTTTTCTCTTCTTTTCAGACACATCTGGTAGTAAAAGTTCAGTAACCTTAAGTGATCTTCCAGAGTTTTTAGGCGGTTTGTCCTTTGAAGATAGCGCTGAAAAGGACAGAGAAGAAGGTAACTTCTGTCATGCTTACGTACATCTTAGCCAAGAAGTGTTTTTAATAGAAACGTAAGATTCATGGCTTGTTCTGAAGCATCTTGCCCTGTATCAGTGCTGTTCTCCATGCTCTCTACGGTACATTTCATATGGTTAAATTGCTTCTTTTCAAATGCAATTGTTGTTTATCAATAGTGGAAATAGTACAATTTGCAAAGTTAATCTTCAGAAGGTTACTGAAGCAAGTATGATTTCAATGTAAAGAACAAACTCTCTAGAAGATGTTTTAGCTGCTGTAATCCTGTGTCACCTTCAAAGCAAGTTGTTGGGGTTTTTGGTTTAAGGCACATTTTTGTATTGCCCATTTTAATTCTAGGATTTAAGATTTAGAGGAAAAGTTGGCTCTAGTTCTTAAACTGGTCAATTGAAACAGAAGCAAATCACCCTTCTGCATCAAAACCATCGGTTAGCTTTCACTTTCCAGTTCTGAAGCATGGTCTGGTTCTAATTTTACATTAGGACACCTTGCAGGATTTTTTTCTCTGGTTATATTGAGAAGTCCCAGCATGGATGAGGTAAATGGATGCCTCTGAGGGTGCTTGGAGAACTGGTTAGGATACAGCACGGGAACAGCAAAAAGTACACTGTTAGAAACAAAGTATATTAGGCTGAGCTGGCAAATAACTGTTCTGCCTCCTCCAATCCTTTTCAGATGCAATATCTAAAGAGATCTCCGAGATCACAACTGATGCTGAACACATGGTGCCTAGAGGAGGATTTGACTCTCCATTTTACCACACAAATGAAAATCTGTCAGGTTCTCAGAAGAAGACCCAGTCAGTAGTCTCTAGTGTTCAGGGACACAGTCTGACCTCTGAGCCTTTAACATCTTCTCTGGACAAGCCTGGGCCTGAGAGTGCACTGGAGACACCCAAACAAACGTTTACTCCCATAGACAAGCCCTGCGGTGGCTCTGGCGAAAGCCCTGCTGGTAACAGGGAAGGAAACTCTGGGGAGACAAGTATTCTCACTCCCAGCCCTTGCAAAGCATCAGCACAGGGAAGAGCAGTGTTTGGGAGTGGGCAGCCTCCCCTGTATGAGCACCTTTTTGAGGTTGCATTACCAAAGACTGCCTACCTCTTTGTTGGCAAGAAGACTGAGGAGCTGCTAAAGAAAGCCAAGGGAACCCAGGATAAAGACTGCATGTCCTCTACTTCTCCCGTGGAAGTACTGGATAGACTGATACAGCAAGGGGCGGATGCACACACTAAGGAACTGAACAAGTAGGTGACTGAAAGTCTTACTTTGCAAACTTTTTCATGAAGCTTTTTTGTACTGGCTTTATTTTAATACCTCTGCCTGGAAAGCAGCTGTGCTAGAAAACCTGAATGAAGGCGTATTCCGTGAATCATTACTGGGTAGAGAACCTTTATATTTGTAGTGACAGCTAGTTCAATAGTTCTAGAAAAGGGTGGGGGGGAGGGGTGTGGTGAGGGAATCTGTGATGTTAGTTGGAGCTCACTGTGCTTCCAGTAACAGTTTGAGATGGAGAAGCAGGGCAGCCGGGTGTCTTACAGACAACTATTGTACATACTTTCTTCTTTCTAATAGAATGACACTGAAAACTGAAGAATCAGAATTAAGGAATTAAGGGCTAGGTGCATCTGCTGCACTCCTCCTTTTCATCTCGTTACCCTGTACTCCGCATTGTCCTTACGCTGTTTTCTATGCCTGAGAGAATTATTCTTGCTGAGTTCCAAGAAATTGTATGTCCTCTTGTACCATCTGCCCTTGCAACCTGCTTTCTGCACAGCTCCTCTTTATTCTCCCCGCATAAATTGATCCTCCTTGTGCTTTTATTAAGGTGTAAGCTCGTTTGAGGTGGGGATTCCATTTTGAAGTGATTTGCTTAATGTTTGCATATTTAAACGTACTGGTTAATGCTGCATTTTTCACTTTTCAGATTGTCTCTGCCAAGCAAATCTGCTGACTGGACTCACTTTGGAGGTGACGATGTTTCTTATGTTTTGGCAATCTGTTCCTCTATTATTAGACTTGTTTAAACAATGACCTGCTACTGTCTTGGGTGTGTGTGTGTTCATCTCTGTCTTGTAACTCCAACCCAGGTTCTCCCCCTTCAGATGAGATTCACACCCTGCGTAACCAATTGCTGTTGCTGCACAACCAGTTGCTGTATGAACGCTTCAAAAGACAACAACATGCCCTCCGGAACCGGCGGCTCTTGCGAAAAGTGATTAAAGCCACAGCACTGGAGGAACATAATGCTGCCATGGTGAGGAGGGATACAAATCTAGCTGGGATCTAAATGCATTAGAGCTAAGAACAAGTGTTAATTGGCTTGGCCAGCACCTTTCTCTACCACTGAAATAAAGAAGCCTAGTATCTCACCATACTCAAGTCGGTGTTTGTGGAATGACATATGAATGGGTTGCATGTGCTGTGATTATTTGTTGACTGTAAGTGGCTGAATCAGTGGATGACTGCATGCTTGACCTTTGCAAGCAGTTACCTTTGTTAAAGGCTTCACAGTTGGTATGGTGGTTACTTAATGCTCCTCAGTTATAGAGAGGAAAAATTAATTAGCTGAAGCTACCCTTTAAGTCCCTGTCAAGAGCGTGATGGAAAGAAACATGCTATTGCTCACTGTGCCTTTGGATGCAACTTTGAGTTATCAGCCAGTCCCCTCTAGCACCACTGAATCTCTTTTTTTAAGTTGAAGAAACCCCACAAAACCATACATTACACAGAATGTTCCATGTATGGAAAGGTGTTCAATCTGCTTGCTGTTTACTGATTTTATTGCTTTACTCAGCTGGTGACATTGAATAGATGCTCTAATTAATCAGTCAGATGTCTTGTCTAAAGCTTTGTTTGGGGTTCTTAACAGAAAGATCAGCTGAAATTACAGGAAAAAGAAATCCAGGCCTTGAAACTGAGTCTGCAGAAAGAACAGGCCAGGTACCACCAGTTTCAGGAGGAGCATGAGAGTATAGTGGCTCAGCTTCACAGCCAGATCAGACAGCTGCAACATGATCGTGAGGAATTCTACAACCAGAGCCAGGAATTGCAGGTATGAAGCAGAACACTGAACAATATTGTGTTATCTCCTTACTGTGGTTGTAAAAATAACCTTTCCAATGACACAGCGTGAAATACCTATGAGAAATTTATTATCTTCTTTTGGATATATTGTCCTAATTCAAAAGAAGACAAAGCTTAGTTGGAAATGCCTGGCTCAAAAGTCACTGTCCATTTGTAGTTCTGTTTTATTGTCTTCTATTTGGAAGTAGGAAAATGCAGTTCCTTAGCTGGTGTTGGGACAAATGTTCTACATAACTTGACTTACAGCCCTGGTGGTTCTGGCCTTCCAGCCATGTGGCACTGCTGGTCCTTGCTGAAGTTTCAGAACCCTGAGCGAGTTCTTTTTTATTTGAACAGACCAAGCTGGAAGACTGCCGGAACATGATTGCAGATCTGAGGTCAGAACTGAAAAAGGCTAACAACAAAGTCTGTCACACAGAACTGCTTCTTAGCCAGGTTTCTCAGAAGGTAAGAGAAGCTGCAGATTGCAGGGTCCCTTTGTCTTTTTTTTTTCTATTAAACTTATGATGATTGCAACTGAGAGCTTTTTCTTTCTTGTTCTGAAAGCCTTGATCCATAGAATCTGATTTTCATTGCACGAAACCAACACAAGTATATTGTGGTGATGAAATTCTAAACAGTTAAAGACTCTTAAAACTTCTCTTTCTGGCTGCTCTTCATGCACAGATTGAGCAACATAAACTTGTATCAAAGCTCTGTTAAATCTGGGTGTGAGAGAGATCTTGTTGAAGTTAAATGGGATTTTCCTCCATGTGGAAACATGGTTGAAGGAAACAATGCCAGTGTGGTGAGAGCCTGTATGAATTGTCACTAGCTTTATGAAAATTCATTTCTTCAGCACCTCTGACCTTGTCTGTCTTTTTTAATAAAAATGCTCCATGAGCAATGCTGGTCAACGGTGACTCCTGCTGAAATGTTGAATCCAGTGCTTGATTCTGTTTAATTTCTCTTTCAAAAGCTTTCCAACAGTGAATCGGTGCAGCAGCAGATGGAGTTCTTGAACAGACAACTTCTGGTTCTTGGAGAGGTCAATGAGTTGTACCTGGAGCAGCTGCAGCACAAGCACACAGACACTACAAAGGTACAGGTTGCAGACAGTGCCTCTGGGATGACTTGGTTTGAGGTCATCATCAAGCTGCTTCAGCCCCATTGTCAGAATAAAAGAAATGATGACTGAACATATTTTGTTGGCCTTCTGTTCAGATATTTTTATGCACCGAGTGGTTATGAAATCTCTTCAGCGTGCTGTTCTTGAAAGCTAAGAATGGTGTGTTAGAATACACTTGAAGTCAGTTTTAGTCACTTCATATGAATTCTTATTAGTTTCTTCATGCCACTGCTGTCCCTTACTGTGCTCTTGCTGTAAGTGGTAGCAGACTGTTGGAAGTAAAGTAACACTGGGTTCTTATGTTTGTGGAAGTGTATCATACAGAACAGTTTTGCTGGTATTTGCAGGAGGATCCTAACCAGGATTTACCTGTTCGGTGTGACGTGCTGTTTTAAAACAAGCCATCTTACTCTTCTCCCTAAGTTGCTCTCTTCATGAGAGCACTAACTTTACTAAAACACTTGTGGTTCATGTGGTTTTACTTCCTGACTTCAAATAAACCTGTTTCTCGTTAGAAGCAAGCAACTTGCCTAACAATAGAACTGCTTCTCTGTAACAAGTAATTGAAGAAGGCATATAAGCCAAAAAAAGAAGAATTATTTTTCTTGTATTTAGTGATGGTCACGTTGAAAAGATTGTTTTTAAATTGTTTTGTTTTTTAATAAAGAATGTGCTCATAAATTCCAGTGCTGTAGAATTGCTTTCACAGTGACTTTGTGTATGTCCTTTCACTATCTGGCTTTCTATATCAACTTCTAGAAATGCATCTCTTATTTGATCCTGCTTAAGTTGTGCTTATACGTAGTGTCAGAAACATGTCTAAGTATTGATAAAAATAACACACAACCAAAGTATACTTAACCTCATGTTTTTTCTTTTGAGGAGGTTGAAATGTTGCACGCTGCTTTTCGAAAGGAACTGGAGAAAGCAAAATTGTGTGTTCAGCAGCAAAGCCAAAGGCTCGATGCTTCTCAGAAACGGATAGCTGAACTGGAATCTCAGCTTTCTAAAAAGGACCACCTCTTCTTGGAGCAAAAGAAATACCTGGAAGATGTCAAAATCAAAGCAAGGTTTGAGATTTCCTATAAACATTTTTTTGTGAGTGCGTTGAGAGATGCACTGTTACATTTGAGGCACAATTTGGAGATACTGGACCTGATGGGTTTTGATTTCTCTTTCCATTCAGAGGTCAGTTGCAAGCAGTAGAAAGTAGATACAGGGCCCAGAAAAGAATCACGCAGGCGTTTGAGCTGGAGATCTTGAACCTGTTTGGCCGACTGGAGAACAGCCCGCTGAAGAAACTTGAAGATGAAAAAACAGAAGCAGCTGAAGCGGCAGAAGAAAGGTGAGGATGATGGTGCAAAATGTGCCAGACTCACGACCTGCTCTTGAGCTTTTACATAACTGGGGAATATCTAGCACTTGGTTGTATCATTTCAAGGTATTTCCGTTAGTCCCCCTTTTACAGAACGAATCTGTTTTGGATTCTTCCTGGATTACTGGGAATCGTTGGCAAAACTGGAAATGTTCTTAAAATACTTCTCAGATAGCTGAACCGTTATTCAAACTTCGGGGCAAACTTCTCTATTTACACCAATCTGAAGAAATTGCTGTACATAAGTGTAAAACAGTTGGGTCTTGTTTCCCCTCAGATCGTACTTATTTGTTCTACACCAAAGTGTTCTACAGCATGAGGATGATTTCTTGCACTGCAAGCAGATTTGTAGCAAAAACTTGTTCTTGGGATTGGTGAAAGATCTGCAACCCAAGGACGGTGCATAGCTAAGTCTGTTTTCCTGATCCATCAAGGGTACAGGTCCACTTTGCTTTGGGATTATTGTAAGCTATTCCCTTCCTGGTTACTCACTGTCAGTTCTGCTTCACTATGAAACTGCAGAAGGAAACCTGGTGTAGGCCTGCTGAAGTATACGTGCAGTTTTAGAGTTAGAAAGCAATGAAACTAACCTCCATTCCCATTTAACAGTTACCATTTCCTTGATGCTGTGTCCTCTCTTGTTCCAAAACAGGCTGGATTGTGGTAATGAAGGTTGTGCAGATACTGTGGCAGGATACAGTGAAGAAACCATTGATAGAAATGGAGAAACCAAACCTCCCAGCACTCAAGGTAGCAGTAAATGTGGCAGCAACAGTGAGCTCTCCACCCCAGAAAAAAAACAGAACCAGAGATTCAGCAGTCGCTGGGAGCCCTCCATGTTGCGGGAGCCCTCCTCTACTGTCCCACTGACTGTAGGTTCACTCCCCAGCTCCAAGAGCTTCCTTGGTATGAAGTCACGAGAGTTGTTTCGCAACAAGAGTGAGAGCCAGTGTGATGAGCATGGTGTAACCATCAACAGCCTTTCTGATACTCTAAAGACTGAACTATGTAAAGATCCAAGCATGGAGACGAAGGCTCTACCAAGCCCCGATAACCTTAGCCTCTCACCTAAGATCCAGGAAAGCAGTGTTGGACAGCTTCATATCATGGACTACAATGAAACTCATCATGACCACAGTTAAAAAGGAAGATAGTCAATCAGTGTTATTTTCATATTCTTGGCATAGAACAGGAGGCGTGAATGCACGTTTAACTAAAAGCTTTTATGTTTCTTTGGTCTGAGCAGCTAGCTCATGCAGTGGAATAGGATTGATGTCCAGTAACAGAAGAAGGCTGCTGAATGAATGCAAGGTGGAGTTTTGGGTCTGCAATTGAAATGCCCAGCCTAACTCTTGCTTCTTTCTCAAATTCAGTCCTTAGCAGCGTGTACTAATTTGAAGGGACAACTGTTAGCATTTGCAGATGTTTTTTTTTCCCCCTTTCTCCCTGTCCCCAGTGAGTGGCTGCATTTATGAACTTGAGTGCAATATGAGGCCAAATTAACGTTTGTGAGTCTACTATGAGTGCTTTGTATTTCCTTGCAAGCTTCCAATTTAGAGCAGTTAATTGTGCTGCCTGTCTGGGTGATTTTGATTGTTTTCATCACGGAAAGGAGCAACACTAGAATTTCTGGTGTGTTCATCTAAGGGTCTCTATTTTGCCTGTCTGCTGCTCCACCTTTCTCAGAGCCTGATCTTTAAGTTGGACTCCAATTGAGTACTTAAATGGTTAAGGAACGGTGTACCTCTGCAAAACGATTCATTCACCCTAATTCATAATCACTGTTTATATTGTCCTTAACATTTCTTGGAGAGTTTCTTTTGAACAGACACTTAACAAGGAACTGGAGCTTGTAATGCAGAGACCACGTGTGCTGAAGACTTGTTAAAACACTAGCTTTTGATTGTATTGGAATTGTGTTTGCTTGACAGACTGGTACTGACCTCAGACTGGTTCATAGGGGAAAGCAATTAGGGTGGGAGAAGAGGGAGAAGGAAGCCTTAGTTACATAGGGAGAGCATGCAGAACGTGTATGTGGAATGAAGATTTGCAGCTCATAAAGAGCATTTGTTTCTCTAATCAGGGAAATCCTTGTCCTGCCTGGACTCCTTCATGGTTTTTGTTCCTGATCTGAGCAAGACTGCTGTGTTCTGACGTTAAGAAATTGGCTTCTACCTGGGGAGTGTGTTTTGAGGTCTGACTTGCAGAAAAGAGTTTCCTTTGAGCGCTGTTCTTTGAGTGCAGCACGCCGTTCAGCTCAGCAGTGTCTGTTTGGCACTAGACATGTCCCCTTCATCCCCATTTCCTTAGAAGACGAGACTGAAGAAACAGTTTGCTCGATCGAACTGAGAATCTGAATTCCATTGTGAAGCCTTTCAACGTTAATCGTGTTTAAGCCTTCTGTGAAAGAGGATTGCAGGGTCAGGGCTTGTCAGTGGTCTGACTCAACCTCCTTTGTGACAGGGCAGAGCCTGTGGTTAGGAAGGCGAAGTGGTTGTTTCAAACCATAGTTGTGTCTGGGTCCAAGCATACATGGCCATATCAGGCTTCACAGGTACCCCCACTGCACGTGGCCTCTTCTCAGACGTTCTGTGGGTGGCAGCTGCAGGTCAAGAATGGTCTCAAGTATTAAATCAAGGCTGCATTAAATCAGTTCCCATCCTAACCTGAGGAGGAGCAGGAGTCTGCTGGAGAAGCTGATGGTCTGATTACTTGTGCCAGACCATGGTTTTTCCTGCTGCTTTGTCCATAACACCTCAGGTTGGAATACATTTCTGCCCGTCTGCGTTACTCTGTGTCCTTTTGGTTGGTCAGTCCGAATTCTGAAAGTAAAGGTGAACTTAAGTGGTTTTGTCAAAGCTTGAATCTGCATGGAATAGAAAATAGAGAGTTGGTTGTAAGTGACAGACTGGTTTTGTCGACATGTCTATAGGCTTTCTAAGACTTTTAGTGGTAGCAAACGTGGTAGCGTATGTTTTGGTAAGGCTTGGAGGTTTCCTGCCTCTCATCCCACCTGGTCCCAGCACAGGGAGCGAGCAGTTTGCACGTTGCCCTGCAGGCAGCTCAGTGCATGGAGGTGTTGCAGGGCTTCCTTGGAGCACCGTGCTGGTGTGGTGGCCTCTTTCATCCAGAGCAGAGGCAGCTTTTGTTGGCGGTGACAAACATGCCCTGGCGGTAATGCAAGCTCAATGGAGGTGGCTTTGTTTTTCTTCTTTTACAAAGGACTTTAGCACCAGGATAGTAACAGAAACCACTTTCGGTTTGTTTATGGACCACAACGATTACAGAGGAACAAAATTTGCAGTTGTTTTTTTGTAGAAGTCTAAGAATCATGGATCTGCTGTATGTAGTTAACTTGCAGTTTGTTTGAAGGGGTCCCATCAGTGAAGTGGAAACAGATTGGGTGTTGTTGTTTTTTTTTTCCTCTAACTGACTGCTTTTAGTTCAATCTAAAGTTGCTGTCTTTGTCAAGTTAATCTGTTCCCTGCC
Organism: Excalfactoria chinensis; assembly: GCF_039878825.1. NCBI lineage: Eukaryota > Metazoa > Chordata > Aves > Galliformes > Phasianidae > Excalfactoria > Excalfactoria chinensis. Next base: position 5,372,137 of record NC_092842.1, on the reverse strand, counting down.
TCGCTTTTCGTAAGCATGTTAAACAATCCACATTAAATGCCATAAATATGAAATACGAGGAAATGGTACAATCCTAAGCTAAAGAGAACTTAAACCAAAAGGAGGTTCTGCTGTCCTTATTAGAATGTTCTAAAATGTCAAGGCAGTTGCTTGTGTTTAACTGTGAACAAATAAAATGTATTGTTTTGCACTACTAAGTGTTAAATTCCCTGCAAGCCGATCTGTTTGGGACCAAGCTGTGCTGGGACAGAGCGTGAAGAAACCAACTGAAGCATCCTCCAAGATCTGCGAGCAGAACAGCATCGAGCAGGTAAGTGTTTGAAAACACATTGGCTGAATAGTAGTGCTTAGGGAAGATGTTGTATGAGTCTAAGCCTTATTCCAGGTATTGGGTGATGAAAGTTCATTTGAGCTCATTTTGAATCCCTTTGGCACAACCCTTAAGAAGTGTAGTGCTGGAAAGCTGAATGTGCCAGTGTAAGAGTTGCAGGAGTGTGTGGCCCCAAGGTACAAGAAGAAACAAAAGCCACACTATGTCATAGCTGGGTAGTTCATAAACCTGGCTGCAAACAATAAATACACAATAGGCACCAGGGAAGGAAATCGATAACTTTATTTCATTGCTTTTAAGCACTTTTGTGGGTTGATCTTGATTTATTTCCACTGCTTTGCAACCGGTGCAATAGGTTGGAGTTTGGAAGTAGCTGGTTACAGAGCTCTAAGGGTGAAGCACTGGGCATTCAGAGCTCCAAATGCATTCAGAGCCCCAGCTCTCAGCATTTGGGGCTCCAGGGCAGGATGCTTAACTTGCACAGCAACAGAAGTCAGCAGTGACCCTTACTCCAATGAAGTTTTAGTTGCTGGGGTCCCCCTGAGCTCTGCTGCCCTGCAGCCCTCGGTGTCTGAAAGGAATGCATTTATTTTCTCGGCGCACATCAGCTCAGTTCCAGCTGTCTCTTGAGGCTTTATGCTCTCAGAGGCTAAAGTAAAACTTTATGGCACTTCTGTGCTTGGCATTTACATCCTGTTTATGTAAATGCCTCAAATGACTTGATTTGTAAGAGAGAAAAACAATTCTTGCTGTATCTTTTTCTCTTTTGAAGTGTCCATCCATTCTGGAAGAGGAGAACTTGTATGGAAATTAAGTAATTTGTCTCTCTGTTTTTGTGAGGTTTAACTTTGTGTCTTTCCAACAGATCCTGGTCGTGTCATTACCAAACCCCAGACTGCAGTTTTATGTGCTCGTTTTCCCCGCTTGTGTCTTCAGGTTTTGCTTAAGACTGATTGAAAGGATAAGGCCAGGTTAGAAATGACTGCTAAAGTATGTGAGTTGTGTTTCTTGTGTGTGTGTGTGTCAGACCTCTGTCAAGCAGGAGTGCTAACAGCAGGGCTGGAGAGGCAGAAGCTCTGGTGGCACTGCTCTGACATGCACAGTTAGTGCTGTCGTGCACTGTGGGAACTGAAAGGAGCTCCGGAGTGGAGGATAATTGCAGCCTGATCAGAGCCTGCATATTCAAACTGAAATGTCTTGGCAGCTGGCATTGGGACAGCCAGAAAAGAGAGCTGGGAATTGTATCCCTGGTGTCCCAATACTTGTCGCCCTGTAGTCAACATAGCTGTGCTGGGTTTGGAAAACTTTCCAGGCCAGCAATGGTTATCAGACACTTGTCTTTGCAACGTGAAACACAACCAGGCAGCTGCAGACAGCTTTGATTTCCCTCCCTGAAGCTGCCTCTGCAACACAGCTCCCTAATGAAGCACATCTTGCTGCTGTGGAGTCTGTGTGGCCTCGGGAAGGTTCAGTAGCATTTTGGAGTTCATTGCGTTTCAATTGGATTGTGATGCCTCATAAAAATAGGCTTCTTCTCCAGATGGGCAGCTGTATTAGAGAGCAGGGAAGGAAGGAAAGTGCAGAAGAAAGAGGGGGCTATGTGAGGAATAACAGTGCTCCTGAAGCTACTTCCTATTTCATCTGAGCTATCATTCCTTGCTATGTTCCCTCCTCCGTGTTGTGTTAATTCTCCCTTCTTTTTTGGCTGCTCATTGCCAAAATCTGGTCCTAAGGCAACAGCTTTCCACAATTCTAGCAAACTGAGCCAAGTGTGCAAAGGGAAATTGTTTATTCAGGAGTGTCTTCCAGCAGGAAGCAAAGAACAGGAGCTAATTTGCCTGTGGGAGGGGAAAAGAGCAGTCAGATACAGGGAAGACATTGCATTAGTGAGATCCTAAGTTTGTAGCTAACTGCATTTGAATAAAAGCACCACCACCGATGCATGTCGGCTGCAGGGAGTGGGAGCTCTGTGACTGCTGAGACCCCTGAGCGGGCTGGGAAGAAAGCTGCTCTCAGCAATGGTGGAAAGCTATTGTGCTGGAATTGCAAAGTGCTGTTAGGAAAGCAGTGTGAGACTATTTCCAGTGCCTTTCAGTTTTAATGAACCGGCATTATAACACCCTTGAAAATCAAGGAAGCTGGGTTCTTTTCTTGAAAAGGGGGGGAGGGGGGAGACTTACTCTCTGCTTCCCTTACATTCCCATTAATCACACTTAATGAAAAGGAGCCCCCATTAGCTTTGTAGAGGTCTGGGGAGGAATCCTTGATATCTCCAGCTCTGCTGACAGCAAAGAGGTCGAAATGGGCATAAGGGAAATGTGCTGGGTGGTGTTACTGGTGATGGTGTGAGGATCTGCAAGGACCCAGCAGAGCCCAGGCAGTTCAGCTAAGCCATGCTAACATTTCCTATAGCCAGTGGCATTCCAGTCCTGGCAACACTGATTCTTTAGTCCAAAAAGCAGGTGATTTCCATGTGGGATCAGCTGGGGTGGGGACATCTTAGGGAGAAGCCCAGTGTGAACCTGATGAACCTGATTGTTTCTTATTCTGGTTACTCTCATCACAGTACTTGTCAAAGGGACCATGAGTGGTAAAGTTGCTTCTGTATAGAGCTGACTTTCAGGAGGAAAGTGGAAATAACAGCAAGGAAGGAGGAGGATGTATCTGGCAGGGCTAATTCTTCAGATCATGGATCTCTAGCATTCATTTTGCTATCTTTAATCAGCCACCTGATTAAAGGCAGTTAAGTGGAAGACGCACGAACTCGGATCCTTTAAAAGGCATGTCTGCCAGGTGGTTTCCAGGGGCCTTTAAGTTTCCCACAGTGATTTTCTTTGTCACTCAGGTGCTGCTTTCTGACATGCTTATTTCCCTGCACTTGTACGCAATCTTTGTTAGTAACTGAGATCTGAGCTTCAGGGTGGACAGAAGGTGTTTTGGGGGAAATGGCTGCCCTAGCTGCTGCATCCTGGGATGCCGTCTTCTCAGAGACAGCACTTCTAGCACTCACATTACACGGCTTTTGCCGTGGCAGCTTCTCAGTGTGGGACAGCCACTCCTTCACGCCATCCAGAACAATAGGGATGAGGCTCACCACACCTCCAAAGTGGTTCTTTGCTTCATCGCAGCTCAGGTGATTCACAACATCGTGGGGGTATCTGTGGGACAGAAGGAAGCATTCGTTGAGTAGTCCAGGCAGTGCAACCCTGTGAGCCCAGCAGTGGCAGCCTTAGGCCCACTGGGGAGGGTAGAGATGCAGACAGCAATGTCCCTTGAACAAAAGGGCACTGATGGAACTTGAGAAAGGAGCTGTGCCACACACAGCATTGTGGCTGCTGGACTCAGCCTGCAAAAGCACATATCAACACCTGCTCCACAGAAATTAACTATACACAGAGCAGGAATAGCAGGGATGAGCCAGAATGGTGTTATAACAGAAATCAACAGGGATGTCAATTAGGAATGTATTTGCAACAGTCTTCCTGTATCCACAATTGCCTCCACAGAATTCAGCTGATAGAAAGGCGTACTTAGCTCGGATGGTGCTCAGATCATTGCTGTGGTTAAGGAGCAGCTTGCATCTTTCCAGAATTTCATTGGTTGTGCTGTTACCAGGATGTACGCTTTCCAGCTTGTGGCAGAGATTTCTCAGGTCATTACAGATGTTTAGGAACATGGTGAGGATACGCCTGTCCGTTAAGTTGTTACAGTGGTGGTCCATGTAGGACTGTACCTGCAGAGTGCAACATGGGGAAAGACAGAGTCATGCATGTTAAATTACATTGTGATACGCTGCAAAGTTGCTTAGGTTAGTAAACAGAACAGCAGATACTTTCTGGTGTGACTGAAGGAACGAGCCACTATGGAAACTGATACAGAGGCAAGCAGTAAGCTGTCTAGGGCATGCCTGAGATGTTTGCTCGTCATTGATCACAGCTGAAGAGGGCTGGGGTAATGGATCTGCTTGTCAGCACAGTGATAAGCCTTCCTTCCCTCTTTGGAGAGAAGGATGGCAATACTGCAGCCATAAATACAGCTCTGCTACTAGCACTGCAGAAATGGGTTGGGTGTAAGCAAGGAGTTTTCTGTCTTCTGCACTGCCACAGCTGCTTGCATAGAATGGGGTGGGAGATGGGGGTGGTGGCTAAACTGGGAGTGTTTTGGAGTAGCAGCATGGATGTGCTTGTGTACGTGCACATTCTTCATGGTTCTTTATTTGGCACTGTTAGCTGTGACAGCAAAATTAAACCCATTTAACCCGAGTTGTCCTTACTAACCTATTGCAGCACTGACAATTCCCTGTTTGCCTTGAGTGGTTTTGTTACTCAGAGTAAGTGGCACTGCATGGTGAAAGACTGTGCCAAGAGATTCAGTATCTGTTCCAAAGACATTACAAGCATTTCAGACATTGAGTGGTAGGAATGTAAAACGCAGAGGGGGGAGGTTGGCAGCCATGACTGAGCTGCAACACATTCAGTGCTTTCTGTAAGACTTCAGCATAAGAACGAAGGAACTGCTCTAACACCAGTATGCTCTGTGCATACAGAATAGCCATGCTGTGCACCAGGGCAAATTCTCAGCAGGTTTGTAAGAGAAACAAAGAAGGCCCCTAAGGGTCCATTTCCAATACAGATTCCTCCTTCCTCTGTGTTCATTGTGTGTTGTGTCCATGTGAGTGGCAGGATTTCTTTTTATTGCTGCTCTGAGCAGAAATAGTCCTAAAGAGAATAATGTTTTAGCCTGGGTGTTCATCAGCAGGGTTACAGGACTTCTTTCTGTCCTTATCAACTGAAAAGAGTTAATGCACCTACATATCCAGGAGGGGACCAGGACAATATGAGCAACAGCTTGCAATGACCACCCAGCTCTGCAGCAGGCAGTTGCTGGCTCTTAAGCTGCAGCCTGGGGAGCTCAGGGAGAGCTGAACCGAAGCCATGAGCACAGCCAGGCTCAGAGGTGGAGGCACTTGCTGGGTTAATTGAGTCTCTGATTGAAGTAAGTGACAGCGCAGGTATTTGTTGCTTTTATTCCTATGCCCTCCTATACACAATTCAAAATAGGTTTGTGATAGGGCAGAAGAATGGCAGTGAAACTAAATGGATGTCTGGTTTTGTCCCAGTGAAATTTCTTCGTGCAGTACCAATGTTCCCAGTAACAATCTCTTCCTTTTTCTATCCCTCCTCTAATGTGGTATGTTATACTCTTAGGATACCCACGCAGTAAGACCTGCCACTGCTGAGTCCACTGTATCACAGGTGACACCACAGGTCAGTGTAATGTATGAAGTAGTTGCTAGGAGGTTTCACCCTCTACAAAAAGCAGGTCTTTCAGCCCACCAGGAAGCAGAGTTCAAGGTTGCTCTGTGCTTCTGCAATGCCCGTGCTTTTAAAAACAGCATAATGCTATACAAAACTTCAAAGCCTTTTTTGGGGGGAAAATTAACTTAGTGTCTGTAGGAGTCCTCTTCAATATTAGAAACAAAACAGGTATGTTAGAACAATGTCAGCCCTCAGAAATACAACCAGCTCTCTTCTGTTTCTTAATCCTGATAAGTGCTTGGCCTTCAGTCTGGCTTTGACATGTTTCTGGTCTTTGTGCCTGGGTTCTGTTTGGATTTTTCTTTCCCTTTTGTTTTCCAGTGATTGAAGTTTTCACTACTTAAAACATCCTGTTATCAAAATTCCAAGACATTTCACTTACCAGCCCAGAAAACACCTAGCTCACTTGGGACTTTCAGCCCTCGATCCATCATACTATCACTGTAACACAGCCATTATTTTTAATAAGCACTACAGAAAGATACAGCAGCACCAATATCAAGGGAAGAGGCAAGTATGCTGGTTACTGCAAGTTAAGGCTTATAGATTCCATGTGTGGCTGGGGAGGGAGGGTTGGTTTGTTTATCATACACTGTATTTCTGGCTGTGTCTCAACAGTGAAATGACAGCATTAAGCTAAATCCTACAGCGATGCAGAGCAATGGAATTCATTTTGTATCAATGGGAATGTCTAAGAGATGTACTTTTGCCACTGCTTTGCAGTTATGCACAAACGTTAATAGCAGGTTTCTGTGCATTCATTCATCACTGTGCTCTCTTCCCATCAGCAGAGACCTCTGTGTTGAGTACTTTGTACCTGGCTGATGCTCGCCACGGGTCTGATCAAGTCGTGTGCATTCTCTCGGGTGTGTTGCAGAGCTCCAATGAACGTGAACTGCTGCTGCAGGAAGAGCTTGTAGTTGTCTTCAATGACTTTTAGGGTATCCTTTACCTCGTTCATGTTTTCCCTCCGTTGGAATCTGGGAGAAAAGGAAAGCAGCTCCTTTTTAGAAATGAACACGGCTGGACGTCTGTAACTCTTATCTTTCAGCAGAGTTGGAAAGCAACAACAGCAGAAGGAGAAGATATATGACGCCAAAGCACGGCAGTCCCCGGGCCCCAGGCAGTAAGTCATGGCAGTAGTAACGATGGCAGAGAGCCCGGGGGGGGGGCGCTGACAATCAGCTGCCATAAACCCGAGTGGGTCTGCTGTAAACATGAAGCGGCAACGCATCAGTCACACGGCGCTGGGAAAGGGCCGCAGGGAGAGATGCCGTCTGTTTGCTAGTATAAAGCCATTGCCCCGTGCGGTGGACAGAGAGGCCTCTACACGCCACCGGTGAAACTTGGTCCTTCTATTTCTCTCGGCAACGCAGATGGCCCCAACGCCCTCATCCCTTCCCCGCCTCAGAGAACCGAGCTGGGCCTCCCCCTGCGGCTCCGTACCGGCGTGTGCGGCCGTGCGGGGCGGTGAGGCCTAGGCCGGGCCGTATCCCTAGCAACCACAGCCGCCGTCTCCGTAGCAACCGTCGCCGTTCTATGACGTCACACCACGTTCCGTCCCCTTACGTTGTGGGTCGCTTCTCGCAGTGACGTCACTCCATAACAACGCTACGCCGCGGCCGGTTGCTAAGGGCCGCCATGGACGCCCCCGCCCGGCCGTGGCCGCCGTCGATGTGCGGCTACGCGGAGCAACGGGGGCTATTCCGGCTCCTGCAGGTGAACGGGGGCGGGGAGAGGGGCAGCCCGGCACCGCGAGGCTCGTAGTCACAATAAACGCTGCAGAGCGATGGTTGTGGGGGTGAACTTGGCACGAGAACCTGAGCTTTACAATAAAGGCGCCCTGTTCCCTTGGGAAGCATCTTCACCTCAGCCCCCCCCGCAGCCTCCACTGTGCAATAAGAGAACGGGATCCAAAACCAGCACTGAGAAAAGGGGCTTTAAACCCCTTCCTCTTTCTTTCTCCTGCTGTTTTTTTCTGGCAGGAGGGAGAGCAGTGAAGTTAAAGCAGCGAAATGAGCTGCTGTGTGGGTTTGATTGGTTGATTCGGGGCAGTTGTGCGTGTTTCCTGTTGGTCCCATTTATCCCATTGCCCTCCAGGCTGGCTGGTACTTGTGGGAACGTGCCATAGGTTCAACAGTAAGTTGGTTTGGTGCTGTCTGTGTGCGTTGGTGTCAGTGCTGGCTCAGCCATTACACCACCGGGTCTCTGTGTGTATCAGAAGTGAAAGCAAATTGCTGTGGGGTTCTCATTCATTTATTTATTGGGAGGGGGGGGGTTGTAAAACCGTATTTCACTTTTTCAGCCTGTCAAATAGGGTTTAAATTCCCTGCTTTGTCTGTTGAAGGGGACCTAAGGAAATGAGTTAATAAGATCCTCGTCACCGCCTTGCTATAACGTTGCATCGTATGGAGGCTGAGAGCCCTCGAATCTCCCTCTGACTTTGTCCTCTTGCTTTTCAGAACATGCTTGAAGAGCTGTTAATTCATAAGCCAGAGGACCCCATTCAGTTTATGATAGACTATTTAGAGCAGCACAACGATGACGGTAAGTGAAGACTGAGAGACCAGAGACAGTGCAAGGCCTCATTTGCAAAGAGCTGTTCAGAAATGGCGTTTTGGTTGGCAAAGGGCGGATAAAAGGTTTCAGACCATTAATTGGAAGGGAAAGAAAGGACCGAGTGTTTGGCAGTGCCTTTAAGTAAGATGCTTTTAATTTCATCATCATCTTTTTCTTTTCCTTTTTTAAGTGGATAATCTAATAAAAATTACACTTATAGCAGTTATAACAATAGAACCCTCTAAGGGAATAACAAAGAGTTCTATTGTATCCATTATTAATGCCTTCTGTGCCCCATCTGATATTTCCTGTTGTCTTTAAGCTCGCTAATTACTCCTTTTGTCAGGTGTAAATTTGGTTTCCCATTCTACCTGGGCTGGCAGAATCTCTGGTTTTTGATTAGTTAGTTCCTAGCTGTTGTTAATGAGTTCCACCGCTCAGTGGCATCTCAGATGAAGGAACAGTGATTGTGCCTACTTGTGTGGATAACACAGCCTGGTAAATCGAATGGGAAGGCTGTACTCTGCACAATAAAAGCATGTAGGCTCAATCAAATTATTTGATTTACAAACTGTTCACCCTTAGGCAGATTCTATTTGGATATGCACAACGGAACTCTAATTTTTGTTCTGCGTGAGCTGTCAGGAATAGCTGGTGTCACGTTGCTTTGATGTTGCTTTAAAACCAGAGTAAACCATTATGAAAGTTCCGCCGCAGCATCAATGAAGTCATTATCACTGGAGGTGCTCTGAGATCTTTATACGTCGTGGTAGGGATCGGATGGATGTTGATTGAAACGCTGCTTCATATCAAAACCAGAAAGAAATATCCAGTCCTGCAAATTATGCCCAACTCTTCCTGATGTGGGCAGCATCAGAAATCAACCTGTTTTATTGGCCCGTGGGCAATTTGCAGAGGAATTTCAGCTTGATGGGATGCTGATAAGATTTCTCTGCGTTACTTTAACGTTTGTTGTTGAGCCCCACAGAACTGTTTGAGTGGATTTAAGCGGGTTTCCATTTCGTGGCTTCAGTACTTGGAGGCTAAAGATAGAACTACAGCATTTGTTTGTCAAAGGAAAAATGCTGTCTGCTTTTGGTCTGGAATGAGCTATTAAGAAGGGGAAGGCGCTCCAATTAAAATTAGAGACTAAATGTTGTTTTAGAGATAAATTATATGGAAAATAACGTAACAGAGATCTGTAACAGGGTTGATTTTACCTTTTTGATCATGGCAGAAGGTGCTGACTATTTAGAAGAAAAAAAACCCCTTATTAGAGCCATCAGTAAAGCGATGAATTTTCATGATCCTGCCTTGCTAGACAGCTTTAGCCCTAGAGAAAATTTCAAACAGAGACGTGTGGAAAAAGGAGTATTGCATCTATCCCAGGTGTGAAGTTAGAAACCCTCTTTAATTAATAATAAGATCTAAAGTACTCTTAAAAACATAAACAAGTCTAATGATGATTATAGCTCGCTACTGCCTTGGAAAGCTCCTAGGTCAGATGCGTGCCAATGGATTTGTGCTTCCAGTTCTGTGATATCCTTCTTTTATGTGATCCTTCTGAAAACCTTAATGAGAAGAATGAGAATTCTTTTATATACAAAGGTGCCTTTTTTGTGCCTTGTACCTTGGTGTTAGTTAACAAAGAGAGCTTTCAGGATCCAAGCAGCATTTCTGTGAGCCTTTCCTTTACAATTGTACCTCTGAAGGACTTTAACAAAGTTCTGTAAGAATGTTCTTCACGTGCTCTGTGCTGTTCCTCTTTGACGAGGAATTTCCCTTACAGATTAAGCAGATTTTATTGCATTAATATTAATCATAGACTCATTTGGACCTAAATGGAATGCAGAGAGTCCGGCTGTTTTTCATTACTCCAGGATTCCTTTTGTTTATTGTTAAAAGCATCCTTGAATGTTACAACTTAATAATGCTTGGAGGAGTAAATTCTGTAACACTGAGACTAAGCACCGAATGAAATATGAATTGTTCCTGCAGAAAAAGTCATCTTCCAGATTTTTCTGACTTTATTTAGGGGCTGGAGGTCCGGACCTGCAGCATTAAGCATTGTCTGCTGATTGGAGGGGGTTAAATATGACATCCAGCCATGTCCTGCCTGTGCCCTCGTGTCAGATGTTTGGGGAGAATGCTTTAGAACAGCCTCGCAAGTGTGCAAATGAGTAAATCAGTGAATTACGCTGCCCCATCTGCTGCGAGTCACTAAGCAGAGAGAAAACCAGATTTAGTACAAAGTGAGCATTTACAGTAGCCCTGGGCAATATTAAAGCATGATATGGTGTATATAATGGTATGTTTCGTTTTTTATCAAACGTTTGTCCAAGAAAGCTGTGTATTAAAGCTTCAATACCTAAGGGTTTTCTTGTGAATTTTAAATCATGCTCCTAGTTAAACCTCAAAAGGATCTGTGGATGGAAAGGTTTTTTGATTTTCTTTGAAGTGGTTTGAAGAAGTTGATTAGTGTTGGCACCCGAGCACTCTTTTATGACGCTGTTTATAAATAATTCCTGAGTATCGGGCTGGAGTTTCAAGGTGTTAGATTAAATAAAATAAAAAAAAAAAAAAGAAAGCCCTAGGATTTAATCACGTTACATTTGAAAGAAATTAGGTGATAAAAACAGCTGATGTATCCTTTTAAAGTATTTTTCTACATTGTGTACTAGTTCTGTTGCATTTGCAAGTACCAATAAGGGGGAGTTTTCTCTTAAACCTTCCGAGTCAGATAACTTTGTCGAGATGAATCTGTAATTTGGGCTTCATGTATGTTTAAAAATTGCACCTGCCCAATAACTGTTACGTGCATGGAAGGCCTCATCAAAATACATTCCACATCCTTCCATGTCTGCTGTCATCAGACAACTGCATCTCCTTCAGTTACTAAGAACTGAAGAGGGTCATGGGCTTGCGGATCCCTCCTCTGTGTTGACCTGCGTTACTCCTGGTAAGCACTTCTCAGTCCCATCTGCAGATGATCTTATTCTTCTTCTTATTTTCCTGAGAAAACATCAAAGGCATTAATAGAAAATGACTGCTCCGGGGATTGCAGCCCAAAATATGGTTGTGAAAAACATCCCAAATACTTTCCTGAGAGCTGCTCCATTTCCCCTCCCTCTTCTTTTTTTGCCTTGCCCCTACTCCATTCACATTACAGCTATCAGTGAAGATTCTCCCCTGTCTTGGGTGGGAGACACGCAGCAGAGAAATACAACATACAGAGAAGGGGAGGGAAAAAAAAAGGCCTTTCAACACTGACTGGAGAACATGAAGGCAGCTGTCAAAGCGTGGAGGAAAAAGGGCTTAGTTTTGCAACATCTAAATCTTCTTCCAGCCCTGACACAGCTGTTCAGTTGCAACTAAAATGCAAAGTTGTGGGTTGTTTGTTTGTTTTTTGTGATGGGAGACAAAAGCTTTGCCAAAGTTTGGTGTGGTTTTGCTACCCTACTTCATAAGGAAATGAGGAGAGATCAGATGATCTCCATAGGTCCCATCCAATGTCAACGACTCCATGATTACAATAACAGTCACTTTTAAGTAGCCTTGTCCTGCAAACACAATTTACCTACTTTTTTTCATTGCATGATATGCTCTAAATCAATCTTTTGGGAATAGAAGTCAAACTGAGATAAGAAAATGCTCCTGTTTGTGCTACAGTTTATCCCATAAACTATTTATCTGTTGGAATAGATAGAAATATGCTTATGTGACATGTCCACATCTTAACGTTTGCATGTTCTCATTTCTTAGCTCCAAGGATCTGCATACTTGGTCCACCTGCTTCTGGTAAAACTACCATGGTAAGTAAGCTGTTTTCAGGGCTCTGACACTCCCCACGTACCTTCCTGCTTTTTACTGAGCCCAGCACTTGTGAAAATTGTCAAAGAAGAGGCACGCTGAAGGGTGGCATTCGTAGGGTTATTTACCATAACCTGTATGTTAAATGGGGAGCAATCAAATGAGCCCTTTGAGAACCTGCAGGGGTAGTGGTGGTGATTCTGCTGTAATGCAGCAGAACTCCGCCTGCCTTTTTAGCAGGGTTAATGAACCTGGGAGGGGTGCCATCAGTACCTGTTTGTGGCGGTCCCACATTGAGGATTGCTTGCTTCGCACAGCTGCTTGTCTCTCTTGTCCACAATGAAAATGTCGAAGTTGTGTTTGAACCACCGAGAGAGCTGAGCACAGAAACTTCACAGATGATGGTGCTGTGTGCATGCGAGGAAGAACGCTTTCTTCTTTAAAATCCTTGTTATAGTAAGGTAGATGAAAAAGGCCTTATTCAAAGCTGGAGATTCTTGAACGTCTTTGTATGATACTGTTTAAAGTTACACGTATAGTCTGTGTTTAAATTGAAGGCAAGGAAAGCTCCCTTTCTTTTTCAAGTCTGCTGAAAAAATGCTTCATTTTCTTTCCAGATATTTCATCCTGTGCTGTTTTTTTTTTCCTCTTTCCTCAGGCAATACGGCTTTGTAAACATTTGGATGCCATACGTATCTCTCAGGAGACTTTGCTTTCCAAGGAAACATTAGCTCTGACAAAGGAAGCAAAGGCATATAAAGAAAGAAAACAGGTGTGTAAGAGGATATAATAATGGTAGCTCTCATGTCACAGAAGAAGAATTATGTGGCATTTCCATGATTTCCACTGCTATGAGTTGAGCGGATCAGAGTAAATATTCTTGTATCTATGGAGGTTTGTACATCAGCTTATGTTTATGTAGGTGCAGGGTCCTTCAGAGAGGAAGGGTAGCCTCTGCTCGATGAGAAGCTATCTACAAATATAAAATATATTAGGGCATAGAATTAGGGGCAAGGGAGGATGAAAATGTGGAGTAATGGAGATCTTGAAAACATTAACCTTGGTCGAGTGACAAAATGGAGAGAAGCCCAAGAATGCTTGGTACCATTTAAGGAGTGTTTCATTATATCATTAAACAAAGCACCTTTAGGTTTCAGCATATTTGGTAATCTCCATAAAGTAAGCATTAATCTCTGAGGCTTCCTTCAGTACAAAATATGTACGCAAAGAACTCTTTTTTGATCTGACAGAGCTACTTAGTCGTGCACGTTTGATTTCTCTGTAGCATGACACGAATAACTCAGTGCATTAACTCAGAAGTTGAATGACAACTCAGTCAGTTATTGAGAGCTATAGAAGCTTTCAGGCTGAGGCAATAGCAGTAGACTCAGGAGGTCATTCCATTCCTAGGTGGGTGCGCTTTGTCCGTCTGTAAATGCACTATTTGCTCTGTTCCAGGTTTTTCTTTGAAAGCAGTGTGTTTTCCTGTGACTGTTTCTATCAAGTCCACCACCCTGGGTTGCTTTTCTCCTTCATCACTTGTTTTCATAAAAATTGAAAGAATTTCTGTAAGAATTTTGTCTCCCTACTAAATTTGATTTGAATTGGCCAATAGGTTTAGAACTTGCTGAGGTGGCAGACAGAGTAATTTCATTTGGTTTCCTGAGAAAACTAAGTTGAAAACTGAGTAGTGTCTGTTACACTGAATTAATGTGTGAAGTTTGGAGGTACCTCAAGCGATATATTTAAGGATCTGAGAGGAAAGACATCATTGAAATCATGGAACTTGCTGGCAAAAAGCTTTGCTTTTGGCAGTGATAGTAGAAAATGATTCTTACTGAGTGTATGTACTTTGAAATCTTAGTTCTAATTATTGGAGATTGATTTACTAGATTCATAAATTTCAGCTTAGATGGGGGAGAATTTGAAACAAAAATTCCCGTTGGTTTAATTACTCTAATTATTAATGTATTTCAGGCTATACAGATGTACTTTCAAGGCTGTCCTTTTGGGCTTATTTGGTGTAGAAAGATGGATGGTGTGGAAGATGAAAGGCAGAAATGTCAAGGCTAATCAGGTAGTGAGGGCTGTGAGGAGGGCCTGAAGAGCAGAGTTTGTTGGTGTTTCAGCACTGTATAGTTTGCTTTTGTTTTTGAGATGTTAAATGCTAAATGTTAAATCACACGCTCATTTCTTTTGTTCTTGTGCACGGATTTGAACCTTTATATGTAACTCCTAAAACTAGGAGGGAACTCCTTGCTTCCTCTAAATCAACTGAACCTTCAGAGTAACTTAAAATGTAGGCAGAGGATCGTCTCAAGAGCTGTTTGTTCTCTTCCTGTTTCGTGCCTGCTGGCTACATCTACCTTTGCAGTAACTGACCCTAGGTTCTTCTGAAACAAGCAGTGAACTTGATTCCTCTAGCATACGTAACATCCATTAGCACTAATAGGTTTTGAATGTCTGTTCAGGAACAGAACAATAGCTGTTTATATAATGTTTGATGCATCCAGGGCATTTAAAATGATGTACTGCTGGCCAAAGCAATTTAATAAATGGAAAGAAGAAAAGACTGGTTTTGAAAGTCCAGTGTGAAGATCACATGACACAGTTTAATGTTAGAAGAGCGTTCTATGGGTATAGGGTTTCTGGGGCTAATTTAACCCCAGTGCCAAAGGTCATTCATTTGGGGGTCAGTAGGCCAATGTTGCTAGATTTGGGCACATGCTCCAAAAAGGTCTGCAAATATTTGTTCGTAGGTTTTACTTCCCTGTAGCTGTGCTTTCAGCTCTGTTGTGTTCAATTCTAATAGGGGAAAAAAAAAAAATAGGATTTGAGTTTTACCTGCACAAGAATTCGTGGTATTTAAAGGATGTGATTATTCTCTTTAGCTCAATTTTTAAATGTGGACATGCAATCATCCACTCACACACCTGGCCACTTACTAATGAGCACAGCTGAAGTAGTGAATTTTAAATATTGACTGTTCAAAGCAAAATGTGATCATTCCGCATGTAAAAGTATTCCAAAAAAGAAGTGAAATATTTGAATATTCAGTAAATTTGAGGAACCGTGAGCTACCAATAAATATTCCATGAACAGAAAAAGAGGCTACATTTTTTGATAAATCATTGCAAATTATTCCCTCATCTCTAGTTATTATAATGTTAATAGAAAGCACCTTCAGGTTTTTCCTATACTGGAGTCTAATGATGTGCTACTGCATGTTTCACTTCTCCTGCTAGATGGGTAAGGTAAGAGGCTGACACAGCTGTGCTAGATGTGGGCTTGTGAGAAGGGTGTGCTTTTAATTCAATACTGAGTTACAGTTGTTTGTACACTACTGCTTCATTTAGAACTGCTCTACAGTGGCATCATATCCTGATGATTTCTTATAAGACATAGAAGAGAGGAAAACCCATGGCATCCTTTTTTATGCATGGTCAGTGTTCTAGTCTGTTCAAGAACAAACGAATAGGAACTGTTTCAATCTTATGTATGCATTAGAAACAAAAAATCAAACAAGGCCTATCCTTTTTGTGTATATTTCTCTAAATGGACACACTCCTGATTTTCAAAATGCTAAGCCAAGTTTCTTGTACCTTTTGGAAGGTTTGATGTTTCAAGCAGCGTGTCTTTCCATTAACCAAGCTGGTTTTGGGGACGGGCTTGGAGTGCCTTCAGTAAGATACATTGCTTCAGTCATCAGATGTATACGTAGCATTTCCATTCTTGCAGATTCCTGGCAGGAGAAGTCCCACTTTATCATGATGTACTCACATATTAATACGTAAATGTACTTTATAGTACTACGTATGCATCAGATTTAATGGTTTCTAATGCAATAATCGAGTGTTCTACAAGCCAGTTATTGAAAGTGATTTTGTAGGCTGCTGTTCAGCGGGAGGAAAACTGCCCAGGAAATGAGACTTGAGTTTGAACCACAGAGAGCAGAAGTAGCTAAAGCACAGAAATACCCATGTGTCACCTGGATTGTTTTTGTGCCATAAACCCTGCTCAAAAGAGCGCTAAGAATACCGCTGCACTGAAAGAAGGTGGTATAATTTAAATTGCTTTGGCAGAGCTTAGCAGAGTGGACCCCTGGCAGTTGCTAGCCCGTCTTGACATGACACATCAAAGAAGTAAGCAAGACGCTGGCTGTTTCTGATAGCAGCATGATGCACCTTTGGAAGGTGACAGACTCAAAGGCACAGACCCAGGTTCCAGCAGCGAGAGACCGCAGGAGGCTTTGACGCACCATCCTGTGGGACCTGCTGACTTTCAGGAGATGCGGAGATTCCTTTCCCTTTCTCTCTTTCACCTGCACGAATGCTGCCTGATGAATGGCTGACACTGCCACAGGAGCTGAGGCCTGGGGACTGCAGAGATGAACAAAACAAGGAAAATACCACCTGACCGGGCCACCTCGTTGCTTCCACTGCTGGGCAAGGACTGCTTTTTGTAGTGTGTTCTGCAGTGCTTTCTCTGCTCTACTTTAAAGTAGGAGCTCGTGTGGTAGTGTGTTCAGTGCTCCTGGTGAAAGTGTTTCGTGATTAGTGGTGCTAGGAAACCTTCTGCCACGCTTCCACCATATCTATTTACATCCCTTAGTACAATTTAAGCTTACACTTTATTTTAGGACTAGGTCTATTTGGTTAGACAAAGAGATGGGAACCCACAACCTATGGAAGTGCTTGTAAGAAAAAGTCCACATTGTCAGGTGAAAGATAACTCTGTGCTTTGGGAGGTAGAGAAACTGACAGCAGCATTTTTCCTAAGTGATGGCAAAATGAATGAGGCTGAGGCAGAGCGCTCAGTTGAATGCTCATTGACTCAGACCAGCAGTGCCAAAGGTTTATACTTTATCAAGTTAACCTGGCTAACTTAACTGAGTATGGCATTGAATGAAGGCCTAAGTTAACAAGATAGTGAAAACGATTTCCTACAAGGAGAGTGTTGTTAATTCACTAATGCTGCATGCGCTGACGTGACATAGTGGGTCAGATACTTGTAATAGAAGTTACCTGTGGATGTGAGATCCTTATGGATCCCTTTGCCAGTCCAACATGGTAGTCAGTGTGCAAAATAGGGCGCTGCTTCCATGTTAGTGTGCAAAGTACATGGAGGTGGGCTTGGGCAAGCAGTGGTGTGCTCAGCTTACCTTCAGCGCTGATTTTTATGCCTTTATTAACTCTCTGATCTATTATGTTAACGACTTGGGGCTTACACGGTTTTATTTATATATTTATTTCAAGAAGACATCTCAGCTCACCTTTCACCGCAATACGCCTGCATGATAAAATTCCTTTTGAACTCAATTGTGAATATGCAGCCTTTTTTTTTTCTTCTTTCTTTCTTTCTTTAGAAAATTCCCAACGCGCTTTGGGCCAATCTGATCCGGGAACGTCTGTCAAACGTGGACTGCATCAAACAAGTAAGAATTGCTCCTCAGAGGACCGGTGGATAAGCACTTACACAACTCGTGCATAGTCGTTAGCATTCTGAGTCCTGAGCAGAGGAGGGAATGGGGGCAAATCTTTGGGGGCTCTGGAGTGGATTGCTTTCTTGAACATCAGCAGAGGGAGTTTGGAGCTTTATTAACAGGATAAAGGGGAGGATGAGAGTATGCATATGCTAATCTTTTAGCACTGAGATGATCAAAGGCTGAACAAGCGTTGCTTTGTTGATTGCCTGGGGCAACTGGCAGAGTTGAAGTGGACAAAACAGATAAACAGAAAATATATAAAAATAGATATGTTAAGGCTTAAACTCTTATTGAGGAAAAGAGGAGGAAGAGTCTAATGCTACTCATTTCATTTGTCTTTCTTTCTTACAGTGTCTTTTGTTCTCTTCTTGTGAGCAAACACTGAATTTGAATATATTCTTCTCTACGTAATAATTAATATGTTTGCTGTTAATTACACAAATAGGCAACTACATAGATTCGGTTGTACCCACAGATGGGTGGCTTTCCTTCTCCCCTTTCCACTCCCCAGTATGAAAGAGACCTTAAGTAGATTAATATAGGTTGAAATTAATGTCTTGACTTAACAAAAGCAAAACCTCTTTGATGTGTTTCCTTTAAAATCTCAGGTGTTGTTATGGTTTATTGGCACTACAGTCAGACCATTATAAAGGATTATTTGTAAGAGACAAATCTGTAAGGATAAAAACCTCTTTCTAAACAGTGCCAGAATAATGCTGTGTATTATTTGATGTACTGTTGAGAGGAAAAAGCCCATTGTCCAAAGCGGGAGTTGCACTCATGAAGGACTGAGCATCGTTTCCAGACAAACAGTGCGTGTGTTTAGAAGGGTTGCTCTGTCTCTTCAGCTGTTGGTCATAGGCCAGCTGGTACTTCCCGGCCTTGCAGGGATGTGACAAGCTCACAGCTATACTGAAATGTGTTACTCCTCGACATCATCCTCTACCTTGTTGCTTTAATAAAGCAGGGCCAGTAATTAATATTTCATTGAAGTGTGAAAATTGCTTCTTGAAGTTGTTCCAGCATCACATCCAAAAGAAACTGAACATGCTGAACCTTTATGTCCCATGTTTCTGGATCTGTAAAACTAGCAAGAAAAAGAAGCAAAACTAGCAAGAACTCAAAGTGTTGTTTTCTGCCCCTGCCTGTAAGTTTCTGCTTTTGCAACTGCGGTAATGGAAATGGTTGCCATAAAGGTCTTTTGCTTCAATGCAAAGTCAGTTATTTCAGCTTAGGCCACTGGTGGAGCCGTCTTTGACTGGACCTGCCTTGTGTAAGCTAGATCAGATGGTCAATTACAGCCTATGAACTGTGGAAAGGATAACTTGATCAGGATGGTAATGAATAGCTGGAAATGTAATCTCTTAAATTGTTCTTGCCTGGCAGGTTTGCCAGGGGACATCTGTCTGTGTCATATATCTGTTGCAGAAATATAGCTGTAGCAAAATAGGTGGCACGCTGCTCTCCTTCAGCAATGCCTTAAGACTAACAGTCCCTAAACTGTGACCTATCCCGTTAGATAATCCACTCTTTGTGTGGGAATTGAATTTAAAATTCTGCCTGCTGGCCTTTAATGTTACTGAGGAAAAGTCATTAAGCTAAAGCAAAAACCTGGCTTGTCTGTAGGTTGTTGTTTTCTACCAGGTATGGATCCCACTGATGGTAGCGGGGCTGAATATCTGCAGATTTGGAGCAATGAGTCGAACTCTGCACTATAAAATTACACCAATATTTGCTTACATGGAGAATTATTTAGATACTCTAAACTGCTCTAAGTGGCTCTTAAAATTTAAGTACCAAGTCATGTAAAGTCCTGAATGAAGTGACACAATGGTTAAGATGCCAGCATGGCGTCCTGCCCACATTTTGCTCCTGTTGTTATCAGAGCAACACGGAACTGGCAGCACTGGATGTGTTACAGGAGCAACAAAAGCAAAAGCCTTTATTTCTAAAGTTTCCCTGGCATTCAGAAAGAATGAAATTTGTATTATTAGCCAAGGTTAAGATTTCAGCTATTTTTAGGAAATAAGCATAACTGACTTCTCAAAGTAGAGATTGGTATTAAAACCATTTTATTTAATAGAGGGTAATCTATGATGGCTAAAACTTCCACACCCTGTGCATGTCTTCTCCATGGGAGTGGGGATCTAGGGATTTTATTTGCCATATTCTCCCTGTATGATTGGAAGTAATGCAGTGGATTTTGTTCTTCGTTGAGCAGATTTATGCCATCTCTCTCATAGCATGAGTCAGCTTTTTTACTGAAAATGTTAATAGATGAGGAGCTGGATGTTGGACACAGTACCACCAGCTGTTTGTTTTATTTCTCCTTGTGGTGTCATTGGGTTGGCATTAATTGCACAGCTTTCATCCCACTGACAGTAGGAATAGAGGATTTTTTGTGCCATTGTTTTGACACTCACAGGTTTATAGATGTCACAGGCATTCTCTAAGGAGAACATTTTTATTGATCAACGGCTCTGCTGGAGTCTGTTGTGTGTTCTTCTAATACAAATGTCGTTAGGACTGCGAGGGATCAGATGGGTAGGTCTTCCAGCACACACAGAAAACTTATTGCAAGCATTATGTTAGAACCTGGGACTTGGGAAGTTGATAGGAAGACTTTTCATCTTTCAGGGTTAGTACATGTTGGTTATAGCACCTCTGGCTGTTGTCTAACTCCCAGTGCTGGGGCTGAGAAGGGAAATGGGGAAGGCTGGTGAGGAGATTGCTACATGATGAATTGGTGTGAGTGAGCTGAGCAGCCTTAATCCTGCCTTAAACCACCTGGAAACAAAGGTTAGGCTGGTGATGCACGTGAATAGTGGCAGAATTACATCTGATTGGTATTAAACAAATCAGAAGGGTGGCTGATGACTACCATTGAAATGGAAGGGAAAGAAAGCACTGGCTACTGGTTCTTCTGAGCTTGCCATGACAGATTGTGCTGTTTCTGTGAAACTCCATAGCAAGACAGTGAAGGCCTATTATTTATTTATTTATTTAAGAACAATGTGGCTTTTTTATAGCTTCATAGTTAACTACAGCTACAAAAATACTTTACATGAGGTTTCTTCCTAAGGGAAAATTCGGTAAAGTTGGAGTTTCTTCCATCATCTGTACTCCTAATGCTGACAGGCTGCAGGAGCTGGGTTGGCAGTTTGGGATCCATCCTGGCAGAGCGATTACTGACATCATTTTGTTGCATTATTGTTTGTCCTCATTCTTCAGATGGCAGAGAAAGATGGAGTACTTTTTCACAACGACTGACTGATGATAATGTGGAGCATCTGTTGCACTGATCTGTTTTCCTAAGGGCAGAGCTGGTCGTGCCCTATGGTTGCCTAAGATTTCTTTCAGAGGTGCCATGTAATTCAGCATCACATCTGTGTGCTATCCCATTGCTGTTTTCATTACTCCAAGCCAGTCACAGCTTTGTCTCTTCTAAAACATTTTAAGGCTGTGCTGGTCAAATAACAAGAGAGAATTGAATATCTAGGTCATTATCATTGGGGTGGAAGGTGTGAAAGTATGTAGGCTTGGTCTTAACAGCTGAGAGCAGTGTGCCAGTGAAGGAATGAGATCTGCATTTCAGGATGACCTTGAGGTTTGCCATTTCTCCAGATGCCTTAAATCTGGAGAGGAAAGTGGTGGCTTTGAGTGTACTTCCTTGTCACTGAATTTCAGTGTGGCATGGGTCTCCAAGGAGCGTTCACCTGGCATTAAAGCACCAGCAGAAAGCTGTATTTACAGCAGACTTTGTGGGAGAAAGGATGGAGGTTTGCAGCCGGTGACCACAGAGTAAGGCACAGTGGAATTCTTCACTTTTAGCCTTTGTTCAACCCTTGATGTGATAAAGTGCAATCCATGCTTGGATGTAAGGTTACTGCTATCAAGAACAAAAAATAGATGACTTCTTAAAGAAGCAAATTTACCATGTGAAGTTACTAATTACACTTTAATGATAGTCAGGAGGGCAAAAAAAGACCAGTGTTTGCATAAAGCATGATAGGCATATTTTAAGTCAGGTCTTGCTCTGCTCTGTGTTGCTTCCTCTTGCTGGTTCCCAAGCCACACTCCTTTTTACTCTTTTCTTTTTTTTTTAATATATTTTTTTTTTATCTGTGACATCTGCTTGGAGCTTGTCCCTCCTGTGATACCATACTACTTGCAGCTGTTCAGACCTCCAGCTCTGAGCTGTGCATGGGGTGCCCTGAGCATACGGCCTTTTTGATGTGTGATAAAACAGAACCAAGCCACTGGGGGTATGGAGAGGGAATGCAGCAGAATATCAATAAACCTGTTCTGAACAAAGCTGCAGCTCTGTGGTGGAATAGACATTTCACTGAAGTGTCAAGTAGATGGATAATGTATTCTAATTAGGGACTGACTGGTACCCTGGAACTTAGAGACCTTTGCAAATAAGATCCAAAATGCTAACTATTTTTTGTAGCGTGTGTTTATTATGCTTTTGTTTTATGCCTTGAAGTGTTTTTTACCGCAGGAAGCTGTTTGTTGAACTATGTTTTATTGCACTGCAAAAACTTTCATTTATAAAATTCCTTATTGCCTGATTTAAGGACCTTTGAAATGAGCATAGAAGCATCTTGAAGCTCACACTGTTAAAAAAATAGCCTTCTGTATTTATTGCCTGTTGCTCAGGAGTTGATTTTGAGCAGTAAGCTGCAGTGACACCAGAAGCAATGGTTTTGTGGATATTTTTGTATTATTTTTGTATTATTTTTTTCTCCCCTTCTATTTAGTTTCCAAAAGCATCGTGCTTGGAGTGAAGAAAATGAGCCAGATTTGTAGGCTGTGTAAATAGGCATAGATTTATTGGCTTCCAACCTCTGATGCCATTTCTCCCAAGAAGAGGATCTGAGCCTATATGTACACCATACAAACACAATATATTCAGAACTAGCACTGAAGTTCCTTTCATACTGCTAGAAATACTGTGCAGCCTTGCCTCCTGCGAGTCCCAAGGGATAAATTGATTTCTTAGCACCTGTGTGACCTTAGGCAGCGGTTCATTCTAATTCAATAGAGCAAACACTGGGAGTGGCAAAAATGGCTGGCGGTTTCTTAAGGCTCTTATTTTCTACAGCTATCAGCAGGATGACATGTTCCTGAAACCAGGCTAATTAAAGAATTTGAAGTAGTCTACTCTATTTTCGTGTATAATTGGAATGTCCCAATTTCCTCTTACAGAAGTCATGGAGATATGTGAAAATACTTCTAAAACCTTCGGACCCCATACTGGCAGAGCTTCAAATTTATGTGGGAGATGAGAATGATTGCTATCTAATGCAATATTAAAGCGTCTTATTTCAGTACAAAGATGGTTTTCCCATTTACTGTAGTATATGCAGTAGTATATGTAGTATTTGGGGGTACGGGATGTAGTGATAAGGGCACGTGTTTAAGGCACTGACAAAACATCAGAGAGTCCCGAAGATTCAGCCTTGAGTCTGAGAAGTGATTGCATCTCAAATACTGCATCACGCAGAAGCGGAGTGAGGCTGCTGCTCTTCTCTCCTGTTTTGCAGATCCGTAAATGTTTTTTTAAAGATGCTCAATCCAACATTTAGCTGGCTATAACAAGGACTTAAGGGAGCAAAAGGCTCTTTTTTCTTTTTCCTTTCTTTTGCTCTGTTGCTTCATTAGCTTTGGGAACGCCGGTTCCATTACTGTGAGTTTCCCTGTATAATTTAAGAAAATAATGAAAGCGTGCATGTTTTCCTCAGTGTTCTTGGCATTAAATCTGTCTTTAGATTTGTTTAGCCTCTTTTTTTATCCACAGTGTGGGCTGGTATCCTTTTGAATATTTCAAAACCGTGGAAATTGTTTTGGGGTTGTTTTTATTCAAGAGAGAAGTTTCCTTTTTTAAGGCAAGCATGGGGAGAAAAAACACAAAGCAAGAAAACCATTTATGCTGCAAGACAAAAGTGCCCATTGCACTGTGGTGGTGGTTATAGTGCGTGCCACTACACTGTGCTTCGTGTTTGTGTTCTTCTCTCATTGGCATCTGTAACAAATATTATGCTGTTGTGATAGAGAATGAGGCCATTCTTCTGCAAGTAGCACTGATATACTTGAATCGCCATCCCTGGATGTGTTTAAGAGCCGTTTGGATGTGGTACTTAGGGATATGATTTAGCAGAGGTTTGTTGTTGTGGTGTTGTTTCGTGGATATTTTTTAAGAGATAGGCTACCGGTTAGGCTGCGGTTGGACTTGATGATCTTCAAGGTCTTTTCCAACCTGAGTAATTCTATGATTCTATGATATTTAGTGCTATTTTCAGGGGGTTTCTCTTCTAGCACCAATAAGGCTTTCATGATTTTGTTCTATAGGGCTGGATTTTGGAAGGCTTCCCTGAAAATCAGGAGCAGGCACGGCTGCTGCAATCATCTGGCATCATTCCGAGGCATGTTGGTAAGCAGTGCGAGGCTTATGTGTGATTGCAACCAGCAGGTGAAAGCCTCCAGTGTTTTTCCCCAAACATCCTCAATACATTCAGTATCAAAATTGAAGACAACAGAGTCACCAGACAGACGAATCATGTTTCTGTGTAGTTCAGTTTCACTCAAAACCTTGAGCTAACCTGGAAATCTTGAAATCCCATCTTTCAGTACATGAACCCTTGTCTTCCTAAATGATAGAGAGAAAATTCCAGCAAGTATCTCTGAGCAGCTGTATGTAACTTTGCTTCAGTACTAGGCACGGGTCTAAATTTTTGATGATTTCAATCTCTAGATCTCTAAATCAATCTCTAAATCTGTTTGGTGATTCTCAGATCAAAGCAATTTTCTCATCCCCTAAATACAAATTCATTCTTCTGCCAAATTAGAGAACACAAACTTAGCAAACTGCACTGCACCGAGTGAAAAAGCAGCTTCGTGATTTTAAGCTTGATCTTCACCAGTGGGAATGAATTATAACTTGATTAGAGAGGAACCTTTCTTTACTGGAAAAGAGCTCATAAACACGACCTGTACAGCTGCCATCGCCATCTAGAACAGCCAGCAGTCCCATAGTCGTATAGTTAGAGAACCTACTTAGAGTGTAAGAAATTATTGCTTGGAATACAGTGTGAAGTGATAGATGTTCTGCTTGCCAGTGGATACTGAACTTAGCACAATGTTAGCAAACTCAAATTGTCACTTTGGATTTGATTTGGATGAGGTTTGACTGTTAATGAAGAGTGTGGAATCACTGCAATAGAGTCAGGCAAAAATGTTTAATGTCTGGTACTTGCATGTATTTTTAATATAGCTAATAACATTTGAAGTCAAGTTTTGCTCACAATTATATCTGTGCAACCACGACCTGAATGAGAATCTTAAAGCTCAGTCTGTCTAGTTAATCAAAAAGAAGATTGAGAGGAGATGAGATTTACAGTGTATGAGTACCTTAATAGGGAGAAAAGTGTTTGAAAGTGTTATTTGATACTGCGAAGAAACTCTTAAGAAGAACTGGTTTGAAACTTGTAATCAAATGCACTGAAAACAGTAATTAAATTACAACGTTTAACTGTGAGAATGATGAGCTGAAAGCAACCCGGGGAACTGACAGATTCTCCATCTTTTGATGCTTTCTAATTAAGTTTGAACACTTTTCTGGGAGGTTATCCAAAAGTAAGTTTCACTGGTTTCACTACCAGAATAGCTGGGTGTAAAGTAATTGCTCGTGGTGCAGAAGAGCATCAGTACTGGGTGATCCAGGGTGCTTGTCTATCCCAAATTCTGGATATAATGTAAGTGAGGAAGAGCCTTGTTAATGGGTATGGATGGCTGGGATAACCGGTTATTATGATGATGTATTTTCTGCTATGCTGTTTAGGAGATGGAGGAAAACTCTGATTAAAGTGAAACTAATTATTTGCAGTAGAACATTGTTGAAAGGACAGTGAGACAAGCAGAGACAAGTGCATTTGAAATGCATTTACTCGTCTTTAAAGCTAGAATATACCAACCAGCTACAAGAAATAAAACAAACAACTAACGAGAGCTGCACTTCTTTTCTTTCTTTCTCTTCCTGCTGCTTTTTGGCGGGGGTCCAGTGGTGCTCTATGCTGCAGACACTGTGCTGATTGAGCGGAACAGTGGGAAGAGGCTCGATCCCCTCACCGAAGGTGCAGTGTTTGTTTCCTTCTGTTCTTGACTAGAAACTATGCTAGGAGAAGACTTTTAATATATCCCTTAAAAAAAAAAACGAGTTGGAATCTATAATTGTAAATATAAAATTTTGAGAGTTTGGAAACAATGTGTTCATTTTATATTATTTTCTGTGCCAATAAAATATGGGAAAATGTAAAGCTCGCTATTGATTTTGCAAGCAGTAGAGTATGGCAGTACAGGAACATGAAGTTAGGTCTGTCCGTGTGAATTTACGTCATGCATCTGTGCTGGGTTCTGATTGTTTTCTGAGCTTCAGGCATGCTTTTGTGTGTCTTCCATTGAATGGCTATCACATAGAGTTAGCTCCACATCATCTCTCGAGTAGCTGTCAGTACAGGTAGCAAGGGCATTGCACAGGTTATTGCTTGTGCTACAGTTTGAAGCTTAAATGTAGACCTTGATATTCTTCATGAAAATAGAGCTGAGCGGGACTGATGAAATCGTCCTATTAGCTCCTAATCGCTGTCTAACTTCCAGAGGTGTACCATACGACCTTTGATTGGCCGAGTGATGTGGAGATACAGCAACGTTTGGTGAAACCAGATCTGTCTGAGGAGGAGATGTCAAAACAACTGCTGGAATATCATAGGAACTTCCCCGGGCTGTTCCAGATCTACCAAAAGATTTTGAGATCAATCAATGCAGACCAGCCTTGTGTGGATGTCATATCACAAGGTAATTGTGCATCTGTATGGCAAATGGTGGGCGATAAGCTGTTCTCTGAAAGGTAGCTCCTAACTGTTTTAGGATTAAGATTAGTCAACACAGATGGCTCCCGGCTGAGTCGTGTTCTCTATTGCAGAGTTTGGGCTGTTCCTGATAATTATTTTCAGAGGACTGGGTAAATGCAGATAACCAGAAAGTCTTGTTTACACCCTCCTATCAGGGAGCAGCTTGCACAGCACAGCAATTGTCAGTTGCTTCTTTGAGGGTCACTTAAAGGCTGCACTGTGGCTCAGCTGCTGACCCCCAGAAGGGCCAGTACCTTCCACAGGTCTGATAATAAGCCACAGGAGTAGCTGAAAGCTGGTAACGTTTCATGATTTAAAAGCTCCTTGTGCTTGTAGCTTTTCTCTTCAACAATCCTTGTTTGCCTTTGCTTGACTGTAATGTAATCTGACTTCAAGTGTTGATACTTCAAGAAGAAAAGAGGGAAATTGCCAGAACGACCAACTGATGAAGTACTTTGCAGCTGCCAGTCTGTAGATGATCTGTTATATCCCAATAATTTTGCATCTCATAAAGGTCTTTTTTTTAACTGACAAGTGCAGCACTTTTAAGATAAACAAGTAGGAAGTTTATATTCTGAATTTGCGCATTAATTACCTCCAAATTACTTAATTAAATTTAAAAGTTCATATCATAATTCATAAAGAATTCATGCCTTGAATTGTAAATAAAAATGTGAGTGCCTGAATATTAATTATTATTAATTAATAATGTAGTGAGATAAATTGAAAATTGGAATGAAAAAATCCTCTCTAGATCTTTTTTTTTCTGTAGTGCATCAAGCAGCCAGATTTTTTTTTCTTTTTTTTTTTTTTAAAGAATAATTAGATGTGGAGACCGTCTGGGGGATCATTACTCCTAATTAACTTGGTTATTTACTGCAAATTAAGCATCATTTGTAAGCAGGGTGCTTTGCCTGTAATGTCTGTGCTTTTCAATACACAGGGTTATGGAAAATGTTCAGAATAACTAGAGCACTCCTTGCTTAGCTGATACTGGGTTCTGCAGCTGGCAGACTTTGCTGCTGCCATTTTCCTCTTTGGTTTTGCTTCTGTGGTGGCTTTTCTTAAAGTACTCGTATTACTACAGACATAGATCTCAACAGTGTAGGGATTTTAATGGATCGTTTCATACAACGATGAGATTTTGCAGTCTCCTGAATTTTAATGGAGGTAATGTATGTGACATCACAACCAGCTGCGTGTTGTAGTATCCTGGCACAGCTTGAAGTGCTGGAAGAAGAGATGTGTATGATTCTATGCGGTTGCAGTTTGGGATAGTTTCTCAGTTCTCTTGATTCTCTAGAAATAGCAGAGTGGGAGCTTTCTCAAGCTGCTGCTTTATTAATTAGTCCATAATGATACCTGTATGTCTAGAGCAGGGTCCTTAGGAAAATTGTTAGTATGCAGCACCATGTTAACAACAGTAATTAAATACTTATCCTGATGTTGTTCTTCTTCGATCCTTTTGTATTATTTTAATACAGAACCATGATTCATACAAATCCTAATGGCTGCCCTAATAAGATTCTATTTTATTGCGAGGGCTCCTTAGTACATAGACTTACTGGGATTGGAGATGCCTGGGCTGACACTTGACTGTATACACTGCAGGTGCAGAGTAAATTGAAGAAGTGTGGGTGTGCTTGTGCAGCTCTTAAACATGGATAGCAAGATGCAGTAGTGTGAAATTAAGCCTTTCTGTGTGGATCTGTGAAGCTGGAAAGCTCACATAGCTTATACTGCAGCTTTAGCTGCTCTCCTTTGTGTTATTTTTGGACAGAAAATGGGTGTGAAGGGAAGGACTCCTTGGCTGTGTACAAATACAATCCTAATTTGTCCTCACTGTCAAGCCACCTTGTGCTATGGCATCGTGGTGACTACCAGGTTCTATTCTGAGACTGTGGCAGAGTTCAGATCTCTGTGATGCAGCTACAATTATACTCCGTGCATCCTGTGGTCCTTCCAAGCTCTTGTAGACTGTACATTGATATGACTGTAAATTCCAATATGCAGTACAAAATGTTGAATAAAGAATATCATCCAACACCCAGAACTGAATCAGACAGAGGAGCTCAAATAGCCTTTACACGTTATGCAAGAATGATGGACAAAGAAGGAAAATTGTGCTCAATTATGTGTTGTCAATGCCATATTGTGACATGATACATTACAAGTCTATGATAATGTAATTAGGAGTGTGTTAATCACAAACGATACTCTGTAAATGTCACATTAATTTAACATCCTGAGTTTTCACAGTTAAATATTTGTTCAGAAACTGCAGAAAGTATTAAATGTAATTATTTCCCTCTATAATTTGCATGGTAAAAAAAAAGACTTCTGCTAAAAACAACATGGTAAAAGAGCAATTATTAATTGAATCTGCTCTTTAAAATGATTCGATGTCTGCTGATGAAAGGAGGTGCAGGAGCCTAATGATGGTAAGATTTCTAAAGTGTTTCTCAGTGTAAGTTGCTGACACAAGAGTTTTATGAGAGTCTTGATTTGGGTTGATGTTTCCGTGGTAAAATAAATGATGATGACGATGATTACAGCCTCCAAGGAAAAAAATAATGCGAGAAGTCAGTGTTCATATTATGTGTATTTAAAGAAGTAAGGTATATAAACAGCATTTCTTGCCTTTCTGTCCTCTTCTAGCTCTTACCTATGTCCAAACCCAGCACCGATCAGCTGCCCCTTTTACTCCACGTATTCTCTTTTGTGGCCCCCCAGGCAGTGGGAAGAGCCTGCAGGCAGCACTAATAGCTCAGAAATACGGCATTGTCAACAGTAAGTTCTCAGTAAATATGCACTTTGCTCAATTCCTCCTTTCTGTCTTTTTGATCATTTATCTTCCTCTGTCTGTCTTTCTTACTCACACCTGGAATTTCTCTGCCCATTGCTATGGATGTCAAATTTTTGAGGGAACTGAAAAATATTTCGGTGTAGAAACATATACCAGTAGAACACACAGGCTGTGACAAACCAGCTCTAATGTTTTTTTAGTCATCATTTTTTATATCCTTTACATCGGTGCTTTTTCACATGTTGGATTCTTGTAGTGCTGTGAATTCTTCAGTGGATCGGGGATTGTGAGTGATAGCATTGCAGCTGCAGCTGTCTGACCAAATTTGGGGCATTTTTAAGATAGAATTTGCTCAGAAAAGGAAGAAAATGTCCATTTTCTTCCTTTTCTGTCAGAAAATTCAGTCTGAGGCTCGGCTAGTTCCTGGTTAACATGCTAGTGTTAAAAAGCTACAATACAGATACTCAGCTATGTGATGGGGTCAGTGTAATGTGTGCCCGTATTCTATAATATTTTATAACGCTGGAATAGCCATCAATATAGCCAACAAATGCCTGATGTTTAAAATTTGCCAGCTAGTGATATCCTCTTGCTTAAGTATAATGCTGGTTTGTTTCATTAGTTTTCTTTCAGCATATACCAAACAACAAAGAAACAGAGCAGGATTAGGGAGGTAGTGGGGTGTTTTTTTTGCAAGTTTGGCACAGTGTTTTCATCTAGGTCAAAATTTGCATCTTTTAAAATAACTGCTATGTAAAAGAGTTGCAGTTCTTTTTACTAAATATCATTGCCACTGCTTCGCCCATCCATTAAGTTTTATGGTAAAGTATACTTTAAACCAAACGTTAAGAATTGCCTGTTTAAGACAGAAGGCCACCATTTTTTCATCAAGTTGGTGGTGCTGCTGGTGTTGGTGCCATTGATTTCAGGGCAGAACTGGTTTCAACCAACAACTGTAAAGCAATAATGTGTGCTAACAATTATCTAGTGTGTACCAAAACCAAAGTGGAATTAGGACATGATGTAATATCACTTAACTTCTCCATACCTTGGCTCCCTCTCTGTAAAACAAGACAATATGGGGCAGCCAGACACAGTAACTCAGTAACTGGTCCAAAAGTGCTGTACAGTCCAAAGTAGCAGCATTTCATGTACTGCTGTCCTGAGTGGGACTTTAAATCAGCATCTCCTGGTGCTCTGTGTATTTGAAGTCAGTGATAATATTGCATTAGCACAGTTTTTAAGATATAATTCTTGCATGATCATTAAACGATCCAGGGAGTCACTTCCTTGAGCTGTGTATTATCCTGCGCCCCCAGCAGTGCGGCTCAGATGCTGTTCAGCAGGTGAAACTTTATTCACTAATTATAACTTTATAAGAAGTGAAAAACACCAGCAATCCCTTGAGTTACTATTTCAGTAACATATTTGATTAGTATCTCTCTCTCTGTTTTTAAGATGATCTTTGCCAAATGTATTCTTTTTTATTCGGTATTCTCCCCTGCTCAGTCTTTTTGCTTTTTCCTCTACTCGGCCAAAAAGAAAATAATCCTAACAACAAACCCAAAGAACCTACAACTTTTATTTTATTCAGTGACCTTATTCCAGTATGCAGCTTCTGTGTTGTGCTTTTTCTTTATTTTTTTTTTTCCTTTGTTGCTTCCTTTTTAAAATTTAACCTTGTCTCTTTTTGTTCTTCCTTCCTCTTAGTTTGCTGTGGGCAACTGCTAAAGGAAGCTGTTGCAGGCAAGACAAAACTTGGAGAACTCGTTAAGCCTTATATTGACAATGGATACCCAGGTAGGGCACCTTGTTGTCTCATTAATCGTGGTTACAAATTAATGGAAAATACATAAATGATGAGTGATTATTTTTGTCTTGATCAGTCTCCATCTGGAGGCCATTTAATTCCACTCATTAGACATGACTTATAGCACTGTGTAACAGAAGTTAGAGTTTTAAGCTCCTTAATCTCTCCAAATAGCCCACCGTTCCAGTGGCACTCAGTAGTTTTTTGTACATATTCCAAAAGCTGAATTCCATATTTTTTATCTCTAAATCAACATCGAAATTCTGATACAGATGTGCAATTTAACAATATTTGAAGTGCTTTCTGAAGCACAGCATCCTGTTTCACTTTTATTTCAATTTCACTAAGGTGTTAATAAGGACTGCCTGCTTTTATATCGGTAGATAATGACTTATGAAATGCTACTGTAGGTTCATCTAGATTCACACAAGCATTTTTAACTCAAAAATAAAGTTTCCGTGTACTTCATTTCTTATTAGCCTCTATGGTGGTAGGAGGGGCGTACCACAAAGAATATTTAAGTATGTATTGCTTTTGGATGATGGTTCTGCAAGTGATTTCAGATAAATCATAAATACTGTAGGCTCCTTAGGGCAGCGGTTTAAACTTGCATGTTTGTTAGCTTTCTTGCACAAAGATAGTTCTCTGTGGTGGATATTAAAAATCAAAAAAAGATCTATAGTTCTGAAATATAAATTGCATTTCACTATGGTTCGAGCATGTTTATTTTGCCAAATTATAGTGGCCTGGAAGAGGAATTTTTAGTCCTATTTCTAGCAACAGGCCACCTGATTACCAATGAGAGAAACACAAGGGGAAGGTCTTGCTGAAAACTGAGGAATCTCAGTTAAGTTCCAGTATTGAGAGAACTTTGAGCAAAAAGACAGTCTTTGTCATCTTTTCTATCCTTTGGTGAGATGGAAAGCTTAGAAGTCTGTCTCTTTTTTTTAATTATTATTTTTTGCACAATAGTTGAATTCTGTGACTGAATTACATAGATCTGAAACGTGAGCCTATAAAATTAACTGATGTTCCCTCGATACCATATGAAGAGATTCAGTACTTTCCTAAGCATTTCAAAAAGACCTTTGGTAGTCTGCAGCTTTGGGTATTCTATCCCTCCATCAAACCACAAGGTAATATATTTTAACTCTAAACTGCCTTGTGGATTAATGGCTCATGGCTGCCCTTTCTAGGAGGGAACTTTCTGATTTAGAGATCCAACTAACCAGAACGTATTTAACCCACAGGCAAGTGTTCTTAGCCTTCATTATTTGCAATGTATCCAAGGTCTTAAGTATGAAAATAGTTTGGGTATGTGTAGTCTGACTGTTCACTATAGAGTGAACTCTATAGGAGCATTCAATGCCAAGTTGGATGGGGCCCTGGGTGACCTGATTGAGTGGGTGGCAACCCTGCTTTTGGCAGGGGGTTAAGTCTCCATGGGCTGTAAGATTCCTTCCAACCCAAACCAATGTGATTTCTATGATGATTCTGTGTGGGGTGGGGAGGACTGCCAGGAACAACTTTCTCTCTAGATTTCAGTAATGTCTGGGATTGGAGTTTGGATGATCTGTCTATTCAAAGATAAGTCCTATAAGTGCTTTCTTTACTGTGTGTATTTTATAAACTCCATCTTAACCATTAAAGTTCCTTAAGGGAGATATCAAAAGCATTCCTGGGAGAGTAAAATAATTACACACGTTGTAGAGTTTCATCTTAAAAATAAGCACATCCTTAGTCCAAGGGAGCCCCTTATATTTCAGGAATACGCAGCTGAAGTGGTGATCCATTTCTTCCTCCAAATTAGACATTATTTCAGATTAAGACAAATTAGTTAATATAATACGTGAGTATAGAACTGTATAGTGCTTTTGAATGTTAATGGGAATCAAAACTATATTTCAGTGCATCGTGCTAAAAAAAAAATCTCATCTTTTAGCTCTGTATGCACATATATTTTATTTAGTTGGACACACTACAAAATTAATGGATGAATAGAAATAAATATTATATAGCAATACCAGAAATAATAAGTTCTGTCACTTTGCTAATCCTCCTCTCCTAGGGATAACAAAGAATGAATTTACATTCATAAACACTAACAGGAATTCATTAATGCCCTCACAAGAGCCTTGGAAAAATGAAAGAACATAGGATACTGAGAAGGAAAGATGGGCTGCAGAGTCACAACCAGGTTAATATGAGGGAAAGATTCTTGTGCTATTATTGACTACATTCCATTTCAAGAAAATGACATTTTTATAGAGTTAGTTTAGCAAATAACAGTAAATGAGGACAAATATGGACTTCCACAGTGTTATAAATGTGAAAACAAATAGAACTTGAAAGTGTTCGGTATGTTTCTAGTTACAACACAAGTAAGATTAGTGCTTCATTTGGACATGGAATCATGGGTGTGATTTTGCATCCAAGATGTCCAAGAGAAATGTGATTCTCAAATCATTGCTAGTCAAAATCAAACCAGTGCCATCAAATCCTAAGGCATGCCTCATATATTCTTAAAATGCTTGCCATGGGGACTGATCTCAGTGTGGTTTCCCTTCTTTTGGACCAACTGTGCATACAATTAGTCAGTCAAGATATGCCAATAGAATAGGTCATGGTGCCATAAAGAGGCTCAAAAAATAGCTTATTCAGATCTAACTCATTATGGAGTTACTGAGGCTGTCCGCTGTCTATTCTGTTCTAGTTCTGGATGACTAACTCAGATCTCTTCTTGTTTTCAGGATTCACAAACATTCCTTGTTATTGTTTCTTTCCTGTACTGCTGCTTCATGTATACTACATGTATTTCAAGAACAGCTCAAACAATTCTGTTATTCATCCCAGAAGGCAGCTCAGTGCATTCCCATTTTCAGTGTTTTCTGGTGTTTGTTTTCTCATGAAGACCATAGCTCTTGTTTCTTCAAACTTCTCAGGTCTTTTTGTATGGTGATTTATTTTGCTTAATGAAGGTTGCATCCGCATTTTTGAACCTGATAATCTTTTAATTCCCAAACCCTCTTGCCTGTGCTAGATATTTTAATACGTGTTTTCAGTTAGAAGTTCAGCAACCAGACTGCCTTCTTTATGTCAGAAACATAGGTTTATTCTTTGGACAAATCATCTGAAATGTGCTGGTTTTTCTTTTAGTACATTGTGGTTTTCTCTAAATGCTGTGCAATTATTGCTAAATATACCCTGGGCAGAAAATGGCCTGGAATCTGATTTCAGTTTCCTGGACCCTATCTCCTGTTTGCTTAAATCTTGGTCAGGAAAGCTGAATTTAGCACTTACTGTTTGCTTGGTTGGGATGGGAAGACTAACACGTGTGGGATGAGATGCTCTAAGGAGCCTTTGTTGGGTTGGTCTTTCCCTTCTGGTATCTCAGGGCAAATGTGGACAAATAATGCACGTATAGGCAGCCCATTCACAGTCTCCTCTGGCTTGATGAAGACCTTGAAAGCCTTTATGCAGGATTTGTTGATCCAGATTACTGTAATT
Organism: Excalfactoria chinensis; assembly: GCF_039878825.1. Lineage (NCBI taxonomy): Eukaryota > Metazoa > Chordata > Aves > Galliformes > Phasianidae > Excalfactoria > Excalfactoria chinensis. The sequence continues at coordinate 5,337,599 of NC_092842.1, read as the reverse complement.
TTGAGGACTGTTCTGCATCTTAGTAATGAAAGTAGCAGCAGAAATTTGGCAAGAAAAAGATAGGCCATCAGTCATTTGAAAAGAAATTTGTTTACTGTTCTGTATCTGTTCAGTTTTATATGTCATTGTGGTGAAATAGCACGGAGTGATCAGTGTTAGTTAATGTGTTTGCAAGGCTGCAATAAATGGAGCCAGGAAAAATGAAATGGCAGGAAAACAGCACGAAGGGCAGGAAAAAAACCAACAACCCTGAAGCAGAAAGATTCTGCTTTTCAGCTGGGAGAACTGCTATTAGTTTGGGTAATGTTGTTGTTTTTTCCCACCAAAATGAGCATTCAGGTGGTAAAGGGATTCATGGAAGACAAATAACATCGCGCCGTGTGCAGCCTGTTAGGATCGAACACGCACAATCCACGTTGGTGTTTTTCCTCTTCCTTTTTCAAGTAGTAATAAACGAAGCCGTCCCCAATGGCAGTCTTTGCGTGGGGGGCGCAATCTGGAATTCCTTAATTTCTCCTCTTTTCTAATAACAACCATTACCAAACAAACGTCGATTTTCCCCCTTATTTTCAATCGGAACGGATTGAAAGGGGTGCTTTTTTTGGTGCCACCTCTGAAAGTCCCCTGGTGACAGTGATCACAGTCTCCCTGAAAGCACTTGTGGGGTTGTTGGTTTTTGTTGTTGTTGTTTTTTATTGACATCAAATTAATATTCTCACTGCTAAGTGCGAAGCACAGGTTTGACAATAGAGCAGCTTCCTCTTTGTTTAAAAACTTGCAAAGAGTTTCGGAGTTGAAAGGCTGAGTAAATCCTTCTATCTGAGGAGGTAAGCTTCGTGTTATTTCTTGTTTTTAGCAGCGCTGTACTGGCGAGCTGCAAGCTGTCTGAACATCGGAGAGAGACCCTTTGGGAGCTCCATTGGTTTTCAGCAAGTCTTTGCATGCAGTGTGTTTGTACTAGCTGAAGACAGCGCATGGCTCTCTAAATAATTTACAAGTTGATTAATAGACTCACATGGGTATAATTAGAAGAGGGAGAGACAGCAGCTACAGTAACGGGTACAGTGCTTGGGGGAACTAGAGACTTTATTTTTTTTTAAGAAACTTTCTAGGGTGCTGGGCGTTTGAAGATAAGTTGGGAAGAGCTCAGTGCCTCTTCTCTTTTGAAGTGGAAATAGGACAGTTTGAATCCGTCGAGTTTAATTTTTCACAAGCTTTAGGGGCCCTGCAGTGCAACTCCCTTTTTATTATTGAAAAAAAAACTCTCCATTTTTCTTTCATTTTTCACACACACACACACACACACACACACGGTTGCACACAGAGTCCAAACAGTACCTAATAAACAAATCGATTTCCTACTTTATTCAAGTTCATTTTCTAACAAGGGCGTGCATTCATTGATAGGCGCATCTCAGTCACACGTACACCTTATAAAGTTACGGAGGTATTTATGAATACACCCTCCTTTAATTTATGCATTTTTAAGAAACCCTCACCTCTGTTTGACAATGCTTTTGAAGTAGCTCCGTTTTTCAAGTCAAACTTTTGACTTCTCCTCTGGGACCCCTACAAAGGTTGTTTTTTTTATGGAAAATAGGTAGCAGCCTTTTTTCCTACTAGGAGAAAATTGGTGGTCAGGAGGACAAAATTGTATCTACTTATTTTATTTTTTTTCTGTATTTTAATAACAGATGGAAGGTCGTAGAATAGGAAGCTTCATGTGGGGGCACGTGGACAGTAATACCCTGTCATCTCCATTTGTGATTTCTACTTTTGTTCTTTAATGTGTTGAATCACCACGATGTGATAAATTAGAGCCATCCCCCATTTCCTGTATATGGAACCTGCAATATATTGACTTTATCCTGCACAACGTGCAAACGCTACAAACCTCTGCATGTGGCTGCCAGATATGCCAGGTGATAGTGGGAAGACCTGGGTACAAAAGGTGTTCTTTAATGCTGCCCCATTTGGGATTAAGAAAAACAAACAATAGGGAAAACCAATAACAAAACAAACCACACCACCACCAAACAAACAGAACCACACACACACAAACAGGAAGGCAGATTGAAAGCAGTCTGTAAGTGTGATTTTAGAGGCTGGTGAGGCTGTTGACAGTTAGTGGGCATGGCTCTGCCCATATGAGTGTTGCCATCGCCATTGTCCTCATCACCAGAGTATCAATAGTTGCCTTCTTTCTCAGAGAGACTGCTGGGGTTGGTGGGTTTGCATGAGGGAGGTGTTGAAGCCCTTTGTACATGACAAGGGATCAGATGCCCACAGTCACCCTTTTGAATCACCGGGGAACACTGTGAACCACCACAGTGCCATAAAACCCTCCTGGATAGGAAGGAAGCTGTGGCCATCCTGGGCCTTGTGCTTATCAGGGCTTTTAAACAGCAAAGCAGAATATCGATTCCGAGCACTAATCTTTTGTTTATTTGGATCTCTATTGCTGACGGTCATTCTTAGAAAACATAAATACTTTATTTTCTTCCTGGCTGCTCTTCTTGCAGCACCAGCTGCTGGGGGAAAAGCTTGAATTGTTTTGTTCTGTTGTTTGGAGTTTGGGATGGAGAAATCACAGTATTTTTATAAGATAAGTGGAAAGGAATGCACATTGGCAGCACCCCTTTTTAGGATCTTTGGAGTTTATCATCAGATTCTAGCTTTGGCTGTGCTTTACTGGGAGCTGTAGGTATAGAAACACTTTATCATGACAAGCAAAACATTAAATAGCTCTTATGTATCACTTTACATTTTGGAAACGTGACGTTCATTCGCTGTTTTCTGCCTCACTGTAAGGTGAGCTGAGGTGGTGTGAGGTGCTGCTCTGATGGTTTGTGGGGCTGAGAGCCCCTGAATGCAGGCAGGGGAGCAGGGCTGGCACCAAGCATCACTGCTGGGGGATGACAGACCCCTTAGCATCCTCCTTCTCATCGTATGGTGAAATCTATATTTGGTGTAGAAAGCCAAGGTGTTTTTCACCACAGCTGTCAGAGTGAAATTATTATTATTATTATTTTCATATTGTCAATGTAAAAAAAAAAAAAAAAAAAAAAAAAAGGGTTTTATAGCCCAAATTCTTATCACAAGACCTGTGATCTTCAGTAGAGCTGTTGTAGAAATAAGGAAGAGATAAGGAGCTTTGTTGATTACCTTGGAAATGATGCTTTACCTGGGCGAGAACTGTGCTTGCTGTCTGACATTTAGCTGTATTCTCTCCGCAGAAGCTGAGGAATTAAGAAGCAGTGGTGCAAATGCACCATTTCCTGCTAGTTTTAGAAACCTGCAAGTTAGAAACATCCCTTTGAGGCAATTCAGAGCAGCTTTTATCTTGCAGGTGGTAAACTGAGGCAGAAGACCTAAATCAGCTCGAGCCGTGCCGCAATCAGCGTGTGTTTGGGGATGGGAACCCAGGTGTGTGGATGTGACCTCGTTGTCAGCCCACTAGATCATCCCAGGGTTCGCTGATGGCTTCTGCCATTAGGCAAATGCGCAGAGATGCTCGAAAACATCGCAGGGACTATTTTTAGAGGAGAAAAGCTTTATTTGTTGTTGGCGAGGTGGATGCTGAACTTGGACTGAATTTCCATTGCTAAACAGAAGGTGCCACTGGCAGGTAAAGCAGCGCAGGGCTGAGTGCTTCCCCCGTCCCCGGCTGTGAGCAGGGGTAGATCACTGCCTCGGTAACTGAGAAAGAACGATGCGCTCCTTTCACTTCATCATACGTTTCTGAAAGTCTGAATTTGTCACGCATCATCTGGGATCTGATTGATGGTTTGGGGTTGTACCTGCTTTAAAAATGTTGTTGTCGCTTCACTTTAATACGGTAAATTTTTATTAAATGACAACAAATCTTCGGGGTGGGAAGGAAGCTCTACTATGTTAGAAGAGAGAAAAAAAGATCTAAAGCGCGGATGTTTTATTGTATTAAAATAATTCCTGTTCTTACGGGGAGTCATTCTCAGCCGTGAAATGAGCAACCGCAGGCTGTGTTTCTGCGTGCATTTTCCATCCGATGAGATGATTAAATAAACGTTTGCAGCGCTTTGCAAACACCACGCCGCTCTTCTCCATTACGTTCGCTCCATCTTTGCTGCCAACACATCAGCCTCAACGTTCGGGAAGGAGCCACGCTTGCTGATTTTCGGGTCCCGCTATTCATTTCCTACAGCCCCGCTATTGAGTTCCGAGGGCCGCGGGGCAGCTGCAGTCGGGCGGTGCTCTTGCGGTGCCGCCGCGGCCAGCAGGTGGCGCTACACAACCGGGAGCGACGCGCCGGGCCCGGCTCCGCGCACCCCGCGGCCGTAAGAGCGCTGTCCTCCCCGCGTGGTGCTGACCCGGAGCCGGTCGGACTCCGCACATCGCCACCCGCATTAGGGATCGTTGGTTCCATCCAGCTGTGAGATGGGGGATGTAGTCTCTGAGTGCTGGCGGTGTTGTGTGAAAATCTGAGTCGCTACGGTATCGTTATTAATTTGGGGGCAATCTGAGGATCTTAACGCGGGTGACAAAATGCATTGCTTCTGTGAAAGGGCCAAATAAAATTACCTAATGTGAATAATGCGGAGTTTATAGAGCAGTAAAATAAGCAAATTGCATGCTTTGCTAATTTTAGGATTGACACCACAATCTGGGAAAGCAGCCTTTGGCAGTAGCTTCTACTCAGGGCAAGATGTTAACTGTCAGGTACTGGGATCGAGCCTCGGGCGTCTGAATTAGCAGTGAAAGTCTTCTGCTAAAAAAAAATCTCTGAGTGAAGTATAAAGGGCAAATGGACAGTATTGTCAAAAGGACCTTAAAGTTTTTACAGCGCAAAACTGACAGAATTTATGCCTGCAAATGCATTTATGCCCTCCTTAAAATCAAGGGTTTATAGCATTGGAGAAGTGAGTCAATACCCCTCAGACGTCTGTTTTAAAGAGAAATAGGTGGAGGAGGAATGCATTTAAATATGATAATTGTATAGCTTGGAGCACTGACAGCACCGAAGCTATTGGAGAATAATGCCCTGTAAGCTCTCAAGCACTGTTTTTTGCCTCTCAGACTGTGCCTTTAATGTTCCGTTACTTTTGTCTTGAGCAGATGGTATGATTTTGTCAACTGATTGCCTGATAGGGTTTTCTATTAGTCCTGCAGATCTATGGGTTGGGTCAGAGCTAATAGGCCGCACTCCTGTGAGTTTCATGAGAATGTGCTTTTCATGCAAAGTACCTTTTACCTGGGAAAAGCTTTGAAGCTCTGGGAAGTAAATTTATTTTTTAATGGTCTGCTGGAAGGTGCTGATTGACAGTCACGGAGACAGGAGCTCTCCAGGTGTCCATGCAGCAGTTCCAGCACAAACAGAGGCACTTCCAGCTTCTGTTCCTGGGCCGTGCCTGCCCTTACCCTGGGGCTGCTTAGGGTCACAGCCAGATGTGTGGTCTAGACCATTAACACAGCCGAAACAGGCTGGGAGATAAATGGGACATGCTGTGTGCTATTGACGTTAGGCAAGAATATAATTCATTTGTGCATACACTTCCATATGAAGCTGATTGTGGCCCAGTTCTGCTGTATGTGCCATTTTAGAGGCTCACCAAGCCCCTGCCCCACTGCTCTCAGCACAAGGTACCATAGGAGCTCTGAGGGTGGGTTTTACTCCTGTACCTTAATTTCGCTCCTTAATAGAGATGTTTTTCCAACTACCTAGTCTGGATATCTCTTTGTAGCAAACTGTAATTTTTACAAGAAACTTATCTTTGGACTTCTCTAATGATAAAGTAAAATCTCTCTAGAGCCTCATTCCCCCAACTTTCAGAGTTGGAAACTCACACAAGCTTATGTTGAAAAGGAATTGATTATTCAAAGCTCTCGTGCTTCATAATCTACTTAAAACATGTAGATTGACTGCCTCATCAGAAAAGCTGTAGACTTTACTTTGCTATATAGCCCACTGGGTCATGTGCTAAAGGCCAGGAGACCTATGGCTAGTTGCTTACAGGCTGTGTGCCACTCCAATTACAGGTTATTAATTTCCCTTGCATTCCAGAGACAGTTCCACATGAGTGAAAAGGAATACCATGCTGCAGCGTTCTTCATTACTTACTGTCTATACCACAGCAAAATACTGATTTCTTTCTCCCCTCCTCCCCCCCCCCTTCTTTTTTTGTTTCTCTGGCCTGTGGAAGATGTTTTACAGTTTTAATGCAGCCGTTTTAAGTGTGACTGTTCCTGTTCAAGGGCAGCTGATGTACTTTGTAATGCCATTGAACAGCCAACAAGCTATGTTCCCCCATTGTGTTGAAGTGATAGGTATGTTTGCTAATCAAGAGGAGAGCAGAGCTTGCTGTCTGACTTGTTTATGTTTTATTTCTCACCATCTAGCTTTAGAAGGAGGCACAGAAGTATGTAAGCATCTATATTATTCAGTGATATATAGATGTACGTGAGCATACAAGCAACGTGGAGAGTATTGCTGATCTCATCAGTCATCACCAAAATTAGCAAGCTATCAGGGTTACCACGTAATCCCCAGTACTCCTCGAAAGAGCCACCAGCCTGGTGTATTGTTGGCTATATTGTTAATTAATTGTTACTTCAGCCTGTTACATCTTTTTGCCTCTTGTGTTGGCTTCAGTGTTGTTGTTTTTTCAAAAGCAGTCAAAAAATGGGAGGATTTTGATCCTCAGGCTTCATGGAAGACTTATGGGGAGTGATCAGATAAAGAGATGCTGCCTGGTTCCCATCACAGTTGCATTTTAACTGCTTGTAGGCTGTGGTGTTTCTCCTGCCCTTGTGCAGGATGGAAGCAGTTTGACGCCTGGAACTGGAGAATCTCTGAAGATGTGCTGGCAGCCCAACAGCAGAGTGCACCCACTTTTGTTCCTGTGCCATTCCCAGGGCTCCAAGTGCTTGCCCTGATTCCCTGGGGTTCATCTCACAGGGAATGTGGGATCATGCAGAATCCAACCTTAGCACGGATTTCTGCATGGCTCTGGAGGTCTCATGCAGCTCCTTCGCACAACCATCTTTAAGCATTCTGCGCGTCTCAAAAATGGCATGTTTTTGTCATCTTTGTACATCCATTCCAGCAGGAATCACAATAAAACAACGTGCATCAAGACAGAAAGTTTAGCATCGCAGCCAGAAATTCACGAGTACTGGGAAAATTCCACCCATCTTTGCATGGGAATACATTTCCAGATAAGAGAAGGTGGGATTTTCTTCTTGTTTTCCTTCTGGGATGTGTTGGTTTTGTGCTAGATCGTGTAACCTGGAGGGCAGGGAGAAGAGCTGACCTGCAAACAGCTCTGCAATGCTGCTGCTACCCCCAGTGCCAACCTGCAGCTCAGCTCTTGGGTAGCTAGATAGGTAACATCTGCTTAATAACATTCCTGCCTGCTGTTAGCTTTATCAGTCCCATTTTTAATGCAATGCCATGTTTTGCACTGTCATTTTACCCCCTGTCAAGCAACTGGTAATGATTTTATTCCATTCCTTTTTTTTCCTTTTAGCAGCTGGAGAATGGAACTCTGTAACTTGTTGGGCTTTTTATTGGGTTGGTTGTGTTGTCTTTTGTTTTTAATAACGTGAAGCGAGTACCCTCAGTTCATACACTAATCTGTTTTGTAATTAATTCCCGGCGGTTTTCCTCCATTTTGGATTTCTGAGTGCAATTCTGTAAACTCAGTGATTTGGTTACTTCAAGGAGAGGTGATGAATTTCATGACAGAGGTAGAAGTCTTTAGGAAATATTAAATTTCAGGGAGCAAATGGATTCTATTACTGTAGTTTAAAACCAGCTCGTATCCAGGGTATAAATGTGCACTGACAATAATATACTCCTCTAAAACACAGGCGTGTTGCTGTCACTTAGTCCTAAAGCGAGTTGCGTTGTCAGAAATCTGACACATACACCCTCCTACAAAAACCTGTTGTATTTCTGTATGCAGATGTGATGGCAGGGCGAGTATCAAAACATCAGCATCCTACCATGTGGATTTATGTCACGTTTTTTTATTGCCTGTTTCCAGTAGAGGCAACAGTGTATTAGACATAGTGCACAAATGGAGAGGAGAGTCTCTCCCTGCATCTTGCAGATCACTTTGGCTGCTTTTTGGGATGCAGCTTGAGGTGGTTTTGCTGCCTTTTTCTTTGTAGTTATTTGAAAAGAATCCCAACACAATGCAGGGTCTCCTGAAAATGAAGTTACGCTGGTTGAAGCTGGTTACTTAATTCTTAATTCTCCAGTCCGTGTTTGTTGCTTTAAAATGGTACAAATATTTACTGTAAAGATATTTTACTTTCTGCAGTCTGCTATGCAGGACCCCTCCTGTGTATGATTACCGGGAGTTTAAAAAGCTACATGGTGACTGTAAGCCCAGCCAGACTCTTGCAGTTATTGTTCTCTTGCCTGATAAATAATAACAGAGGAAAGAGAACTTCCATCTCTAAAATTAGAGTCATCAGCGCTGTAACCACAGTAGTTGAAATACGTTTTGGAAGTGTATTTTTGGTTGTAAAAGCTTCAAGCCTTTGGGCAAAATGGAGAAGTAGCACATCCAGGCTGCTATTGCACAGCCATTATCATCCCCAAAGTTAAACAGTGAGTGCTACAGACATTTTTTTCTTTCCTGATTTTAAGGATCAGGTCATTATTTCTGCATTTTTATAAGATTATGTCACACACTTCGTCGTGACATCATCCCAACATGGCTGAGAGAAAAAGGACAGTGCAGAACTATCTACACATCACTTCTCACCAAGCACTGTGCTGTAACCCTGTGGTTTCTTATGATTTGGGGGGTTTCTGCGATAGCACAGTAGATGCGCAGGCTCAGCAGTGATCCTCTCTCCAAAATCCATCCTATGTAAAACACGTTTGTATTTTTGTTGTTCCTTTGAACCAGAAGTAGTGGCATGGTTGCCTCCTTCATTGCAGACTCGGTGTATGAAAGAAATGTCATCTTTGTAATCCTTTGCAGTCCCAGACAACATTGTTATGAAGATCCTGGAGAAACGCCTAAATGCACCAGACTGCATGACCAAGGGCTGGGTGCTTCGTGGCTTCCCAAGGGACATAGAGCAGGCAGAGAAGCTGCAAAAAGCATGTATTATTCCAAACAGGTAAGATATATATTTAGCACATCACGGACATTGCATATAAACCTGTGAAGAGATACGGATCTTTACTGACATTCTTTAGGCAGCTGCAACTTCTTTGTTTATTCCGTCCATATCTAGAAAAGGGGTCTCAGTCCCAAAGAGCTGGAAATAGAGCATTGGCCTTAGAAATCCTCCAGATGGCCAAACTGTGGAAGAGAGGAGAGGTTGTTCTGATCATTTACCTGAGATGCTTTTAAAGGCAAACCATAAAACCATAAGAAATGGATTAAAGTTTGGATTACATCAGGAGGTGTATTTTTATTTGCAGCAGGAGGGGGATCTACATCCTCTTGCTTCATCATATGTGTGATAGAATGGAATATATTAGTGCTGCCAGGAGCTCGTTATCAGAGTTTGGGGTTTTGTGAAATAATTAAAGACAATGTGAGAATTATATTTTATTTGATCCACAAAGAATTGTTCAGAAATGCAATACAGGAGAAATGTGCATCAAAAGAGAACTTGTGTGACAGGCAGATACAGTGGTGTGTTACTCTTCACAGCTGGTCCAGAGGTGGTGAGCATTTGAAATGTTGGTAGACTTATCTATGCTGAGTGGCTCTTCCATTCTGCTTCACGAGTTCCTGGTTCAATCTGTACAACTAGATGACACGATGGCCATTGCCAAGGCACACAGTGGAAATATGTGGTCCTTATGCTTCTAAAATCTTGTTTTTATCTAAGAACCAATGGTGGAAAAAGCTTTTAAATTGGTGGAGGAATTCTTCCTGTATCTTCTCTGTGGCTGCCTTCATCATGAAACTTGATAGCAATGCAAGTGACAGCTAAATAGCATTTCCCATGGATTATTCTTCTTATTCACTTAAAAAGCAGATCCATAGTCTCTTGAGCAAGTATCTGAGCACACGAGATCATTGTGAATGCTCAAGTGTGTGCAGGGTGCTCCTTTGCAGGGCTGGGACCTCATCAAGTGAGAAAGAACAACTCATCATAAGATCTTCCATGCACAAATTTTACACTCATCCGTTTCTTCAGCTTCCATTTTCTTTAAGGAGTGATGCACATTCAGATCTGAGATAAGAATTTGGCCCTTACTATTTTACACAGGGCTGGAAGTAGGGGACAAAAATAGGCATCGTGCTACCTGATTGATTTTGGAGCTGTTATTTTCCATGCAGCTGAAGCAGTAGGTGTTTGAGGGAGAGAGGGTGATTATAAACAAAAGGACATATTGCAGCATAGGATAGCAGGGCAGTAATTCAGTTGCAGTTGTGATGCTAGTTATAAAACACTATCTGCAGAGGTGGTGTTTCTGACATCAGGAGAAAACACTGATAGAGTTATAGCCTTGAAATCAATCTGGGAATAGGATGCAGAAATCTATAAATCAGACACAGAACAATCTGCAAAGTCTCATTTTTAGGAGGACTCTGTTGATGAAATTAGATTAAAATAAATTTACATATATATCAAGTTTATTATTAAAATCTAGTCACATCAGTAAACAAAATTATTTGTGAAAGAGTATGTTACTCTGTGTTTCGAACTCAAAGTAGACCTCTTTGGCTGATCAGAACACAGAGTTATTGTCTGGTTGTCAAGTCATAAATCTATTCCTTAGAGCTAATAAATGGTTAGTGTTCAAATACTATGTTTTATCTGACTCCCACCTCATAAAGCTAGTACACATAATACTAAATTATACAGCATGGAGCAGGATCAGTCTCCTGACTCCTCCATCTTATGGAAAGAAAAACAAACCCAGTAATTGATGGTAGAAAAGAAGGAAAATAAAGTTATTTGAAAACAAACAAAATGGGCCATAAAGTTTGTTAAAATGTAACAATAAAAAAACCAAACAAACTCATACTGAGTCAGCCACTGCATCCAAAGAACTGCCCTGGAACAAAAAGGACAAGAATTCATCTTCCACTGAAAGAACAAGGTGTAAGATTTTGTTTAAATCAGAATTTGCAGTAGAGCAAAGGCTGGCTTACAGGCTGGTGCAGGAAGATCTCCTTTGCATCAGAAAAAAACTTGTCTACCAGAGAACTCCTCTTCCTATACTCAGAGAAGAGCCTTGTACTTCTCTCTGTGTTCTTCCCCACCAAGCAGTACTGCTTAAGTGGACAGGATCCTAATCGCATTGAACTGTGGCAGCCTTTAGGGCAAATAAGAAGCTGAATCCATTAGTGGTCTCACAGCTATCTAGTAAAAGAACAACATTAACCACTTAGTGACTGCGATAAGTGGGATTCCAAGTACAATTACAGGTGAGCATCTGAAGCTCAGAACTTCTAATGCGAGAGACTGAATGCAGTTCCTCATCCAGATGGGCATTTTAGCTTTGTTCATTGTTAATGCTTGAATAACAACAGGAAATACATAGCACAGCACTGGGCAGTTCTAATATAAAGAAACCTCTGCTTTCTATTCTGCAAAATCTTTTTTGTCTCTTTCTGCTCTCTCCCACATATAGATAAAACACAATTCAGCAGCAGCAATCTCATCTGTTATTTTTCTCTCATTAGCTTCAGCTCATTCATGACCAGCTGTCTGCTGGTTCCAGGCCACTTTATGGCCACCAGCAGTTTACAGATATGCTGAGCCAGAGGTTTGTCTGGACAACTACATCTAAAAACCCCCTTTTCTTGACTTTATAGCTTCTTCAACACGTTGTACTTTGGGCCTTTACCAAGTAGGAATGGTTTTTACCATTTGGTGTCATATGAAAGTGTTTTGCTGGGGCCTTTTTGGGTTATAAAAAGAAATAGTTGTAAGTATTCCCTGTGCATCCACTCCTCACACTCCTGCTTTTATATCCTTATGTATAACCCAGTTCAACCCCAGTTTCCTATGCAAAGGATCTTGATGTGTTTAACCTTTCCTTTTTTGGAAGTCATTTCACTTTTCTGACAATGCTGGTTCATTGTGCTCTACTTGTAGTTCTTCTCGCTGATCCTTTTCTATGATGGGACAGCCAGAACTGCATTCAGCTTCCAACATAGTGCTGTGTACTGGATGTATTTGTATTTATAGGAGCACAAATATGTTTTCATTTTGTTTTTATCTCCATTAATAACCACTTAAATGCCATTAAATGTTACTGCGATATATTTGGGGATAACATCTTGTGTGTAGATTGTAGTAACTATACAGCATTTCTTTCATTGAAAACATGCTGGACACTGACAGAGTGTAACTGATCTCAACTGAGTGTACAGACTCAGCAACAAGGAGTCTGAGGACCCTTTAACCAAAGATCTCTGTAGTTAAAATTATAGTCTAGTTTGTGTTGGAGTTCTCCTCAAGCTGATAGAACCACTCTTTCCATGTGTTCCAATGGGGGCTACTGCTAAAGGTGTCCTGAGATTCCCATTTCCTCTGCTACGTCACTTCCTTTGTTTTTCTATGTATTCTGAATCTGGGGTCGATTGTTTCACATCTCAGTATTGGTTAATTATGTTACAGTAGTACCTACAAACTTCATTGTTAGACAAATAACAACGTTGTCAGTCCCCATCTCATCTAATATGCAGAACATTTGCTCAATCATACACCGTGCAGACTGATAAGGCTGGGGAGGGATGCAGAACTGGAGTGAGGATGCAGCAGTGCAATGAAACAAGTGTGCAATATACTTCAAATACCCACTTTTCCAATGCTAAAGGTTTTTCTTTCCCAGTGGAGAAAACAGCAGTAGCTTCTCCAATACAAGTTTTCCAGTGCTGTTTTATTTGGTCTTCAAAAGGATGTGGCTGTATCTCCAATTATATGATCTTTTTACATAATAGATTTTAAGCTGCTTTTTCACCAGGCTACTAAGAACTTGTATCCAAACAGATTAGGATAATGAAGTTCCCCATTTCTAACGTAGCGTGTGTGAATATGTTGAGAACAAAAGGAAAAAACCAGAATGGGGGGGAAAAAAAAAAGATTTTTTTAAACTATTTGGTCTTTACATGGGGCTTTCATATTTCTGCAGCTGATCCCAGTGTGGATTAGGGATAATAAACAGCCTATTAATGGAGGCCTGAACTAGGAAATGGAGTTTGAATCAGCAGCAAAATTCAATGGCTGGCGGAGGTTAATAACTCCATTACTACCAGCTCTATTTTTTAGCCGTTTGAAGAGCTAGGTGTTAGCCTTATCTTACTCCTCATTAATTGAGCTAATAGAACCCCAGTGACCCTCCCGTGCTGCCATTATCTGAGAGTTTACCAGACATGGACTGGAATACTTATCACTGAATATGTATTCCTCAGATTCATTTTTTATATCAGAAATATTTTTGTTAAAGATTGGCTGTCTTCTGGCTCCTATTTTTTTTTTTTCCTTTTCCCTTTCCTTCCTGCCTTCTGTAACAGCTACATACTTGGAAATTAAATGTAAATGACTCAATTAAAATCCTATCAAGCAACAAGCTAAGTCCCAAAATAGTTGCATCAAGGAAACATAACAGTGATTGAATTATTCTGACACGGAAAAATCTTACAGGGCATTTTTAAAACTTTGGCCTAATTTAAATGATAGCTGCTTTGTATCTTTTTAGTTGTGTCTTTAATTGATGGCATGCAAAAACCTTATGAGTAACAAAGAAAAAATGCTGTAACAATATCTCATTTTCCCCTCATTTTCAAGGGAAAAATACAGAAAGATTGTTTGTTAATTAAGGTACTAAATCAGTACAGCACAATTTGCCTGCACCAGGGACCCAGAGAAACTGCATGCAAGTCCAAATGGCCTATGGCTTAATTTTAAAAGGAAGTAGTAAAAATAATGGGCAGATCAATTCCCCGTTTCAATCATTCTTGCTTTCTGTCTCTTCTGATTAGAAGGCAGCTCTCTCTCTTACCAGAGCTGTTTTCTGGTTGCTGGCTTGCTGACTGTTGTCTTCACTAATGCTAATTGGTTTCCTTTTTATTATCACTTCTCACATCACTGCTCCCACCTCAGCTACTCTTGTCCTTCTCCTCTACATATTCAATACCAAATAGACTGAGTGGTCTGGTAAAAATCTAAGGGGCAAGTCATTAGGAGCTAAAAGGGCAGGACAGAGTCATTTACCTTTCTTTTCCTGTTCCATCTCTATTGCAAGAGTTGTCACTAAGCACTTCACTATAGGCAAAATGTCTTAGGGAAGTGTAACCATGCCATTAACCTTATACATAACAGCTGTGCATGGAAAGGCACTCTTTGCTCTGGCATCTGGGCTCTATCCAGCAGTCACACCCACAGGTTACTTCATAGTGAATAACTGTGGGATGCTGCATTTGCTGTCACAAACATCGCTGCTTCTTTCTTACTCTGCTCCAGCAAGAATAAGAGGTATATTGGCTTCAGTTGTGGGAAGCAGGCATTAGTTTTAGAAGTTTCCTCTTCCAGGCTCCTTTTGATGGTTGGAGTTGGTTTGGTGAAGTCCTGGGTACAGCAATTAAGGAGAGCTCTGATCTCAGCAAGCTTCCAAGCCTCCAGGAAGGGAAAGAAGAAAAACTTCTACTTCTAAGCCAAGGGTTTCTTCTTATTATTTTTTTAAGGACACAAAACCACATGCAGAATCCTTTCATTCCTTTTGCTGCAGAAAAAAAGGGATGTTTTCCTGCAGTAGCTACCTCTTGCAAATGAAGAGACATTAGGAAACCTGAAGAGACTCTATCCTGTAGATAGATGTGTAGTCAGGGCTACTTTTCATGTCTTTGGCAATTGTTGCAAGTGTTAGACAAGACAAACCAAACCAGAATAATGTCTGAATGGGAACAGATGTAGTCAAACTGTGGAAACACTGAACTTAATACTTTCAGTCCTACAGGCACAAAGAATCCATACAAAGAATACATACAGTGCCACTGCTCCTAGGTCCTCCTTTGGCTTCCAAAACCAGATGCCTTTGATCAAGGTGACTGAATAGGTGACGCTGAGTAGTAATCTCTAAAATCAACAAAGACAGTTCAGTAGGTGTTCACCTACAGCACAACTTTTGTTCAAGGAGTGGAAGTTGTGGGATATCGTAGTGTTATTGTTTGTCTGATCATACGTGCTTTTCGCTCCTGAATTATTTTTGCCTTGGTGACAAAAATGGGAACAAAAACCCTAACAACAGCCCTGAGAGCTCACTGAGCTCACAGAGCCTGGGCCCCTTGGGTTTCCCAGTGTGCTCTCCTTTCATTCTGCTCCATGGGCCGACCTTGTGGGCTGAGATCTGGCAGCAGCCCATGTGCTGTGAGAGGCCATCCTGCAGCCCTTGGCTGTTTGGTATGGAGCTACTTTTAACTAATAATTTTGCTGAGATGAGCATACAGGAGAAGATGGAGCTGCATGTGGCTGTGCACCCTCGGTCTCATTTTGTTGAGTGTAGCATTGATTGATCTGACCAAGGTAAAACATGACATGAAGTGTCAATTCTGACTGTTTCTTCGTGGACTAAAGCACTTGTTCTTTGAAATTTTACTTTAATTTCCCCAGTAGTTCACACACAAAAGAACCAATATGCAAATCTTACCTTAGGGATGTTGGAGCTTTTGGTAAGGAAAATACTGGCTTCAAGAAGAGATTGGAACCAACAAGTCGGAGGAAACCTTTAGCTGTAATGGTGCAACGGAAGTTTAATATGCACTGCAGAAAGGACCACAGATTGATAAAAGTAATGAGAGTTGTACATGACTGAGGGCTGAGGATCGAGATGGTGTCTGAGGAAGCACAGGAGGAAGAGGAGGGCTCTGCAGTGTTGTCAGGCATCTCAGATGGTTGATCTCTTACCATTTCCTTACTTCAGTGGCTTGGTGGTAAAACTGGCTGAATGTTATTCTGAATAAATGTAGAAAGGTCACTGTTACGTCTGTACGTGTGAAAATCTGGTTTATGAAAGTCCTTTATAGTGTTTGCTGTCTGATTTTGCACCAGGGCAGTTACATTAGAAAGGTACCTTACCTTTGAACTCTGTGATTGCTAGAATTCAGGAATATTGGGATAAAAACATAGGACAAGACTTTGTCAGCTGCTCTCCAGCTTAGAAGGCTCTTTGGACCTGAGCCTAATTGCAGAGTAAGCCATTACTCAGGTAGTATGGCTGGCAGCATTGGGCCATGCGTAAATCCACAGGCAGAGCTGGCATTATGCTGTTTTTGCTTAGATTCTCCATGCTGAAGATCTGGGAAGACAAGTGCATCAGTCTGTAGCAAATGTAATATGGCTTGGGTGATTAAAACTGTCAAGTAATATTGCATATTGAATGGAGACTAGTTTGTCATTACCATGAGGATTAGAAAGTGTAATCTTCATTAAAACATCCATGGATTTACTGCTGTTTGCCTTGGAACAAGATATTTGCTTAGAATTTTCTAGTTAGTAAATTTAGCAATTGCAGAGCAATTTAAGAGAGCAGAGCTGAACGGTGTCACAGCTTATCCTGCAGGAGAGGTGTTGGAACGATCCCGTAAGCCTGACAGATGCAGTGGATCTAATTCTATTGGTCTGGATCGTGTGCGGTCACATAAATGTATTAATCACCATCACTTAAATTGACTTCCCTTGTCTCAGCTGTAAGTGGAGACCCAGTGTTTCTGTGCTAAGGGAGGGTTATAATTCCTGTCCCTGAGTTATGTTTACATATTTGTATATTACTGAAGTCTGTCCTTTGTGAGGCCTGGAATCCATTTTGGGTAAGGCTCTCATCTGTCCCACAGAAGTTTCTTTCTTCTCCTTTTCTAACAGGTGCTGTATTTTTGAGCTCAGTAAGACCACTGTGCACATGGTCAGAATCAAAAAGAAATAGAAGATGGTATGGTAAGATTGTTTTGATAGGAATCCTGGTAAATATCCCATTGATATGTACTGCCATGATCCAGAGAGAAGTTTGTTCTACTGGTATAACTCTCAAAAGACCAAGGAATGGCAAGTTAAAATAAGAAAAAGCTGTTTGGTTTAACCTTCCCAGAAATGCTGCTGATTTTGTGAATGTAATTCAAACTCATTTTCTGGCCAAGTTTATAGGAAGAATTCCTCCTTATGTACTCACTGTAAAATCAAAGGATTTGAATTGGCTGTGAATTTGCCCCAAAGTTGAAGAGAAGAGAACCAGAATAAGGAAATCATGTGGCTTTTGAGCCCATGAGTCTTCTGGGCTTTCCAGGTTGACATATATTTTCCATGGCTGTGTTCCCAGGAGACCGCTGAACTGTCAGAGATAAGTCATGGGTAAGGCAAACTTGCTATAATTTTGTAACCCTAACCCTAACTGCCATGGATGAGAGTGCGTTGGTGCAGCCAGAACAGGAGCAGGTCCTTGGCTTTCGTCCCAATAGATGTAACTACAGAAGAAATCTAGGACCAGATTCAGGACTTAAGGTCTCATCCTTCTTTATATTTACTTTACAAGCATAGGAAGTTCAATCATTACAGCTTCCAAGTTGTTCTGTCTGCAAAAAGTTGAGAGTAGCTCCCTCTGATGTATCACACCTTGTGTTGTTTCAGTGCTAAGTGTAGGAAAGCTCAATATTCAGGCTGGAAATTTGTTTTTAGTTCCTGCCTTGCTGAGAATTTCTGCAGCAGTTCCTAAGCATCCCCTCACCATTCCCCATCTTCCTTTCTCCCACCCCTACCTGACCCTGCCATAGATCTCAACGGTTGTTTTACCTTGTTGATGTTTTGTCTATATTTGCTTTAACCAGATGCCCCTCTTTGCATGCAGCACTGGGACTCATCCCCTCTCTCCTATCAACAATAATTAGCCTTGTAAGACTAATGGAAGAAATCGTGTCTAATTACCCTGTTGAAGGCCCAATTATGTTATTAACATTTGTGGGCTATAAGCTAATGATGAGGAGAGCCGCTCATTTGCATAGCATTAAGTTAATTGAGCTGGAAGCTATGGGGTGGATAGCGGCGATGATAGCAGGATTCTGTTACAGAATGGATAATGATGACCAGAGCAGGACGATTCACCTGACAGGTTTATTAATTAACAGCTATCTGATTACCTAAAAGAAATGGCAAGCGGCAGTCCTTCTGAAAGAAGCAGCAGTAGTTCTTTTTACTGGATTATTCTGTCTCACCGTTGATGTTCTGGGATGATTTATGGTAATGGCAGTGTAAGCTCTTTCCTGGAAGCCCACCCAGAACTCATTTGGGTTCAGCTCCTCACCATTATGAAAATGGTGAATGCCCCATAATTCTCATTGTGCCTCACTCCTGCCTAGTGCACCAAGTGGGGCTGTACCAGTGAGTTCCTGCACTTCTGAGAACAGTGTATTTTGGGAATCCTTAATGATGATACAGCCCTCCAGTTTTGCCCCTGGATGAGCTGGATGGTTTGATTTTGTTCAAGCACTTGTTGGCTGTGATGTTGGGAGGGATCCTCTGTTGTATCAGAGAGAAAATAACAATACGCTTTGAGCTTTTCAGATTTTCCTGGTACAAACAAAGCACAAGTGAAGGTGAGCGCCCTTACCTTCAATTTATTTCTAGGTACAGAGAGCTGTGCAATGTTGCTGGGCCTTTTAAGAAATGGGATATATATTTTTTTCATTATTATTATTATTTAAATCTGTGGGAAGTATAAAAATCTGTCCTTTCCTTTCCGATTAGATGTCAGCTTGTCTTGTTCATTCCAAACACGTTGTAATTCACAACAGATTCAGACAGTCTTGTTTGAACTGCAGTATCCTTTAGATGCAGAAAGCCCCGCTCTGTTTAAAAGTTGCCTGCGTTCATGATTCCAAGGGAGAGCTGAGCTACTTGCTACGCCGTTCTTCTTTCTTA
Organism: Excalfactoria chinensis; assembly: GCF_039878825.1. Classification (NCBI taxonomy): domain Eukaryota; kingdom Metazoa; phylum Chordata; class Aves; order Galliformes; family Phasianidae; genus Excalfactoria; species Excalfactoria chinensis. The sequence goes on along the minus strand of NC_092842.1, from coordinate 5,318,726 downwards.
CAGATCCTCACCTTGGTTTCTGAAGGTACCCACATGTCAAATACACCTCCCAGTCAACAGATGTTCTTAGACTTTTTTACTTTCTGCTACTTTGAAGGGCCCATTATTAAATCATGTGAACTCCAGCCCTTACCTACTGGCTGGGACATCGGTTCATCCTGGAACGACCTCTGACCAGACTTGTTCCAGGCAGAAAGAGAACACTGCCAGTTTTAACCTTCCAGAGAATGACCTTTTATCAGTCAAGATGGCACAATGATTAGCATTTCAATAGTAAGGGGTCTGTGAAGAGTAAAGACCTATGGTTAAAACACCATCACCATTACTGTGCTGTCAGAGAGCCTACATTCATGCAGTCTCCCTTAGTTCTGGAACTGGAATTTGTTGGAGAACAAGAAGGAGATAACGTTGCCTTCATCAGTTGTGATAAGGAGGACAGAAGCTTAGTTTAGTAGATACTTAGAAACATTCATAAATCAGCACAGGCACATTTGGTCATAAGGAGAAGTGGAAAATCAAATATAAGGGACGCAGTCTGGGAGAGCAGCTCCTGAGCTGACCTCATCTGATCTGTTCCTACAACTGGCAGCTGCCAGCAAGGAGAGAGTCCCACCGTTAGCACTGACTGAGAGACAGTGACTGGCTGCAGAAACGTGTGTGATGTGGAGCAAGCAAGGGCAAAATGTTTGTTGAGTGTTTACAAGGAGCATCTTCTTTCTCCTCGCAGTGATGGCGCAGAGCCCCATCTCCACAATCGCATTAAAATTACCTAAAAAGGTTGCTCAGGAAACCTAGCACGATAAACGAGTGCTGGAATTTAAACCCTTGGTCCTCCTGCTCCTCATTATCTTTCTGTAATCACTAACCCATGCAGTCAGTGTTGGATAGAAATATCTTTACTGTACAAATTAGTTTTTCTGTAAGGCATTGTGCAGTTCACTACAGTGCCTGGCTGTATAAAATAGACAAACGCAGCATCAAGCCAAGATCCAATAGATGAGGAATTATGTATTTAATTCAGAGTTCTGTATGGAGTGCTCATAAAAGCTTGATCATGATAGAGGGGCCAATAAACATTTGGGAACATAAATATTTCTGTAGGAAATGGCTTTGTGAAACATTTAGTTGTTGAGTAATAAGAAGAACAGAGAAAATCAGAGGAGCAGAAATCTCTAGGTACTAATCTGATGGGTTATATATGTTACAGTGATAATAATGTTGAAAGGTTTTGGTGGTTTTTTTTTCTTTTTTTTTTTCCTTTTTTTTTATGGGACAGTATCAACAAACACATTGAGTCCTGCACTCTCTACTGACATCTTCGTCTGTTTGATGCCCCGCTTTCTATCTCAGCTGCTCCAAAAGTCAGCTTGAAACTTAGGAAAGCAGTGGGTGAGACCTTGGAGTGCTGAGCTACTGTGGAAGCAACCTGTAAGTTCTCTGAATCTAACAGAGTGCTTTGAGCAGGCAGAGCAAAGCCTTGGAGTCTCAGGCTCACCCAGTCCCACCCAGCAGCTCTGCTGTTGGAACAAAGCCTCTGTCAGAGGGATCTAGAGGGATATGGTAACAGATCTGGTGGCAGCTCCTACCAAGGGACAACCAGGAGCAAGCTGCCTCCAGATCTGTGGGCTGGAGGCAAGTACTGGAGGAGCTTTGCAGGCAGGTCACCTGCTGTTGGCACCCTTCAGCAGCAGAAGGTGATGGAGCTGGGGGAACAAATCTGATCACACAGCCCCCAGATTGCAGAGGGGTGGGCAGTGTTTGTGGTCAGGGATGGGCTGTGAGTGGACATGTAACTGCCTGAGGATTTGGGGAAAATAATGCTCGCAACCTCCCTGTCTTTTGGCTTTTTTGGGACATCCATTACTTGAGTGTTTAGGCATCAATCCAGACCGAAGACACGAGGGAATATGTTTTTAGTAAATCACACATCAAAAAGGATTTGAAATGATCAAATGGTAGAACAAACGCTATGGCAAAACAGCCAGTGCCTCTGTCAGTGTGTAGGCTCAAACGTAAGAGAACCAGTAAGAAAGCCAATGTAGGAATGGCTAACCAGGTGAGAAGCGATGCTTTGGCTGCAAGGATTTTTGAGGGCTATAGAAAAAAGTAGAATAAGATTAGAAAATATTTGTCCACCCTGGATGACAGATGTGTGAGAAGATGTTATCATTTGCTGCCTCTCTTTTTTCCCTCTGAAAACAGCAGCAGCAATGAGCTGGCAGGCACAGTGAAATGCAGTTAGCAAAAGTAATGGGAGTTGAAAGTTTGACCTTTTGTGATGGAAATTTGATATGAAAAAAGGGTCTTTTGATAATTTCTCTACCCAATCAGATATTGGAGATGTCTTGATCCTGCTTCCTCATTTGCATGCTGACTGATCTCATTTGAAAACCCAATCATTCAGAAATATTGGGACGTCAACAGAAATGTTACAAGCAAGGAGCCGTTTTATCTGAAAGGTCTGCAGGGGTGTCATCTCTTGTTTTTCACTCCGGTGGCCTGATCTCTTCTTCATGATTCCATGTTTTTATTGGCAGGATAAGTTGAACATATTGAAATGCAAATCGCCCTTTCCACATTGAACCAAAACAGAGAAGTTTTTTCCTGTATGATTGATTGTATCCGAGGCACTTCAAAAGCAACAAAGAAAATACTTTCTGCTGGATTTCGTGACATTGCCAAGTTTTGACGTTTCCTGTTAGTAATCGCGAGCAGAACCTGGTTTCTGGGCCCCAATCTCACCTCTGCTTTTCCCCCCTCATAAAGCCCACACTGATGCAGTTCACTGTTTCTGGCACAAAGCTGTGAGGTCCTCCCATTTCTCTTCATGGGCTTGCACACAAATGCTGTCCTCAATGTATTGAATAGACTTTCTGAAACTGTAGAGCTACATTAATCCAACAGTGGGTATAATTCAAAGCCTGCCAATATGCATACTGACTTTAAGCAGTGTTAACAGATTCCTGATCCTGGGCACTGCCCACTCGAGTGAGTTTAATCTCACAAAGAATTTAACCTTTTTATTTTCTAGAGCAGGCAATTCAGTTTTCACTTCACAACATGGCAGGTTAATGGCATGTTCGTATACTGAGAACTTAGAACAGAACGATGCCAGCAGAAGTGAAGGACAGAGATGGATGTTATTAGTTTAATGTTGTGGTACTTGGCTGGGGGGTGGTTTGTCACTGGAATGCCAATGGAAGCTGGCACTTTCTAAAGAGTAATCCTGTGTGCCAGCTCTTGGCTGTCCCTCCCTAACAAAACCTTTCTTAAAATGGAGTGGTTTGTAGAGTTTTGCTTTTGGCAGATCAACTCACATCCTTGGGTTCTCTGGAGCCCATAGGTTCCAAGAGGGGACTCAATGCCCTTGCTGTAGTGTGGGGTGCGTGATAGGGAGAGACAGTGCAGGAGAGAGGGGATGGGTGGACTGGATGGTCAGCTTTACATAATAGGATGTTTTGAATGTTGTTTAGTTGGTATTCATACAGTGCTTTGAAAGGTAAAGCTCTGAATTAATCAGGAGGTCAAAAATTACCATGGTCTTACTCAGGTGGGTGACAATATGTTTGATGAGGGACTTGTAGAAGTTCAGTCTGCAGTTCTGGGCTGCAGAAGTAGTGCATTAACCCAACTTGTTCTTTATTCAATAGATTTCAAGGGCTGACCGCAGTGTAGTGCATCTATTTGTGGTACTCATCTTCCCCCAGTTACTCCAGCTGTAGTTCTGGGTGCAGGTTGGGAGCTTCCCTGACTGAGAAATGCAACTGTGGGTGACTGAGGACAGGAGCATCCCAGCTGACTGGTGGGCCTCTTCCATCAAACCCCTTGCCCTGTTCAGCCAGCAGAGAATGCTTTGTGGGATGGCTGTAATGGTAAACCTCCAGTTCTTTGGGCAATAAACTGGGGCTGTTGGTATGAACCCCGAGCGCAGCTCTGCATTAGACACTAAGTGTTTTCCCAGGTGGGAAAGCAGCCTCCTTCATCTCTCCGTATTATAGAATATCGAACCACGTAAGTTAAAACACGCTGTGTTATTCTCAATATCTGCAGCAATTGAACTCCTCCCTGTTGGATTTTTCTTGGAATGTATTTTTCTCTCCACCTATTTCTGTTGCTCCACAGCGCTGAGAACAAAAACGCAGCTTAGTTTACCAATATTTTCTCTGTGGTGAAGTCAGCATAGAATATTAGTGTCCAAAAAGTTGTAAAACAAAAGACTATCATATGTTGCACCTTTTAATCATGTAATTGCTGAGTGACATTTAACTCTGCGGCTTTAAGTTTCTCCTTTGTCAGCCAGCCTTCTCCTCCTGCCCCTCTCGTCCCCTCCTCTCGAGGCAGCCTGCTTTTGCAGAGTAGTGCTTTAACTACACTGAAGTTTGGCTGGGCTTCTACATATTACAGCAGCAACACGAAAGCAAACAATTGAAGTATTTGAGAACAATGAAATATGTATGGCTATCTGTGACAGCCCTATAAAGCAGAGCAATTAGCCGCGTAATCCGAGAAAGCCAAAGCGCCCGGCAGCCCACGGTTCCCTATTAGTTAAATGCTTTTTGTACGTCCTCTTCCCATCAAATCAACTAACACTTCCTTTAATTGGTTCATGAATTATACAGCTTGGCTGCATTATAATTTAATCACCAGTAAACATTCCTGGGGCCCGCTGTAAAGCGTATAGCGCTCATTAATTCCTTAATTTCAGCAGATGGAAGGGGAGATCGGATGAACGGTGGCAGTACAGAGCGCCTTGGGCAATGGAAGAAGGAAAAAAAGGTGGGGGGCCGTTTAGGTTTTTTAAGGGCTGTCAGAAACTCAATCTGTGAGCTGTCAGCAGCTTGGACCCGCTTCCCCCCCACCTCCCCCTGCCTTCACCCCACCTACCGCTGCAAGTGACTGACGGATTCATATGGAGCCTTGTCAACCCGTCTTTAAACATCAAGCCAGCGGGTAAACCAAGCCCAATGTAAATTAATTCTTGTCTTACGGGCCCCCCTTTCTCTGTCCCCATGAATATTTCATGGCGGGCAGCATAAATATTAATTCTAATAGCTCTGCACAGTGGTTATTATTTCTGTTTTATGACAAATATTCATAAAATATTCAGGACCCTTTTTTAGAACATTTACACACTTGATTGTGAAATTTTCCAGCTTCCTGGGGACACAGTAAACATATTGGGGTTCTCTTGATGGACTTTTTTCTCTCTTAATTAATACTACGCCGCATTAATATTTAATCAGATTTAGTTTTCTTTTCCCCAGAAGTGAACCCTATTACATTTGAGGATTTATTTGACAGTATTTAAACAGGGAATTTTTATTCCCTATTATGAAATTGGTTTCCTTTGACACACATATAAAATGACACATAATAATCCATTCTTTTATTCCCTCCCCTTGCCCCCACATCGTACACTTCTTGGTGTCGGTTCTTTATCTCCTGGACCAAATATCCTACCAGCAACAAAAGTTTGTGTTTATATGGTGGAGTGGGGGGGACTCGGATGTAGCTTCTTATGAGAACGCCTAAGATTAAGCATCGTTTGCTATCAAATTGATTCCGTTTATTTAAAAGGAAGAAAAATGTAAGGGAGAAAATTATAAGGAGGAAAAGTGCTTTTTAGAAGCAGTTGGTAGCAGAGAAAAGCTGCAGACAGGCAGCGAAGGCATCGCTTCTGATACGAGTTTCCAAGTGCTTAACCCTGGAGTTAAAATTTGCTCAGCGGAATGTAATTAATGCAGGGAGGGCTGCAGGCATCTGAGGAAACGGGACTGTGCTGGGGGAGTGGATTCAGGCTCCCAACCATGGGCCTCCGGGGCTGCAGAGGCTTTCGATTATCGGAGACGGATCTGACTAACCTTACGGATGGTGGGAATGGTGGCAGCCACATTACTCTGAGGCGGTGCTGGCTGCCATCTTATTCTGTGATTCATAAAGCTCCGCTGGAATGAACTCCAGGCGGAACGCAAAGATGCTCGAATAGCAGCTGAGAGTAAGGAGGGGGCGAAGAATGAAAATGAAGGGAGAAACGTAAAGCAGATTTGAGTGGATGCAAGCCACTTAGAGCATACAGAAATAGTTAATATTGCCTTCTGATGGGAAGCTTTAAAAACATATGGAAGCTCCTCGTATGAAATCATTTGCTCTGTACATGTGTGCTTCTCACTGTGCTCATGTAGCATTTACGCTGCCAGCAGCTCGTCTTGTGTGGGATGGCTTTGGGTGTACATCTGCACGATGTTGGAGCAGCTCCTCTGCTATTTCCCATCTGAATACACAGCCCATGGTTCTGCCCTGCAAGGCTGTGCCTGCTCCTGTGGGGTGAGCCATGTGGCACCTGCAGAGACACTGTGATGGCTGGAGGGTGGGCTGCCTAGGGACCCCATCCCTGCGGCTGTTGGAGGCTGAGCACATCTAACTGCTGGGTGGAGAGCACCTCATGGGGTCATTGCTTCATACTGTCGGCAAAGAGAACATCTGCAGCTCCAAAGGATGATGTTCATCTCACTCCCTTGGCCAGAAGCCACGTCTTGGGAATTGTGGCCCACTTAGCTGCCTTTAGGAGTTATCCTGCAGAAACGCATCCATTTGAAAAGGAAGATCCGATGCCTGGAAATAGCTTGTTGTCAAGTGAGTCATTGTAGGAGCTCAACAAGGAAACGTTTGTGCTGATTAACCTGTGCTTTAGTCTTTATGCAGTGTATTTTCCCACGTGGTCCAAACCTAGAGGGTGAAATTACTTCCCAAAATAGAACTAAGCATCCTTCATCAGAAGAGATCCTGGAACTTGAAAGACGTTGCTGAATAAAACCTCCCAACACCTCCATCCATAAATAAGAGATAAAGTTCATTTCATCCACTGCAGAGAGACAGAAAAGCAGTATTTAGGGTAGGAGGTAAACTTAAGATCCACGTTCGGTCAGTAGTTCAGCCTCAGAAGATCATTTGTAGTCTGGGCACCCAGGGGCGGAATAGCTGGTTTATGGCTACACTGAGAGGAAGCTGCACAAGACTGGGGAAGAGGTAAGTGGGATCTACATAACGAGTTTGAACCACTAACTTGATCTGCCATATTGTTGTGAAAGCTTAGTGGTGCTACCCAAGAAAAGCACTTATTTGCAGTGCAGATTTTACTTGTATCTTGACAGAGCCTTACCCCTGCTTGGCTTGATCCAGAAATTTGTAGGGTTTTTTTTGGGGGGGGAAGAAACTTAAACAAAAACAACTGTGGTCAGTTTTAACAGTGGGTTTGTGGTTTAGCCAATGTTCTTATCTCTCTGCCAGGCCCATCCATAATGTCTCCAGGGCTACTTCATCCTTTTGTGAGACCTGTGTTATTTCCTCCTCCACCTGCTTTGGCTCTGTTTTACGAACCTGAGGGAGGAGTTTGCATTGTGCCAAGAATCACACAAGGATTCGACCTGTGGCAGCCCTTTGGGGAGTCACTGCATCCATACGCTTTGATAGCCTCCTTTCTTTTCCAGCTTTATATCTCAAATACAAAAATTGTAGCCGTTGTGCTGCCAGAACAAAGTCCTCCAGGTGAGTTCCTTTCTATAGGGAATTATACTGTAGCATCAGATAACATTGTGTTAATATCTCCAGATTGTCAAAGATGTATCACACCCTGTCAAAGACTCCATTTTCTCGCCTTGAGCTTAGCATTTTCTATTTGTCTGCCTAAAAAACAGCATCGTTTTGTGGTCCTTCCTTCTCCTTCCTCTTCCTTTTGCTCTTTCTCCCAGCCACTCTTCCCATCTCCTATTTAGCTGGGGCTTCTGTCAAAGTTCTGCCAGCAAAGTTTGACGTAACTTTGAGATCACACAGGCATCTGATCTTCACATTCTATTTTTTTTCCCCTTTTTTATTTAAAGAAAAGCAGACTGATGTGGTATGTTGTAAACTGCCAGGAGCACTTGCTAATTTAGTAGTTAATGACAGTCACAGAGAGTGTTTTTCTTGCCCCTGGAGAGGTTTTAGACACAGCTGGGGTAGATTTGCCACTATCAATTATGCACAATTTTAAACAAGAATTGGCCAGCAGGGGCCTCTTTTTTTGCAGAGTGCAGAGCGTGAAGAATGGGAGTATGGCAGCTGGTACCTGCCTACACGGGAGAAGATATATAGGAGTCAAGAAAATAAGGGAAAGATTAATAGCTGACTATTTTTAAAGTTGCAGTTTCAACTCAAAAGTTTAAATGCTGCATTACAAGTGGCCCAGTGCTTTTGCTTTTGGTGCTTTTTGTTGTTGTTGGCTTCTTTTTTCTTTTTCCAATTCAAGCATCCCAACTTTCTTACAACAGCTGATCTGGCCATAGCGTAGCCACAGGCAAGTCAGCACTGCCTGCTTTTAAGTGCCAGTTAGGGAGTCAAGATTCTGAGTTCAGCGTTCTCAGATACTGTGTCACATTCTCTTTGCATCCTTAAATGTAAACGAGGTATGAATTCAATTAGATTTAGTGGTGTAGGTCAGATTTCACAGGCAGTAGGCTTAGAATAAAGGGCTTGGCTTTGTGTTCCCCTCCTCTACACATATCAATCCAGAGTAACTCCAGGTAACAGGAAATGCCAATGGGAAGCCAACCTAAGTAAATAGCTCAGCTCCAGAACAGTCAACATCTGCATCATTCCTTAGGTCAGCCTCACAGAGCAGCTATGTTGACAGTACAGGACCAAGACCTGCAGAAGGCTGCAGCCTACGGGCAGAGCTTTGCTTCTCATGGCTGTGAATGCAGCTGGAAGGGCAGTGGGACCATCCTGGGAGGTGATTGTTAGGACCCACCTGGGGAAGAGAGGTGTGCCCTGACCCCCAGCTCGATGGTGGCAGAGTCAGGCGTACAACACTTCTTTTTTAATGGCAACACATTTTTCTGTTGTGCGTGCTTTGAGACTGTGACATTATATCCACAAAACAGGAACACACCGCCAAAAACATTCTCCCGAGGACAACTCTCAGCACTGTCAGTTGTTAATAACTTGGGTTAACTGGGTTGCCATCTGGAACAAGTGCATTGCTTAGGATAAGAAGAATGCTGCTGTGCAGGTCAGAAACGCTCCCTTCATTTACTGCGTGGCTGTGACATGTTTCTCCTTAAACCTCTGCCATCAGCACCTTTACCTTCTCTCTGTTTGCAAAGGGAAGCCATCCGGATGCCCCAGTGACAGTGCTGAAAAGCCAGAAGCAATTGGAACACCGTTCTGGAATAGCAGATGGCTGGTAGGAAAACAGCATTATATTCCAGCTGTTGGAGGCCCCGTGTGTTTCATCATCATCCAAAGGCAGATAGTTCTCATAACAGGGCCTTTGACTATGTGCACAGTGAAGACGTCATCAACATTATTAATTCGTTGGAGTTTAATGTCTCTAATGTATCTGAAAGCTGCAGTAGATTAGAATCATAGTAGAATCATTGAATCATGGGATGGCTTGGTTTGGAAGGGACCTTAGCAATCACCGCATACAGTGGGAAATAAGCAGGGTTTCAACATAAGGTTTTTCCCTTTGACATTTGTTCCTGGTTTTGTTATCTGTGTAAGCCAGCTGATGGGACTGGACCTTCTCTCCCATCCCTCTTTTGGGACAGAGAGCAAAGGAGGGAAGACAGAACTTTGCTTATGAGTCGCTTGGTTCACTCTTGCATCTGGCAGCAGCGTGTCCACTTGGTAGGTTTGGGCTGAGTGCTTCTACCAAGTTATACTCCACAGAACGGTGATCTGTAACCGGGTGCCGATGGTTTGGGGTTGTCCCCATGCAGGGAGCTGAGCCTGTGGGTCAGCAGGGAGGATTCATGGAAGGTCTGTGCCCATCCCGGAGCGCACTTCGTGCTGCTGCTGATTGACATTATTCACCTGTTGTAGAGCTGAACTAACAGCTTGCCAACTCTGAAAGAGAAGCTGTGCTAGATGCTAATCTAGCAGTATAATGTAGTATCCTTTGATATGAGGCTGTGTTTCCTTGCCTCCCTGTCTACCGATTCTGATGACATCTGTTTCATATTTCCCCTTGATAGAAGTTGTGACACATTACAACATACAAAGCCTGGCTGATTCCTAACGCGAGCTTTACAGAGGATGCATTGATGTGGGGAAGAAAAACAAAGCACTGTATGCAGAAGGGGCCAAGCTCTGAGCCCAGTGCTTGCCAGGAGCTGCTCCCATCACAGCTCTGAGCTCTGGGTTGGGGTCATGGGTGAATCTCTCTGTCTCAGAGGATTTACAGGAGAAATCCAACAAAAGCATTACCTGGACAGCTTGAGGCGAGAAACACAGGAAGGCCAACACTCCATAGAGTGCATGTAAATAGGGCTCCTAAATAGCATCACCTTCAAAACAATAACAATACTTTCTAATTGGAAGCATTTAACATATCCCTGATAGCTCCATTGTTTTTTTCCCTTTCTTTTCCTGCTTCGGAGTGGCATTACCAGCCAGCCCTGGGACTCCAGCTGTGCTGCACCTCTGGGGGCTGCGTGGTCCCACCTTCTGCTGGGCCACATGAGGAGTCTGTGCTGTGTGTCCCACGTGCACCTTGTTACCATGCATCAGGGGAAAAAAGAAACCTGTATTAGCAGCGATGTCTGTACTCTCCCACATCTTCCCCCGACACTTCTCTTTAATGGTGACACCAGACTGGATAATAAGAAGCATCTTGTGTAGAAAAGAAGGGAATCTCAGACAAGGCTTTCAGAGTTCATTTTGTTGGCAGCTTTTTAAGTGGAGTTTTTTAGGCTCTTCTGTTTCAAACACTGTAATACTTCCTGAGTTGGTAACTATGAATTACGACAAGCTTTCTTGATACGCCAGGTTATAATCCTTCAGTGGTTTTTGTTTATTTCAGAATATAATGGGAAGCTCTATCAATTATCATGACTGTATAAGTGTTGTTCCTCTCTACTAGAATATTCATCTCGAGATGCATCATCAGATGTTACCTGTTCTGACAATCACGTTTTTGTGCCGTTGTTGGGCAACGGAAACAAAGAAAAACAAAATGTTAAGAGTGTACGGGATAAAAGAGTGTTGAAACTGTTGTTCTCTTCCTGTCTTTGGAACCTCCGAGATCTTGAATGTTTTATCCCTGGCTGTTGTTTTGTTACCGCGGTGTGAAAGGAAGTCATTATCTGTAAACATTTGAAAAAGAGAGATGATTTTCATAACTTTAAATCCTACAAAGGATTCTAGTAATCTGCTCCGTGCATGCCGAAGCAAAGCTCAGCCTTTCATCTGGTCTGATCCCACCCAGTCAGTGTAAAATGTTCCTTTGGTGAATGTCTGAAGCGTGCCGCATCGCTGCGAGAGGCAGACAGCCGGAGTAGGATGTTGGGCCTTGCAGGCAGCAGCAGCAGAAGGTGTGTTATAAAGAAGGGCATATTTACAGCCTTCAGGCCTGTTCAGTTGGTTGAAGTTGATTTTCATAAGTTTTCAAGGGAAGCTTTACTTTTTGTTTTACTCTAAATTAACCATTAAATGTGACCTTTGTCTTGCTTCGTTCCAATGCTTTCTTCCCATGACTGTGGGTCTCCCCATCCACTCAGTCTCACTATGAGAATTCATTGAGCATTTTCTGCTGAAGAGTTTTTGAACCAGAATATGAGCTCAACAGAACCATTGTGTGGAACCAACCTGCCAGTGAGGGGTCGCTGTGGGTTGGGCACAACAGCATGGCTGAACTCCATAGCAATGTGTATTGCGTTCTGGTTGTGCGTCCTTGATTCAGATCAGGGCTCTCTTGTAAGGTAGATGAAAGAAGCTGACCAGTCCCACCCCATGCTCTGTTCACACCATGAAACCCACACCCCTGACATTGGGGGTCAGATGTTATAGGGTGCTGAGCAGCTGTGTCTTGTACAAACTCAAATGAGAGTTGCAGATTTTGGTCTTAAAACCAAGCCTAATCTTTTCTCTTAGCAGCCTTAGCAGCAAGGTTTGTTGTCAGTGGGGTCATGCCTCTCTGTGCTCTCTCTGTACCCTCGCATGGGTTCATGCTACGCTCTGTCACTGCATTATGCTACTCACTCCTGCCTTTGAAATACAGTAACTGCTGTCCTAACCTGGACACTCAATGAGATGGGAGAGTAGAGTCTGTGCATATACGACTGCCTTCTGATGCACTAATGCATGACGGGCATTTCCGTGTTTTTATGTCCTGTTCCATTAGGGTAAGGATTAACTCCTGCTCCAAAGGTTGCCAGTGCTGCTCTCAGGATGTTAATGCTCTTACTCATTATGTTCTCCATAGGGTATTTTTCTTCAGCCTTCCCTACGAATCCATCATTGAACGACTGTCTCAGCGGAGGATTGATCCAGTCACAGGGGAAAGGTTAGCACTAATATCTCACATTTAAGGCTATATATATATATTTTTAAGACTGCCAGCAAGATGAAAGCAGCAAGTAGACTTCATAGAAATCTAAGGAACCTCAGGAATATTGTACTCATGCTCAGGGATTCCTTAAAAGCAAAGTTAAAATTTTCATAGCTACTCAAGTACCAACCCACCCATCTGTTACTGTGAGCTCCTTTCACAGAACAGGGCATTTTAACATCCCAGGGACTGAAATGCACAGCAGCAAGTAGCTCCGTTCTTAACGTTTTAATGGCAACTAAATTGGTCGGTAAAAATAATGCTGAGGGAAGATGTCTGAAACCTAGCCTAAATGCAGCTGGTTTTCAGACATTCCCATGGGAATTCTGAAGGCTTTCCAGCTGGGGAAGATGGAAATCTTGCTGTGTTTTACTTCCCCTGCTGCTGTGATGGTTCTCTCTACTGTGAGATATATTAATATATTTCCTGCTCAGCAGAGCGAACTTGTTTGAGTCACAGAGTCGCTGTAAAACGTGGTTCTCAGATGTGCTGGTTTGTCTCATAGGCGCTCACATCGCCTCGTTCCAATGGGGACCTCAGGTTACTGCCTTCTCTACCCTTATGTTTTGGGGTCGCCCTACATCTCAGCTGGAGATGGGGCTGGAACTCCTACAGTCACTTATGCTCCATTTTATTATCTCAACAAGTGGGGACAAATCCCCACACTGAGGTTGTACGGCATCATTTCACATTCTTAACACGTAGATGCCTCCTGTTGAATCAAAGGCAAACACGGAGCCCTCGAAGATAAGGCCCTCAGTGCTGGGTTTGTGCCAAAGCGATGTGATTATTCAGACATCTCACTCTAGGTGCAACATTAACTGGTGACAGCAGCAGTGATTTGCAGTAAGTGTTCCCTTTGTTTTAGTCATAAGCCATGCAGTTGTTCAGAAGAAATGAACGGCACCAAGCAAATCATTCACACGTCTTTGCATTCCTTATCGTTAGGATTAGCCTGTTCAGTATCTGCTCCAGTTAACACGCTTCCTTCTTCCAAAGTCTGGGTTTTATTCCTTCCAAATTCATTGTGAATTGAATTGTTTTAGATGCTGTCTTCTAATCCTCATCATGATATTAAAGCTGAGCAGCTGAGCTGCGGTGCAGCAAGGAGGGCGGGTGGCTTTCGCTGTGTCCTAAATCACCCTCACCTGGAATGAATTTTGTTCCCACACCTTGGTACCAGCTGGAGCTGTAATGCAGTTCTGTGCACAGGCTCCGCTTTCCTCCTGGTTGCATCTATCCCAGTGGCTTCAGGAGAACTGGCTTTACTGCAGAGGGCTGCACAGTTTCTGTGACATCAGAGGCGAAGGGCTCAGGAGATGATCAGTCAGAAGCAGAATTACTGTGGTAGAGAATTTAAATACGTGTCTGCAAAAGAGCTTTTAGTGATTGCTGGGAGCCTCTGGCAATACAGGATCATTGGCCGTACCTTCTGGCATCAGCTGGGGGCTGCTGAGTAGTGAACCCACAGCTGCAGGTTCAGGAGAGCCAAATTCCAGCATTTTGGGAATCAGAAGTAGCTAAAAATCTACCTCAGAGTGAATCGAGCTCTTTTTATCTCCAGCTACTATAAAAAGATACCAAGAATTACGTTCGAGCTTTTATCCTCCCAGAAACAGACACTGGTAGGAATCAAAGGTTACATTAAAGCTGGTTACTGGGGGAGTGGGGCTGGAACAGATCCTGAAGTGCTTCTTAATCTGCAGCATTGGGCGCAGGATGGGGGTTTCTTTGCCCCTCATGAGAAGCTTATAGACACTAGCAGCAGCTTCTGCACCACCTCAAGGGAACCTCTTGGTTCCTGAGTGTCTGACATTCTTGGGAGCAGAAATGCTGGTTAATTTACCCCAAAATTTCCAGCTGAGACCAGAAAGGAACAGGGATGGGCAAAACCATGGAGGAACTCAGGCCATGGTTGCTCTGTCCTCAAACAGAGCTGAAGGGTTGGCTTTTGTATCCCATCTGCAGATACCACACAACGCTCAGACCAGCACCCACTCCGAAGATCCAAGCCCGCCTCAAGCAGAACCCAAAGGACAAGGAGGACAACATTGAGAAGGACGTGGACTTCTTTCAAAGGAACATCAGGTATCTGGAGGAGTTTTATGAAGATGCCTTTTATGTCAATGCTGATCAAGACCCGCATCCTATCTTTGAGTTTATAGAAAGCTGTATCATTAAGCCCTTTCCGTGCAAAAAAATAAATGCTTCTAATTAATTAAGGATGATTTCTCGGGTAGTTGGTTCCGATTTTTCCTTGTAATGCTTGCAATCCAGTCACTGATGTGGCACATTGACAGGGAAGCAGGAATTGAAGCAAGTAGTGTTCAATTCAGAGCTCACCAAGGTGAAGTACAGAGTAAGAGGTCGTGCTATTGGGGATTTTGATTTGGCTTTTGTTTTGTGATCCAAACTATGAAGGGCAGCAGCTGTTTGATTCTGATATCCTTTCCTGACTCTGCAATTGAGCAATTAGCAGTTCTGTGTTAACCATGCAATAGTCATGCAGCTAACTTGCAATATTAAAGCTACAAGATAATCTTTGTTTTTTATTCCCTTGCCAACTCAACTTGCTCTGCAGTCACACAGCCAGGCAGAAACACTCCAAACAACAGGAGATAATACCTAGAAGCCATAGAAAACCAGTAGCAGGTTCATCACGTTTAGAACCCAATTAAGGGCATAACGAGGCTCTCAGCCTGTGTTAGAGGCTCTTCTGCAGCTGCCACTCCCATCTTATTTCCTGCTGGATGGGGCTGCAGTTGGGTCTGTTCCTGCTTGGTTTGCTCTGCTTGGATTGGGTTGCCCTGAAGGTTCAGGTAAGTCTTTCTTAACTTGAAAATCTTTGGTGAGAAGGATGGCACTGTTAACTGGAGTCTGGCTATGGGAACGTGCATCTTTAATGCTTCCAAGGAAGGAGTGTGATTTGTTGTGATTCAGACAAGCACTGAGTTTGATGCCTTTATTATGACTCTCTTTCTGCTGCGTACATGAGTAAGAACTCCCCATGATCAGGGGCTGGGGGTGTCTCAGCTTCCTCCTTGAAGTCTTTACGTCTGGGATGAGGTTGGATGCGTGTGCATCCAGGAGCCTTTGTTGTTGTCTTTAGTCATGTATACGGAGTACCATAAGCATATATGTGCTCAAATCCTTCCTTGCACCTGTGGAGTAAATCTGGTTGGGAAGGCCCTGCTCAGCTGGATGGCTCAGGTGGTGCTGTGTTGTTTGGGGTACGAATGATGAGAGTTTAGGTTCAGAATTCTCAAAACCTGTGGGAGGTTTTTGATGAGTGGGGATCTGCCAGACTGAGCCTTAAAAATCTCAGGATAAATGGCTTTAAGCTCTGGTGCTGGCAACACGAGTTGAGTCCTCTGTGCCTCTTGCACTGTTAAATCCAGCCAGTAGTGCCAGGAGCAGCCATGCAGGGCCTGACTGCAAACCCTTGTGTAAAGCTGGGCCAGAGCACTTATAAGAGTTTTACCTGTTACAAATGTGCTGTTTGGTAACCTGTTTGGGCAGCTGTTTTTTATGCTATCGCTATGAAGATACGCTGTAGCATTCATGCATAATTGGGAGCCCTTCTATTAATAATACATGGGAAGCTCATCTCGCTAATATCACCTTCATCTGAGTGTTCCAACTAAATATTTTGATAGATGAAATGGATCGAGAGTGTATTTAAATACTGTTTGTACTGCAGCGAGGGTACAAAAGGGACGGCCCGTCTTTAATTAGACAGGTACATCTGCTTAATTAATTTAGCTGTAAAGCCCTTTTTCCTCTTCATTCTTTCATCTATATGCGGGCGCTATATTAGTTCCGCTCTGCTGGTTCCATAGAAACTGAGAAAAAGAGCTTGTCTCATTGAGATGCACTTGGCATGTCTGGGTACGCAGTCTCAGGTCAATGGTCAACCCCCAAGGGTTTGCAGCAGGCCTGAAGAGCAGAACGTAAGGGTTAGCAGAACATGCTAATACTCGTGTAGAACTCTCCCTCGGAAACAACTAAAACAATTGACATTCATTTAATTACTGTAAACGAAACAGCCCCTGCATCACTTTGCATAGTAAAGCCTGTTAATACCAAAAAGGTTCAGTGGATGGGAGGAGGAATTAGGTTTTTATAATTGGAATGCAACACTTGAAAACCAATTTGGTAACTGTTCTTGATTTTATTAGCATCTTATTGTGGCAAAACAAATGTTAAGCAATGAGAGAAACACGGTAAAGAGGAGCTGGTAAGAACACAGCGGGGAGCAGACGTGACTTATTGTGCAGCGTGCCCAGTCCTGAAGCAGACATCTTTTATCAGTTCCAAAGACACTTTGCAGAGAGGGCTGTTTGGAGGTTGTGTTATACTCAATATATTATGCTGTTAATGATGTAATTCAGCAACAAAATGAACGCGTTCAGCTGTTGCACAAACTTTTACATTCGCCTGCTCTGGGAGAGCGGATCCTTCATGTGCTTTTGTGGAAAGATGCTCAAGTGCCCATTGGGAGAAACCCCAATCCTCCAGCACTGTCTCTGCAGGAGCCCCTGTAGATCCTTGAAGGATTTACCCAGCCCCTTTTGGTTTTTGGCTTTCTTTTAAGGGCTTATGTGCGTATATCTCCAGTGATGATGCCAGCACAGAGATCTTTAAGGTAGCTCATTTCAAGCTGCCAAAACAGAGCCTCAAAGGTGACTTCTGTATTGCTCTTACTCATAGAGGAAAGCGTCTGCTCCTTTCTACAGGCAGGCACTCCTGAGTTATTCTCCTCTTTCTGCACCCAGAACAGTTTCTTTCTATGGAAGAAAAGGTGATTGTCAGACCTCTTTTTTGGAAGCAAGTTGCTCTTTTAGTGTAGCTCTGGAGAGCTGCTGTGCAGCAGCTGGTGGAAGGGGCTGAATCTACGCAGGTGAGGAGGGAAGCACACATCAGCATGACTAACAGTGGGGCAGGGCTGGATACCTGTTGGTGAGGTCCCAGGTTCCACTCAGTCTGCAGACAGCTTCAGTGAGAGCTGTGCTGCTGTGGGAAGGTCCTTGGCAGCACGAGGTGTCACACAGCTGGGTGTGCTCCTTGCCATGCAAGACAAGAGCAGAGCAGGCCAGATTGGCAGCTAAGAGTCAAAATAACAAGTGCTACAGCTGTGAAGTCACTGTCCAGATCCATGGAACCTGCCTTTAAATCAAGCTGTAGCCTTCCTACTTCTCCCTTCCTCTATGTGTAACAATAGGTGAATAGTGCTTATTCACTTCCAACTCAGTTATTTGGGTGTTAACAGACTTAAAGTGCTCAGCGTTCCATATTTGTTTCAACCAAATAGTTCCCACTGTAAATAACCTCTCAGAATGAACTAAATGAGGCACAGCCATCCCATTTCTCCAGCAAGCTGCTTTCTCAGAGCTGCAGAACTAAAACTTCCTTTCCTTTTCATCTCTTTAAAGATTAAAACCAAGAGCTGATCTTTGTATCCTGTTTTGGGTAGCTTAGACTAAAATCATTTCTCTGATGGAGGTGCTCCAACTCCAAGCCCACACTTGCAGTCATTTAGCTGAAGCCTAAGGCAGCGCAGGGAATTACTCCATTGACAGTAATGCAGTTGATGTTAGTACGGAGCCCTGGGTACCTGCTGTGTTGCAGCAATGAAAACAGCTCTGGCTGGTCACATAGAGGCAGTTGTGACACTGCTGAGGTCCATACCCAGGTGACAGAGCAGCAGGAGCTCTGGGTATCTCAAATGAAGAGAACTAAAAACTGAATCAGCAGTAATAAAATACAGCTGTGGGAAAAGAATGATTCTTACTGACTAGAAGGTACCAGAAACAACTCCAGTGTCAAGTATTAATCCATACTTTGTGTGAATTAGAACTGAGTATAGCAAAGGATTAACGCAGATTAAGTGACAGTATGGATACAAGGCACTGCTCCACTAGAAGTGAGACCAGCAGCCCTGCACACACTGCTGTGCAGACATGCTGAGCCCTGCATAGCTGTGAAAAGCCATCCAGGACCGAGACATCCAGGAGAACGCTGAGCTCTGTCCTGTCAGGATTCCTCCATCCTCAGTAGGCAAAGCAGGAATCTCTGTGCATGGAGCCAAGCTCATTCTTGTCAAAGGAGAAACCCTTTCCCTTGTCAGTGTACATTGAGGATGCAAGGATAGCTTGTGTACAGGCCTCATATAGAAAGCTTCAGAAGGGGGCTGAGAACAAACTACTGATAAATGCTTGGAGCATTTCACCTCTGCTTACTGAGAGCTCATACGCTTTTTCTTCCAGTTAATATAGAAACTTATCATACATCTCCCTTCTGCTGTGACTCCCAGCACTTGGAGGCTAATTCTGCTCTTGCCGTTGCTTCCAGCTGCGTTACTAAAGCAGTGCACTGCACTGCAGCAACAGACTGAAGTTTCCCATGGTGGGTGCTGGACTGCTGCTACCAGCACTTACCACCTGACTGCCAGGGAAGTGTCACAACATTCTTCTGGTTCTCTCCCATTTCCCATTCAGAGCTGGTCACTGAGATGGCAGCAATTGTGCCTTCAAGGCTGCCCGCTGTTTCACAGACCGGGTAAGCAATAACGAAGGGCTTTTGTGTTTGAGAAGTGAAACCTGTGAAACCAAACCTCCTGCAAATGTTAGTTTAGAACCTTTAACCAGGACTCTGAATGTTTGCATTCGGTTTTCACATCAAGAGACCTTTAATGAAGATAGAATAAATAGTGTCATGCTGCCCGTAATCGCTGATGAGAAATTAGGTAGTGGAGAACCTGGCAAGCTTATGAAAACTGGGGAAACATTTATTGCCTACGTGTATTAGCAACCATAGTATTTCCTATCTAGAAATATACAATAGGATTAATAGGATCAGGGAGTATAAAAGAGGATGACTGAATAACAACTCCTCAGCCCATAGGTAAATTAATGTAAAAAGGCAGTGATGGGCTTCATTGTCACTGATTCCAGAGCAGGAGATGCAGTTTGGAGAACCAAAACAGTATCATCATTATCCCAAACTTCCACCTTAGTTCAAACAATGGCATTTAGCATCAAGGCAAAATAAACCCGTCCAAAACCAACCCAGAGCTGTTCTGCCCATCTCTTGCACAGCCTGGATTTCTTCACTCCAGGATAAGAGCGATGAACTCTTGTGATGTCTAAAGCATTAAAACTCTAGGGAAAATGAGGAGAACCACTTGAAGTGATGAGCAGGTTTTCATCTAATGGTAGCACTGTCAGCCTTTCAGTCAGCCAACGTAAACACTTCAGCATTAAACTGGTATCAGAGCTCTTCCATACAGCTCTGGAAAGCTCTCTCACCTCCGTCTGCAGGTGAGTTTCTGAATGGGGATATTTAGTCACCGAGAGAACTGGGTAGGACTGTGCAGGCAGACCTGAAGCTTCTACTTAATGTGGTTTCCCTTTCACCACCGATAACCCTTCTGCTCACATCGTGTTGTGCTCCCCCCACGCCCCATGAACATAAATGCTGTCTCAGGTATAGATTCTCCCTCAGACTGCACATAAATGAGGCAGCAAGGTTACCGACTTGGCTTTATGAGCTGCTATCACCATCTGCATTTTCTTCCTTTGCAGACACACCAAAGCCATTTCAACTTTCAACGCACAGCAATAAAAAACTAAACATTTCTTTAATCCAGTCATGGTATCGCGTCCAAGGATATTTACAAACGAGACTAATTATTTTACAGATGAACGTGCTTCCGCTGTTCTAACCTACCACATCAGTATTATTCTCACTCAAAGCACTGTCATGCTTAACGCATGTAACACCGAACAGTGAGGACAGCCGACTTGTTTTAACATTAGCTGCAAAACGTTTGCTCCTGCTAAAGGTTAAGGAACGTGAAGAAAAGATGCATAGTCAGTAAATCAAGGAAACATAGGCACCAATCCACACACACACACTGCTGGAGACCGACAGTGTCAGGACAGTTCCTTGTCTTCTCTCCAGCAGCTATAAAGGACTTGACACACAAGGAGAGGGGTCACAAACAGAGCAGCACATCTGAGTGTCCCAGTTCATATTCTGAGGAATGCAAATACACCAACCCTGTATTATTTGACACCATGTTCGTGGTTTGGTTTTTTAACAAGACAACTGTACCACATAACCATCTATATTTTAGA
Organism: Excalfactoria chinensis; assembly: GCF_039878825.1. Classification (NCBI taxonomy): domain Eukaryota; kingdom Metazoa; phylum Chordata; class Aves; order Galliformes; family Phasianidae; genus Excalfactoria; species Excalfactoria chinensis. The sequence continues at coordinate 5,298,221 of NC_092842.1, read as the reverse complement.
GGTAGCATCCCTCTAGCACTGCAAGGGAAGCTGAAAAGGATTCTCTTGCTCCCTATGTGAACCAGATGGAAGAGACTGATTCTTTTCTGAAAGCAGAACAGATTTCTGGGCTCAGCCATGTTACATCACCACCTTATTTATGAAGTCAGGGCTATAGAAGAGCAGCTTCACCAGGCTCCAAGACCAGCTATGGAAACTTGGAGTACATCAGCCATGTTGGGGGGGTTTGTTTTGTTTCGACTGCGTGATTGTGGAATGAGAAGCTTCCCACAAGGTAAGAGAAACTTACTTTAAAACCTCTTCTTGCTGATCTGTATTGGATCCAAGTTTTACCCTTCTAACCGCAACACTGTTACAATAGCTCGAGGTGGTCATTCTTCAAGACTTAAGGTGAAACTACCACCATGGCCCATTTCTTTCCTATGGCTACAACTGACATTGGCTTTGCTCTTCAAGAAATTAGAACCCCGAATGGTTTTGTTAATTCAATAGTCTGCAGGAACTGCCCGTCCTTGTGGGGGAAAAAGGCCAACAAGCACTATGGGTTACAGCCTGCTCTACCCACCAAGGCTATTCAAGAGGCAGCTCCGCTGTTCCCTCTGAGATCTGGGGAATCACACAGCTGCCCTGCAGAGAGGACAGTTCAGTCTGTGTGCTTAAGACTTCAGTTTCTCTTCAGTAAAAGGAAGCACGTCCAGCTGCTGACGCATCAATGGGCTGCGTTTTGAAACTGCTTTATGAGCTCACTCTTCCAGATGTAATTCTGCTTCTGGAGCATGGAATGGCCTCTGGACACAGGGAGTTTCTAGAACATCCGGTGTTCTATTTACAGGGTGACAGAGTCCTCCCTTTCATTACAGTTTATATCCCTTTATATTCCTGCACTTGATATCATTCTAGACTGTGAAGAGAGCTTATGCAGTAGAGAAAATAGTTTGAGTCTTTAGACAGCTCTTCTCTAGAACACAGGAGAGTCGCAGAACGTGCAGGGTCCTTGCAGTAACCTCTTGATCCACTCAGGATCTGCAAATAAGAAAACACTGTTTAGAGCTGGAGATGCAGATGAACAGAAACGGTGCTGAAATGGACCAACTAAATAGGAATCCTGAAAGTCTGTGTATGTTCAGCACGCAGGATTAACGGAGAGTTCAGAGTCCAACTCTGGCTTGGAATTCCAAGTAATGCCAGCTTAAATCTCATTTCAGCAGGAGACAAAACTGAGGTGAAGCAGTCAATGCTGCACCATTACCTACTCAGCTAAGTGGTCTCAGATAGGAAAAAGTCACACATAACTCAAACAGGAGAAAAACTTGAAGAATCGCAATGCCAGAATTTAGCATCCTTGTTTTTTAAATGAAATTGGATGCATTGCTTGCAGTCTGTAATTCCTTCTTCTTTGTCCCCCTCCAACATGGAGGAAATGAAGGTTACAGCCTCTCTCTTATGGAGGTTTCAGTTCTGCAATTGATCCTTAGGGATGACAGGAATACTCACATCTTATAGAGAGGAAAATTATCCACAGAATTTGGGGCCTAAGCCAGCAGGATGCCCATTTTTTCTTCACTTGTGCTGGATCAATGCAACTTACACTGACATCCCACAGCTGCAGAACTGCATGGTAACTCATTTCTTTAACTTGAATATAAACTGTTGTAGCACTCTGCTCTAGTTTACGCGTTTACCAGCAGCCATAAAACACAACACTAACAAGTTAATTCCCACAGTAGCTATTTTGTAATTAACTTATACCAATAAGGCACGCCAAAGCCAGGACTGCATGCAATGCATCACTAATACCTTCATACAACTGCCTGAAAGAGAGAAGTCAGTGAACTTAATTCAGGTCTTTATGCAAATAAGATGTAAGAATACAGAGTCTTGCCCTTTTGGGCCACAGGGATGATTTACCTTCTGGGGTTGGATGCCGTGCAATGCTGTCGTGAAGCAAACACCTCCTGTATACCAAACTCTGACAAGACTGGTAGGTTAGAAAGCACCTGTGAAAGGACAAGTTGTTTTTAATCACAAAGCTTTGGGTTTGATTGGTAACCTGCTCACACCCCCTGCCCGCAGGCTGGCTGGGTTCTGTTCCCAACAGACCTCACCTCCTGAGATAAGGGCAGTGTGAGCCACATCGAACACAAGAATTGATAGTTTATTCGTTCAGGTCAGTGAACCTTCACAAGCACACGTAATTAATAAGTCCAAAACCCAGCTTTCTAGGGAAAAAAAAGTTTCATCATTGGCCACAGAACTGTAGTATACAGTAGGAGAGGCAAAATGTCCCACAGCCACTGCACAGAGAAGAAGCACAGTGTCTCCAACTGAAAGCAATGACCATTTAGCCAAAGCAGCTCTTAGTTCTGTTAAGTATATGTGGGAAAGGCTTTTCTAAAGTGACAGACAGCTGCCACGCTAAGGCACCAGGGACCAACAGCATCCTGATACCTTGATGCAGAAAGATTTTCTTTTCTAGATATTCCAGAATGTCTGACTTCTCAGCATAGCTGCTGCCTATCGTTTGCACTTTGTTTTCAGTGCTGAAGCAACTACAGCTCTTTCATGTGCTGCTCCAATGGATGATGTCTCCTTCATTTCCCATCCTTCCCCCCGCTTTCTCCCTGTCCCATCCTTCTCCCTGCTTGAAGAAGAGTTTAATGATCCAAAGCATTTTATTTTGATAGCGGTGTACTGCTAAGAGATCCAAGTCCAAACTATGGCATCTTCTCCTGCAGGGATGAGGACAGATAAGAGCCAGCAAAAAAAAACCCCAACAAAGCAATTAATTGCAATATGGCAACACACATCACAACTTCTTACTCCAAAATGACCAAGTATTTCATGTTAGCCATTTAAACGTGTTTAATTCACATAGGGGAGGAAAGGGAAAGGCAAAAAAAAATCCTAAGAACGGATTACCTGAGCCAAATATGTCCATTGGAGCAGACTGCCTGTTTGCGATCAGTGAATGGCAAGATCTCCTTGCACAAGCTGCAGTGCTCTGGAAAAGTCTGTTTGTTCATTTTCTTTAAGATATGCCCAATCAGCACCTGGGAATACACAGCAGTCAGCATCACTTATAGCAAGACAGCTGCTTACTGAAAGGTAGAGGAGTCTCTCAGGATGCAGTGATTTTAGAACGTGATACAGGATGCAAAGACCTATCCACTTCACTGAACCATATAAAGAAGTAGAAACATAAGGCTGTCAAAGAGACATTAATTTATCCTTGCTTTATCGTGATCTCCTGGATTAATCTGCCCTGTGCTAAAGGGGTAAGAATGTAAAAGCAACAGCGTTAGGTTAATTGTAAATGTAAAAGCCAATTGATGTTGTAGCACTTTAGAAGATGTTAAAAGAAATCTGTCTTTGTCATTTCAATGTAAACTTTGTAAACCACATCCCAAGAACCTTTACAATGTGACAGCAAACCCAATAGATAAAATAGAATGTGGAAGTCAGCTTTTAATCACTGTAGGAAGTAGAATCTTAAGCCTTCGATTCGTGGTAATTGGGTACTAGAAAAACGCTTTCTTAGTGAATTACTGAAGAGCTCACTGTGTGCCCTGCTTGCTCTTAAGTCCAGCAGAGAACCCCACACTGCATCACTAACAGAAAGTGCCTGCTTGTCCTTCTGAATGCATTGCAAAGGTTGGTTCTTACAGCTGAAATGGGTTGAGAATTTGGGTACAGAAGTGTTGTTCTCTGCTTGTACAAAGAGGCACAGACAAGTGTGAGCCAATCTTGTCATTGAGTCTTAAGAGCAGGGAGGCTGAGGGCCTCTTTATTGTACCTGATCCAGATGTCAGCATCTGCATTTACACTCCCTCTCGTTCCCTAATTTCAAGGAAGCACTAAGATGTATGCACTATAGGAGCTGTCTAGTGAGGATTACGTGCTTACAGTTCTCCTTCCCACCCAAGCTGTGTTCTCATTTAAGGTCGTGGAAGGGGAAGAAAGAAGCAACTTGTAACACCAAATCCCCAGAGCATAGAGGTGCACTTACTCGTGCTGTTCTGTCATCATATCCATCATCGGACATTAAGAAATCACAGACTCCTCTGGTGGGAATACTGGTGTTTTCTGTAATCCATGTGTGTAGATAAACTTCTCCCAACACCCGTTTCATGTGTTCTCGTGTCAAATGCATTTCTACCGCCTCAATCTGTGCCTGTATTTCAAGCAGCTTTTCTTCCATTGGCTCGCGGCCTCCTACGTCATTCGACTGAGGAAGAGAATCATCTGCAGTGTCATCTATGTCCATACCTTTGCCTGTGTCGCACAGGCTCTGCTTGCTGGCTTGTTTAGAAGTTCCTTCCTCTTGATCATCTTCAGTGCTGCCCATTCCAGGGGAATCAGATATCAGGATTTTTGCATCCTCGTGTGAAGGTTTCCATATCACCTCCGAGGGAGCTTTCTGCATTGACTGGTATAAAATCCTCAGGAGAAACAGCTTAAACCTCCAGAAATAAGTAGCCCCACAGCTCTCAATCTTTTTATCCAGGGCTTCCTGTAAAAATTGAGGAATATGCTTATCCTTCAGGATTTTCCAGCGGACCAGATCTGTCAAGTCCACTTGACGGAAAAGGTTCTGAACGGAAGATTCCAAGAGCTGTGCAGCTGCCTCCTCAAAAGTCTTAAGGGTAACGAACTGAACTTGGTAGTTTTTGTTAACGGGGTGAAGGCCGTTAGTCATACCCTCGGTTGTAATAACTGCTAAGTATGCACCGCAGGGGCTAACAGCTATTCCGTGAGTCCTTACAGAGCCAAACACTTCCGAGAGCTTAATCAGCTGGTGCTCAAACTTTAAAGCAACGTCTGTAAAGATAGGAATCAGCTGCCTTACCTTTCCATCGTTGGAGCACGTATACACTGTGCCGTTCTGTTTGTCCGCCGTCATAGATACAATTGGCAAAGAATGTAGCCCTGTCACGTGGGAATTATGGACATTCAGACCTGCCTTGGATATCAACAGAAGACACCAAAACACGTAAGATCCTCTTGCGGCCACCACTAAGCTACAACTACATTTCTGATAGGGATGGTAAAGAGGAATACATTTGATACTATGCACGGGCAACTGGTCCATTTCTTGCCATAAGACTATGGGCTGTCTGAGAGTAAAGTAGCCTTTGACTGCTTTTAGATTGACGGGAAGGATTTTAACTGGTCCGAAAGCACTCCCTACAATAAGTCCACTCATCTTTCGGTTGTTATGTTCATATTCCCACCAAGACAGGACACTCGGAGAACTTATTCCAGACTCTATGGTATTGCAAGAAGTAATGGATTCCTTACCCAGAAAAGGAAGCTGAAATTGCCAAACCGCAATGTTACTGTTTTCAAAGAGCACTGCTAAGAGCACGCTGCCAACATCCCGGCATTCGTTGTTATGTTTAACCTGCTGAGTGGTACAGATACCCGACCACTCCATGCGCACTGGGGTTTGCATGCTGTGCCGTCGTTGAAATTCAGAGAAGTCTTCTAATTCTCCTCTGGGAGTGTCAGCCTTGGTCAGTCTGTAACTGGCTTCGTACAAACGCTCCCCATAGATTTCCGTCAGGTCCACCAGCTGAACCCACTGCAGCCTGTTGAGGTTTGCGTGGATGGTCAATCGATTGTCCATGGTTAAAGCTGCAAGCAGGCACCTTCCATTGGCATCACAGCCCAGTGGTGACCAGCTGGAATACTTGAATCCTCGCATCGGTGGCAGTGATTTTCCCTCCGGATTGAACACACGATCCAGCATAAAAGTTTGACTAACAGTCGGATCCACGGAATTGGCAAACTTCTCTTTGCATTCTGCTACCTCCTTTTTCGGGCCAACCTGAAAGATAATAACAACAAAAAACACAACCCTTTAGGTTTGGAATGTTATTTTAAGAAGGCTTTTTTTGGAATGAATTGCCATCGGATCGTTTGAGTTGGAAGGGATCTTTAAAGGCCATCTGGTCCCATTTCCTGCTATGAATAGGGACACACACAGCTCAGTCAGGTGCTCAGAGCCTGCTCCAGCCTGAACCATCTGAAACAGAGCGTTTCTATCACAACCTGTGCTACAGTGCTCAAGCTAATAGTTCTTTGATCTCAATCTTGGTGACTGAAGCTTCTTGTTGGCCAAAATCTGTACAAGATCTGACTTAGAATCATTAAGGTTGGAAAAGACTGCAAAGATTGCAGCCCACCGTCAGTGTTCCCTTTGAGCTGTGTATCTCCAGGACTTTGGGCTTTTGAATCTTAGTCTGTTGAACCAAAGCTGTCCACAGGGGGATTTCTAATAACACTGAGAGTGGAGTAATGTGAAATACGAGGTGCTTGATGTAACCTCAGGTGTTGTTTTGGAAGTGATAATAACAGTAATCAGAGTGACACTGACAGGTCGATTAGTGCAGGAGCTGACTGCAGTGTGGGCTGAGGAGCTGAGCTGCTCCCTTTAGAAGAACAAAGCAGCTCCTGCTGTGCAAACCTTTCAGCTCCAGCAGCACCACGAGCAGCATTTCCACTCGGAGCAGCACTCGGCTCTCACTGTCGGTGCCGAAGCCATTCTCAGAGCAGCAGCTCGTCCTTGGAGCCGCACTGTACGCCGTCCCCATACGACGCTCCGACCCCCGCATTGGGGGAGCCTCCCAGCGGCTCACCTTCAGCGTGCAGGCGCTGCCGGGCGCGGGCACTGCCGTGCGGTGGATGACCATCTCCTGCCCGCCGCTCTGCACGTCGCTCAGCTGCTCCAGCACGGCGATGCTGCGGGCCGTGCTCACCGACACCCGGTGGTCCTCGGACCAGGCCAGCGGCTCCAACCCGCTGACCCCGTGCTGCAGCCGCACCGCCGGCTCTCTCCTCACCGCCGTCAATCGGAACCCGGCGCTGGCCGCCGCCTCCTCCACCAGCGAATCGAACCCAAGCGGCGGCTCCTCCTCCCCCGCCGCCGGCACTGACGGGCTGCCCCCGCTCTCCGCCGCCGCCATCTTACCGCCGCCTCACGGCCGCCCCGTCCGCAGCGCGCATGAGCCGACGCAGCGGCCTAAGGCCCCGCGCCGCGCGGTAGGGCTGTCCCGGCGCTGCCTGAGCGCGGCCGCCTCGGCGCGATGGAGGACGGCGGGCCGCTGCTCCTCAACCTCGGCTCGGCTCCCAGGCGGGTGGGTGCGCTGGGCGCTGCTGCCGGTCCTGCTGTGTGAGCGGGTTGATCGGGAAGGGAACCGCGGGGCCGGAGCGGTGCGTGCGCCGGGGGGAACGCGGGGCTGCGAGGGCGGAGGGGGCGGCGTGGGGCACCGTCCGGAGGTGCGGAGCTGAGGGACGGCGCGGCGGGCAGCGCTTCGGCCTGCGAGTCTGAGAGGGCTTTTCCGACCGCTGTGTCTCTGTGTGTGGGTACATTGGGGCAGAGTCGCTCCGCTGTCAGCGCTCTGAGACCCTGCGGGTGGAAGGGCTGCGTTTGGGTCGGTCGGTGTCCGTGGGTAAGTGAGGATGGGCTCCGCTGGTGGAGCGCGGCACCTCCATAGAGCGGGTCGGGGGGAGCGTGAGGAGGGCTGGGGGCTTCGGACGGGATAAGGCCGGATGAGGGAAGCGCGGAGGTCGGAGCGCAGCCTGAGTTGGGGTGTCTCAGCCGGGTGTGAGGCTGCAGAGCCGCGGGTGGGAGTCGGGCAGTGTGTGCTGCGATAGGCTGAGCTGAGAAGTTCTTTAATGCCAAAGAACGGGAAGAAGCAAGCGGAGAAAATGAGTAATGCTTGAGAACGGCCCGGTTCGTAAGGGAAAAATGTGCAGGTGGAAGTGGGGAAGAGATCTGCACGTGTGTGAGACAGCCTTTGAAAAAGGGCTGAGGAATAGGACTTAGGTACAAAGGAAGCAATGTTAGTTTCCTTCCTCACTGTTCCCGGAGGGAAAAATCCTTCTTCAGATTGGAAGAGAAGGAAAAGAGTCCAATTGTGGTAAAAGAAAAAGAGCTCAGAAATGTTGAAAGGTGGCAGAAGTTGGAGTGAAGGATGGGGTTCTGCTTCCTGAGAGAAATAAAGGATCCCTATGAGCTTGTTGTTATGATGTGAGGACATTCGCAGAGCTTTTGAGGATGCTTTCTTTTTGTAGCTAAACAGTTTATTTATGACTACCTCTAAAAATCTACCTTTGTTTCTTTAATTGAGGTGCAGAGGGGATCAGTTTTTGGCCTAATATTTCTGTTGTTCACTGTGAGATACGGTACCGTTTACTTAATCCTCCTTCATTAATGCATCCTTGCTCTCTGGTTTGTTTGCTAACATCAAAGCAGCCTAATGCTCTGAAAAGAAAGCTCCAGTCGTCACCACATGGAAACCCACCTCTGAAACGTAAACCTAAGCCATCAGTAAACAACTTCAAGAAGCGTGCTGCAGAGACTGGCACCAGGGAAAAGGGAAGCTCATCAAAAAGATCTCTTCCTAAGAAGCAACTGACTGCCGACCAAAATGAAAGCCAGAAAAGCAAACTTTTCATTAAGACATCCAGCCTGTTTAGGAACAACCCTGATATCCCAGAAATCCACAGGTATCTTACAGCAACGACAACGAATTTCAGTGCTTGAAATTCACAGTCTTCAATTCTAGCCCTTGCTTGGGCAAAGCAATTGCCTGGCATTTGGTTTCTTTGCTTTCTATGTGAAATACCAATGTGTAACCTATAACCGTACTGTAATGCTTTGCTTTGTTTCCCCCCTAACTCAGAAAAGCAGTGCAGCAGGTGCAAGAAAATGTTTTCACCACAGACTCTTTTGGCCAGTTGGACCTTCATCCACACCTGGTGAGTGTTATGGAGGCTTTGTGCCTTTGTGCTGTGTGAGTGGGGTTGCCTTTTGGAAGATGAGAGATGTGCTTATATTGGCAGTTTGGGCAGACTTAGCAGTGCTCTGATTGTGTTGCAGTCTCTTAGCTCAGTGTGCTGACCAGTATCCTGACATATCTGGTATTTCATGTTGTACTGTAATTCTGATCAACTGGGAGAAGGATTTTGAGGATGTTGGAACTTTTCCATTTGGTTGCCCTGGGTTAGTAGACAATGTGTTTTCTGGTTTTTGCTTTCTCTTGTGCTACAGAAGTAACAAAAAAGACAGTTTGGCAACAAAACCTGTTTACTCCTGTTTGTTCTTTCTCCAGATAGCCACAATAACTACTGTTTTGAAGATATCTAATATGACCAGGTAAGGAAATCCATATGAAAACATCACATCACATTTCACTAACTCTTAAAGCCAATCATATGTGATTGTTTCATTACTTATAATTGGCTTGTGAAAGCAGCAGTTACTGTTTAGCTGACCCACTTTCCATGGAGTTTCTTTGACATTTTGGGACAATAGATGACTTTTTAGTTACATAGCAAATCATTGTCATGAGTAGAGATGAAATCTCAGAGTCCTAGCTCCTTATATAGTACTTATATCATAAAATCATCCTTTTTTTGTGGTTTATCATACCTAACATGTATCTGTAGGCTTTCCTCAAAAGCCACCTTTACTGGCGTAGCTATACAGCAGAGATGAACATGTAGAATTAGGGTTAAGCAGTTTTGAAACAGTCATTGCATGTTATAACATTAAGTTTCTGTGCTCTCTTGCATCTGTATTTCCTGACCTGTTTTGTTGGTTACACAGTGTTCAGAAGCAAACAATTCCTGTGCTCCTGCAAGGCAAAGATGCTCTAGTGAGATCTCAGACTGGTTCAGGTCAGTGTTTAATTGCCAGTTTCCATTCCTAGGGCATTTTAAGTTGGATGTGAAATAAAGAACCGCAACATCATGTTCCTAGTACAGCTTATAAGAGTGACAGGCTCAGAACCCTGGGGTGGGACTGCTGTGGCACAGACAGATGCTGTGCAAACTTCTGTAATGACACAGTGCACAGCGGTGGGACTGAATGTTGATGTGCAGCTGCCAGCTATTGCACATGGGCTGGTTCCAAGGCTCGTGCTTGGGATGCAAGTCCAGGAGGCCAATGGAGCTAAGCAGCACACTCTTATCGAATAAACTTATGTGCTTGCTCTACAATTAACTGCCTTGATGTCACATTTTCTTGAGTGGATGGAAATATTTATTTAGATGGCTTCTGCCACCTCTCCTTTTTAATTTAACCCTTAAGTGAATGATCTGCCAGTTTTCCTTACTGGAAACATTCTACTTAGTTAAGACTTTCCCAAGTTCTGACTTCAGTTTAAGAATAGTGGGGTGAATTATACTGTTATTTTCTGGAGTACCATAATTTCCTTTTGTTTTCTTGGATACTCTTCTAATTTTCTTCCATTTATGAAGGTAAAACTCTTGCCTATGGAATTCCACTTGTACAGTCTTTGCAAGGAATGAAATCCAAAATACAGGTAAGTGCAACAAGGTGTATTTGGTTTTGATAGGAAGATTAATAAAGAATTCCATCTGTTACCTTGAAGTCATCAGTGTCTATTTTTGTAACAAAGATCAAGCAGTCTCACTTTATTTGTGAATGTGGCTTATGTGATTGTGCTGTACTGCTGAGGTACAGGTGATGTAAGAAGAATGTAGATGTTCTTACATCTAAAGCATTTCACATTCACTTTTACATCATGCAGCAGCTAAATGGGCTATATTGTAAAGGTTGAAGCAGGTGGAGTGCAGAAGAGGCAATCTGCCATCATTTGTGCATTTTATGGAAAGTCTTCAACCCATAAAAAAGTTGGGGTGATGCTTTTCCAGCCCATGGAATTAATGGGTGTAATGGAATAAATTCTAGTATGTGGAGTAAAGTGTTGGGTATGACTGTGGGGGGGCGTCAGAGAAGAGAAGAGGTGACAGTGAGGTATTGAGATTGGAAAAAGTATTTATCATTTATTTCTTTTTTAAAGGGGAGGGGAATAGCTCAAACTGTGGTATACAAGCTTGTACTAAAACCCACCAGAATTTGCTTTGTCAGCTATTAGATGTTAATAGCGGAAATGCCATGTATATTAGCACTGCCTTCTTCTTAGTAGTCTTCTCTGTTTGCAGCGAAGTGATGGGCCTTATGCGCTGGTGTTAGTCCCAACAAGGGAGGTAGGTGACCCCTTTTCCTTTCAGTCTCACTGAGAGTTTGAATGTAGGGCAGTTGTGGATCCACAAGAGCCTAAAAACTCTTAGGAAACATTTGTCCTTTTGTCCTCACAGGAAGAAAGTTCACTCTCTTGACGTGTGTTGGCACTTTTGCTTGCTGCCATGCTGAAATAAGTTGTAAGAAATCTCTAAGGATTTCCATGCAGTTAGATAGCAATTGACAAGACTGGAGAAACTCCCTAGTTCAGTGCATGGGAAGGAGAAGCTTGTCCAATTCATGCAGGGGTTGTAAGTAAAGCCATTGAAATTAGCTTTGCACGTGCATAAGTTTATACAAACACATTGTTTCTAAAGCCTCTCTTTCAAATACATAAGTGAATGCTGAAGAGGAGGCTATGAACAGTTGGTTTCTCCACTGAACTGTCTTCTGTCTGATTTATATGATTTGCAATTGCCAAGGCAATTTCAGAGGAAGGTATCAACCTATTTCTTTTTGTGCATGAAATAATAACAACTTCAACGTGGAGAATTGATTACAGGTATCCAGTTTGGGTCACAGTATTTCATACAGGCTGCAGTGCAATATCTCACCTCAGTTCCACGTAAGGAGAAGGATCTGAAGCTATTTTAAATTTTTACTGCAGTAAGCTCACTGCCTTGCTAGGATGCTCCATGAATACTAAGCATGTAGGAAACTGCTCATGTTGAAAGCTTGTTTAAAGAGCTTCAATTAAGTGCACTTATGCAGATAACTTGTAATTGCAATTGGTGTCACTTTTACTTTCCATTAAAGGCAATGGCCTTTCTTGAAAGCTCAGCAAAGGTCAGAGCATTTAAAAAAGCTTTTCTCTCATAACTAAGCCCTGGTCACTTACTGGTGTGCCACCACTGCCATTCTCAGTCTTCCTCATTGCTGAACATCTGTTGGGCAGCACATGGAGCACAATGGTGAAATGCTTCTTTATCCAGACTTTTGGTGACTTGCAAGCTTTGTGTGACCCATCTTTGTTGTCCTTACTGGGAAATGAAGAGGTAGTAAGATCCAGCAGTGTGATCGTTCTGTGGGCAGGGAAGGCAATAATGTGGCCTTTCCTGACTGCTCGAAGACAACTTGTTTTAACCTCTGGGCTCTGCATTTCCCCTTTTGTAGCGATTTTCTTCCAGGAGTTGCAGAGCTTTCCTTTTTACTCTTCCAGCTGAGCAAAATCTTCTGTACCTCCAACTTATTTTCTCCCTGGGCCATTTACAGAGGCCAACAGATGTCTGTGTAGTCCTCAGAGCTGCCTTGTGAACCTGAACCAATAGAGAGGTTATTGAACAGGTGCAAATATAATAGAATTAATCAAGGTAATAGGCAACTAATTAAAAAAAAACAAACAACAACACTCTTCAAGGATGGATTCTGGAAATAGATGTGAATGCATTATCTTACAGATTTTGTTGTGTCTAAAAGGGGACTTAGTGTCCATTAACAGGCTTTCTCAGAACTCACTTTCTTAATGTTGATTTCCTCAGCTTGCACTCCAGACTTTTGATACGATACAGAAGCTACTCAAGGTAAGGATTCAATTCCATGTTGGTTTTTTTTGTTTGGTTGTGTTGTTTTGCTTTCTTTTTCCTTGGATCATCTTGGAAATGCTTACAATGATGCAATCCATTTTGCTGATAATTACTGGACTGATGGGTTTCAGATGGGGAGTAGAAATTATTTTGCCAGTTGAAAAGCTGGAGAAGTCAGAAGTCTTTTAGAAGCCATTAAATGGTGATGTGTTCCTTTTTGCTGAGGCAAAGTGTCTTACAATGGGGTTAGAACGTATCTAAATGGTTTATCTGATCCATATTCCTGTTCCATCTTCTGGTTTTCCTTGAAGTAATTACAAACTTTCCAAATCTTTTTTACTGCTGGAATTAGTATTTGGTTGTATCCTGGTGAGGTTTAAAGTACTTTAGTCTTTCATAGTAGTTGTGAGTTATGTTGAGCAGTCTCTTGGTGTGGAATTTGGATCTTTTAATACTGGGCAGTAGCATTCTTTCATGACCTCAAGCAATTGAAAATGGCCTTCAGCTACGAAGTCTGATTGCTGCCCCTCTCCCCTCTGATTATTTTGCTTGGTTACATATAATATGTCATAACTATCAATTGTCACTGTGACCCAAACCAGAAGATTTAGATCACGATCTGACTGGACAACTGGAGAGTGTAATTTTCTCGGGTAATTACCAAGGGAGAAAACCAGTTGATCTCTTTTTGGCAGAGATGATATTGTATGGATCTTGCTTAGACATCCTTCTTATTTTAAGCCTTCCAAAGGAGTTCTTTTTGCTGGAAACTGTTTTGTTGGAGTATTTTTAGCAAGCAGTGACCCATGCAAACTTAAACTTATTGACCGGTCACGCATTTGTGCAATCCTTACAAGCTGTGCTCTGTGTCTGTCCTGCATTTCTTCTCAAGCGAGGCAATGACAGCCCTGTGCTTTGATTATCTCCCCTGTAAATATTGGGCAGTGTTGGATTTGATGAAGAGCTGGGCCTCATTAAAGTAAATGGCAAAAGCTCCTGCTAGTAGCAATGAGACTGGCATTTTATGTGCAGACATGGTGACTGTGTGCCTGTAGAGCTGTGTACATACAAATAAACTTGATAGATCCTGTGTCTTTCTTAAGTCTTCCTTGGCCGCAGGAGGATATTGCTTGAAGGCAAGATGAAGAAATAGCAACGTAGCTTGTCTTTGAACATTTAGACTACATGGGGAGAAGGAAAAGAAATATTATTATGTGTGTGGAAGTGGTGCAAAGATGATTTCACTTCTATCTTCCTAGACAATGTGGGGAGTAAGTTACATGCCTAGAACTAGAGGTGCCATTGATATTTAGCTGTGGGTGAGATAGTGCATGTAGATTGTATCTGTTAGATCAAATCAGGCACGCTCTGCTGCCAGCCCTGTCTGTTCTCTTTTTACCAAGAAGAATAACTTTTTGATTAGACTCTGTTTTCTTTATGAAGAAAAACCTGTGTTGCTCTTGGTTTTCCTTTCTGTAGCCATTTACCTGGATTGTGCCTGGAGTGCTTATGGGGGGAGAAAAGAGAAAATCAGAAAAAGCCAGGTAGGAAGCCAACTTCTTAAATTGCATTTTGGGTTCTTCTGCTCTCCAGCCTTTTTAGCTGTTGCTCTTCTTTGGAGTGCTTTTCTTACTGAGCAAGGGAGTTGTGGGTTTGGTTCTAGCTGTGATCCCCCTGGATCTTACACAGATACGGTGGCTGGGTCAGCAGGAAGCATTCGCTTTCCTCAGTTGGATCTATTTCTAAAGTGTTGATGAGCCTTCTGAGAAGATGAGCTCCTGTGTCAGTATTTTTTCCTCTTCTGACAAACACTTATATTTGCTTACCACCAAGTGCTGCCTGTAGTATTTGTTACGGGGGAAATTGGTTTCTGGAGAAGAGATTTCCTGGGTGTTAAAAACCTTTCTTTTCCCTTTTCAAAAATTGAACTGTAAGCCAGTAATCCAGAATGGAATTTTCATTTGTCTATGTATAAGCATATACACAGAAGGAAGTTTACTCTTGACAGTAAAACATACTCGATTTGAAGGAAAACCTGGCTTGCATGCTGTAGATGTTTTAATATTACTGATGTTTCTTTCCACCTTGTCTGTATCACTGAGTGCACTGCTGTGAATATCAGTGATGGTTAAAGGTGGAAGTGGGCTGTGCAAGGAATTCCTGTTTTTAACAGTAAGAAAGTACTATTCTGCTCATCTTACTATGGTGATGATTTTTCCTCTTTAGGTTCCGGTTCCTCATTCCAGGGTCCTATTCCAGAGTTTCTGGTGATCTGTGTCAGTTTTTCTCTTTTTTTAATGTTGTGGTTTTGGTTTTGTTTGTTTTCTTCTTTTTAAATCAGATTACGGAAGGGGATAAATATCCTTATTTCAACTCCTGGTCGCCTGGTTGATCACATCAAGTCCACGAAATGTATTCATTTCCGTCGCATTCAGTGGCTGATCATTGATGAAGCAGACAGGTAAACTTACAGATGTTTAGGTACAGAAAAGAATGAAGTTACATCCTGCATCTACATGGATAATGCATTAAAAAATAATGAATATCTTCAAACCGTTCATTCTCAATGGCCTCGGTCAAGCAGCAGATGCGTGAGGTTTGGAAGAAATGTCCTTTTTGAACAGATGATTCTACTGTTATTCAACAACAGAGATTCTCTCAGTGTCTTCTGACATATCTTACTCTGGCAAAACCTGAAGATGAGGCGTAAAGGTAGATGGGCTAAAGATCTGTTTAGCTCTAGCATTTCTGCTGTTTTTAATTGGATTATGTAGGCTTAAGACTTTCTTCTCATTCCTTCCTTACAGCATCTTTTGTCACTTCTGTTGCTTTTGTAGGATCCTGGACCTGGGCTTTGAGAAGGATGTAACTGTGATACTTAATGCTTTAAATGCTGAGAGGGAAACACGTCAGAATGTCCTGCTCTCAGCCACACTCACCGAAGGTAGGTTACAGACAGATGGTCAGCTTGTTTAGCTGAAAAGTTCACAGGGAACTGCAAAATATTTGTGTCTTACTAAATTACAGCCCAGCAAGAAGCCCTTTGCTGAAGTGGAATAATGCCTATTGATTTTATGGGGTTTATGACACTTCTTTGTTGCTGGAATTTCTGTCAGTGTGTTTATGTATATGTCACACACATTCCAGAGCCACAAACCTGGCAAGCACTGTTATTTTTAATGTTATTTCTTTCCTTACATATGCGCTAAGGCAAAGAAAACCTAAGGACAGGGCAGGACAGTTGCTGTGTTGTTTGCTCTGTATCTCACAGTCAATCGCTTAGGGTGGAATTGAGCCAGGCCTAGTGACTCTTATGCTCTTGGTAAATGCAAAGTAACACAGTTGGCTGAAGTAGGGTCTTGTGATACTTTTGGTGGAGTCCGCAGCAATTATGTTTGGATAAGGCCCAAAAAATCTGAAGTTTATATAAGTGTTTTCTCTGTGTTTGAAGCATTACGTGTTAGTTCCTTGCCCTTTGCTGTTTTTCGCTGGAATTGCATTGTTGTGTGATCACCTTCCCCAGCAGCACACCAGATTGAGCCTCATGTATTTTTCATTTCCTGTGGTTTAGGAGTAACACGGTTGGCTGATATCAGTTTGAATGATCCCATCAGAATTTCCATAGCAGATGAAATCCGGAAGGGGCTCAAACCAGTGTTACAAACAGAAAAAGAAGCTAATAGTTCCTCAAACTCTATGGACCAGGAAAACTTTGCTGTTCCAGAGAAGCTTAAGCAGTATTTCGTGATGGTCCCCAGCAAATTGAGGCTTGTCACGTTAGCAGCTTTTATCCTAGAGAAATGCAAGGTGAGACTCTTGTTTGCATTTATGTTATTAAGTAGCCTTTTGCTCATTTCAACTCCTACATCTCTTAGTCTGTCAGGGTTAGCATGGATTACGTATAAAGCTGTGAACTTATGTCTTTCATGCTGACAGGGAGGTAATTTCTTCAGTGGCTTAGCTTTTGGTTTCAGACTCCTTAATGGATATTTCTGGGTAATTGTATCTACAGAAGAGGAACTCCTGTAGATGCCCTGAGGTCTTGGAGCTGGGAGAGGCCTGTGGGAAATGGTTAAATGCAATCTTCTTGTTTTCTTGCAGTATGAAAAGCAACATAAGATGATCATCTTTTTCTCCAGTTGTGAACAAGTGGAATTCCACTACGAGCTCCTTGTTAATGTCCTTTCAGGAGAGCTGGAGTCTGAACAACCGAAACGTTCATCTGTCTCCTCTGTGCAATTAGAGTTTCTACGACTGCATGGCAACATGGGACAGGAAGTAAGCATTATCAAAATGGCAGGATATGCAGTTTTGTTCCTTATTCAATGTGATTTATTTTGTGGTTATTTTTGGGAGGAGGGCAGAAGAGAGGACAGCGAATCGTTTCACCTCTAGGGGCCTCACTCTTCCATCTGCTAATGAGAATAAGGATATTGTCCTACTTCTGAAAAGTACTTTGGTAGCTATATCCTAAAAAGCTGAAGAGGAAAGAGGTACTATTTCAGCAGGCTGAGGTTCATTATTCCCAGTGGGCATGCTTAAACCATTTATGTATCCATGCTTCTTTTTCATGCAGCCACAAAATACTTTTGATGCCAGAGGCAAACTTCATCCAAGCCCCAAAATGTTACTACATGATAAGTTGACCCCCATTAGATGAGAATGGAGTAGTTTGGCATTGATTTTAAAGAACAGTGTCTTGACAGGCTACTCTTTTTGCTGGGCTGGAATAATAGCAAGATAATGATGATTATCCCAAAATAAATGGGTTTTAGCAGGGTGGGCCTGGATGATGAATTTGGAGTTTGCTGCAGGGAGCCGAGAGGCCAGAAGAGCACCAAATAAGCTGTCACTGCAGTGTTTTTCTCAATAACTGAGGGAGGTCCCTTGAAACTTCAGCACCTGATCTTGCCCTCAGCCTGTGTTAGAGAGAGCTGCTGCTCCACTCTGAGCTGCACAGCGGAGATGGTAAATGAATAGAGCTTTTCTGATGAAGCAAGAGGTGAAGAGCCATTGTTTTTCTCACTCATTCCCATCCTGTGGAGACCAGAAACATGTGCTTTGCTGTCCCTGCATTCTGGCCTTTCCTCAACCTGCCTGTCTGAGCGAGTGAGCAGGCCTGGTCTGGCCCAACTCTACCCTGACCAGCTGTTAAGGCAACAGAACACCACTAAGTAGCTGGCACCAGGGGAAGGGTTTTGCCTTTTTAGTACCCAGTGTGTAATTAGTGCTTGATGTCTTCAAATTAAGAGCATTAATGGAGCTAAATTGTGGATCCCATATGGTACTGCTGAGCACGGCTGCTGTCATTGTCAACAAGATACAGCGTGCTCTCTTCTTTAATTTTTGTCAGCAGAGGGTTCAGCATGTCAGCAAGGCCCAAGTTTCCCTTTTTTCCTAGAACAATAAGTCTAGCTGGGAGTCAAGTGTGTAAAGCTGTTTCTGTATCATCAACATAGCAGGCTGTTCACTTAGCCCCTAACTCTTAGGAGGAAAGGTTGGAGCATGGAGGGTGAGGATATTCTGGAAGAAAGAGGAAAAGGGCTCGAGAAGATGAGAATAGTATGTTAGAAGCCAGAGACAATCTGAGCTCTGGAAAGGACAAGAGTAAATGAAGTAAGATCAAAGAAGGGTGAGTGTACAGTTGTTTCTTACAGCTGGGGTGGGCAGAAGCAGCTGAATAGGTGTTACTGGCAAATGTGAAGACCAAATGCTGTTGAGGCCTTCAGTTACTGGTTGTTAGAGGTTGACTGATGTGACAGCAAATATGTCTGTAATGTCACGTGGGACTCTTGGCAGGGCAGTGTGGTGTCTGGGGCTGTGGGCAGCCTTACCTTGGAGACTGACCTCAGTTTAGAAGTGGAGTAGCAGGAATTGTGTTGGTATGGATTAGAGGTGGGGATACAGCTTTGGAGCTGATTCCTGGGTCCCATCTCAGTGTCGTCAGTCCTGGTTTTCAGGAGCCCATGGGGTGGCCCTTATGGGTGCAAGGGCCCTCCTCATTGCCGGGGCCACAGGAGGGTGCCCAGGGGGGAGGGAGGCTGCCTCAAAGGCTGGGAGCCCACCTCCTCCTTGTCTCAGCCCAGGAGTTTCTGACCAAGGTCTCCTTTCCCTTGTCCTGTTGCTTTGGAAACTTATCCAATGGTTCTCATGTGCAGCTGAGCATCTTCAGGACTTAATGATCTGATTTGATCAAGAGCATTTAGGTTTTTGCCCCCTTGTGCTGTCCTGAACATGCATCTGTACCATACTTTTTCGTTTGAGCCTGATTGCTCTTGAAGCTAGACATGAGAGAGGCTGAAATAGGCATAGCTGTTACTCTAGTTAATTTGCTTTGAGGTTGATTGTGATGTGCATACATATTATTCATTTTTTCTGTTCTAATCCTCTAGGAAAGAACAGAGGTCTTCCAGGAGTTCCTAAAATCCAATACTGGCATCTTACTTTGCACTGTAAGTATCTTAGTCCCTTTGCAGCACCTTGCTAATGGGCCTGCCTGGTAATCTAATGGTAGAACAGAGGACTTGGCACTGGACTGTAATTCCAGCTCACTGCCTGACATTGAGGAAGGTCATCTCCTTTTCTGCATCTCACATGTTAAATAAGGGCTGGTGCCCTCTTTGCAAACTATTGCATGATCTTTTGCAGTAGGGCACCATATGCAGGAAAAAAAATGTGTGCGTCTTATACAAGAGCCTCCTCCGAGTACATTGCATGGCCGTATGTCTGCAAAAATCTGTTCATTTGAAGCTGGAACCTTGCCCTCTGTGTGCAGTCAATAGAAAGCAATCCTAATTTGTAGCATGCCCCGTAACTGCCAGGTAAATTGGATGTGGTGTGATATTTTCCTTCTTAATGACTACACCAAGGTTAAAAACAAAAACCTGCGGGGATGGAAGGGAAGCCCTACCAGAGGATGGTGTCATTAGAAATGCACATGCTCTGCTGCTCTCCGTGGTTTGCCCTTCAAGCTTCCTTCACGGGTGCTGAGGGAGAAATTCTTGTCCTCTACTGAAGTTTGCTGGCACCCTTGTGTTATGGTGGCACCTTCTACTTTTCGTTTCTGACCTGTCGGTGCCACAGCTAGCCTGCTGCAGTGGTGCAGAAGGCTGCACGATTTGCTCTCTAATAGTGGCAGCTGTTGATCTGAAAATGTGTGAATCTTGGCGATTTCTACCCACTGCAAACTTGTAAATTACAGCGATCGGGAGTAATTAGAGCTGAGAAACCCTCTCTAGCTCTGAAATGACTCCTGTTCTTGCAGCACATTGTTCTTAAAGGAAACTAGTTACAATTTATTTCTTTTCAGAGAATGGGTGCTGGTTGTTTTTTCTTATTTTTGTGTGCCCAGTTATGAACTGGGGCTGCCATGTAATATATAGGAGCATTTGACTTAGCATTGCCAAATTGTATTTTGTATCACCTGTAAAGATAAACGTATTACCTGCTCCTCTTCTATATAAAGGCTTTACAATGAATTGATCAAGGTCAAAATGCATCTTTGCCATTCGTAAGTGTAACCATTACTTGATTTTCCTCTATCTGTAGATAATACTCAAGTGTCTCAGGTGAGAACCATACCAAGCTTAGCCATTACTGGTGCAAATAAAGTACTTTGAAGATAAGTAGCATATGATAAATGCTGTATACTAACTAGGTAAACTGTGCTGTCCTTCATGCACGCTCTATCTGTAACTGAGAAATTTCAAGGACTTGTTTTGATACTGAAATTTCTCTGTAAGGAGTTCACGGAGCTGCTGAATGTTCAGTTTTAGACAAATATAGAATCATTGCAAACACTCTTATGTCTTTCATTGGGATAACAGTCCCTGGGTAGGGCAATTTGGTGTGGAAATGCAGCCTGTGGCAGGAAAAATATGGCAGGAAACATACAGCTGATGGCAGGGTAGGAAGAAAGCTACGTTAGATAAAGAAATCCCAGTGGATGGGATTCCCCTCTTGAGACACTGGAGACGTGGCTTGATTTCCTGCCATGCCACAGACTCCGTACAAGTGGGTGTGGAATCGTGATGACAAGGCAGGTAGCCATGTGTCAACTGAGTGATGATGGCGGTGTGTTTGCTCCTGACCTGTCATAAATGGGAGTTAATGTGTATTAGCTTCGATTGCAGTGAAGAGAGTAGCGTAAGGTGATGCATTTATCATAACCCTACTTCATTGTGCAGTCCGAGCTACTTTGCATTTACTGCAAGGCAGGGGATGCAAATCCTGACAGTTACAGTTACTATGGCTCAGCTGGCACATGGTTAGCATGTTAAGTACGGAAAGTCGTACGTCTAGGTCCAGAATAATCTCTGCGTTTCAGTTCCCCATCTGTAAGATGGGGATGGTAGCACTCTTCTGTCTTACAGAGATGTTGGGAGGACAAATGCATTGAAACCAGGAGGAGGCCTGTTACCACAGTAATGGGGACCATATGGACGCCTTAATATAGAGATAGGCTTTGCACTAGTCCCACATTACAGGTGCCTCCCCAACGCAGATGTCCAAAGGGCAGCCAGGCTCTGTGACCACCTCCTCTCTCCGAGGGCATTGCTTTTTTCTAATGCTTTTATTCATATCAGCAAAAAATCTGCAGTGGGCTCTGTTGGCTTCGCTGCAAAACCACGTTTTGTGCCCTCAAAAATTTGAAACTTGGCTCACAAAAGAGCAGCACAAATAATGTTACTGTCCTTCCCTTGTCCCTTATGCCATGTTCTCCACCCATCTTTCCGCTCCAGTAAGCAATGGGACCTGCTGTTCCTTTTATTAATTTGCTCTATGTCATATGTATATTAGTATAGTCCATGAAATATTTTCTGCAGACAAGAAGATAAAGAAGGGCTGTATATCTCAGAGGGTCTCATCCAGATTTATTTCTCTCTCCTTCACTGAAGTTCTTTGCGGCTTCCTTTGGGATGTGCCTTTTAAACAAGTTCATCTCTTCCAGGGAGAGAGGAAAGATCATTTGGAGATTGTTTGCTGTTTACTCAGTCACGCTAACTCATCTTGCCAGTTTTCTGGCGGCCCCAGCCAAGAGCTTTCGCCTCTGACAGCTTCTGTGCTCTCTCCTTCCTCCTCTGATTACGCAGCCCAATCTGTCACCCTGCCGACGGGGGTCTCTACCCTGCTGATGGCTTTCCACACTCGGCAGTAATGACTTTTGGCAGGCCGGGAAGGCGCGAGAGCTTCTTCCCCAGCTTGGAGAGCCGTTAGGCCCTCTCTGCCTGTTAGCTAAAGCACTTTGTGAGGTTCTTTGGTAAATAAATGAGTCATTTTAATCCAACTGACAGCCTGGCACCTGAGCAAGCTGCCTTCCATCTGTACTTCTAGGCCTCATGTAGGCAGCCAATTGTCAAGCTCAGGGCCTTCAAGACCTCACCATTGAGTGTCTTTCAAAAGCAACTTTAGCAATTTCCTTTGCCCTAATTAGATTGTGAGCAAACGAAGGCCACTGCAGAAGTTTTGTGGCTCTGCTGTTTCTGATATTCTGCAGCAATACTCTTTGCTCTCTGTATGGGGTTTTTGCCCTTTGTTCCCTTACATCCAACCCCTCTCTCTCCCTCACCATCTCTGTCGCATACCATGAGGATGGGCTGCTAATGTGAATTGTTAGAAGGAATTTTAGCTTTTCTGTGAGCCTTCAGGTAGGCTGGACTTTTAAATTGTGCCATTCTGTGACCTGCAGTTGGGATCGGGCCAGGAATGTGGTTAAGGCTTCAGGTTATTATTTAGTTGGCTTCAGCATTTTCCTTAAAATCATGCTGGAGTGGTTTCTTTCTCCTTGCTCCTGTGAGATGGGCATTTAGTTCACCTTCTCACTGCCCCTTGATAGGAAACAACAGTGATGTCATCAATCAGGTGTCATATTCTTCATTTCCCAGTTATTAAGGAATGGTGGTGTGATAAATATATGGGAGGGATAATGCTGTCTGGGGCAATGGGGAAGAAGTGAAAGTAGTGAATTAGGAATCTGTCAGGCTTCTTGAAAGAGCGTTGGCAGCAGGTTAGAGCTTCAGTGCAGGAAATAAATGTAGTGCTGGTAAAACAGGATAATTGTTGTTTGAGCTGTATTCTCTTTCCTGGTACAGTGACCCAAAAGTGTTTTTCTAAAGATGTGAAAAGCGAGAAGCTCAGCAGAGGAAGGCAAATCATCTCCAACTTTTTATCCTAATTCTACCCTGCTGCTGCCTACCAGGTCTTTGTGAAAAAGGAGCTCCAGGAGATGCAGGTGGACTGATATTGAGAAATCTTAGAGAGTTTGCAAAACACTCCAATTACCAGTAAATCCCAAGATACTTCTGAAAGAAAGCCAAGTTAAACCCCAAGAGAATAGCTGCTGATATATGTCAGTAACAGCTGAATGGAGTTGGTGGCATTGTGAAAGCAGTAGCGAATGCAAGGCTGACGATGGGAAAGAGCTTCCTCCTGAAATGTACCTGGCTCTTTATCATGATTTTGGTTAACCTTTCAACTTGTCTGCTTCCTTTGGAAAATGTGTATGGGAGTGAAGCTGTCTGCAGCAGTGGTTGCAGTTGAGAAAAGGTATCTTAGAAGAGGAGGGAAATGGTCCTGGTGGATGAGAGGGGTGGTCCCTTTCTCTGCAGTTGTGCATGTGTAGGAGATGAATGCTTGTGACCAGAGGGATAGCGTGGTTATCTGCATGTCTCAGGTAAGCTGCCCTTGTCCCAAGGTCAGAGCCCTCAGCTACAGCCTTTCCTAGACTGCTAGGTGTGAGGAAGAACACAGAACATCAAAAGACCAAAGACTTGTCAGCATGGAAGTACATAGCAGAACCAGCAGAATCAGATGTCAGCACTCCTGTCTGATTGTGCTGTAGAGTTCATAGTCTTGTTATCCTGGTAACTGCTGTACACGTTCCCTGACTTCTCTTGATTTATTTTCTCCAGCCTCCTTTAAATGGCTTTTTGTACATCTGTTCATCTGACTCTGGGAACAAGTCGTTTCTTAATGAGCGTGTTGGAGTGGAAGTGCGTATTATTTCAGAGTGGGCGCTGTGGAAACTGTCTCCTCCTTTACTGCAGTTGGAGCCACAAAGCAGCCTGGCTAGTGCTTATGGAAAGGCCTTTGCTGCCAAAACATCAGCTTCCTCGTCTCTTAACGTGTGTGGGAGTCGCATGAAAACACTTCAGTGGGTGGCTGACACATTTTTAGTACATTAAGCTCCTGCTTACATTCTTAATATATTCTATTTTGCGAGTAGCTAAAAGATACATGTGTTCCAAAACATTACCTAACAGAGTTAAATCTGCACACCTGCTCTGTTACTGCGCGTGGTGAATGTAAAATCCAAGGAGTATGTGAGGACATTACTAATGAACAGAACATCAGGTAGGGAGATTGAAGCATGCTTGCACTCTCTCTCCATTTTGAACAATATTTAAACTCTGTTTCCTCTCTGACAGGTATATGTTTGAGCTGCATTGTCTGTAGATAACTAAAGGGTCTCAAGCCCTTCTCCAAGTTGGTGGGTTTTCTCACCAGCTGATGCATCAAACCATGTGCCTGACAGTCACTTCAGACTGTTTTCTTCAGGGCTGAGTTTTGTTTCTCCAAATTAAAGCCAGACTGATGAAAATCTGAGGCATGGCTGAAGTCCCCTCCCCTTGAGTTGTCCTTCAGTTTCCCATGGATTATACTAAATTCTTTGTTGGCCTTTTATTTTTTAATCACAGCACCGGGTGAACCTGCAAGTCTTCTGCTCCTCAGCTTCATATCATCACTTAGGAAATGATGAATTATTTCTTGCCAGAGATCAGTGCACTTTTGGATGTTCTACTCTAGGCCTAGGATCACTGACCGTTTGTTTTGTGGCCGTTTTCCTTTTCATCATTAGCAGACTGGTTATAGTTCTTGCAGAAGGAGAAGTTAGCTCGGTAGCAATATTGCCTTCCAGGGGTTTAATTCTGCCTCTCTTGTTTGGGTGGTTATGTGCTACAAGCAGGTCTGTTTCATTGGTGAAACAAACTGGAGAACCAAAGGTGTACCATTAAAGTCATTGACTTTCTCTGATGTAATGTAAAGAGACTGTAGCGAACCGCTGAAATTCAACACCGCTCTCCTGAAAGACTCCAAGCTTTGGCCCAAGGTAGTGGAATGCTTTTAACTGTGTTAACCTGATAACAGTCTCCCTTGTATTCAAAGCTCTTCAGTAGTTTTGACCTTCAGCCCATCTCGCCCAAATACAGGCACATAAAATTCCTATTTGTGTAGCCAGTTGTTTCCCAGCATAATCACCGTCCCTGCAGAGTTCTTAATTTGCTGAGATCTGCGAAGCATTTTTACTTGGTAATTTCCTTGTTAATTTTAAAGGACGTTGCGGCGCGTGGACTGGACCTGCCTCAAGTCACGTGGATCGTGCAGGTAGGTTTGCTGTGTATGTATGTATTAAGTGCAGTCTTGCTTAGATGAACTCCCTTTCCAGTCCAGACCCTCATTCTGCAGTTGGCTGGTCCTTATGCTGATGCCTCACATGTGGGAGACCCATATATTCCTGACTGCATTGGTGCAGTGATCTGAATGCTTCAGGCTGGGATTTGCTGGTTTGGGATGGGCTGGGTTAGCTGTAAGTGTTTAGCTGCGTAGTTCAGTTTTCTCCTTTAAAAACTAAAACCCACACCAACACTGCATTGCTGTTGACAGAAATATTGTCTTTAAAGAACCCTGAAACTAAGAGAGATGGATTGAACCTTAAAAACAGCAGCCTGTCACTTCAAAGAGGAATCTGGGGGCATGAAGCAGATTTCGTTTTTATATAAGATTGATAATTAAAGGAAAGGTTAGTGGAATAGGGGAAAACTGGTTTAGAGATCCTCGTATATCAAGTGACATGTGGGTAAAAAAGAACAGGGCACAAAGCATCGGTGAAACAGCCTTTTAATTTCAACCTCATCCCTTCAGGTAACAAATTTGATTTTAATGTAGTGTTTCTAAAAATGAATGGTTCTGTAGCAGCTAGCTGGTCAGAGAAGGCTGGGGAAGTAAAGTCTTTAATTCCCTGATCTGTATATTAATAAAATTTACCAAAGATATAGTTGCCAGTGTTAGAACGCAGTGCAAATTACCTCAAACCCTGGGAGACTTCTGTGTGTCCAGAAGGCGAAATCTCAGCTGTCCTGAGAGCTGTGTCCAAGAGCAGGGACCTGCAGGGAGCAATTAGATTGCTCACAGCATCTTACTCACACCTCTAGCCAGTAGAAACTTTGCCAGAGGGCACAGGTATAAACACTAGAGTGGGCTTTGGTTGTTGGTTTTTTTCCAGTTAAACTGCTGAGGGCTCATTTCTAAGCAGTATCTCTGTGCATGTTCATTTTTCTAGGAAAGGAGGGGGGAAAGAATGAGGGGAGGCTAAAGGGAGGGAAATATGTCACCCTTTATCAGATCTTGCAAATAGCTGGGCATTTTCTCAGTCAAATAAATGAGAGGCGATGCTATACTGGGGTTGGGTGGGGGCCTTTAAGCAGCATCTCAGTTCGGTCTCACAGTCATAGACGGAAAGACAACTGCTACCTGTATCATATGCTGCCCAAGGGACTTAATGTCACATCTCTCTTAGGTTTCTGCTATCCAATAACTACCTATGATTTGCTTTAATCACAACCAAAAACATAGCCAAATTTAGGTTTGCCATGTTTAATTGCACGGCTTTTTCTCCTAAATGTGGTGCAGGTGGCACCCCGCTCTGTATGGGTACTGCTGTTGCTTGGGGGATTTAGTGAGAATTTCTTTTTGAGAGGGAGAAGCAAACAGATTCCTGATGTGCCTGTATAGAAATAAAATGTAAAAGGCAAAGAGAGACACCGAGATGGGGAAAACTGTCGTATTATCTGAAAGTTGGCCAATGTGTCACATTCACATGTCAAAAAACTGCTGTGGCTGAGGGGGTTGAGTGATGGTTACAGCGATGAGTCCAATGGGCTCTTGATAAACAGACTGATTCCGAGGGAGGTACAGCAGGTGGGTTTTGCTGAGATCCCCTTTGTTTCAGCTGAGCAGACTGAGTGTCTCGTTTATAATTAACATGCTGTGTTCTGTTAATTCCTCCCTTCCCTTCTCATGTTCCCTTTTTGAAGTATAACGCTCCAGCTTCACCTGCGGAATACATCCACCGGATCGGGAGGACGGCTCGGATTGGCTGTCACGGGAACAGCCTGCTTGTCCTGGTGCCTTCGGAGGCAGAATATGTCAGCTTGCTGGCTTCTCACAAGATTAAGTGAGTCAGAAACGCGAACCAAAGTTTCAGCTCATCCTTGCTAATTAACCTTCCGTGGCACTTTCAGCGGGACTGTAGCTCGCGCAGGTTTTAATAAGAATTTATTAATACTTGTGATCCGGAACCAGCCCCAAGATTGGCAAATGGAGATGGGGATGCATGCGGAAAATCATCCAGCTGGCAGATTGTGTGAGCAAGAGTGTGTGTGTGTGGTGAGGGGCACGGAGAAGATGGGAGTTGGAGATCCTTTGAGCTTGGTTCTTATCTCTATGGCTCTGGGTTCAAGTTGTGGCTATGCGGAGATCACAAGTCAAATGAGCCTGTCAAATGCTAGCTGGCCATCTGCCTGCATAGCACCATATTGTCAGAGATTGTGCTTTCTCTTCAGGAGAGATCCGGCAGAGAAATAGCTGGGGAGCTGTGGGTCATATCTAGCAGGTAATTGGCCCAGATATGTTGTGCGAGTGCCTCGTGGCAAAAATAGAAGAGGTTTCTGCAAGTGGTGCTTGCCCAGTATGGTCCTGGAAGGCAAAGGGCTGGGGGGGACTCAGCAGACCAAAAGCAGGGTGTGTTTCCAGGCTGGCTGAGAATGCTTCTCTCACACCGGCTGTGGCCAGAACTTGGGAACAGGCAGTAAGGAGAGCAAGCCAGGCTGGTGAAGGAGCTGACTGCTCTTCATGCTGCTACTCGATGGCTGACAGGCTATGAGATTTCAGTCCAGGTCTCCTTGCACAGTGGTCCCTTTGTGGGGATAAAAAAAACCCTTCAGTATTGCTAGCAGAGAGCACTACCAGGTCCCAAGCCTCCCCAGCAGGCAACTGGAGATGCGACTCCTCTTGCTTTTCCTGCATTGCCGTCTCTGGCATTTCAGAGCAGCAGCTGAATAGAGTCCCTTTAGTGTTGTTGTGGCGTTGATGGAGTCCTGTAAACTCATGCACAGATTAGTTCTCTTTTATTTGTTGTGCTTATGTCGGGTGGAGCTGCTTGGAGTCGAATTTGGTTTTGCATCCTTGAAACAAACAAATGTTGGCAGTAAATACGGGCTTATTCTAGGCTGCGAGCCATTTAGTGGTCTAACAAAGAGCCATCCATCATCCCAGGTAACTATCTATTAAGCAGACACCAGCAAGACATGGAGGGCTAAGCTGACAGGGTTTTTTTTCATGTAACAAACAGCACTGACATTTAAAGGTGAAATCCCACATAATTGTGAATTTTTAACTCCAAGTAGAAAGTTGTATTTTTCCATTTTATAATATTTGGGAAGGGGTTGGAGGAAGGAGGGGAAAATTTCCTTTTCTTTTTTTTTTTTAATTGTTAATGCTTTTATCCAATTTTGTTGGAATTTTTTCTTAACAAGTTTAAGAAGCAGTGTCACTCACTCTGCTAATTAGATCTGCTGAGAAGACCTGTTGTTGAGCTGGCCACCGTTCTTCAGCAATCTAGAAGACTGTGCTCGGTGTGTAAGGAGAGTTTTATGTGAATATATTTTTTTCTCTGCTTCTCAAATCAGTCCGAACAACTCCAGGGATTGTCTTCTCTTCTTTGTTTTATGTTCTTCATAAAACTTGCTGCCCTGGAGATAAGGGACTGCCAAAAAAAAGTGTGTTTTTTTTTTTTCTGCCTTTGACCTCTGTCTTCAGATGGAAGAAAATGAGTGTCTAATTGGCATGGGTGGGCGATTCGGCCTGTTTGCAGTCATGTGTCCTCTGCTCTTCCTACGTAGCAGTGCACGGTGTGAGAAGGGACAGCGGCAAGAAGAGAGCTGATGAATTACAGAGAAGATGCAGGAAGGCAGCTCGAAGCTAAAGGCAGCGAGTGCCATCAGCACAAATTGCCGTTACTCTTCATAAGCAGAGCATTATGGTGATAATCCTGACAATTTAATTCAGTGCGAGGCTGAAAGACAGCGTGTGTTGGGCTGTCACCGATCCTCTTCAGCACTGAGAATTGTTTCCCTTTATCCTGGGTCTTTGCAGCTTCTAACCTGGGCTGCACAAGTTACAGGAATTCGTGTTGCTTTTAATTCTTAGCCTGTTGTTCCGTGTTGGGCTCCGGTCTGTGTTGTGAGTTGATTTTTAATTATTATTATTTTTTTTTTTTCCTTTTATAAATGAAATTCCCGCGAGGTTTATTGAAATGTAAATACTTCATAAAATATGTATTTCTAAGAAGACAAAGCATGAGGCAGGTCCCCGCCATCTTCAGCTGGTGTAAATGAGTAGTGCCACACTGATTTACAGGAGGTGAGGATCCGACCCAGAGTTTTTCTTAAACCCCTCCACCCATCCCAGCATGCATGGGAGTAAGTCCAGAAGTGTTGAGAGTCGGAAGTAATGAGAGCAGACGTGGCTTTGTTCCTGGATGAAAATCCACTTCGGAATTAGGGATGACTGCCTTTGAAATTGGAAATCGCTCGCAATTAATTTTCACCAGTACCTGAAGCCTCTCCTTGGCTTCCACTGTGGAAAAGCAGCGTTAGCCTTTGCCAAAACGATCTCACTTTGGCTCTGCTGAGATCAGTAATTCCCAATGGGTCTCAAGGAAGCTGCGTGTCTCTGTAACTTTCTTTTCAGTCTTTATGTGGCTTGAAGTTGTGGCTCCTCTGTCCAACAGTCCAGACACACACACTGATGTTTTGTGTGCATTTACCTGTTTTTCTTTATTTTTTTTAAAGGTTAGGCTCCAAAATGCTCTGTCTCAGCATAACTAACACATTTCCCTCTATGGAGAAGAGGCAAGAAACAGCAGAAAGTCAGTGAGGTTTACTTTTTGTTTTTTCTCTCCTTTTTGTTTTTTTTTTTGCTTATGTCTCTTTTAGTTCCTTCAGCTGCAATCTAGCAGCGCCGGCCTCGACAGCTATCAGATAATTTCTTTATCTCCTAACGGCAACCTAACTAATTTATAAAGGAGAGCTCATCACCGTGAAGGCACGAGTCATTTCTCTCCCTTCTCCACGTTGTGCTCCCCCTCCCCTGCTCCCCTCACACGCTGCTCCCTGCTGAGAACCAAGTTCACATATCTGTTAGGCTGCGAGCTGGCAGCGCGCCGCGAGAGGGGAGGATCGGCGAGGGGGTGACATATCAGACAAATCAATGTCAAAGGTTTGACGTTTTCATTCATAGCTGTGTCAAAGAAGCCTTGGGGGATGGGGAGGTTTGCTTTTCGCTTGCTTAAGCGCTTGCCGTTTATGTTTTAATTTACTGTTACACTTTTCAAAAACAAACAGAAACCCTCGGTTGTCATTTTATGCTCCATTTCCCTTTCTCCCTATCTCTCCCCCATCCCTCTCTGCATCCCCCGTGGAGGAATCTGTGTACTGAGAGTCCCAGCTGTGCAGAGATGGGGCTCCTCTCCTGTGTAGAATATCTTATGGCTGCGTTGGCCCGTACCTATGAGGCTGGATGACTCTTCCCACAGACCATCTCTTTTCCTACGCTTACATTGTGATGATGAGTCAGTGGAGTTTGGGAGTGCAGGTTGCAGGATAAATGTATTTGTTGCTTTAAGTGGAAAGGACGCAGCATTCTGTTGTAATACAGAACATGGCAAAGAATTATTCATTCCTCCTTACCAGGAGTTTTGAGATCTCCGAGTGAAGAGAAAGGGAAGATCCTTGTTGGTACTGTTTGTTTCTGTACTTCGTAGAACCAGTGCCTCCTTTCAGAAACCGCCTGCATCTGTTTGGCCATGTGAGATGTGGGAATCTGAGGAGTGCTGGGCCCCCAAGATTTATCTCTTCCTTACCCTCTAGTAAACCCCAATGAACTCCTTGGCTTCTGTGCAGTATTTATGATTTACTCTGGTATAAAAAGGGAACGAATCTTTTTTCTAGAGATGACCTTTGCTCGCTGCTGAAATGTAGCGACTTGAAAATTTGGACCCAAAAACTTCAACTTTTATTATCCAAATAATTCCCTTGGAAATGGGACCTGGTTTGGATGTGGCCGTAATATTAATTGCCTGAAGCTGCACAGCTGTTCCTGCGTTGTGTCACCTGGTGTGTGTGTGTGCCCCATAAGACAGTGTTAAGAAGGACGAAGGATAACAAGTCTCCTTTGCATGCTTCTCTGGATGGGACCACTTGCATGCTTTAAAATGAAGCTGGCTTTTAAGATTCGTTGGTATCTAGGCCATAGCAGTGGGCCAGCAGTGTCTTGCAAGCAGGACTGGAGAATAAATCATCTGGTTGCAGCTACAGGAAGAATGTGAGTTGACAGAATGGAAATAAATGCCCAGTGTGAATCATGGCTGGGGATAGCTGACTGAGTCGCCTTTATTTAAAAAGAAAAAGAAATAGGATAAAAAGTGTTTTAAGTCCCTAACATGCAGGGCTTTGGTTTTACACTTCTGCCAGGGGAGAAAGAGGGCAAGTCCTCAGAATGGAATAGAAAATCAAACTGCCTGTTTGGTATCAGAAGTGCCTTTTGAAGCTGTGAATGAATGTGAGAGTAGGTCCATCAGGAAGAGTGTTTCTGGGCTCTGAGTTCTGCAATGGAGCAAGAGGTTGGAGTGACATAAGCTCTTGTGGGAGTGGGGTATGATGTGACTGTGTGGAAGGAAACCGAGTGAGAGTTGGCTTCATAGGAGAAGTTCCTTTTGATCCTGTTTTTTCCCCATTAACACTTTGTTTCTTTGGGTGAGGGTTGAGTATCATCTCCCACCTTGCCATCCATTACCAGCCTTTAGTTTTTTATTCACTATTTTTTTAAAAGCAGAATAGATTGCAGTTGTGCTTCATTGGGGTTTTTGTTTTGTCTTTGCTGCTTCAGTGTCTCAGAGATAAAGATGGAGAAGGTATTATCCAGTCTGATGAAAGATGATCGCTTCAGGCTGCACAGACCAGGAAGCAAGGTGAGTTATTCAGCTGATTTGGAATTGCCACCATTCTCATTTACCAGTTAAACATTGTAAATATTCTTCCCTTGGCTTCCATCTTTGTGGTGTGATGGTTGGTACGTCCATCACGTCAGGTGATGCAAATAATCATAGAATTGCCATACGTCACAATTGTCCAATCTTTAACCTGCTGTCCAAAAACCGATTCTTCCCAACTCTTCAGCAAATATTCTGTAGCAGACAGTAAAGCTTTCTGGCTGCAAAAGCTTTATTTTTTTTTCCCCACATTGCTTCTCTTCTCCTTGACTTTTCTGCACTAAAGCTGTTGGAGATGGCAAATAACATAAAATTGTTTCAAAGAAATGAGCAAAATGTATTTGGTGATGTGCTATGTAGGCTTTTTAATTATCACCTGTATTTACTTGGAGCCTCAAACAAAGCTTGCTGGGCTGACAGTCATCTTTTCATTGACTTCTGCAAACTTTGGGTCTGCCATCGGTTTGCTAATTCACAGCATTCAGTCATCTGCAATTAATGGCTGAGGTGTTTTCTGCATTCAGTGCAATTAAATCCTTGAAGAACTTTCATTTGGAATGGAAGTCAAGCATGCTACAAGCATGATGCAGAATGCTTTTTTTTTCTTTCCTCTTGCTGTGGTTTTGCCTGTTTATTCTTTCTGCTTTAACATCTGTGAACCTACAGCCTGTCCATTGCATTATTTCCTGCAGGTGACTGTTAAGAACTGTGGTGTTTTTGGTAGACGTGCTTTTAAAAGATGCTCTGTTTTCCTTCATGCCCTGTGTTTCACAGAAAGCTCCATCTGTAGCTCCTGTGAGATACAGCTTGTTTTCAAGCTCTTACCTTTTCAATAAAATCACCATCTATCCTATGTTTTAAATGTTTGGAACATGGCTGTGATATGGTTGGTTAGCTGGTTCAACAAACACATAGAAAGATAGATAGAGGTGCTTTGTTAATTATTTGAAATAGCTTTTTGGTGTCCTTTTCTGGCTAGTAAGCCTGCTTGGAGCAGGACTGTGATAGGATTGGTATTTCTACCATGCTTTCAAATTGCACCATACTCTGCACATTTAAATGTCAAATATTCTGACTTAAATACTCATCTTCTGCTTCTCCTACTGTTCTCAAAACAAAATGCACAAACAACAAAATGTACTTGGAAAACAGATGTTGCTCTGGTTTTCCTTTTGCTGGGTGCTGCTGCCTTGGCGTGCCCTGTTATGCCAGGTGCTGTATATAAACAGAAGGAGTTGCTTCTTTTCACCTTCCATCAAAAGTAGGATTGAACTTCTCTCTTCTCTCCACCTTCAAAGTGAATGGTATTTTGCTGTTGACTGCATGGAGCTGTAATAGATCCTCTCTGGCCGTAGGATGGGCTGAACCTGCTGTGGGAACTCAAAAATAAAGAATTACCAATTTTTAATATGACTCAGAATCTTACAGAATTGGGAGTGAGAAATAGCTCATGGAGAAGAAATCTGTGCAGTTTAATGGGGATGAGGTTGCAGCAGGCCTGTCAATATCACATAGGCTTCTTGAGGTATTACTTGAAAAATATACTAAATGCAATCAAGGATGTTTGAGCTTTATTTTGTTGCCATCAGAGGCTCTGTTAGAAGTCTGATGCTTTCTCAGCTGTTGCGGGGACATGTTACCAAGTTTTAATGAAGGTTAATCTCTACTAAATTCCCTAAGTTTGCTGTAAAGGCAGCAGAGTAAGCTGGGGATGCAATGGACACTGCAGAGGACAGAGAGAGATGGAGGACTTGTTACAAGGAGCTGAACCTGATCTATTTGTGATGTTACCATTCGAGTGTTAGCTTTTCTTATCAGCCCTCCGTGCATTGAGTCATGTATATATTATAGTTGTGCACACAGGAATCTCATTATGATGCTCTTCGGTTCTCATTGCCTCAACTGAAGTCCATTACAAGAAGCCCGTTGGAACATGCATTTTTTGGGCTTCTGTGTGCAGCCAGGGAGCAAGCTGAAGTGCCTGTAAAATGTATATTTTATATTTAGGTGTATAAAATATATATGTGGCTATGTCTGGGTGTGTGAATGTTCACCTGCCTACAAAGAGAATAAATTTGATCTTTCAACTTTTATCGAGGGGGGCAGGGGGACTCGGAGTTCTGGAGGAGGTGTGTGGAGGTTAGTAAAAAGTTGTTATTAAAACAAAATCCTTCATTTTGTTTTGAAGTATAATGGAAGCAGGAGATGTTAGAGCCAGGCTTTGGGGCTGCTTTTTTTTTTTTATCCTTTCCTGCTTTAAGAAAGAATTTTTCCACCTCAGCCTGGTTTTATTGAGTTTCTGTCCTTTCTGCCATTAACAAACCCTCCTAATGAAGTAAGAGACGCTCAGTTCTTACCCTCACCTCTCAAACCTGAAAGCTGCAGTCTTTATAATCACAAGTTGCTTCTGAAAGAGCTAAGTGTGCATAGCTGTGGGGAGGTCCCCCAGTGTCCTGAGCTGGTTAAGTCACGTTATGGCCAGGCCTTTTTCTTCTTAGAGATGATAGATGCTGTTATTGATTGCAGGTTATGCTAGTGCTTAGGGATCTGCCAGAATACGTTCATTCCAAGCAAGTTCAGGCTAGAAAAGCTCTTCTATCCCACTAGTTCTCCATAATGACAACAATGCTTATTTCTTAATGGATGTAACGAATTCAACTATGTGGAGAGTAGATCAAGCAAACCTCTGGGGTAGGCTTTTATCTTTTGGGCCTCAGAAAGGGTGTAAGGGTCTCAAATTAATTGTCCTGCTCACCTGAACCAGGACACAAGCAGGATTAAAGCCTGTAAAGCATAGGGGATGGCTTCCAGTAGCACTGCTCTGTTTGATCTGTCCAGACACTCGCATGGTGCACTGGTTTTATTTTCAGTTCGGCTCTGAGACAGTTTTAAATGTAGATTTATTTATTTTAGTTATTTCAGCATTATTTTTTAAGATGAACCTCCCTGGAAGGCAGGAATCAAACACGGGTTTGTTGTTTGGTTTGGTTTTTTTTATGCCCATTAGGGGGCAATTTTAAAATGAGATCTGTCTCAAGGGGCTGAAGGGGATAAAAGACAAGGTGGAGATGGGAGGAGGGGAGAGGCTGTTTTCTGAGTACATTATGTTTCCTGCCATTTGCTTTTTTTCATTTATTTCTCTTGGACTGACCTCACACTTCGGAAATTATGCACCTGGTTCTTTATCCCTCATTTTTGTCTTACTTTTTTTTTTCCCTCAGCACCAGGAAGAAGAGATGCCTCATTTTGAAACCTAAAGGGGGGAATAAGAAAAGTCCTTTGTAATATATTGCCATATTATCACTAAATCCCCTGACAGTTGTGACACAGAAGCAAGTCACCTGTCACTTAAGCTTGAGGTCTCTTTAATTTTCTCCTGGAATTCGCACCAGGCTGTCTTTAATTTGAGGCCTTTATTGGAATTCTGAAACCTTTCTGCCTCCCCGGTGCTCAGATCTATTCTGAGTGCTGTTACAGAATGTATACAATAACCAACAGAGGGATTCAGAAGGGGCTGAAGCACTGTTTATTTAACACTCTGGAGGGATTTTCGTGCTTATTCGGTCCAGGCTACCCGGCTTTCAATATCGCTTTGACAACCGTTATGCCCTTCT
Organism: Excalfactoria chinensis; assembly: GCF_039878825.1. NCBI lineage: Eukaryota > Metazoa > Chordata > Aves > Galliformes > Phasianidae > Excalfactoria > Excalfactoria chinensis. The sequence goes on along the minus strand of NC_092842.1, from coordinate 5,262,923 downwards.
CATTAATTTTAAACAGTTAAAACACAGGAAAAAGAGAAAAAGTTTTCATTATTAAAGTGCTTTACTTTTTAATAACAGAGGATTCTGTCCGCCAGGGGAAAGGGCAAACCTCACTAATTTCACATTCATATTAAAAAACGCTGGGAAGGTGACACTTTGTGCTGCCAGGAGGCTTAACAAAAGAAAAGTGATGGGGGCTAGGAGGAGCAGGCGGGTGGGAGAAAGTTTTATGTTTCACGTCAATGGAAACTTGTTAGTCACAATGACGAGTGTCCACTTGGAGAAGGCAGCACTACTTGTAGTTTATTAAAGCCTTACAGAGGCCCCTCGACTGGAGGCTGTCTCAGCTGATTAATAGGAGTGCGTTAAGTCGAACCAAAAGATGACAATGAAGCAGTCTGTATTGGCCATCTCTGCAGTGCGCTGGGAGATAGAGTGAGACTGGCAACCTGGGAGGCTCTTGCATGGCCTTAAAACACCAACGTTGACTTTGCTGGAGGTACAGGTAGTTCCAGCAGTAGGAGAGCAGGAATCCTGTACCCCATATGTATTTGTTTCACTGGAGGATGATGCAGCGGCAGGGAGCTGTGGGATCTCAAGTTCCAAGGAAGGCACTATGCAGGGACTTTGAGCTGCACCTGGGGTCTTTCTCTGAGTGGGTTTTCTGTTAGAATGCAGAGCAGCAGATCTGGGTCAGCAGAGCTTTTTGCATAGGGTGTCAGCAGCATTGCCTGGCTTCCACAGTCCCCAGGGTCCCTAGTCAGCATGATGTGGCTCCCCTGGACTCACAGCAGGGCAGAGGGGGGTTAAGGAGCATTAGTTATGCTGGGGAAGAAGATGAGGAGTTGACCAGTGTCAGATTACTGCCTTGGGTCAAGCGCTCCAGCTTAGATGCTGGTTCCTATCTGAGTAGCTTTTGAGAGTTGTGGTCCTTTCTTGAGGGATGTTCATATCCACGGATGCTTGGCTTTGTGCTTTGCTGTCAGTTTGCCATCAAAGATGTTCTCTCCTTGTCCACATTTCCTCTATCTGCCTTGAGAGTTGAGAAACAGAGCCAACCTCTTTCCTCCTCCCAGTAATGACTTGCTCCCTGCAGTGTTTGTTCTCCATTTCTTGAACCCAATCCTACAGTCCAGTTATAGCAAAGCTTGAGAACATTTAAAATTGCCCTTTTTGGTTTAAGCAAGTTTCTTCTGTCATGCATTTGATACAAGGGGCTTATCTTATTTAGAGGAACCACATGATAACAGTTACATATGGCTTGTTGACAGTGAGGAAACTTCATGTAGACGTCAGTAATGGAGAAGTTCGTTTTAGTTGGCTTTGTTCTCAGGTGCTGAATTTGGTCCATTCTCTCCAGCATGGAGATGAAGGTAGATCTCCTGCCCTGTACATGCTAAGAAGGGGCCATGTGCTGTAGGGAACTGTTCAGGGGAGTTTGAAACATCAATCTGAAAGTCCTAAGGAAAAAAACTCGAGTCTGGTGAGGCCTGCATGGAGCCTGTGGAGAGTTACTCCAAATTAACTGCAGGGGAAATGAGCAGTGGTATCCGGCCTGTTGAATCTGAGAAGGAGGAAGAAAAGAAAACAGGGGGGAAAAAAATACATGAAAGATGTTAGAAAACACAAAATTAAAACTGATTTGCTCTCCTCACCATGGAGTGCTTACTGGCTGCTTTGACTTTAACGTCTTTATCTGTAATTTTTTTTTTCCTCTAGTAATATTGAGAGGATTACCTTTGTTGGCCCCTGGGTGGTTACTGTGTGATTTTACTGTTATTAAATCTATTGTAAACTGCTTCATTATTCCTGACTCAAGTTCTCTCTTTCCTCTAATCCTCTCTCTCCGCCCTTGTAGAAATCCTATGGCGTGGACCCTCAGGAAGTCCGGGAGCGGGCCACGGTCCTACAGACAAGATTTGAGAATTACGTTCACTCCAGTGAGGGGACCATCCGGGGGGCAAAAAAAGGTCGGTGCATTTCTTCTCCGTTTATTCCACTAGGGCTCATAAGCCAAGGTTTGCTTCAGGGAAAAGAGTTGAAAGAAACCTTTTTGGGTCCGTTGGGCCCTGCAGGGGGTTGGGGTGGGCCCAGAAGGCTTTGTGATGATATTATATGTTAATTTCTCGCATTCCCATATTAAGTGCAAATGAGGTTTAATCCTGGCTTTCAGCAGGATTCACATCTGAGGGCTCTGACCCAATTGTGTGTGCAAACAGAAAGTGTGTTACTCCTAGAAGGTCATGGGTGATCTGATTCACCACAGCCTAATGCAATACCTGCTTGGTGCTTTCAGTTTTGCACCAGGGGTGTTTGAAAGCTGTACGGCAGGATGTCTTGGGAGCAGCTCTCAGACTGGTTGTTGCTATTTGGGATGGTAGGAAAATGGAAGAGATCACAACTGCATGCAAAAGCGGGCAGGAAGTAGAAAAGGATTGATTTAATAATAATAGTACCTAAGAACAAATCTGGAGGTTGTGTATCCATCTTTGTGTGGCCAGATATGCAGCTGCTCTGACTGCAGCCCCAGAGGCTTTTTCCTTCTGCTTCTCTGAAAAATAAGGAGTGAGGTGGATTTGAGGAAGAAGATGGGAAACTTGACAGGGATGTGGTAGGAACTGTACTGCATATACAACATAAGTCACACACTGAGTGATCAGAAACAAATGGGGAAGCTGGCCTTTGCGCTGTACAATGTCATTGTGTCACTGAGTATGAGGAGGCTGTTCTCAACATAGAATTTACATGCAGCATTACAATAGTTTGAGATCAAGAGATGTGATTGGGTCTGTTAAAGAGGTCAAAGGGGCTGTTTTTTCTGAATGTCAGTAAAACGTTTTTGATTGCACCCAGAAAACCTCTGTGGTCTGTTTATCCAGCATGTGTCACTGCAGGTAGGTACCACACACGCACACATACACAGTCCATATGCACTTGTTGCTGACCTCAACACTAAACTTTTTTAGTGATAAACTACAAGTGCAGAATGTGTGTCAGGAAACGCTGAAGTGTTGTGCATCCCATTTGTCTTGTGCAGGAGTACTCCACCTCTTTTCCTATTCCACTATCTACATATGCAAATTTTCCACTGCTGAGTGGCTTCCATAAACCCCCTCTTCCTCCTCTCTGCCAGGCATCATGAATAATTAACATGGCAGCTGGCTTTTGCTTTCATGGCAGACAATCAATTGGAAACTGTGCCAGAGATGCATTTGTTTCTCTCTTTTTCTCTTTTTCCCCCATTTTCTGACCCAGTCAATGTTAATAAGCAGTGTTTTGATTGCAGCCCGCTTTCAGAAGGCGAGTGGCTCCCTGCCCGCTCATCCCTTCTGCCCTTCAGATCCATATTTTCCTAACTCAGATAGTTCAGGGAAAGTGCTGCCCTTCAAACTTGATTGACTGACCAGCGGTATGATAGCATGGGAGGAGAGCTGTGGGTGAGCCCTGCTTTCTGAAGGACAAACTTCGTGGAGTGTGGAGCCCCTTTTGGAAAGCTGAGGTCTTACGTGGTGAGAGGTATTGCTACTCTGAGCTGCAGTGACGGGTAGAGCTCAGTCTTCTGAACCTTCGTGCTGCTGTGGTTACAGGAAGGTAGGGAAACAAACCACTGTTTGTGGTTAGTAGTCGAGCAGCAGCTCTCACCTTCTCTATCCTCAGCACCGTTGTGTGCAGAGGGACAGCAGGGTTACAGGAGGCTGCTGCTGTGCCACAAAGCATGTGTTGGTGGTGGTTTCGGTGCGTTCTTCCTTCTTACTCTCACACACTGGCAAAATGTCCCCACCAGCTTATCCAGCCATTATCCACAAACCTATCTAGCCTCCATTGTGTGTGGTTCTTTGTTTGTTTTTCCCCTTGACTTTCCACAGCTACAGTTGCAGTAGAAAAGGGAGGCTGGGCATGGGAAAAGGACCAGCCTGAATCCATTCTCTTAAATCAGTGCACATCTGAAATCTCCCCAGCCCCACATGCATCTCCTAGGGCTAATGTTGGGCCTTCATTTAAATCTCATGGGTGCTGTGATGAACGTTAGCAGCTCTGAGCTCCCCAGAGGTAAGACAGTTATGTGAGCTGAGCTTTCACCCTGCTGATATGGCAGGGCTGTTAGTTCAGATTTGGATTGGTCTCTTTCACATGCTCTGAGTCAGCGCTGGGGCTGGCGGTTTTCTGGCTGGACTTTGGGGATTGGGGGGAGCCTTTGGCACTTTGATTCTCAAATGATGATCTGGGGAATGAGTACCAGCAGCCTTTGCCATCTGAAGAACTGTGGGAGGTGAGCCCAGCCTTCATAATAACAGGATCTTTAGTATCAACCATTTCAAATGCTGAAAGAAAGACAGCTGTATTAACTCCAATGGGACTGGATTCAGTGCAGGAGGAAGCTCGTGTTGTTCCTTTTGAGGAGTTGCACCCTCTCACAGCAGGTGAATTTGACCAATAACTTTGTGAAAAAAACAGCAGCAGAACAGGGTTGTTAAGAGCATGTGAGCTGGTTTATAAGCCCCCAGAGGGATGGCCTTCAGATGAGATGGTGAGACTTGGCGTTTGGAATTTAACATTCTCTTTTTGGGAAAATACAGGTCTCTTGATGTTCAGATGCCTCTAAAACAGTAACATTGTGAAATTGGGAAGAAGGTGCAAAAAAAAACTCAATCTTTTCTTCTCATCGATTGGGAAAAGGAGTTCGCTTTGCTCAGTAAACAGAGCTTTGATGGATTCCCTGGGTCCTTCCAGGAGCTGATCTGCTAAAATGACATTTTTATTACTGTTCATAAACTCCAATCTCCTGCTGCTGCCAAGAGATTAGACATAAGCTGTGGGCAAACTTGCTGGTCCGGTGGCTCAACAGGCAAGGGCAGGAGAGGTTAGAGTTTAGAGCTTTCTGCTGTCGGGGACTGAGAGGGAGAGAGAGAGAGATGAAGGTGGTGGTTGGGGTGAAGGCTGGGGGGAGGCACAGGAGGTTTAGAAGCAGAAGAGCAGTCAGGGGATTGTGGGGAGGCATTTTCTGAGCTGTAGAGTTTCCTTACTAAAAGTCCTTGTATTCCCTATAGCAGAGAGGGCAACCTGGGTATAATGTTACAGGTACATGGAGGAGCAGTGCTGGTGTTCATATTAGTGGATGATTGTCTTTGGAGCAATGAGCCCTGAGGGAAGGGCATTACAGGAATATAAAGATGTGAAAGAGAAAATTTGCACGCTATCCTATTATTTTTCCCTTCTGAGAAGGTGAGCTCTGTTCTCAGCGCGATGATGAGTCAGGAAATCCATCTGGTTCTCAGATATTTATAAGGGACTATCTAGTAACTGGTGAAAAATGCATGGGCTGCTGGGATTGTAATATCGGAGGATTCTTCCTGTGCCACTTCCATGCTTCGATTTACTTCATCCCTGTATCCCTCTATTCCCTGTTTCCCCCTTTCTTCTACCTTTTGATGTCAACGACTCTTCATGTGAGATGTGCTGCAGACATTGCCCTCTGTGGCAGAAGGGGCATCCTTACAAGAGGCAAAACTAATGCAACTTAATGTAGTGTTGTTTCAGTTCCTAACCCTTCTCCACCACCTTTCTTCTCCTTATGGGATTGTACCAGTGCTATATACAACCTTCACAGATTTTTAACATGCCAACCTTATTCACCAGCTGCTGACCAGAAGGTGTCCCAAAGGACGAGACCAGTGTCCTTTCAGCTGGAACAGCTGAATCTTTAAGTATATATATATAAAGATGCAGTAGCAAACAGAATTCACTTTTTTTTTCTCTCCCCAGCACTGCAGTCTTTTCTTTGTGCCTACGCTGCCTATCCCAGAAGCCTCAAGCACATCTTCCACATCAAATCTATCCACCTGGGTCACGTGGCCAAGAGCTTTGGCCTGAGAGATGCTCCCCAGAACCTGACTACTCTTCCGACTGCTAACTCAAAGAAGAAAACCAAACCAGGAGCAAAAAGGTAAGCCAGCTTGATGTTCTCAGCCAAGGGATGCCGTGTGCCAACCCAGGGTATGCGTTGCTCCCTGAAGTTCTTGTGGTTGCTCCCGGAGTTCATATGTGATTGCCGAGAGACTAAATCATGCTGAGCCATTGGCTTAGGTTGTGCTCTGAGCTGTTGTTTAATTCTCCCTTTCTCCACAGCGGCTGTAGAGTGCCTAAAAATTATCTGCATTAAGCCAACTTGCTTAAACATTTGAATGGGAATTTAGTTTAAAAAGGAAAATGAGCTCACTGTAGTTTGGCTTCTGATAAAGGTGCCCTTTTTTTGAAGGAAGGTGTTAGGTGTGGAGAAGTGCCTCCATGCCTGGGTTTTGCTGCACCTTTTGTGTTTTCTTAGCACTTGAAGCACAAGCAGAAGCAGCCTAATTTTTATTGATTTATACTTCACTCCAGAACTACTTTGAAGGATCAGGAAGGGCACAAACACTGTTCCAGAGCTAAGTATGAGATTTCCCATATATTGGAGTGATTTTCTGCCTTGCACTGGTTGTGGTTATGATAGGCAGAAGTCCTGTCGGAGCCAAACGCTTCCACATTAGAAGCTGCCAGGTTATTCCATTCACATCCTGGTTTCCAATCACATAGTCCTACACAGATCTGATTCCTGGCTTGGGAGCAGCTGCAGTAGCAGCTCTGCCTTCATCCCTGTCTAGGGAAAGTCTCTCAGACGAGGCTGTGTGTATAATTGCTTGCTGTTGGTATTTGGCATGGAGCGATAAAAGCATCAAGGAAACTGCAGAGGAATGAGTATTTTCACTTTTTGACCATTCTGCTTACTGTGATCCAAGGCAGTGTGAGTGGTGATTTATCTCACAATGCACTTCTTCCTTCCTGGCCTTAACAAATACCAGTTATTCATCCCTGTCTTACATCTGTTCTAGTCTCCTAAGTACACCTTTCCTGCATCAGATATCTGAGATTCCTTGTCAAACCTGGAGGAGAAAAGCTCCAAGTACTCTCCTCTGCCTGAGATGGAGCTGAAAATGCTCAGTACCTCTCACCCTAGGTGCTTTGAGGTAGTTCCATGAGGCAAATAGTCTTCCCTTCTGAGATAGCAACATTAAGCTCTTGCAGTCTTCCCCAACTCAACAGCAGACTACGAACATCTGGCTTGCCTGTAAAATCACTGCAATAATTCAAAGGAAGAAAAATCTTCTTTTACTGGTATCAGTTGTGACTCCTTCCATGTAATTTGTTGCTGCAAACCCTATTAGCCATGCAATTAAAGCACTAATCCACTTAATTGTTCCTAGGCTGGTGACATCTCTTGCACATGTATGTATTTTGGAGGGGGGGGGAAGGAAAGAAAGAATGGGGAAAGGATTTTAAAATAAAAAGTCGGAGACAGCATTGTCCTGCTTTGAGAAGCCACCAGGGACAGAGCACCGATCTGCCTCCTGCTTCAGCTGACCCTCACCAGCAGATGGGCAACAGGATGGGAATGCCCCTGTGAGGGGGGATTTAACGGAGCTTTATTTCAGGAAGAATAGCCTGATTAGCTGATAAAGAGCATGTAAGATGGTATGGGGTGGGCTTTGATGTCTTGCTGGCCCAGCAGGGTGTCAAGCTATGACTGACAGTAGCGTGTCACAGGATTACTTGGCCTGCAACAATGCCTCTCTGTGTTCCTATGATGTTGCTATTCTGTTAGAGCTACTTTTCCCCTTGTTACGCACCTCTTCTAGACAGCATTCCTCCTCCCCAAGTCTTCATCCTATTATAGTACAGACAAGCTCAAGATACAGTAGGTAGTTTAGGCACAGGATGCATGGGGTTGGGGGATGTGGAGGTGTTGGAACAAATGGTCAGAGTGATTTGAAAGCTCATTTGCACACGGGTCGTGCAATTACAGCTTAAGGCAAGTGGGCAGACTTTGCATGGGTTTGTCACTGCTCAAGCTCTAGCTTTCAAATCTGAGAACATCTGGAAAGTTAAAGTCCTGCACAAATAGTCTGTTGTAGTACCACTATTGTTGCCTGTAGGACTTATTTCTTATTAACTTTGTTTAGAAAATATATATATTAATATATCCTTCTTTTTTTAAGGGACAGTTTAGAAAACAGTGACTACAGATTCAAATTCAGTATCTGCTAACATAAATTAACAGAGCTACCTAGAATTTACAGAGAATTGCTTTCGATTTCACACTGACAAAGCAGAGAGCGGAATTTAGTCTGCCATAAAAAGACAAATGGCTTTTAATTGTGATATGCGGGGCTTGAATTGATAGCAGGGTAGTCACAGGGCAATCTTTTTAATTATATTTCTCACGTGATACAGTGAGTGCTGGTTGTATTACACATTGTCTCCAAACATCTGATACTTGTTTTTAATCGGTCTGCTCACTAAGACCTCATCTCTCAGCACCTGCTCGGAGAAGAAAAACAGGCAGTCCAGTTGGAAGCGTGGTAAAGGCAACCATTAAATGTTTCTTTAAGCGGACAAAGAAAAGTTGCCATTCCTTTTTAAGTCTCCTTTTGTGCTTAGTGCTTCCTTAAGGGAGCCTGGTTGGGGAAGGTGGGGCAGGAAGATGTGGCAGCCAGGTGTGTGTGATGGTTCAGTGCTGGAATGCGGAAGCAGCATCTCCTGAACAAGTTTGTATAAGTTTCATGTATTTTTTTGTTAACCTTGTGCAAAGCAACTGTTCCCTTAGCCATAGCAAGCTCTGGAAAACCCAGTCTGAGGATGGCAAAATCACGTGCTCGTGATTTCTATGGAAGTTGGAATGCTGTATTTAGGTAAGCCACATAAACTAGATACTGTATATTGGGTTACAGTACATCAGCTTAGTAAGTGCCTGGGCTCATGCTTTTACTGAAGGATAGGTGCAAGGAAGCTGATCCCACTTCCATTGAGGGATTAACTGTCTTTCACTCACTGCAGAGAAGCAGCTTGCACAGGAAGCAGCTGACATGCCCAATAGACATGTCTTTTGACTCCCTCACAATGCAGATGCTGAGAACCTATTGCCATTCCCCCAAGCCTCCCTGTGTTGCTCAATGTTTTGCACTGTGAATCAGCAGGGTTTTATGGGATCCTGTGGGGGACTGGTGGCCTGTTTCTTTTCCCTATTGATCTCTCTGGAAGCCAAAGGGTTTCACCATAATGGGGAGTCACAACTTAATTTGCCTTGTTTGTGAACTCATGCCATTACAAAGAAGGAGATAAGTCCTTAAGTTCAATGGATTCTGTGGAACTCATTGCTGCAGGAGTGCTCAGAAAGACTGAATATTAAATACAGTCATTGCTGCTACAGCATGTGCATTAAAATAAAAATGTAAAAGTTCAGGTGAAAATCCTCTCAACTTCAAGGTTAAGTCAAACCTTAGGTGATATGGGATCAAAGTAAGGCATACAGGATGGCTCTGTTTGAGGGGATTGATTTACATCGTTATCACACCCGCATTGCTCTAAATATGAGTATTGTTAGGCCCTTAAGGTTTTGGCTGCAAGACTGTTACTCAGTTTTGTCTCTCTGTGTTGCTGAAATAATTGACTTTGGTAGGTGTGCAGTGAACTTTACTGTTTGGTTGTGTTGACATGAATACTGCTCTGCTCTGTACTGCAACAGCACTTGATGCTCGATCTGACCAAGTAATAATTTTGTGTGTTCTGCTCAAGCCGGCTTCTTATCAGCAGATAAGAAGCCCTAATCTGTCTGTTAGGAGCAATGCAGAACTGCTGACGAATTTCTTGCCCCCACTCCACTAAAAACAGCAATGGAAAAACCAATGCAAACAGGGTGGTGTTGGCTGCAGATGGTTCATCCAATGCTATAAGTAGAAAAAGCAGGTGTTGCAGCAGCCTTGGCCCAGAGGTAACCCAGCTCTGCTGCTGGCACAGTTTCAGAGAGCCATTGGAGATGCTGTCAGGCAGATTGATAGCACACTCCGTGTTGAAATGCTTTCTGATAAATGAAACAACCTGCCTCAGTCTCCTCCAAAGACACACCATGAGTTCTGGGACTGTGCGTCAGAACTTCATACTCTGTCTTCCTCAGCTGAAGCAATCTGGGAACCCTTGGTTGCTGCAGATGCTGCATGTTGGTTAAAGGTCGTCACACTTGCTGCACTGCATCACACCAGCATTCCACAGAGCTCAAGACAAAGGAACGGCCAGCAGTACTGACTCAGAGGAAGGAGAAGAAAAAGCACGCTCACCATTTAGGTAAAAAGAGGCATCTTCTCAACCATCAGATGATGCCTGAGAAACCACACACACGTGGGTGCACTGCTCTGATTGTAGGAGTTTTTAGTTCAGAGATGCTTGTGGTTCAGAGCAGTAATGAAGCAGATATGTCAGCTTGGTTACATGTACTAGAATTTCAGTATGAAAATCAATAACTGCTTCAGATGCTCCATCCTTTTCTTAGCACTGTCCCTCATTCCTTTCACACCTGAATGTTTGAGAATCTCCACATCCATGATGAGGGGTATGGTTTAGTGGGTGTGGTGGTGGTGATGGGTTGTGGTTGCTGTAGATGATCTTAGTGGTCTTTTCCAACCTCAGTGCTTCTATGATTGGAAGCTAATCACGCCTCTTGCAGTCTTGTTAGGAGGGTTTTTGTTTGTTTCTGATGTCAACAACGATCAGCGTTGATGATTTTTATGATGCTCTGAAGCAGAGCAATGAACTGAATTGTGGAATTGAAAGGAACTGCAATCCAAAATTGGTTGGATTTCCTTTGGGTGGAGGGCTGGGCAGCTGGTCAGTGTGGATGGTGACACAGAGAAGCCTTGTACTTGTGTACAGGGATAAGTTCCTGTTAATGTGCACGCTGGAGCCGTTTCATTTTCTGAGTTACAATTTCTCTATTCCCGTCTTGCTTTCCCCCAGCTAATAAAACCAGCTGTTTTCTCATCCATTTGAGCATTCCTTTCTCCTTTAAGCCCTGCTGAAATCTTGGCACTGTAGCGCATTGAGATGGTCAATCATTAGTGAATATATATATTTTTTTTCTCTGCGAGTTCCCCTTCGTTTCAGTGTTTTGTAGTTCCCCACCAAAACACTAACTGTTGTTTGGAAGGAGGAATTTAAAGGGCTGTGGATTTCTCTGCCCGTTATCAACATGATGTGTTCTCATTAGAGCTCAATACAGCATGATATCTAGACATGAGATCACAGAAAGAGATGCTGACAATCCATGTGTTTATCCAGTGATGGGAACATGGGTTCTGTCTGTGTTGCAAATGTGTCTTACGTTTCCAGCCGTTCTGTGAAGCTTTTTGCCAGGTATCTGGTATTGCCACACAGCTCTGTTCAATTAGCATCACACCAGCCCTCGGCAGCAAGGAAATACAGACATCCCGTGTTATGAGGTGAGAGAATGGACACCAAGGACAAAGAGGTTAAATACTTTGCCCAAGGATGCTCAGAGTGTGAGTACTGAGATCTCTTTCCTTTCTCCTGGGCTTTGTCTCATAACCACAGGGCACCTTTCCTTGTTAGCTTGGCTCCTCTAGCAGAGCCCTGGAGACTTTGGCAGGTTGAGCAGAGAAGGGAATGTACAGTTAGCAGCAGCACGGCAGGGATAAGGATCTGGCCAGGGATCCTGACCTGGTGCACTTTCCCTGCGTGCTGTCACTGCAGCCTGTCACTGTTGCCGGTGGCTCTTGCATCTTGTGGTTAATCGGGGCCTTGACAGCTGTTTTTCTACTTGCAGTGATCAGCACGGGTTCCACAGCACAGCTCCATTGATTTTTGTGGCCCTCGTTAGAGGGAGAAACCTCTCTTTTTTTTCTTCCCCACATCGAGTACAGCTGATCACCCCAGCAGGGGGTATTGATCTACTAATTGGGCAACGATTTCACCTGATTGATAATAAAGTGTTGGACAACCTCCCCGCTGAGCTGAAATTCAGCCTGGCAGCTACTGGTGGATGACTTGTCCTTTTGCAGCAGATAGTTCCATGTTGTTAAGTAAACTGATCTGTTGCTTGGTAACCCTGAATTACTGTAGTAAACACCTGGAGATGCAATGAAAGTGTCAGATAGAAACTTTGTCAAGTGATGGAGGGGTCTGTGCAGGGAATGCAGCTGCAGGGGTACCCTACAAAGTTGTTCCAGCAGGAGCTGAGTGGCTGAGGGCACACCTTGCACTGGGGCTGTTCCTGCACCCCCTGGAGCCCCTCTGTGCTGCAGTGCCACATAGGTGTAGGCAGGCAGTTTGACAAGGTACATCTGTGGATCTACTGTAGGTAGGGCTTTACCAGCAGCATAATTGCTTCACTAGAGGTGATTCTGTCTTTCCTTCCATTTCTTGTGGTTTCAAAACAGGCAGTGGTTGTGTGCCTTATTTCTTTGCTATGTCCGGTCTCTAACCCTTCTGCCAGCGCAGAGTTGGTGTCTTAAATTAGTGAGAGAATGGAGGCTGCACCAAAGATAGCAGTTTTCTCTCCCCTGTCTTCCAGGCTTTATATTGTATAGCAACCATCTTACAGAGGTAATCATCACACCATCCTTCTTACCATTCAGAGCCTTCCTATTGAATGCACACCGGCTGTGAGAACTACACGGGGATGGAAAATGAGATGTGGAAGAGGGGCGAGCAAATATCCCAGATAGCCAAGAGTTTGCTTCCCTTCCCTTCCTTGCACATTGGGCCTAATGAATGAGTTTATCTGTTGCTGCAGCCAAGGATCTGTGATCCCCAGCATGGTTCAGCACACCTGAAGGAGCTGTGAAGGGCAGTGCTGTATGGCTGCACCCTTGAGGTCTGCTGAGGTCAATGTGTTATCAACGATGCATGCTGGAATGCATGCGGGATTCCTGTTGGATTCCTTCACTGTACTTAGGTGGGCTTCTGTTTACTTCTCAGGAGAGGTTTGAGATCTGGTTCTGGTCTTTGTAATAAACCAAAGGGTGGGATGTGCAGACACCAATAGCTGCAGATGGCCCCTCATGCCCAGGACTGTGGGAACGCTGTAGTGAACATTGGGTCCTCTGCTGAGGAGACTGCAGTTCAGATAGTTAAGAGAGGGAGATAACAGCAACGGGGATGAAATTTGCCCAAGGTCACAGAGCAGGACAGTGGCAGAACTTGTGGTGGAAAAATGCTGAGTGGGTTTTTATATTTATAGCTGGCAGTTCAGGGCTGCAGGGAGATCCACGTCGGAGTTTAGAGGCTGGGCAGAATGCGGCTTCCCTTGCAAAAGCTGGTCTCTGGAGAGAGAGTGCTGCAAGGTGCATGTGATGTCTGCAGGACAGTGCAAGGGAAGAGTCTGCTGGTGTTACACTCTTGAAATCGTTTTTTTGTTGGTTGTTTGTTTGGGGTTTTTGCTTTCAAGCTGTGGATTTCAGCTCTGTTTATAAAACGTTCCCATTGTTCGGTGTCTTGGAGCTCTTAGTCTTTTTCATTATTATTACAGTTTTCAAACTGCTGTGTCACCTAATTCATCAGCCTTCAGCACAACCTTCCCTCCTTCTCCCCACCACCCCTGCAAGAGCATTTGTACAGAACAAAGGCTTGCTTTTAGAAACGGCACGATATTTTGCCACCTTTGTGGAAACCTGTCACAACAAAACCTAATTTTGCATGAGACGGAATTTCAAATCAAGCCTCAAGAAAAGGAAGCTGTTCTCCCGCTAATGTGCAAATGTCACTTTCCACAGCTGTAAAATCAGTAACCCACCTAGCAGAGCAAAGGAAAATCTAATTCCCGTTCTCTTCCCCCTGCACAGGTCTGACCTTCTCAAGAAGACCCATGGCAAACAGCGCCTGGCTGAGATCTTGCGATCTGAATATTCCAGCGGGTTGGACTCTGGTATATCCAAGGTCAAGAAGAAGAAGAAAAAACAGAGAAAAACTGGCAACCAGCAGATCCCAGTATGAGCCGGGACCTCCCAGTCATTTGCTGCACGACCTGCTGGAGGACATCAGCCAGAGGTCAGGGTGACCTGCCAGACTGACTGACGAGTGGGTCAGTTTGTCAGGCAAATATGGGGAGGGGTCTTGAAGTTGCTGACCTCCTCCCTCTTATCCCATAGTTCCAAATGGAATTGAATCTAGATGTGTCCTATTGCACTGCTGCAATTATATGTGGCTTCCTGAGGATGCAGCTTGTTTCTAAGGTGATATTTTACGAGAAAAATAAAAGAGTTTAATTATGGTTTTCTGAGCAATGTGATGTCTGTATAACCTCAAAGTGGGGCAAGCGTGTTCAGAAAGGAGACACTTTCCTATTTAAAGGACCCATAGAAACACTCTACAATGTGTTTGCTTGCTTATTTTTAGCCAGAGAAGCAGTGGTGGAGTGAAGCGGAGGAGGCGTTCGAGGTTCATGTTTAGGAGGAGGGAGAGGAGGCTGCTGCTGTCCAAGGGGACACTTCTGCTTCTGTTAAAGGTAACACACCGAACCACTACCACCTCCTCTCTGTGCACTGGGGCAAAAGCTGTCCCTGGACACCATTACTCAAATGCTGCCACCTCCCAGGAGTCTCCCCAGTTTGAGTGAAATTGGGCTGCTTGTGGAGAGCTCTTCAGTGCGGTGACACACGGTCCCTTTGGGGCAGAGCTCATGGGCACAAAACTTCATGTCAAAAGTCTTGAGTTTGGGAACAAACGTTTGTCACCGTAGGAAGGAGCCAGAGTGGAATCCAGCAATCTCCAAACTTCTCCTTGCCTGCAGCGTATTGTCATTCCTAATTATGAAATGCAGAATATGTATGAAATGTCTCACCTCTCTGAACATGAAAGCCTTTGCAGAGCCTTGCTAACGCTTCCCACTAGTAACCCAGGCTTTCAAGGTCCTCCCTGCTTTGGCTCAGCCTCGCACTGTGCTTTATTTCAGTGTGTCCCGAGCCAATGGATTTCATTTCATGCTTTTCCCATGTGTTGGGTTTTTTTTTCCCCTCATTCTTCCTTCTCTCATCAGCTTCCCTCATTCTTCCTTATCAGCCATTACTGAGAAAAGGGACACGGTGTGATCCTGAACGCACCAAGGCTGGCTCTGGTTCCCCGTTTCCCAGCATGGGGAGATCAAGCTCTGGTGGGTCAGGAGTTTGGTGTGGGGTGACCAAGGGTTCCAAGCAGGAGACCTGCAAACCCCTCCAGGTGCTCACCGTGCTGCTCCCAGCACCCCAACAGCCCTGGGAAGGGACGGAGCTCAGCCCATCCGTGTAACGTGGGGCCAGAGGGGGTTCCAATCCAGCAGCAGAAGGGGACAAAGTCACAAGAACAATACCCACTTTGTGAATGCACAATTTGAGGGCACCTGCTGTTGGGCTGCGGTGAGTCATGCTAAGGGCTGTAGGAGGGAATAAATCACTCCGAAAGTGTTTAATTTCTCAAGTGAATGCAAGTCTTGAGAACCGAAATGATTCTCCTTTCCTCCCAGGCAGTTACCAAACAATGCTGCTTTTACTGCAGTACTTTTCTGACTGTTTAAGGAAGATGTTAAAAAGACTCCGGCACAAAAATTAACTCAGTTTTAGCAGAGAGATGGAGAGAAAAAATTAATACTATTTATTAGATTAAGATAAGAGCAACACAACCCACCTGTCTCTGTGATTACTGCTTGGCAGAGCAAGAGGGTCTGAGCCAAATGTCAGCTTAGAAAACAGAAAAGAAACCCCTGAGGATGAAAATGACTCAGAGAGAGCAAAGCAGAGGGAGTAAGTTTGGGAAGAAGTGATCTTGTGCATGAAGGGGGGGAGCAGCTGAGCTGCTGGCTCACTGTCACATAGGAATTAATGGAGGCTGTTGGTGAATTCATGGTAATAGCAGCTATGGCCATCAGCACGTCGTTGAGACTCCAGGAAATCGCGTTGCTGTTGGCACTGAGTGGGCACGTAAGGCTACAAACACGGTGATGAATAATGCTGCGGGGTTTTTTCGGCTTCGTCTTTGTTAGCAGGGAGGGCTGCGTTAATGGGGTGGTTAGGGAAAGGAGGAGGAGACTTCAACGGGAAAAAGAAAGTCTTAGAGGAAGTGGGCACACCTGGTTTGCTCTTAATGAACTTCAGAGCCAACGTGCAGTAAGTTGTAGCTGAGACAGCAGGAGCCCAATTCTGCCCTTAGTTACACTTCAGCAGCCCATCATCTCCAGCTCCTCTCCAGGTGTGGGTTTGCCTTCCCTGCTGTCTCTCTGCACCCTTCTGGCTCCGTGTCCTTCCCAGCAATGGGAGCCCACATCCTGTGCTCCTTCAGGCCGGGCTGCTTTGAGTGTGGAGGCTTTGGGAGAGGGAAAAGCAGAACAGGAACCTTAGTGTGCAGGGCAGAGCTGAGCAGTCGGACACCGGACACCTTGTGCCCTGCTGCTGAGATGGCCGATTAGGGGAGAAAGCAACAGAACCTCCCTGCTACGCTGGTTTGTGTCCTCCGTCAGCACAGGGAAGGGGCAGGAGCAGCTCTGAGCTCTCCATTTTGGTGCAGCATCGCCTGCATTCAGACAGAACAGTAAAACAGCAGCTAAAAACCACTTCTGGTGGTTTCCTTGCAGTTGTGTTGGCAGTGCAGCTCTCAGCTCTCACCTGCTCCCCGTGCCCCGATTAAAGCTATGGAGTCAGGAGGGGTCGGCAGTCAGGAACGGCTTTGGGGGTCCTGAGCCTTCCCAGGGGCTGCTGAGCTCCCCCGCAGACGATGCGTGGCTCGGAGCAGAGCCCACCAAGCACAGCACCTCTCCCAACCCTTTTTGCTTTGGGAGCTGCCTTTGTTTGGCTGCCGGGAGGTCCGTCTCCCTCCAACCCAACCTTCCAAATGCGAAAAGGCAAATCGGGATATCGCAATTACCGGCGTGTAACGAAGCCTTGTACTTCGTTAATGTCGGAGGAGGAATCGGCCCCGGCTACAAGGACAATTAAATATTAGAGAGCGCCTTTGATTCGCGTTCCTGCTGTGCGGATGGGAGGAAGGCTGCCTGCCGCCCGCTCCTCTCCTTCCCTTTCGCCCCACGGAAAGCGAACCCGCTGCAAGTTGTCCTTTGATCGATTTTTAATATGATTTTAAAGAGTTTTGTTTGGGCCTCATTCTTATTCAATGAGATTAATTTAAAGCACTTATCCCCTGGGTTTAAGTCAATCCATGTCGGATTGGGGACGGGGTTTGTTGCCCGCGGAGGGGGCTGTTTGCAGGGCGCTCTGAAAGACTCCTTTCCCACTTCATTAACCCGAAGCTGGGAGCAAACCTTCCCCCCTCAGCTCCCCTCACCCCCCATTCCTTCTCCTCTCCGAGGTCGGGGGATTTACCAAACTCCCCCATTCACATGCAAAGGATCCGATCCGGCCACAAAAGCCGGGACTCTCCGCTCGGAGCGTGGCCGCGCATTTCTCGGAGCCCCCCAACCCAAAGCTCCGGGGACGGGGCGTGGAGCTGCTCGGAGCTTTGCTCTGGGCTGGGGGGGGGGGAGAAGGGGGGTGTTCGGGGCCGGCCGCAGCCCGCAGCCCATCTGTCGGCTCCCGGAGCCCGAGAGCCGCTGCCCGGCTGTCCCGTAGCAGCTGCCGGGCCCACGATCGCAACCATCTGAGAGACACTTTTCAAAGATGGAAACAATCCATTTTCCAAAGCGATCATTTAAAGCACTTAGGCAATTATACGCTTAAGATTAGCGTTAATAATTCACCGGGCGGATGCCGGCAGTGGGAGCGAACCCCGCTTTCCTCTTCCCCCGAGGGAGGTGAGGGGGGTCGGCGGTGGTTAAGGGGGGAAGGGGGGCAGAAAGCCCGGCGCAGGCAGGAACCGTTCGTGTGTAAAGAAGTTTATTTCCACATTTAAAAAAGGGGGGACGGGAGCGGGAGCTGCCCCCAAAGCTCCCCCCAAACCCGGCCGGGCCGGCCCCGGGATACAGACGGACAAAGCATCACTTACACAAATACGCCCTCGGGGTTCACAAATAAATAATTCATATACATTTTTGCACACCGTATTTACATTCGCCGCTTTTGCTTTTGCTTTTTCCTTCCCCCCCCTCCCGCCTCCCCGCCCCCCCTTTTCTTTTTTCCCCCCCTTATTATTATTAGGGTTTTTTTTTCAGGTTACGGAGGTCCCAAAGTGTCGCTGCGGCGAAGGGGGGGGGGGGGGTCGGTACCCCCGGTTCTTCCCGATCCCGGAGCAGGGCCGGGATGGCTGGGGAGGGGCCTTCCCGGCTCCGGCCGTACTGGGGGGTCGGACCGGGCAATTGCTTGGAACGAAGCCCACCCCTTTCATCGCCCCCACCCCTGGCAGCCCCTCCCCGTGTCCCCGGTGCAGCCTCGGATTGGGCGGGGGGTGGGGAGGGACCCACATCGCTGCCCCCCCCCCCCCGAGGGCATAACGGGGTAAAGCGGCCGCAGTCCCGGAGCCGGGGGGGGGGAGTGGGGAGGGGGCAGGGAGCGGCTTTTTCTGCTTTTCTGTTCTTTCGTATTTCATATATTAAAAAAAAGGTGATGTGTGTGTGTGTGTGTGCGGAGTTGGGGGGGGTGTTCTCGTTTATATATATATATATATATTTATATTTAGGGGGGAAGCGGGAGTCTGTCGCTTGCTCACGGCCCCAGGGCTGGGCTGGCCCCCTCCGGCCCCCCCCTCGCCCGGGGTTCGGGGCCGGGGCTCACCGGGGCTGCGCGGCCCGGGGCAGAACGCCCGGCAGAGGGGGTAGGGGTGGGGGGGGCTCGCTGCCGCCCTGCAGTCCGTGGATGAGGATGCGGGGCACCAAAGGTCTCTGTAGGGCCGGGGGCGGAGCGCTGGGTCCGCGGTACAGGTAGAGGGCAGCGCCGGGGTCCAGGTTGGAGACCAAACTTTGCGGGTAGAAGTAAGGCGAGGGGAACATCCTCTGCAGGGCTGAGTAGTTGCCAGCCTCGGCCAGCAGCTCCAGGCCCACCGCCGTCTGCCTTTTCCATTTGGTCCTGGGGGGGGGACAAGCCGAGACAGGGGGGTCAGGGACGGGGATGCTCTGAAGGACGCTCCCGGTTCTTCCCCCCGCCCTTGAGCATCCTCTTCCCTCAGGCTCCTCTCCCTTGCCGCTGGATCCCGGGGTGTCCGGAATAGGATGGGATGGGATGGAGGGACGTAGCCCTCATTAACGGGACGAGAGGATTTAACTGTCCATCGCGGAGCCCCAAAGCGGCCGCGATACAAATCACTGCGTTCCAAACCGCAACCGATACGGTCCACCTTTCCCGGTGCGCAGCCCGCGGGTAACGAATCCCGCACCGCGCAGGGTGTATCTCGTGCGGGACGCGCACCGGGCAGCCTCGCCGACACCGAACCGCCGTGCGATAAGCAGAACCGGCTCCACAGCGCTCCCGAATCAACGCGGAGCGCTCCGGGCCGCCCCCGGGGTCGGGAGTGTCGCTGCCGGGGGAGACCGCGGGGTCGGTGCGGTGCATTCGTTGGCGGTATATGTGTGTGGATGCGAGTATATACATGTATGTATATATCTCTTAAATTTAAGCACAGATCCCGCCGTCCCCACGCCGCCTAAAAGCCCCGACGGGTGGGCAAAGCCGCCGGGCATTGCAGAGCGTGATGTGGGGCTGAAATGGAGGCGAAAGAGGGTTAAAAAAGGGGGGGGGGGGGGGGGGCTGCGCTCCGATGTCCCTCATTCCGTCGGGTTTGGGGACAGCGCCGACGGGGCCGTCCGGATAAATCAATCGGAGCAGTCAAATGTCTTCAACCCTTTTACGGTTTCGTCGCTGAAGCGCTAAACCTATTTCCCCCGGTAAATTATTCATCATAATAATAATTGTGTAATTACTGTAAGGGGTGTTAATTATTGATGCCCAAAGCAGTAATTGGTATCTATTATTAATGGGACGATGTGTTATGCTGTTGTGTTTCGCTGGAAGCCCGCTGCTCCCCGCCGGCTGGGGTTGGGGGTGCGCATCCCCCCGGTTGCGGGGCGGGGCGGTGCGGGATGCAGAACCGCTCCGCTCGGGGCCGGGAGAGGGGCAGGACGGGGCCCGGCGCTGTGGGACGGGAGGGGACGAGCGGTGCGTTTTTACCTTCTGTTCTGGTACCACGTTTTCACCTGCGTGTCGGTGAGGTTGAGGGAGGCGGCCAACTCCATCCTGTCCTGAACGCTCAGGTATTTCTGCCTCTCGAAGCTGCGCTCCAGCTGGGCCAGTTGGTGGTCGGTGAAGGCGGTGCGGGCTTTGCGAGGCTTTTTCAGCCTCACCGGGGGGCTGTCCCGGGAACTGGAGATCTCTCGGTCTCCTTCTTCTTTCACTGGGCCGAGAGGGAGGAAGAGAGGCCGGGTCAGGGCAGGAAGGGACTGGAAACGCGCACAGAAACAGCAACGCGCGGTAGCAACGAACCCGAGGAACGAGCTCGGGCACCGCACGGATTCCCGCAGCGTTTGTCCCGCACTTCCCTCAATTCGAACCCGCGGGGCCCCGCGTTGAACCCGGCCCGGCCCGGCGGTGCGATGCGATGCGATGCGGTGGTGCCGGGGCTGCCTGAGCCCCAACTGCGCCGCTCCGGCCGGCGGGACCGCGAACCCCGCAGGTTGTTTTATGGCTTTTCCTTCCTTATTTGTACACATTTCCCTCGTTTTTTCCTTTTCCTTCCCCTTATTATTATTCCCCTTTTCCTTTTATTTCTTTTCCTTCCTTCCTTCCTTTCTTCCTTTTCTTTCCTTTCTTTACTTAATTTCTATTTAAACGATTTTTAAACCCCCAAACAAACCCAACCCCAAAATAAAGGCTCTGAAGTCACAGATGTATATAGAGAGAAAAGTCTCCGGGCCCGCAGCCTTCATCCTCCCTGAGGCTCACAACGAAATGCTGCGGGGTGGCCGCGCTTGGGCCGTTTTTTAGCCTCTAACGAGAGGTTGGGAGCAGCGGTTCGGTACCGGGGCTGTGCGCAGCGGAGGGGATTTAAGCTGCGAAACATCAGCGAGAAACAGGAAAACAACAGAGAGGAAAAACATCCGTTAAACAAAATATAACGGGGGGGAGGAAGTGAAGGGGAGGGAGGAAGCTAAAAATGAACAGAAAGAAAACAAAATAATCATTAAAAAAATAAAATAAAGGGTCCGTGTTGGTGCTCGCCGTGTCCTCCCTCTCCCCATCCCGAAGGATTAAGTGGCAGAAATCGGCGTCCGCGAGTGTTTGCGGGTTTATGTTAAATTTCCCGTCGGTGGGGGTTAGTGGGGTTGGGGCTGCTCGGGCCGCGAGCTGATGCCTCTCTGTAGGAAGACAATAATCCCGTTAATTGAGCCACCGGGGAGCGAGAGCCTTCAGCCGGAACCCTCAGCTCCGGCCGAGCGGGCACAGTGCGCCGGGGGGGGGAAGAGGGATGAGGGCAGCGGGGATGGGGGGTCCGGGTCCGGTCCCAAAGTTTGTCGGAGTTTCTCCACCCGCACTTCGGGAAAGGCAAATCCGCCGCCCCCCCATCCCGGAGCTCAGCATCGGCTCCCAAAAAAGTTCCCGGGGCGGTTCCGTGTTTGTGGCCCGGCCGCTCCGAGTTGCCATAAGGAGAAAACAACGGATCTGGGTTGCGGGGTTCGGGCCGTTCCGGGTTCGGGGCGCCCGTTCTGCCCCTCCGTGAGGGAACTCGGGGGGTTGTTCGGGATCGGCCATGTCCGAAGTGGTAAAAAGAGGTCTGAGGAAGCGGCGACCCTCCTCTAATGCTCTGCTGCCCCATTTACGCCCGGACTTTCAACTCCAATCGGGCACTGTTTTTAATCCTAGTTAAGAAGTATTTTTTGGTGTTTTTTTAAGGTTTCCCCCCATTCAAGCAGGGTTTTTACCTCCATTTATGCAGAGTTTTCACTCCATTTAAATAAGGTTTTCCCCCCATGAAAGCGGTGTTTTCTCCCCTGTTTGAATGGGTTCCCCCCATTTAAGCTCTCTGCCCCAGCTCCGTTCTTCCCTCCTTTCCTCTCTCGCTTTTTTCAAGCTCGGCCCTTTTTTGGGGGCAAGGGGATAAAGGCTGCGAGAATTTCGGGGGGAGAATTCAGGAAGCAAAAAGAAACCCCCCCCCAAAAACCCAACATCTCCCCCCTCCCCCCCAAAAAAGGCCACAAAACCACCCAAACCCACCAAACCAACCAACCAAAACCAAAACAAACAAAACCAAACAATTCTTCCCCCTCCCCCCCTTTTCCTCCGCCCCCCCCCCCAAAACCTTCGGAAGGGATCGCGGCCGCTTTCGATCCCTTCGCAGCGCTGAAGCCGATCCTCGCTGCCCACCCTCACCCCCCCCCCCCCCGCTCACTCCCAGCCCCGTTCCCGTCCCTCAAAGACCCCCCCCGCGGCATTTCGGGGCTCTTTGGGGCCGCCTCGGGCCCTACAAACAATTTTCCCTGTTGGAAGCGGGGTTTATTTTTATGTATTTATTTTTCTTTCGTTCTTCTTTTTTTTTGCGGGGCCGATGGGAGCGAGAAGGACGGGAGCTGCCGGCAGAACGGGCTCCGGGGATGGGGAACGTCGATGCCGACCCCCCCCGTGCTATTCCCGACCCCCCCCCCCGTGCTATTCCCGTCCCCCCCGGCCCGGGCAGATGCTTTGGGGGCCCGAGAGGCCGCAACCGACTCCCTGCAGCCCCGGGGCCGCCGTGCTCCTTTCCGAATCACCCCCAAAACAACACCGGGGGTAACACCGATAATACAAATCGGATTCAACCTCGCCGACTTTTCTTTCGTTTCTTACCGGAGCAGGGGAAACACCCGGCAAAACCTACGACTATTTCATTTGGTCTTATTTATTATTTTTTCTTGTATTTTCCTCGCGTTTTCCCGGGCTGTTTCCCCTTCCCTTCTCCCCAAGGATAGAAACGAAAGAACCGAATCCTGTCCGCGGATCGAGGCTCTGGTTCACCCCACGGGCGTCCCCGACCCCGCGCCGAGCACGGCCCCGTCGTTCCGTCGCGAAGTTTCCCCAAGTTGGAGCAGACCCCACTCTAATTTCGGGGGCTCTCCCTGTTTCCCCCACCCCTTTATCTCCGGGTCCCCGCAAGGGGCTGCGCGGCTCTTACCTTTGTACTCGGAGTCCGAGGAGGAGCTGCTGGTGGTTTTTTCCATTTTCTCCCTAAAGTCCTCGCCGGGTTTGGTGGGGATCCTGCCCGCTGCCTCCTGCCCGCCGTGAGGTCCATTGGTGCTGGAGTAAGGAGCGCAGGCGGCCAGGGGCTTGCAGTCGGCCAGGATGTCTCTGATGAGGAAGGAGGAGGTGACGGTTCGGGACTGGGAGGGAGCCGAGAGCTGCCCCGGCTGCAGGTGCGCGTCCAGGCCCGGTCTCACCGCCGCCTCCGGGGAACGCGGAGAGGGGCACCCGCTGCTGCCCTCCGAGCGGGGGCTCAGCTCCAGCGGGGAGCGGCCGTCGCCCACCAGCGGGTCCGCTTTGGGCACGGCCGGGCTGCCGGCTCGGTGCGAGAGGATGGAGTCGATCCCGAAGCCGGTGGAGCCCTCCATGGCCCCCGCGAGGTGCCGGCGCTCACACAGACATTGGCGGGGAGGGCGCGGCGGAAGCGGGTTGGTAATGGTAATTAACAATAACGGCGACGATAATAACAAAAAGCGAAAGGAAAAAAAAATAATAATAATAAGGAAAAAGAGGAGAAAAAAATCTAAAAAGGGAAAAAAAAAAAAAAGAGCAAAGTTCAGCGTGGGATCCGGGCAACAATTGCTGCAGGGCTCTCCGATGCTCCGCGCGTTACATCCAGGGCTGCTCCGTCTTCAGCATCGCTCCCAGCTGCACTCAGACAGACAGACAGGAGAGGGGGGAGAGGGAGGCAGAGTCAAACTTTGGCCGCCGAGGGTGTGGGGAGGGAGGGGGGGACGGACCCCGACCTCACCCGGGGCCCCTTCCCGGCCACCCCACCCTTGCCCGGAGCCGCGGGGCTGGGGGCTGCCAGCCGGAGGTGGGGAGGCAGCGATCGATAGTGAGGGCTCCGCAGCGCCTTAACCACTTAATGATCCAGAAATCAACGGGGAGGGCGAGGGGAGGGCGGAGGGGGTGGGAGCCTTCGGGCCGCCGAGGCGCCCCCCTTCCCTAACAACACCTCGGACAGAGCCGGGGGGGATCAGGGGGCGGGAGGGTTGGGGGGGGGGGTTGGGGGGAGTGGGAGAACCGGAGTCAAACCGGAGTCAAAACGGCAAGCAACGCGACCAGCGGCCGGAGTCACTCCGGATGGTAATTTCAGGACCTCGGACAGCTCCGGAGTCACTCCTACTTCAGCAGCTCGGACTGAGTCTGCCCCGCGGTGGGGGCCGGCGGGGGGGGGGGGGGGGGGGTAAAAATAATCCCAAATTAAAACATTTTAAAAAAGGAGAAAAAGAAAAAAATGAACTCGTGTCTCTCCGGCTCGAGCTCCCCCCGCTCCTCAGCCGTGTGAACGCGCCCATTGGCCGCGAGGCGTTTTGGGGGCTGTCACTCTCCGCCGGAGAAACCTTGCAGCTTGATTAACGCGAATTAATTGCCGCCCGGGTCTCTGCGCTTTCCGGGCGGTTTCCGCCCTCTTTGCTGTCATTATGGCGCTGATGGGGCTCGTAATGGGGTGATTAGCCGCGGGGGGGGTGGGGGGTATTCGGTGGGTTGCCGCTTTCTGTTCGCCTTCCCGCAATTAACCGCTCCGCCGCTCGCTCTCGAGAAGGGAAAGTTTTGCTGAGCGTTCGAAATACAAAAGAATAATAAAAATAATAGAAACGAACGGTGAGGAAAAGCGCTGAAACCTTTCCCGGAGCCTCAACGCAGAGACGGCAGCTCTGAGCCCGAGCTGAGCTTCGGAACTGCGGATTTCGTTGAATCCTCTGGTTGAAATCGGTTTCGAACTGGCAGAGCCTTTCGCCAAAGCAAAAGCGGAGCCGCCGTCAGCCCGAATCCGGAGCGGCGGCGCTGCCGTCAGTTCGGCAATTACCCTCCAACGAACCGCCGGCCCGGCTGGAGCTGCCCGCGCTGCCCAACCCGGTTTCTCTTTTCCCCCCTCCCGCCCCGTCGGGACATTTGGCCGCTCTCGTTCTTTCCCGCACGGCTCCCACCTTCCGACCGCTCCGACCGCTCCTGCCTCCTCCTGGGCTCTTTTCCTGGGGGGCAGAAAGGAGGAAAACGTCCTCACCCGCGTGAGTGGAGCCGCGCTATTTCAGAGCGATACCGCTGCGGCTTATTTCTCAAATGGTCGATTTCCTCCTTTTTCTCCCCTTCCCGGCCGGGCAGCTGCATCTTGTCCCTCTTCCAAAGCCGCTCTCGGCCGGCAGCTTGGAGGCGGCAGGGTCCCCCCCCGGGCCGCACGGCTGCCAGCTGTCGGGCAGCGGCCAGGCAGGGCCCCCCACCTCCTGCCCTCCGCCCCGGCTCAGGGCTGGCTGTGAGCGGGGCAGGGAACAAAGGAGCCCCGCAGGTGGACAGGGACAGGGGGAAAGCTGTGTCAGCCCATTCTCTGCCCCAAATCTGGGGATGCAATGGGCTGGGTTCGGGGCTGTGTGTCCCCCCATGTTCTTATATTAGAAGTTCTCTGTGAAAGGGTGGTCAGGGAGCTGGCCCAGGGAGTGGTGCAGTCACTGTCCCTGGAGGTGGTGCAGAACCACAGGGATGTGGCACTGAGGGATGTGGGTATGGGGGGGTGGGTTGGGGTTGGATCTGGGGATCTTAGAGGTGTTGATTCTGTGATTCTGATTCATCTGCTCGCTTTGCTTCCACAGCATCCACCAGAATGAGAGATACACTGGAACTGGTCCCAGTGAGAAATGGGGCAAAGACCCCCAAGGGGTTTCCCAGCTCTCTGCTGCATGCTAGGCTCTGGCAACACACCCAATCCAACCGAAGCAGCCTGTTTGGGATGGAGATGGACACTTGGAACAGCACTGAGGTTGGATTTAGGGTCGGGAATGGGCCCCAGAAGATGGATCAGGGATGGGATTGGGATTGCTTTGTAATCACACGTGGAGGGACTGATTTGAGTGGTGAGTCTGCTGCTGGGGTTCCCTCTCTTGAATCGAGCACTGGCCTTGGGACAGTCACAAGATCTCCAGTTCAGCTCTGTTCTCTGTGCAGAGTTACGTGGTGCTGGCAGGGGAGGGGTCCAGTCCTCACCCCTGAGTGCACACAGTATTCTGCCACCCCCAGCCAAGGCCCCGTGTTACTTCGAGGCTGCACTTGGTGTTCTCAGCAGCTACAGGTGCCCTCACTGCTCATGTTCTAATGTCGGCGTGGCTGATATTCATTAAAATGAATTATTAATATTATTATTATTTCAGAACTGGACTCTCCAAGGCAGAAATGTCCCCCATTTTGCACGGCATCCCCTTTACAGCAGTTAGGAGCTCATGAATTCAAGTGGTGACATTGTCAGTGTGGGTCTACAACAGATGCAAGCTGCCTCCTTTGGTTGAGCTGAGCCCTGAAGAACCCTGCAGCACCCGAGGACCTTAAAGGGTAAATCCCTGTGCAGCAGAGCCCAGGTTCATCCCGGCAGACCCTCTTTCATGAAGGCTGAAAAGCAGCTTAGGAGCATTCCCAGGGGTGAGGCTGGCACAGCACCAGGACGTGCTGCCTCTGTGTCCCACTGTCCAGGTGGGTCCCAAATGGTTTATCCACACGGATGTCCCCATCCCTCTCACCCCCTGCTCTGCAGCCATGGGGTGTCCCTGGAGGAACGGGGCCTGCTGGCCATAGTAGGGCCGTGCACCGCCACAGCGGGGTGGGGAACAAGAGGTGCTGTGCTGCATTGACGTCTCTGCAGGATTGAGCTCTTTCAGTTCCAGCTCCTTGTCGTTTCCATACGAAGCAGTCCTAGCTGCCCTGAAAACCCGTTTCCTTGGGACGCTCCCGTTTCCCGGAGGGTGTCCGGATGAGAGGGAGTAGAACGGTCGTGCTGGGGGTGGTGCTCGGGTGGGAGAAATGGGGAAGAACATCGGCCCGAGGGCCGCAGCGAGCGGGGCGGGCGGCGGGGAGCCTGCGGCAGCGGTAGAGCAGCGTTACCAGTGGGTGTCACTGCAGGACAAGGAGCGCCGGGGCGTGCGGGGCCGGCTCGGGGCCCCCCGGTACCGGGGACGGGATGGGGCCGGGGGAGTCGGAGCGCGGGTCTGTCCGGGCTGGAAGCGGGGGGAGCAGAGCACGGCGCCGGGCGGCAGCGGCTCTTGGGCTGTACGCGTGGGATCGGCGGGGGCTGCGCGAACACAGCGCTCTGCGGAGGGGCCTCGGTTTGGCAGAGCGCTTGCAGCAGGTGCTGGGATGGCTGCATGCAGGCAAACGGGCAAGAGCTTTGCTGAATCAGGAAGCAATGGGGAGCTTGCTCGGCAGCCAGGTGGGAAGGACTGATGGGCTCTGGAGCTGTCCTAGACTTGGTGTTGAGTGGGATGTGGTTGAGTGTAATTTGTTTGTGCAGAACAGACAGGAGAGGAGACTGCCCTTTCCCTGCAGCCCTGTGGGGCTGTGCTGCTACAGTCACTGCCCTCTTAACACTGTGACTTGTTACCCTGAGCCTGAGATTTGTGTTGATCAGGATGAGGAAGGCGTTGGTGTGCATCGCACATTAAGCAATGAACAGGCTGAAACAGGATCTTGACTTCCATGTTTGATTTATTTGGCTACATCTGCATGAATACATCTACATCTACATCCCTTTAAGTCCTGAGAAATCCTATGTCTATGGCCGATGCAGGGCTCCATGCTGGCTGAGGTCCTGACCTGAGCTCTCTGTACATCTGCCCTGGGGAGGGAACTGCTTCTCCCAGGCACTTCTCAATGGGAGGCACTGAACGCCTTCTTACGAGCATTACAGTCTGGAAAAGTACTGAGATGAGGCCCAACCTATAGAGAAAAGAGCAGATAGATGATTGGTTACATGAGCAGCCGGCCAAGGAAAATAGGTTGCAGATACAGGTTTAAACTGAGACGTGTGAGCATGTCTTCATGTTTGGAGTGGGGTTACCAGCGGGGGTCCCTGTCAGTGCCTTGTGCCATAGATCTGCCTCATGTGGATGTGCAGAGCTTCCTCCCACTTCCCCCCCCCTGCCCTGCTCAGGCTGGATGGATGTCAGCTTTTGCATATGTAAAAATACACAGCAGTCTTTGCCCTGAAAAGCTTGCTAGTAATCTCATTAATCAAGACAAACAAAGCATATTTAGCTATTCCCCCTCTCTGGAGGAAGGCATCCGGGTGCTTCTATTTGCATTTGAGTGCCTGACTCCAGACAGCTGTTTCTGGATATTCTTGCTTCCACACAACCCCTGGCTGGGAGGGCATGGGGGAGGCAGAGCCCAGGCTGCAGAGGTGGGTGAGCAGCCCCAGAGCCCCCCAAGTCAGCTCTGACCTCCCACTGCAGATGCAGCAGTTCTTCCCTGTGACCTGCATGGGACCAGAGCTGGGGTTGTTAGAAAAACCTGCTGTCTGTATGTAAGGAGAGCTGAGCTGCTTCCCTTGGCTGTGTTTCCTGGGAGCCGGGTAGGGCAACATTTCTGTGTGGGGTTGGGTTGAGGCCACAGGGGAGGCAGCAGCAGTTTGTTCACTGCAGGCTGGTGCAAATGCTCCTGGGTGAGAAATGTCACACTGAGCCACCGCCGGCTGTAATTAAAATTAGCGGAGCCCTTGACAAAGTTGTGAGTGATGCCACGGCATGAGTAAGTGGGAAGCACCAGGTGTAAGGCAGGGGACAAGTGCTGCGTTAAAAAATGAGGAACCCCCTCATAATGAGGGATACCTGAGGTGTATGGATTAGTCCCAGGCCAGTAATGAGAGACAAGATAAGGGTGTCCCTGGGTCAGAGGTCTTCCTGTGACAGACCGGTGTGAGAAGTCAGTGCCGGTGATGGATCCACATCTCTGATTCTTCTAATTCGTATTTTAAATGATGAACCCAACAGCGCTTTCTGTACAGGCAGCTGATGGTCTTCACCATCGCTCTGATGTGGTTATGGGGCTGTTACACCAAGGCTTGGTTTTAATATCAGCTTTAGAGCACTGGCTGTAGCAGGACAGGAGCACAGGCTGCAGGCACAAGCATGGCGGTTTCCTTCACAGGATGATAGAACTGCAGTTGCTTTCTGCTCATTAGAAGCACTGATTTGCTCTTTTTCTTTGCATATTTATTGGCAAATTAAGGCTCGCAGAACACTTTTAGATGGGGGTGCTCTAACATCAGCCCTTGCTGCAAAGAGTTAGAGGGGCAGTAAAACAAACCGGGCCCTCAAAATACTTATTAAAGCTTTAAGGGTGCCATTTTCATTTGGGTTTCTGAATTACACTCATGTTTTAAATTGGAGGTCTGTAAGAGATCCCTCGTCAAGCATTAGTACAACCACATGCGTGGCGCAAGCAGATAGATCCATCACAGGTGAACCAATGCAGTGGGAGATGTGAGAAGCGCAGGGTGGGCAGAGCTCCCAGGGATGGCTTCTGGGTGCTGCTGGGTGGTCGGGCAGGTGGGAGGTAAATGGGAGCTGCAAGGGGGGCTCAGAAGGCAGCTGTGTAGTGATACATGGGAGGCACCGGGCAGCCTGAGGGTCTCCCAGCCTCACTTCTGCCATTCCTCTCTTCTGCAACACAGCCGCCCTTACACCCAACCCAGCCTCCATCATCCATTTGATCGAATGCTTTTAGTGGGTGACAAAACACTTCCCCGAGCTCTCTTTACAGGAAACCAATCTCTGTTCCTTTCTCAAAACCTCCCTCATTTTACAGAGCCTGAGAAATCCTGGGCCTTTCAAGCCTTCTCCTGTTTTGCTTCATCCCAAAACGACACAAAACAACGGCGTCGTGTTTGTAGATCTTTGTTTTTTGTTTGTTTCTTGGTGGGGAGGAGGGAATAAAGCACACAATGTATGGGTGCTGTATGCACTCAGAGCTGCACCGAGCATCCCCGTACAGACAGAACCGCGCGCGGCATCGAGATGCAAATGATTTCCGTGAAGCTATCACTTGTAAAGCTTGACAGAAAATAATGAGAAACACTAAATCTTTTATAAGGTCAACACTCAAGCAGCTGTCAAACAAGAAAAGAATTTAGCGAAAGATCCGCAAAAACTTCCATCGCCTCATTAAATCCAACAGGGCCGGGGCCCGGCGTGGTGAGGAGGCACCGGGGCGCCTCCGTTTTGTGTCAGTAATTTGCGGCGGAGGAAGAGGGAAGACGAAACAGCCAGCGCCGAAGGGGCCTTGGGGGAGGCTGGGGAATCGTTAGTGCGCCAGGAGCGGCCTCGGCTCCTAATTGGAAGCATTGGGCATTATCAACGGAGGATTTGCCTCGGCTCCCTGACAGCTCTCTAGGCCTGGAATGATAGCCCACTTGTCAGTGTAAAAGACCATTAAAAACAAACCATTTTGATTTAATTGGAGGCGGTGCGCTGGGGGCCCAGGTGAGGCGCTTCATCAGCTGATGTTGGCTGCTGATGCCTTTTTCCCCCTGTATTGATGGCTTTTCTTTTTTTTTTTTTCTTCCTTCCTTCCCCTCCCTTTCAAAAACTGTCGAGGAAAGAGAAAGAGGTGCTGAAAGATCCTTCACAGCTGCACTGAGAGCGGCTTTCAATAGGCTTGTCAACAAATGCCATGACAAGTTAGGGAGAGGCAGGTATTTTTAAAACAGACGTTATTCTGTCCAAGCTGAGCCGCGCTCGGAGGGCTGCGTTGGGTTATCAGGGCTACAAACACGGAGGCTTTTCCCAGTGGTTTCATCCTGAAGTTGCTTAATGAGTTGGGTTGGGTCATCTCTCCCCACCTTTCTAATTCCGAGAAGAGAAGGAAATCAGGACAATGGAGTTTGGGCTAAATGGTCCGTGTTGTGTGCAAGGGCTTCACAAAATGCTGGGTTTAATGCCCCACTGAGGCTCTGTGCTTTTTATCCCTCCTGCATGAAGGGCTGCAGACATTTGCTGGACTTCACAGCTTTCTCCTTTTGGGCAGTTTGAGATTTTGACTTGGAGGCCATTCGTGCCGTGGAAATGAAGTTGTCAGGTGGGCAAACAGAGTCCCTACAGAAGGCAGGATGGCCATGAATGAAGCCTCAATGCAAAGCGTTCCTGTGGATTTGTACGAGGAAGTGGCAATGGTAGGGGCTTACCTGGAGGACAGCACAACACTTGTGGCTTCACTCCACTGCAACCCATGAGGCTGAAGGTGCCCCAGATCTGTTCCTTCATGGTTGAATCTCTAACAGCAGTGGGCCCTGGGTGCCAGCAGCTGCTCATGCTGGTGATGGGTTGATGTTTGGATTAATTGATCTTAGGGGTCTTTTCCAATCTTAATGACTGTATGATTCTACCACATCTCTGAGGTGAAGGAAAGACTGAGAGTAACAGAGGGGGGAGCAGGGTGAGATGGAGAGGCTGAGTGTACGAGATATGTGTGAAGGGACACTGGGAAAGACTGGACCATGGAAATGCATTGCTGTGACCTGATATAGGTTGGTCCAAGCAGTTGTGTTGCTGGTAGTTCTGATGTTAGGCAAAGCAAGAAAATCCAAAGGATCCTGGCTGGACTGTTGTCCACCAATTCACTTCACTCTGGCCACTGATCAGCCATCAGGTAAGACCGTTTTTTAGCAAAAACCCCAGTTGAAGAGAGGTTTGTCTTGGTGCCATG
Source organism: Excalfactoria chinensis (assembly GCF_039878825.1). NCBI lineage: Eukaryota > Metazoa > Chordata > Aves > Galliformes > Phasianidae > Excalfactoria > Excalfactoria chinensis. The sequence goes on along the minus strand of NC_092842.1, from coordinate 5,231,517 downwards.
GTGACAGAAAGCTTGCTTTGGTCTATGTGGTATCCAGGCCCGAACTCCAAGAACTTCTGTTGTCCCCCTTAAACCTGGGAGGATCAGTGCTGCACTGTGAAGCCATCCCACTGCGTGTATCAAGCACAGGTTGGTTAAGCACGGTCTATGGCTTTTCTGACAAGGCAACAATTGCAGGATTACATGAGCCACGCTTGTCAGTTCAGCTCTTCAGACAAAAATAGAGGTAAAGCATTAAAAAAAAATGCAGAACATTCTTGTGTGTATGTCTTAAACCTCAACTGTTAATTCTGACGAAGGATCAGGCTGTGAGCAGGTATCGGATCCCTGGTGAGAATCAAATTCTGGAGCCCAGAATTTTGCTGCAAAGTTTATACAGTGGGGATTCCTCTAATTACTTTCACTGGAAATTTACCTGACAGAGCTTTCCCAGGTAATGCAAGGCATACGCGGGAGAGCCGCTCAGTCGTTGACAGAGCCTTTGATTTTGTGCCAGGTTGCAAATTAAGTCTTTTGCCAAGGTACCCGAACACTTGCTCGTCAATTGCTTATCGCTTATTCATATCGCGCATCGAGCACAGCTCGTTTCATCTGCTTGGGAAGGCAGCACACGTTGACAAAAAATGTTGTCCAAAGTTGCTGCATTTTCTTTCCTCCCCCTGTTTGGTCAAGTAAACAAGAATATTCTCTCTGGAAAGCCTCCTTGAATGCGTGTGTAAGTTGGGATTCTCTAATAAGCAAAGGAAAGCCAATACTTTGTGTCGGTGACACACGGAGTGAGGAGCTGTTTTGACACGTGCAAATTCTGTCCTTCCACATCATGAGGTTCTGCTACCAAAATAAATGCCCTCCTGGACTGACTTGGCAGAGCCCTGAAATTTTGTTGTTGAGAGGCCTGTGTTGATCATTGGTTTGGATTATGGCCATCAGATATTCTTGGTTTGGATTATGGCCATCAATGATTCAGATGGAGGCAGCTGAAACCTCACCCTGCACTGTCTCTCTACAGACAGCAATGCTTTAGAGTTGGTGTATTTTGGCAGCAACACCTTGTCCTGAATTTGACATTGGAGATGCCATTTTGCCCAGGTCAGTGCAATGTTAGCGATGGGTGACATGAGGACAGGACACATGCTTTTGTACCTGCTGGGTGTCTGAGCTCTTATGGACCTCAGGGAATGTAATGCAGACAAAAAGGAAGTCTTGGTGCATGGTCCCAGCTCTTGCTGCAGGCAGAACAAAACAGAGGCCTTTTGCCTTGGGGATGGCAGAGGAAGGGGGAAGGCAGTAGAAATGCCTTGCTGAGGTGAGCAAGGAGTTAACTTCTGTTTGGATTTGTAACAAATAAATGTAACCCCCCCCTAGTTCAACTTCCCCTAATGAACTGCCCACCAGGACATGACTGGCTCCCCGTGCCCTGCCTCTCTCCATGAGCAGGAGGCCTGGGGGGCCCTGGGGACCACACAGCAGGTCAGTCCTGCAGAGAGAGAGGCAGAGCTGGAGAGCCCCAGTGTGGGAGGGTGTGCAAACCACACGGTTAGCCTAATGGCATAGGCCGTTATTCCAAAGCACTGGGGCTGAAACCAAATGAAAACAGATAATTTGTCTATACTTTAGCAACTCATTGACCAGGCAATGCTATGCAGACCTGGCAATGGAGGGAGAAGGCGGAGGCAATTAATGGGGAGGGCAAAGCTTCTTTGTTTTCTTTTCTCCATGAGCTCTAACATGGTGCCAGGTCTTGCATGGATCTAGTGATAAGTCCAGAGATCTCATGAGAATGAGAATGGTGTACGAACAAACTCCCACATCTTTTGGAGTGCTCTAAAAGGGGATGGTGGTGAGTGACTGAATTTGTCTGAGTTTGGGTGAAGAGTTAGGCCAAGGCTATTGCTTTGAAAGAACGCTAATTTATAGAGATGCTTAAAGCACAGTTTGGAGCCTTTCAAGCATTCTTTGAAGCCAACAGCTTTCCTTGGGGAATTTCTGCTTTTAACTGGGTACACTTCTATGGATGGTCGAGAACTTGCTTTTCCATGGAGGAAACCATGCACTGAAACTCAACTAAGCAATTAATTTCCTGATACAAGTTCTAACATAAAGAGTGCCTGTTAGATCTGCAGTTAGGGAGAGGCAAACCTTCCAGGTTAATGTAATGAGAGAGGAATGCAGAAAATAGAAGGTGCTGTGCAAAGTGATCTTTCTCCTCCCTGGTTGCCGTTCCTGAGAAAGAGAGGAAGAGGAGGGAGGAAGAAGAGAAGTGAGGGAAAGACTCAGGTGCTGTTTGAGACCTGTGGCTCTGGGAGGAATCCAACCACAATCACGGATGAAACAAAAGGGAAAGCACAAAGAAAAACGGAGGCTGAAAAATGAATAGTGATGGAAAGGTCTGGGGTGAGAGGAGCTCTAAAGAGAAGGCTTGCCCCAGTATCTCGTGTGACTTACACAATCTGTTTAACAGCGATCGGTCATGTTCTTTCCCTGACACGAGCCGCAGCAGCAGCTTTGTGCTGACAGGCAGCTGGGATAAATGATTACTGACATATGCTAATCGGACAGTCTTAGACAGGATGTAAGAGGAATACATCAAGGTGGTGCAAAATACATTTCTTGGTTGAAACTCTCCAACTTGTACAAGTAAATTAGCTTCAGGAAGTCACAAGGCCCCTTCATTGTTTGAAACTGCAGTTAAAAATCTACAGCATGGTAAAAAAAACCACACACACACACAAAACCAAACCAACCAGAACCATCAGAACCAGAACTGGAGCAGAGGGTTGAGAGGCTCTTTGCAATAGTATCTATCAGTGCCAGATATGATTTTGACCACGTCAACTCTCTGCAGGGCTTCAGTGCTTTCAGACTTTCTAGTGTCTCCTTTCAATCTCTCTAGCCCAGCTCTTATTCCTTCCTTTCTAAAATGCCTCCTAGCTTTTCACTTGAAGTTTCCCTGCATTTTTACACTGCAAACAAAGCTAGGAGAATTCACACAAGTACCACAGAGCACAGCAGGATGTGTAGATGAAGTCAGGAAGATGTCCAGATCCCATTGCTAGAATAAGAAATCATCATCTTAGCTCTCATATGGATCAACTTAAGGAAGTGTCTTGCACATCTGTAGCCTGGCTAGACCCTTTCCTCAGTCTCAGAGTGAATATTATCAAACAGGTAGTTTAGGGAGATATCAGGAGCATGGGCTTTCTGGGAATCTCCCACTCCTGAGATGAAAATGAATCTTTGTAGTGGAAATACTGTCAGGGCTTGAAGCAGTGATTGAGCACCTGGTGGGAAGGCAGGGCCAACCCAGGGGAGCTCAGGTGTATTCAATGTACTGAGTGACCAGAAGGGCTGGAGCCAGGATCCACCCCTGCCCAGACCTCATTTAAGGGTTGGCAGTGGAGGTGTGGGCTTTTCACTGGAGATCCCTGCCTACCTGAGTCTTTCTAAAGGTAAGTAGATTCTTTCCTTTATTTCTGTGCCTATGGCTGTTGTGTTTTAGCAAATCCTCACTGGGTGCAGCCTGAGGCCTTGTTGCTCTGCTGTCATTGCTGTGCTTTCCATATTAGTCTTGAAACACTTTAATCTGGTGTGGCTTGAATTAGTTACGGTGAGAGCCAAAAGAATGTTAGACTATCTAAAAGTAGGTTTGATTGTTATGGCTATGTAGAGCAGTCGCAGGAATACCAACAAAGGCCATGCCAGTACTGATGGGACATATAATACAGTGCTTCTGATCTGATGAAGGTCACGGAAGTGCCCACAAGTTAGACAATAAGCCACGAAACCCTTCATCTGTCAGCTGCTGTGGAGCATTGTAGGGTTTGGGTCTTGAGGGGCTTTGAGGCCTTACCTCTGCCTTCATGAGATAAGAGACTTCCCAGGGAACTTGGGCAAGGTTAGGAGGTGTTCTAAGTTCAAGTGCTTCATACCTTCTCCAGGTGGGGCAGATGCCAGAAGGATTCTTCCTTTGGAGGCACTCTGTTTTTTCGGAGCAGCGTGGTGCGAGTGTCACGCGCTCTGTCCTTCTGTAACTTAAGATGAATAAGAACAGGCTGAAATGGCTGCAAGGTTATATATGTAGCATCCCTACCTTGATACGTAATGACACTGGATGATTTAATCTAAAAGTCACTTTGGATCACCCTGAGGTGTGTGGTCTTTCATGTCCGTGCAGTTAATGCTGATACCTAAACACACTGATAAGGGAATTCTGTGCAATAGGCAGCTTTCAGTCTTGTGCCAATGAGATGATTGTTGCCTGTGCAGAACCCTGAATTAGAGCAATGGCTCATAATCAGCTGGGAAAGTCACTCCCATCACACTCACTGTGGGGAGGGAGGGGGATTTCCTGACTGTTCCATGTGTTGCTCTCCCTATTAGTTGAAACAGGGTATCTGTCCACTCTGTGATCTAATTTGTAGGTCTGCATTGCTTAACTTGGTAATTGGTGGTGGCAGGATTCAGGAATTTGATGGAGGGAACTTAGTGATTAAAACATCAGTCATTAATAGATAAGTTAGGGATGCATTTTTCCAACATCTTTGGCTCGTGCGTTCATAAAGTAGCTGCTAATTAAGAACACTGTACAGCAGTTCCACTATAAAGCATACTTTGTGATGGCAGTAAGCCCATTGAAATTGGTCATTACCATATTAGCTCGACTCTTCCTTGAGTCATTAACTAATAAAACAGTCATTGGCTGCTTTTAAATGTTATTACAATATCGCTACATTTAACAGCTCTAACAACTGCTTGGGGTGAGGGCATCTGCTGTGCCATGCCATGATCAAGGCTGGTGTTGGTTCCCTGAGTGTTTGTTGGCAGCTCCATTCTTTTATCTGCTGCTGCAGGAAACCTGAGCAGAGTTGATGCTGTCCAAAGGACAATCTGCAGGGCTTGTGGCATGAGGATGGCATTCAATACCAATGAGAATTTGAAACCGGATTCTTTGTTACAGTGGAGCTTTTTGGTACTGTGGTGATGTGAAAAGAATTAGAGCTTCCATTTCAGTTTAACAGGAGTTTAGGTGGGCACCCCGTGACTAGAGACATGTTGCTGTAAGCAGGTGCTTAATGATAGCCAGAGAGATGTCTTTGCCTAAGCCTTTAGCAACGCCTTGACCAAAGTACCACAGCTTTGAGCTTGCTCAGTTTCCAATAAGCTGATACACTTTCCATTGTGAGAAATACTTTTAAAAAGCCTCCCTTCTGTCCAGATCACTTCCATGTGCACACATCTGCTGTTCGCTCCCACAGCATCAACCTGCAGACATGCTTTGGTTGGAGCCGGGCCCATCCTGGCTTGGGGGGAGATGATCTGTACGAGGCTTTGTCTTCTAGTAGGCAGGGAGAATGGTTTCCCAGATGAAGTCCCTCCCTGTGATTGGGATAAGCCCATCTGTTGTGGGTGGGACAGTGGTAGGTTGTGTCTGGTAGCAAACAGCAGTGTTGTGGGAGTGTTATTACCTTTTTCTTCTCCAGCCGGAGTGCTGCAGTCCGTGCTCTCTGATGCTCCATCCACAGATCCTTGTATTTGTGTTGGAGGAGGTCAAACATGGGAGTGGAAGGCCTGGAAGACATTCAAAAGATGACTGTATAATCTCCAGGGTTAACACCTTTCTACCTCCTTGTGCTGATTCCTTACTTTAATCCTAGAACATATGACCAAGTGGTGGCACAGCTGTAGCCTGGACTTATTGAGGCTTGTTCCTGCCAGATGAGGATCCTTTAATCAGAAACTGCAGGAGGTAGAACTGGCAGTGGCAGCAGTGGAGCAGCAGGGTTCTTACCTTGAGGACAGCATATTGCTTATTGCTGGTTGTAGTGCTATTCTTCTCCCCCAGAAGTAAACAGAAAAACCCAAGGGAGGAGGTGATGGAGGATGTCTAGCCTGGATTTTATCAGTCCTTATCCTTGCACATCTGGTTGGGGAGGGACTTTTCCATCTCAGCAGCAGCCATTGAATCTGTGGAGCCATCAGGTCTACTCACACTTGTAGCTGCGGTGCCTTCAGCTGCTGCTCCTGTAACACAAGGCAGTGCCTCCCCCACCTGACCAGGCCAACTACAAGACATCAGTGAGTCGGGCAGAGAATCCGAGAAATGCAAAATGCCATCGATGTGCAGTGGAAACATCTCAAATTCCCTTGAACTTCTGATAGAGCTCAGAGCTTTGCAAGGGTACTCCACTGTAGCTTAGGGATGCTGGCAAAGGGGGGACTCCATTACAGCAGAAATTAAAAATGACTTGTGTCTTCAGAGTAACTTCTGCTGTAATTAAAGGAGTCCCCATTGCCACCCATGTGCTGTCTACATGCTTCAGAACAGCCTAATCTGTGTTTGTGTTTTCTAATGATACTGAATGGGCAATCCAGCAACACACATCCCAGGGGGCGTTCATATCAGAAGGGCATCCTGCTGCAGCCCTCCTGCTGCACAGATCACACGCTGCAGGGCTTTTCAAGGCTCTGCTTTCAAGTCAGCCCTGCTGCTCCAGACTGCTGTCTGGTGAGCCACTGTGCCAAAGGGGACACCTACATTTGTCCCTCTCATTCCTGTTTTCCTTTCCTCCCAATTTGGCATTTCACACTGATCAGAGCTGGGCAAAAGTATCTAAAAAGGATTAACAGATAAGGCAAAACTGAGGTTGGATGTCTCATTGCATGGTGTAAATGTTGGTAGTTAAGGCACAAGCCTGTGGTGAGCCCTGCTCCCAGGCTGGCTTCCTTGGCCTGACCCTTGGCTCTCCAAGGCAGGAGATGACCTGAAGTGCAGAAACAGCAGGGAGGGATGCAGGAAAACATGGAGCCTTTTGGAGGTGTGTTTGATTATTGATTTTTGTGATAGCTGTGTGCTTTCACATCTCTATGGAGGTGACTTTACCATCTCTGGTGGACCAGCCAGTTGGTGACTGATTAGTCCACAGCTGGTTTGTACGTAAATGCCTGAAAGGACACATTTGGGTTGATGCTCTTCAGAAACTCTTCCCTGCCGTGTGATTAATCGCATTTAAGTCCTGATCCAGCAAAGTATAGAATCATGCCTGGAATAATGCATGCACGAACTGCCTCTTTGAAATTAGTAGGAATGACTTGTGTCCTATTTAAATGTGTGCGTTCTGGTGGGATATAGGATGTGACCCCTCCTCTGCCTTTTCTTACTGAGGGAGCAAGGAAGAGAAGGGGATACTGGGTAGCACAATTCCTCAACTAAAGCTGCAGGAGGAATTTCAGGGAGGAAGTTGTTTCTTTGTAGGTCAAACGCTGATCCCATTGGGGTGGATGGGGAGTTGTGGCCTTGCTACCAGTGCCACTTGGCAGTGTGATGGTACATCCTCTTTGCAGCTGGCCCATAGGAACACATGCCCTCCCCTCAGCTTGCTTGGGAGCTGCTGATGCGTCCTGTCACCCAGCCCAGATGTCACCCTCTGAACTGGGAGGCTTTTGCTGTTACTGTCTGTGGATGCTGTGGGGAGGGGGGGGGGGGGGGGAAAGCATCTGCTGAAAGCATGCATTGTGGATTAAAACCTGTCTCACTCCCAGCACCTCAGATCTCCTTGTTTTGGCACAAGCACCCTGCCACGGAAAGGAGAAGGGGGAGAAGTTCTGATGGGATGTAACAAATTATTTATAATTGTGGAGGAAGGAAAAAAAAATAATCAGCTGCCTCCTTTCATAGTCACATAGTTGGAGCCACTTCTAACGTTGACATTTCCTAAATATTTTAAAATTTATCTATGCACATTTTTCAAAACTATTATCCCTGAAACAATTCAAGTCTCTTTAATAGACTTTGTCTCTAATTTACTTTCAAGAGTGAGGGTGCAGACCTATTTTCAACTGAAGTGACAAGTGCCTGCTTACTTGGTTACACAATGTGGGGCGTTAGCCTGCCAGATATCTCTTGGAAAAGGAGCTGCAGCCTCCTAATAGGCTATTTTACTGCAAAAACAATGTTAAAAAGTATAATAAAGTATTAACAATATTAAAATAAAACAGTGTAGGCCTTAAATGAGCTACAAACTAGTTAAATCTATTCTATTCAATGTGAGCCTTCAGTGCTTTGCAGCTGATACCTCAGAGCTGGGATTTATCTAAAATGAAGGCACCAGGGACATGCAAGGGAAATGGTAATTATAATTTGCAAACATTAGGCTGACACTTTTTTTGTGTACGTGTGTATAAATTGTGACAGCTGTGATTTGTGCAGCGTGCCAAATAGTGTTCCATCGAGCTGGGAGGGAGCCCCTTTCTGGCAGGCCATCCTCAGAGCAGCAGCTCATTAAAACTTTGCAGAAGGAGAAGTTGCTGAAAACAGGAAGGCGTCAGAACCATCTGAGGGACTTTTGGTACACGCTCGTTGAAAGGTGTTTGAGAAGAGAGCCTTGGGTCTGACAAACTGGAATTTTAGTACGCCTCTCCGTTCACAGTGGGGCAAAATAATTGGTCATCAGTGACTACTAATTTGGTTTAGTAGCCAGAGGCGTTTTTTTTCTTCCCAGAAAATCAATGACAGCGCCGAGGTCTGTTCAACGTGATTCAGCTCAAGATGGGTCCTCATTTAGCTCTTGATGCTGCTTCCACTGGAGACAGCTATTTTGTTAAAATGAAATTAAAATCTATCTATAATACTCGGCTCTGAGAGCAGCACCTGTCAATGCCACGCTGCTCTTGAGGCTTCAAGGTTGTCAGTCTCCCCTCAAACTTATTTTCAAAGGTTTATACATCAGCGGGGAAAAAAGGTACCTGGCGAAAGTGGGTACAAAGGGCTTTGCTCTGGGAGGGTTTTCACGCTGGCTTAAAGGATGCAATCAGTTGGATTGTGGAGTTGTAAAAGGGTAAGAACTTGACTTGCGATCGCTTTGTTCTTGCATTACTCAACAACAAAAGGCCTTGCAAATATATTGGAACAAACTTCAGCCCTTGGGTTTCCTGGGAGGCTCCAGCCAGTGCAGCAGTGGTGTTCTTGCTGATGGTCAAGGTGTGCTGGGAGTGCTGCTCCCAGGAGCTGGGTGTGTGTGTGCCCCAGACTCAACGGCAGCTTAACAGCACTGAGCTGTAGCAATGTAGTGTGGGTGTTCCTACAACAGAGAAATTGTGCCATTGATGGTTTTTGTTTCTCTCAAAGCCACGTTGCGTGTCCACCAAGCCATTCTGAAACTGCTTCTTGAACTGTCAGTGGGGTTTGCATGATAAAGATCTCTCTCTGGGGGTCCTTGGTGCATAGAGGAAACAGTATGGAGGCATCACTTTCGTATCTGTTCCCCTTGGATCTCATATGGAAGGTTTTGTCCTGAGGTGGTTTTGTCTGTGGTGTTTCTCTCCCTGTTCTGTGGCTGGGGCTCAGACAGCAAATCTGTCTCCCAGCAGCTCAGATCAGTCCCTTGCTGGGAACCAGTTTGGTCCCAGTGTCTTTCTGGAGCTCCTCAGCGCATCCAGCACAGATTATCTTCAGCGAATAAAGCGCAGGCTGGAATCTGTGATTCAGCTCCAGGCCTTGGTGTTCCGCCAGTGCGCGCAGCTCTGAGACATGAGTACTCAGCTCCCTGTGCCCTGAAAGGGATTTACAGTACAGGAAAACTCTGATTACAGTTCCCTTGTACTGCTATATTGTCTCCCTTCCTCCCTTGTTACTGATGGGCTGGAGCTAGCAATCTATCTACCATTAATTTGTCTCTGTGTAGCCCAGCAGGAATCTGGGGCATGATTACAGCTCTGGCCCTTCTGTGAGCACCAGCACGGCCCCGCATCCCCTTGCAAACTGCCTGGTTCTGCCTCGCCTTAATTGTTCCCCTTTGGCCAGTGGACCTGTCTGCTCTAACAAGGGCAACGAGGAGGGCCGAGGTAATTGAAGCACTTAGCCACACTCCCCAGCATTGCCTCCTGCAGCTAATTAGGAAAGAGGGCCGCTGGGCTCTTTGTTATTTCTTTTAATTGTTTGTGGGTTTTGCATAGCAGTGAATGGCAGAAGAGGGGTGCGTGGTTAGGGCTGAATTCTTGACTTTGAAATTTGTATAAAAGGTCACTTACAATTTGTTAACGCTTTCACGAAAGTGAATTCAATTAGCAGCTCCAGAAGTCCCAGCACACACATGCACGAGTGTTTGCAAGAAGAGGGAGGGATGGAGAAACAAGCAGAGCACGAATGCAATGGCTCTTCATTTTCCTAGGAAGCTCATGGACTACACAGGGAAGTTATAGGCCCCTTACAGCTTTATGCTCTTCTAAATAGGTCCTGGCAATAAACCCATGGAGAGGCCCAAAAGATCATTTTTAAATGATCTCCACTTGTCCTCGCTTTCCATTAACCACTGAAGAAAATAACAAGAGAAAAATTGGTAGAAAACACTTGGGGACCAATTTTTTTTGCAGTCTTTGCACTGGTAAAACTCACGTTGAAATAGTGGGTCTCTCACCCGTATAGCAGCAGCAGGATCCATGCATTGAAGCACTGATTACTCTGAATTTCAGAACCTTCTTTATAATCCTTGTAATTTGGACGAACACCAATATAAATTATCTCACTGTGGGCAGCCAATAAGGCAGTGGCTTCTTCCAAGTGTCAGAGGATCCGTTATTTTGCTCAGAGGGCTCGTACGTACCGAACAGTAAAAAGAATAAAATCCATTGTAAACATGCACTTTAAAAGATTTATCAGATACTCATAGCTGTACTTAAGAGCACACATGGTTACAAGAACACCAATTTGCTTTACTACTCCCTCTCAGGCCAAGAGTGAGATGTATACTTGTAACAGTCCTGAATGTGCACAAGGAAATGTGTGTCTTGAAGCAGAGATACCAAACCAGCTCTGACCTGTTAAATAACCAGCTTCACAAGGTTCATTTGTGCGCTAGCACTGATTTTGGGGGTTGGGGATGCCCCATGGCTGACTTAGTTGAAGGTTATTTAGATCCATCTGCAGTAAATTTCTCTTTCCTGACTTGAAATTCTGTGCTGTTCTCTAATACACCCAGGTAGGATCTGGCTATGGAGCAGAGCTGTTCCAACAGACACAGGCCACCCTGATGGGTGTTCCATTTGGAAGGAAATGATTCCCCCTTAAAATCACCTAAAATCCATAATGTTGAGTGAAACAAATTGAAGAACCAGGTCTTCCCATTGACCTCCTGTTTACACTCAAACCTCTTTGGTGAGGTGGGAAGGTCTCTGCAGGGGAAAGAAGCCCAGAGGGGCAATGAGTAGTTTTAGTTTGTAGAAGTTCTTTTGGTAAAAGCCAGCTCTATTGATAGGGAGAAACTCATGGACCTGTACAGGAGTTAAAGCTACTTTTCTACTCAGCATAATGCGCTTGGTAATAAGGGATGGAAATCTTTGCTGTTCTTTTTTCCTAGTTCCCTTATGCCCAACCCAACCCTGACTGCTTCCCTCCTCACCCAAAAGCCTGAATTAGTTCAGAAGTTATTCACTGCAGCTGCAGGATGACCAACATCTGCATGGTGCACTCAGGGTCACTGCAGGCCTACGTGCAGCAGTGGGCACACAGCAGAGCAATCCAGGCAATAGCAAAAGCACGCACAGCAACGTGAGCACATCCCAGCCTGGGAGGTGTCCAACACAAGGAAATGACTCTTGAAATAGAAATTTTTTTTATCTTAGCAACGTGAGAATGGTGGCAGATGCACAAAGTGTCTTTTGCAGTGGAGCTGGGTAGGGAATGCAATTATCTGAATTGATGGGAGGCCTATTTTATTTTATTTTTTTAACTTGGTTGCATTTTTTGGTCTCTTCAGCCTGACAGCACTTCCAGTCAGTCTCTATGTAATAGTTTCATATTTTTTCTTTGTCAGTGCTCAGATGTATTTTTTTTCCTCCATAAAACTTTGGTTTGCCCCAATCTTGGGGGTAGGGGGGAGTCTCTGTGGCTTTACGTGTTATTTGTTCTGCTTCCAGTGATTGCAGACCAAGGGTTGCTGTAATATTCATCTTCCTTGCCTGCCCAGCTCTTCCTGATGGGCTCTTTCCAGGAGGAAGCTGGATAGCTAAGCTTTTCTTTCTGCCTGCAGGGTTATACATTAATGACCTGAAATGCACTTTAAGTGTTTCAAAAACATAAATTTGCTAATGCGTTTTGTGTGCCAAAGAGATGCTGGGAATATTGAAGCAGCATTTGGGGGCAGCTTTCTAAACTTTGCTCTGGCTGCGTGCAAACAGCATGGGCACTTTGGGAGGACAGGCCACTTAAAAAGCACAGGTATGAGCACTGAAACCTCTCTTCTTGGGAAAGGTGAATGATAAGGACAGAGCAGCCAGGTATGCCAGGAAGCTGCAGGAGTACCCAGTGTAACAGCTGAGCTGCTAAAGGCCACTGAGACAATTGTCAGCAGAGCATCACGCCACTGCAAGTGATACAAAGGAAAGAGGAGGTGCTGGGTAACTGATGCCTTTGGCTAGTTACGTCAATTAGTAGAGGAAAGGCTGCAGTGAAGAAATGCTTTAGAGGGGTGAGTTTGCTGCAGAAACACGGTGAAAGCAGCTGGTGAAGAATAAAGACTGGTTGTAGAGAATGGGAGGCGGAATGGTAGGAGGAGATGAAGTTAGAATGAAAATGGGATGTGAAATTTGGGAAAGGGGATGGCTGAAGTGAAGGTGGGCAGTAGGGGGGACCCTGCAGGAGATGTGGGGATGACAGAGTGCCAGGGAAATCCTGCCAGCACACCCAAGGTCAGCCCAACCTACAGGCCAACTGCCAAGTAGATGGCAGCATGGCTCAGGCAGGGTTATGGCCATGCAGGGTTTGAAGGAAGTACAGGTGTAGGATGGCAGAGAATGGCATGTTTGCACGGTTCTTGTGTGCAGGAATGTGTGTGGGGATTGGAAGGCAGAATGAGTAAACTTGCTCTAGGAAAAGAGAAGCCTTTCTCTGAAAGCAGCCCTGGAAATGCTAGACTGTATTCATGCTCAGAATGCACTTGGCACTGCTGGAATGTGTCCCTGGCTCCTGGGGATAAAGCTGGTGCTTGGGATGCCAACTGTGTGCTGGGATGTTTTTGCCTTCAAACTCCTTGTGTGACCTTGTGCAAATCAATATAATTTGAAATCTTGCTATAGACAGCATCCATATCCTTGTGCTGGCTTATGGTTCCAATAATGATAATTTAATACACACTAATTTCAATGCGCAGTAAATTTCAATCAGAAAAGTTTGGGAGGCTAAATATTTATCTGGATATTCACTGTGGGTTTCTAAGTGCTGTATTGACACCAGTGAGGATCCTGCAGGTCTTCAAAGTCCCTTTGTGTCTTTTGGATCTCCAGTACCATCAGGGCTCAGCCCACACAGCACCTTGCATCCTCCCTTTTGTGGAACACTACATGAAGAGGCTGGGGGTTGAGCAACACAGCTGCTATTAGCACAGCGTGTGAGGTTATTTTAAATGGAAGGAGGGAAGACTTGAGTCCAGAACAGAAATCCTGTGCTGCAAATGTCTTATAGCTACGCAACATGCCATGCACAAAGAGCCTGCACTGATAGGATGGGCTCATTTCCTGGAGGTCAGGTATTGCTATGGGCATTTTCCTTGAAAGAAAACCTGTAGATGTTTTTGCAGCTGGGATGCAGGCTGAGGCAGGTGGAGCTGAATGCATTTGCACTGCAGCATGGCTGTTACTCCAGTGCTTGCACCCAGTGGGCATGCACTCTTGCAAATCGTGGCTTGCACAAGGCAGCTCTTGTAAAGATCAGAAGCTGGAGTGTGAATCAGAGGAGCCTGGCTGGAGGTTGCCCCGTGGGGTGGGCTGGGACCCCACTGCATCCTCGTTACTGCTGACCTTGGCATGAGTGCTGCCTGCTGATGGATCAGCTATGGAGCTGGACAAGCCCCTGGGGAACTGCTGCATTATCTATTATCGTCCCATCAGTGCCTCCCCTGACCCCTCCCAGCTCCGAATGCCACAGGCATCAGGGAGGGAATAAATCTTTGTCTGATACCGAGAGAGAGAGGGAGCCAGAGCAGGAAAAAGGAGAGATGAAAAATGTCCTTTTTATGACTCTCACAACAAAGCTGCCACATGATTCGTAGCAAACATTTCTCTGGGAAGAGGGAGGGAGAGAATGGGGGGAATCAGCAAAAAAGCAGAGCTGCTTTTCTCCCCTGGAAGGTGCCCACAGGGAATTAATAGAGAGAGGGCATGGGTGACCTTTGAAGGTAAATATCCTGTGAAAGGAAGCGGGCCCCAGAGCCTCAGAAAGCTCTCACCGATGCCTGTGAGGTGCCTGCTGAGATGCTCCATGCAGCACGCATCCACCAGAATGGAAAGCAGAAAGTGATCTGTGCTAGAGGGAGCAGCAGGGCCGGGGTGTGATTAATAAGGCACTAATAGCAACCCCAGCATTTATCTCAGCTTGTTTCCATTTGGGATGATCCAGGAGGGCTTGTACTCGTGAGCCTGGGGACAGCTCCTGACCTTGGTGTCTTTGGGACACTCGGGTACCTTCAGCAGCGCTCGCTCCTCGGCTGCACCATCTGTGCTGTGCCTTGGGCAGGGGGGCATCACACACTGTTCTCAATGGGAAAACTTCAGAGATCTTTATCCAAGCGGATGTTATTAAAGGCAGGCAAGTGCTTGTTGACATGGAAAGGGGCTGCATGCTGCTGATGTCTACCTTTTTGCCCCCAGACAAGCGTGTACCTTAACAGCAAGTATATTCCCAATTGGCAATGAGAAGAAACAGAATTACACGGGGCTTGGAGTCTGAAAGCAGGAGGATGCTGGCAGGCAATTGAATTTTAGCAGGGAGGGTCTTGGTGAAACAGATCTGTGGTGACTGGGACAGTCCCAGCTGGGATTGCTTACCCACACGAGTGTCTTTAACTCGTCGGTTGTGAAAAGGGAGTTAAATTCCCCACTTTTACCCAACTGGCTGTAACAACTCCTTGGTGATCCTGGTAATTTGATTTTGTCTATAACGCGCTTTTAAAGTAAGGGGATAAATACAATCAGTCTGCATAAAAGGTAGCTATTAAGGAGCAGACAAGTTGCACAATAATAACTTTAAATTAAAAGCCCTTTCTTGCTACTTCCGCGGTCGTGGGGTCTGCAGATTTTCCTTAAAACTTTTGGAACGTGCCTAGACTTCTTACAGGCAGCCATTTAACCTCCGTTTATGAAGAAATAAAGCAAAATTGATGTTGATTTGGTCTACATTGGGGGATACTTTTGCAACATAAAAGCCCTTTTGCCTGCAATTTGCAGAGCAGCCCTGTCACATTGGTGAGGGCTGATACTGATAAAGATAAAGCTTTATAGCTGGGGCATTTGCAGCTAACAGCAAGCTAATGCTGCATTTTCATTTTGATGCAATTAATGTTAATGTCTGCTACGAAAATTGTCATTAAATACCATTTTAAAATCCATTCAATTTGCATATGCAAAGCCCATTTACTATCATGTAAAATACACAGTGCAGTTCATCATGTCTTTTCTCTAGAATTTGTTGCTGTTATTTGGCTGGTAGTGATTATTACCCAGCTCTTAAAATGAAACCTAATGTCTAGTCCAGACCTGCACAGAGCAAGAGAAGTCTGTGCTGTAGCAGCATTGGGGCTGCTTTGGAGACCTTTTTGGAGGTCTTAGTATTTGTTTGCATTGGAATTGATCTGGCTTTTCCAGTGCACCCTGTGTCCTCTAGCCCCTTTGTGCTGCTGTAGAGGACAGGTGCCTTTTTCCCCTACAGAACCCCTATTCACAACTGCTTATGAGCAACCAGCACAGTGGATAATCAGGAATTGGAGTTAGAGGGACTTTTCCAATGGGTCACTTTTTCCACTTCTAAATGCAGGGTGGTGAACTCATTCTTAATTGCATGAGAGTATTGCAACTGGTGTGAGCAGGTAAAAAAGCTGCTGCTCTGCCTCAGCGTCACCTGCTGCCCAAGGAAGCCATTATCCTGGCTTACAGCTCCCTGCTCCTTTAAGTCAAAGAATTGGCATAGAACATATATTTGAAGGAGTTCCAAGCTCTTAATACCAGAGGTGAACTGGGGATGTGCTGTGGCATGCAGACCAGATTTAGGCTGGTGATTGTGGAGGATTAGAAGCAGGTGGCAAGGCCTGCAAGTAACGCTGTGACTCCATAGCAGCATGTCTGATCTTGGGTCACTTCTCTCTTGGGAACTGTGCTGGCTGAGATGTGGGAGTGTTGCAAATGTGAGGGTAGGAAGGGATAATATTGTTCTTCCTCCTTACCGTGCTGGGGTGCCATAGGTCATGTCTGCAGGAACATGAGGAGGAGATCTCCTAAAGCGACTGTATTCGTCATCTTTGCGCCGAATGTCCTTCTCCTTGTAGTACAAATTAAACTCCCGGGCTGTGGTATAACCAGCCTTCAGAGCTCCACGGTTCATGGTGATGAAGTCTCGGGGCATACTCCGAGTTAAACTTGTCCTAGGCTTTATCGTGTTCCAGTGGCCTATTGCTGGAAAGGAAAGGAAATGTGAGGCCAAGAGAAAAAGGTGATGGTAACTTTTATTTGGGGACATAGAATGGTACAAGGTTTGTGCGCCGTGCATGAGGGCCTCAGCAAGTCTGATTTCATGGGGTAATCCTTGAGAGCATAGAGAAGGAGACCCCTTGAGTTACAAAGCAGCCATATATATGTAGCACTCTTGCAGCTGCCGTACCTTTCTCTGCTTGGGGTCTGTGAGATCCTATAGACGTTTCCAAGATGATAGGGAAGATTTACCAATCACCGAGAAATTTGGGTAATATTAGTGGAAGTAGGTGAATGTTTTTTTTTCAGCCCCAGTTTTGCGAGAAGTAATGAGGAGCACTGGGAGGGAGAGTCCCTGTTAGCATTAGGACTTGTATATTTTAGTGGCATTGCCATACCTTCAGGGACTCCTCCATCTGTCCTTTCGATGTACAGCCCGTATGCAAAATCCAAGCCTGGCAGGGTATAGCAGTTTCTCAGAGGCTTTCCCAGTTCTGCCTGTGAAAGGATGAGGTTAAAGAATAAAGACCTTGTTTGATGATCTACACCCTCTGAAAATAAGATCATGCATAGAATGTGGCTGTGAGTGCCTGCAATGGCTCTGACAGCTCTTGGCATTGGATGGATCCCACTGTCCGGACCCAGAAGCAAAGGAGAATTCATAACTGTGAGGCTTCCTCAGGGCTGGAGCCTGCGGGATACCGAACTTGGTACAAGTTCACAACTGAGTGTTATCAGGTGATCCAGCCATGCTAGAGATAGGGACCTTGACAATGTATATGGTTTTAATCTAATTGTTTGACTAATTTCTCCTTGGGCTATGGTGCCTAGCCATAGTGTCTGCAGGTGTAAATTTTCAGCAGCTGACCTTAAAATGCCTTTAATGTATTTCACTTCCAAGTTGTTTGCCCTCCAAAAACTCCCCCAAATATAATCACACTGCCACTCCTGCCTGGGAATAATCAAGACGCGAGGCATGTCGTGGTGGGATAAGGGGGATGAAGGAGGGGGAGCAGAGCCTGGGGTTTATAGCACAGAAAAGAAGAGAAGTTGAGCTCAGTAATCTCATTTCTATTTAGTTTCAAAATGAACTCTTACCCAGCCCATGTGTATCCCAGCCTGGTGTTGTCTGTGGGATTAACTGACCTCCCTTCACCCTTTTGTCCCGGCCCTCCCATCTCCATGGTGAAGTCACTGCAGGATGTGTGTGTCTTGAAACCTTATTGCTGCTTGAAAGAGAGGCCATGGAGGAGGGAAGGGTGAGAGCTGGCAGCCGGGGTGGTGTGTGTGTTCCTGATGGGTAGAGGGAGCAGAGCGAAGCATTCCGTTCCCTGCAGCCCTGAGGCACAAAGTGGGTGCCTTGGGATGGGTTATTTTCCATGTGAAGCCTGTTGAGGAACCTGGGGTTGTAGGTGTCGGCAAATAGCAATGTTGAAATACTGCTCTGTGGCTGAGATCTCTGTGCATGCAAAGCCATATACCAGGACTTCAGGTACAGCAGGGCATTGGCTTCCCAGGTCTGGGAGCGAAGTCCTACACCTTGGGGCCATTAAATCCACCCACTCATGGAACTGATGTGATATCCCTGTGATTCCCAGCAGCACAAGCTCACCAGAAAATAAATTTTCTGGACTTACTAAGATCCTTTGGTAAACTCCATCAGTCTCCTTGCCCTGCGTGAGGCTATGGACCCTTTGGTGCAAGCAGACACGAGCAGTAAGCTTCTTGAAAGCAACAAACTCAGCTACCTGCTTAAACCTGTGCATAACATGGCTGCTTTCTCCCTGCTGCCTCCCGTAGAACTCTGGCAGAGGAAGGGACCGTTCCTTGCAGTTGTGTGCAGCAATGGCAGCAAGAGGGTTTTTAGCACTGCTGCCATTGAAATATCGCACGGCGATGCTAAACCATATGTGCACGCTGGGTGTGAGTTAGGGAGCTCACGCAAAACACATAAACTGGTGCCAGGAATGATAAAGGAGCTTTCAGAGTTGATCTATTTCTCTGGTATTTACAGGCATTTGTACGGCAGCTATTTTTAGGTGAGTTGTCACTGATCTAGCAGGGAAATTGAACAGCGTTCTTCAGATGCATGAGGGAAGGCTTTACCCTGGGCTCACATTCTGATCCTGGGTCAGCTAAGTGAGGCCAAGAATCTGCTGCTGGGGTGAAGGTGTGGCAAGTGGGAGGAAATAGCTGAGAAGCTGCAGGGAAGAAGAGGCAAAGTGGCTTCCAGGTCTTTGAATACACAGCTCCATAGATGGAAGAAATTCCCTTTTGCAGAGCGAAATGTTAACACAGTCGGGCATTTCCTTTACCTCAAAATGAGTGTGTGCTGGTTTTGTTTGTGATCAGGTGGCATCTTACAGCCGCTTGGCACTGAATAAATAAAGTTGAAGGTGCTGGATAATTAATTAAAGAGAAAAAAAAATAAAAAAGTCTGGTCCAGTATGTTGAACATGGAGAGAATCTGCAGCTCTGAAGAAAAGCAATGGGCTCGGAGGACTATGGCTGCATGCCAAAGGATCTTACCCACAAAAGCAAAGACGGGGAAGGATGTAGCAGGGATGAATCCTGCTGAGTGTAATCAAAGATTAGCCTTTCTCATTCATAAATTAGCAAAACGCTGTTGCGACCTCGTGGGTTGGTTTCGTTTGCTTGTCCTCAGGCAATGTAGGTGTGCGGTGCCATGAGCTGTGGTGGGAGAGAGCCAAAGTTGGTGCAGAAGGTCCTTTTTTCCTCCCCAGCTCCAGCCCTGCTTCTCGTGTTTGGGTTTAGACTGTCACAAAGCTGCTTGGCTGGAATACAGATCTGTCTGACAGCTGTGCCCATCAGCAGACAACTTCATTAAACCTCATTAAGATGTCATTTCTCTGCCTTATTTCCCACCTCTTGGCTCTAATTAAAACCGTCTCTCTCTGCATCCCAGGCAGTCCTAATTTTCTCTGGGTACCTTCTGCAAGTTTTCTCCCTTTACGACCTCAGTGAGGAAAATCAGGCATCTTAAATACTGTTTATCTAGCCTATTTGGAAACACAACTCTGGGCTTTTTCCTGAAGCACCCCCAGTGCATCCTGCAGAGAATGCCTCTTTCCAGGGCTGCAAGAAATGTGTGCTGAGGCTTTGCTTTCTAAAACTCTCGGTAAGGACTCAGCTAATGCATCCCTTCCTCCTGAGCAAGGTGATTCTAATCTTTAAACCAGGGGTGTGTTCTGTGCTTGGAGGATGCTGCTCCAAGCAGTGCAGTGCTGGAGCTGTGTGGTCAGTGGGATGCCCTGGTTGGCTGCAAATGTGGTGCTGGGAGTACTGAGCTCCATAGCCCTTCCTAGGTAGGTTCCTCATCATGCAGCCCTGTATTTGGGTTTGAGTGTCTGATGGTGCTGGAAAATGTTTGCTGCGGAGGAAAAGCTGGGCTTGATCACAGGTCTGTGTGTGTAAGAGGCGGGTGAGCTGCAAAAGAAAAGCAAAGTAAATGAACTTGCAGGCTTACAGGTTTTGCTGTAAATCTCATCTGTGTTCCATCCCCTGGCATTTATGATCCATCAACACACATTGCATTAATTTGCTAAAGATGGCTGGGATAGAGAGGGGTGAGGCACCTGCCTGTGTGCAGAAGGGTACAATGAGAGATGGAGGCCTTGGTTTTTAATCCATGCATCTCCTGCAGCCCTTTGGGAGGGGATGCTGGGCAGATCCGCAGATCCCCTTTTCTGCTCAGCAGGGCTGCCCCATCCCCTCCCCATCAGCTCCGTCCTGCCGATAGATGCCTGCAAACCCGCTGCATTTTCAACCCGGCAGGCCCTTCTTCCTTCCCTACCTTCTGTTCCACTTTTCATTACACCCCCTTGTACAGTAAAGCCTCCCGTCACGCTGCCATTACTATTATTATTGCAGATTTACTGCACTTGCAGAGTGAAGTGATGGCAGTGACAAGGCCCAGCATTTTTCCCTCCTTCCCCCCGCGACAGCTTGAAATCAAGCCCTTCATTTGCATTTACATGATCTTGCTGTGCAGCTTATGAGATCGGGAGATTTATTTGCTACTTAGCTTGATGTTTGATTACACTCTAAGAAGGCAGTGAGCTACAAAGTGCAGGGATACATCAGAACTGAGCTACTGAAAGCCTCTGGGGGACAGTAACTCAACATCAGGTTTAGGTAGATGAGAAAGGGAATGTTCAGTGTTTTGAGAAAGGCAAATTTGATCAGCTTTTTGCTTGTTGTTTTTTTTAAAGGTGAAAAACTTATTTTCCATCTCTCACAAAAATGGGTGAGAAAACAAGAATAGCATTAAAATGCATGTTAAAATCTGGATGTGTTGATGCAGAAGAAGTCCAAGCAGGGCTGGTGGCTGCTGGGCTGCGTGCCGCTAACTGCTTCTAACTTCCCCTCCCAGGAAGATTATTATGAATAAGTTGGCACTTATCTTTGAAGCTCCTCATAAACATTAAAGGTCAAAGACGGAGGAAGTTTTTCTTGATGAAGGGCCACAAAATTTGGCCCTGATTGATTAAACTTCAGGATGTGCCACCAAGTGATAATCCCGCTGTAACAGCTGGGGAAACTGAGGCAGGGAATGAATGTGTCTGTGACTAAGGGCCAAGGGAGAGGAGGTTGGATAGGGTGAAATGAGGAGTGTGGCTGTGTTCAGACTGAGAGATCACAACGCTGGTGTTCCCTGCAGTGGGGTGAGAGCCTTCCAGATTATGGGGAGATAACTGGGCAAGCAACTTTCATGGAGTCTGGCAGGACAGTGCTTGGGGGTCTGATGTGCAGCTGGACTCCTGGCACTACAAATCTTCTAGAAAGGGCAGGGATGCTGCTAACCCAGCTATACATGCAGCCTACACTGATGTGCTCCTGACTGATCCACCTCAGGCCTGAATTTTGGATCACTGCTCCCCTCTGGAAGCAATGTTTTGCATGAGGCCGGCTGCAGGAGGTTGTGTGGACAGAGGGACACAGGTGTCCCCTCATTGGGTCAGACACAGTGGCACTCATGGGCTGCAGGGAGCACTTCTACCCTGGGGGCTTTAACCACACAAGCCCAGCTTGCCCCCTCCCCTCTGTTCTACACTCAAGGGCAGGATCTGCTGCAGCAGGGTGGAATTGCTGATAACCAAAGATCCCCAGTACAGAATCCTACATGTGTAGAAAGGTACCTCTGTCTAGTACTGCAGCTTTGCTTGCAAACTTTGTACATATGCTATTACAATTAATCATTTAGAACTTAAGAAAGAGTATACCCCATTACATAAAAGACTCCAGCGATGATCTTTATCCAACTTGTAAAATGGGCAGACTCGATGCGACTGAATAATTTTCCTCTCATCTGCACAAAATCATGAATGCAAGTCATACTTGGAGCCTGAAGTGAACACTGTGAGACCAGCCTATAATTACCAAAATAGAAAAAAAGAACAGCGTTTTCTAATGAATGACAAGCCACTAGGTGGAAATCTAATTTGGTCTAATTAAGCAGCCTTTGTGAGGATTTGTCTTTAGATGAAAAGAGGGAGCCAAAGAGATCTAAATGCAAATGAACTCCGTCGTTTTGGTCTTAAAGGGCCAGGCAGATATGAAAGTATTTGTGTACGTAAGACTTTCATTTGTCTTCATGGGCTCATTCACCTTCCAAGTTTCCCTTGAAAGATATTTTGTGCCCCCATGTTCCTGGGCTCTGGATACTGGTTGCTGTTTATTAAGTTAAAACACAATGTGCTGTTTGAAGGATGATTTTTTAACTGTAGGGCACTGCAAATATTAAATCTCGATTTCTCCACAACAGGGCCGCGTCTTTCAGCTGTTTGCAAATGGTTTTGGACAAAAACATTCTTTGCTGGGGAACCAGATGTAAGATCTGCTGCTTTTGCTGCAAGGCTCTGCATAACTCAGGGGGCACCTGCAGGACCCTGAGCTCTTCCTCAGAGTCTTTGTGTCAGTATGAATCAGTCCAGCGCTGATAAATCACTGCCACCTCACCACACTGTGCTGCTTCTGCCAACAGTCCCAATGCTGGGACCTGGCAGCCCGGGTATGGCCCAAAGGCTGAGACTCACAGGGGGGTTGACTGTAATTGAGATGCAAATATTGGAAACCATCTTCTCCCACTCTGTTAAATCTACTCCTGACTTAAAGACAAATTTGTGTCTGCGTAAGGTTTCGTGCCAGTTCTGAAGGTCAAAGAAGCATCCATGTTTCTGGAGTGGGTTTTAAGCCATGACGAAGCAGTGCAGAGCTGTAGGCAGGAGTGAGATGTGATTTGGGATAAATGAAGATGGGTGCAGCTCATGGCTGCTGCTAACCTGCACCTCATCCCCAGAGCTACAGCCACCCCATGCAGGACAGATATGATCATGGATGGGGAAGTGGCAGAGGCATTTGGGGCAGGGAAGGTTCGGCCCCACTGGGAACTCTGATACCAAATTCAGCCGGGGAATGCTGTTGATCAGCTCCTGTTGGCTTCAGAGGGAGCACTGAGGTTTATCTGAGAGCATGATTTGGGTTAGTTGATGGCTGAGAGAACATTCTATAAATGTTAAAGAGATGGGATGGAATGTTAAATGGAAAAAAAAAAGTTCCCTTAGAGCAGTTACGACCTTTTCTCTGTGCTTCATCCTAAGTAATATCTCTTCTACAAGCCACCCCATCTGTTGTGCTGAGAAAAATCCCTTTATGTTCTCAGGGCCAGATGTTGTTTGAGTTTATGTCCGGCACAACTCAACACAGTGAAGCTGCTATTTACACCATGTAACTTGCTGGTGGTTCCTTCAGCTCCATACAGGTACTTTTAATTTCCTCCTCCTGAATTTCTTTGGGTCCCTATAGAAAATGTGAGGTAAAAAGCTGCCAGCACGGCATCCATATACTCACAATGACATTTAAGGAGTTGAATGCAAATGAGAATGTGGCTCTGTGTGTTTTTGAGCATGGCCAAATTCACAATACAGCAAAATAGTTTCTTGGTGGCATAGATCTGATTTTAGGACCAAATTCAATCCCTCACTGCAAATGAGATGCTGGCTGCCCTCAGAGCTACCTGTCATCTTGCAGCACAATTTGCCTGAAGTCAGTACAGCTGAGGTTCCTCCCAGGACAAGACATTCAATATCTCAGACTAGCAGACAAGTTGTTAACTTTGGGCAAGCTTTTGGTTTAAGAAATCTCTGCTTTCACTCAAGGAGAAGCTCTAATCTCTGATCACAGATGCAGGAACTTTCCACCTTTAGTCACTTCACGTACAGAATAATCTCCATTTTCATTAGAGAATAGATAAAAAGTTTTTGCTGCTTAAAAAGAAAGATGCTGTTTCTTTAATGTAATAAAACCTCAGCAGGACAGAATGTCTTTACTAGGCTATCCCCCACTATTCCCATAAGAAATCAAATATAATCCTATTTAAGAAGCTTTAAATAATTTTGAGCTTTCATATTGACTTATTAAAATGCAGCTTAAAAAACGCCTTCCTTGCAATCCCTTTACAAGGGTCAGGGATATAAAATTTGAAGAAATATGATTAGTAGATCAGTTGGAAAGATATATGCAGCAGCTTCCCATTCTACTCCTTAAAGGTGCCCATTTAGGAGAAAAGGTGATTCTCTGACATAGTGTCACCATCTCCCTGCAGGGCTGAGACCTTTACTTCAGGCTGTACCTCCTGCCCCCACACCCAAAGCATTTAATGGCTTTTTCTTAGACATGAAGAGCCCTTGCAGTGAGGATTGAAGAGTTTGTGTCCTCATAGCGCAGCAAAATAGAAGCTGTTCAGGCTCAAGGTGCAGAGGAAACCAGTTGTGCTTTTGGCCATCCATTGGTTGCTGTCGAAGACCGAACGATGGTAGGAGAGGCAAATATGTCATGGAGGAAAGGGACACTGCAGAGCTATTGTGTGCATGAGCTCACATTGGCCCACATTGCTTTCCTTTTACTGCCTGGAAATTGTTAGGGAGGAAGAGCTCCTGTAACCTTTTGGATTTTGGAGTGGGATGAGTCCCTTTTCTAAATACAAAGTGCTCACATCCAGCCCTGTTGACTTGGGAAGAACTAGAGCTGTAACCAAGAATGCAATGCTAGAAAAATTAGCTGAAAGGCTCTAAGCAGAGAAAATTGAGTCAGTTACATGTCCTGAGCTTCAGCTCTGCAGTCCTCCTGGGATTAGCAGGGTTGTACGGATGTAAATGATGAGACAATTTGACCCCCGCTCTTGAAGTATATTAAATACAATGAAGATCCAAATTGTGCTGTCAGTTAGACAGAACTCCTATTAAGCGCAGAGGGGCTTGTGCTACTGCAAAAATCTGCCCAAGTCATTTGCTCTGTCCTACAGCAAAATGTATTCAACATGCTGAAATTAAACTGCAAAACCTAGTGAGCAAAATCACACCCTGCCCATTACACTTACAGCCAGTTACTGTGAAATCCTAATGTGTCAGGTTCTTTCTCTGGGAAATAAGGTAGCTAATAACTTTACTCCTGCCTAAGGCTGGACTTTGGTCAAGGCTGTCAAGGCTTCTATGATTTTCATGTGTTTCTGAAAAAATACCCATGATTTTGACACGCTGGGACTTGTGTGAGCAAGCAGGGAGCTGTAATAGCTGAACTTCCCCAGAGCTGTAGCGCTCAACCTTGGGCTCTCTGCAAGATGAACACCAAAGCGGCCTGAGCCCACGAGTGCCTCAATGTCTTCAGCTCCCAATGAAGTCAATGGCAGTCAAGCGTGATTGACTGCTGGTAGGATCCTGCCCTGAGTTTTCTCTTGTGGCAGAAAAAGCTGCAGTGACACCAAAGGCGAGACCAACAAATGCTGGTGAGAGCCTGAGTCCCCCAAGGAGTTGTCAGGGCAGGAAAAATCTCGAGACTTCCTAATTTTCTACACTTATGACAATTGTGAAACTAGGCTGAAGCAGCACTGGGAACTTGCTGCTGATGGTTAAAGAGCTATCATCGCCCATGAGATAGCAAACTAACATGCCATTAACAACTATGGCAAAAGACATTTGGCTTACAAATTAATGCTCATCTTTGATACCAGCATTCTTACAAAATTCCCCTTAATCCTGTATCTGAGTCCCTCACCTCTTTCTCCACCAAATCTTCTACCTACAGTCTCAGTCCTGCTCTGTGCTACCGTTCCCTTCAGTCCTGTCCATTTCCAGAAGCCCAGAATGATGTGGCACAGGTGATGCATACAAACAGCCCAATTGCTTTCAAAGGGGCTTCTCTTGTGAGGCAAGAAACAGTTGGCTCTGAAACCCCACTTCATAATTGCATCATATTTGATGAACCAGACATTTTGTGTGCTAGAGAATTCTCTATGTTTCCTTCGTACTCAGCCATTGCAGAAGGATCTTGCTCAGCTGGAGTTCTGACCCATATTTTCCCGGCTGCAGTCCAAATTGGGTTGCTAAAAGGTAAAGGAAAAAGTCTGTCTCATCACATCTCTCCCAACCCCTGTTCAGCTGCTGTGGTATTTTCCTTCATTATGCCGCTGCCTCAGACTGTAAACCTCTCTAATTTCCTACATCGCAGCTATTTATTTAAATGCTAACTCGCATTATGAAGTGATAATCCACAAGCGCAGGAGATAATTTATGAAGCATTTAAATTAAGAGGAGCAGCTAATTGGGAGCATGTGTCTTATAAGCCTTGCTAACACCAGAAAACTACAAATTAGGGGGAAAATGGAAGATATTTTTAACTTGCTTTTTTCTTTTGCAATGCACTGAGGAAAAAATATTACCATACATCACACAACGCTGCTGCTCACAGAAGTCCTCTCCTTTTCTGTTCTTCTCTTCATAGCCAGTGTAACACACAATGCTCTCGTTATTACAGATTCCTCATTATAACACCAGATAATCTTTGCTCTCGGAGAAGGTGCAACAAGGTGGGGTTTTCTGTCTCCAAATGAAGTGGAATATATTTGTGTGCCTCTGGTGGCGCAGCGGTAGAATTCCCGTCTGCAACACCAGGGGGCCCGGGTTCGAATCCCCCCCTGTGGAGCAGGGGGTAGAAGTACCGCTCTGCTACACAGAGGGCTCGAATCCCGGGAGTTGGACTCGATGATCTCTAAGGTCCCTTCCAACTCGCACAATACTATGATACTATGATATTTTCCAAGAAAGGTCCCCTTCCCAGCTACACGTGTTAATTTAAAAGAGCAAAGACTCCCTTGTTATATGGGGACTAAAACGCATTTAATTTAGAACTGCATCACCCTGTAAGAGCTGTATAGGCTTTTGTTGAAATGAGAATGAACATAAATGGCTGCAAATGGGGAAAAGCCAACGTGTGATGGCCACAGGGCTGAAGAGAATGTACTTGGGATGCTCTGTGCAGGTTTTGGTGCCAAACTCACGAGCTTGGATTTCATGAAAGCTTAGTGTTTGAGTCAGAAAGGCAAATATTAACCTGGATGCAAATACCAATACCTTGTAATCTGTGATTCCCAGGGTTACAGCTGTGTGATGGAGATTGCTCAGGAAATGCTGCTGGGATGGGTGATGTAAGAACACTTGGGAGGAAGGAGAAGGCAGTAACCGTCCCCACCTGGAGGCTCACAACCATTTGCAGTCCCTGCTTTTGCTCTTCGATGCTGCTGTCTCAAGGGGTGAGTTGCAATACTTTGTTTTGCAATAGGAAATGGCCTCTTCCTGAAAGCATAATGTCACTTTGGCTGCTTTTTGTGTTGCTGGTTGCTGGATCTGCAGAATGGCTGGGACATTCTCCCAGAGGAGAGAGAGAGTTTGTCAGTGCTCCCCCAGGAGCATTCCAGGCACCCAGATGGTTGTGTTAATGCAGTTAGGAAAGAACTGAGGTATTTAGAAAGCTGACAGCAAGGACTGCCTTAATATACCGCTCTCTTCCCCTCTTCAGCTACAACTTAAGAGTAGTTTCCAGCACTGTTGTGTGAGATGTTTAGTTAGGATCCTCTTTTACTAGGCAACCGGTTCTTGTGGGTCCCTAGAGTGGTTACTTGAGACAAATTTGCTGTTAGAGTACAACACGGTGCAGATCTCCTGCCTTGCTGGGTGCTGCGAGCCGCAGGGAGGGCTGTGTGAAAGGATGCTCTGGAAGCATGTGGGAATTCAACCTCACACGTGTGCTCTGTTTGTAGAAAATACCCTGCCTTAGTATTTGCATTTGTGTGTTTCTGCACTTACAAATCTCCCTTTACATATATCCTGTCAAAAGCAGTCAGCAAACAGGCTCTGGCATTATTGGAGTTGCTCCTCGATTCGAAGGAAACCATAAATCTGAAACTTCAATCATATCTTTATGATCATTCAGCAAACAGAGATGGAGGATTTATTCAACATGGGATAGCAAAGGGGAAACTGCAGGGGGTTATTGCAGGAGATATTGGTTTAGCTAAGGCAGAACTGCTCCCTCGGGCCTCTCTATGGACGAGCCAATGAACAATGGCACCAATGACAATAACAAGGCAATTATGGGGAAGAGGGTGAGGAGGGGGTAATGCTTTGTTAAAGATATAGGTAAGATTCCAGCATGGTGTCTCTTTTGTGTGCTTTCAAAACTAAAGGATGGTGTGTCTGCCTGGGGGGGGTCTTATTAAGAGCTGCCGATCCTAAAAACACAGCAAGTGTTTATAAAAGCTTCTAGCTTGTGTGTGATTGTGCTGCTCTTAGGATTTTATGAAGATTTCCTCCCTCATCAAATAGGGCTGGCAATAGGGTTCCATAATCCATCCTACACCCCAGGGCAGGAGATAAGTACCAAAACCTCTGTTGGCAGAGGTCTGTCTCTGTCCACAGCTGATGCTGGGCTTTCTGCATTTAGGGTGTACTCTTGTTCTTGGGAGGGGGTCCAGAGGACTCCCCCCTGCTAGGGGATGCTCAGGCTTTTACCCCAGGCTGGTTATGCTGTTGTGCCATGGGTGCAGCTGCCCTAATGCACAGCGATGCTGGCGTCAGCAGTGGGCACGGGCAACAAAGCTGTCCGAGTGCAAGCTGGGAACACAAGGTACAAACGTTCAAGGGAGAGCTGGATCCTGCTGCTGCCACCAACAGATGAGACTGGCACCAAACCCATGCCTTTTCAGCGTGCCTTAGAGACAAATGCCTCTTTTACAAAAGATGCAGTGGTACAAAAGCGGGAACTGAGTGATCCATCCCCACCTGTCCTGCTTCCCCTCCCCTTCCTCTGGCAATTTTTCCTCCCCCTCTTCCCTTGCGAGCCCCCAAAGCAGTTTGTTTTTGCCTGCAGAAAGAAGCTTGAAATATTGCATGGGGGGTACGGGCGGCAGTCCCCGCGGCCCTGCCCCTGATGGCATGAATGCAGACATAAAATAACCCAGTGCCATCAGTAACCTGTCGCCAAAGCCCCACTACGAGGTGAGAGTTTTCCTCCCTGCCGTGGCTGTTAGCTGCAATGTATTTCTCCCTGCACTAAGCACCGTCTTTCCCAGGGCTGCATTACAATGATTTATAAACCCCATTTCTGTGGAAAACTAATAGATCAAAGTGAGGAGAAGGAAAAGGAGACATGAGCAGCTGGAAGATATTGAGGCATGAAACAAAAACAGAAATGAAAAACTAGTTTGTGGCACTAGTGAGTAGTTCTGCGCTGCACTTGTGTTACTGAGAAATAACAGGGGGAATCTGTATTTTAATCTGTTTTTTAAGAGCCATTCAAGTAATCTGAAAAGCTCTTCCTGGAGCCAGCTTAGCTTTAGTATATTTGTGCATCTCTTGCAGAACTAAACACTTTTTTATTGTGCTGTTTAGCCCTTCCACGTACATTTCCATGTTGTTTTTAGGCTTCCCATGGTTTGAGCAGTCTCTGGATTTTCTAAGAGGTCAACAGGAAGCACTGCATGGGGAACAGGTGCTTGGCTGGACCTCGGCCTGGGATGTGCTTGTCTTGAGCTGGCTGTCACAGAGGGACAGTGGCTTGCTCTGCCTTGGCTTTCGTTTCCTCTGCTGCACAGTGGGGATAAACAGATGAGATTTCTGGTGTAATTCTCAGCTTCAGTCAACTTATACCCTGACTGAATTGAGCCCGGAGTACAGACTGATGCTCATCTTCGTTTTACAATGATTAATGCATTAGTGTTCATAAGAGCTTTGGAGATAGGAAGCTAATTGGGCTTTTGTGTGTTCAGCTTGTCTGGTTCAGCCACCAGACATCCCTGACTTCAAACATAGGCAATGGTGAGGAATTGTTATGAAAACAACCACAATCCTTAGTACTTGGGCAGCACTTAAGCATTCAGAGTGCTGCACAACCCTTAAATCTACAACCCTTAAATCTACAATCTCAGTGCACGGCATGTATGTAAGTGCAAATGTTATGTACAGTAGGTGAAATGCATTGAATAGGACAGACAGCAGATTTGGTGGAAAGCAGATGTGTGGGGGGACTGCAGGGGGTGTTTATAAAGATTTTACAGAGCTGTGGGATGGAAGCTGCTGGATTACCCCTAGATATGCTCAAAACTTGTCTGAGGTTTGCAGGTTTCCATTCTAAGTATTTTCTCTCTGTTCTTCAGTGTAGTTGGTTGTTTTATTTTCTTAAGTTTTCACCCTCCCTGGCAATTTTCTGTTGCCAGCGAATGCTGCAGTGCCATGTTAACTTCAGGCTGACTGCTTTACCTTGGTTCCTGACTTCCATTGCATCCTTTGGAGTTGGTAAGGCAGTGCTGCTGGGGGAAAAGCAGGAGCAGGGATATGTTCACAGGCATCTATAATTGATATTTCCCACAGATGACATAGGAAGCAAGCATATATTGAATGTGCTCGTGTGACTGCTCTGCACGAGGAAATGCTGCACTTAGTCACATGGCAGAGCAGTGTGGGCAATGAAGCTACCAATAGGTGAGCTACACACTGCTGTTGGCAGGAGCAACTCCTTGCCATTAAATCAGCAGGAGATGACCAACATCCTCACAACTGAGCCTGACTTGAGGCTAAAGGCTCTGATCATTAAGAGATGAGTGAATTAAAAAGGAAATACTGCTCTTTGCTCACAGCCTGCGTGATGCAATTTTAACGCCCTCCTCAAAAGCACTTGGAGGTCATTGTGAGACATTGACTCCCTTCCTTTTGGTGCTGGTCTTGTGGCTGGTGCCTGGTGTGATGATGCAGAAGCCCTGTTAATTTCACTGCACAGATCCTGCGTGCTGCTGACTGCAGCCTAATGCAGCTGTCTCTTCTGTACACCTTGCACTGTTAGCTGCAGACTGCATTCTCTGCTACAACAGGCAGAAAAAGCTGTCGGTGCTCTAACAGCTATCCAGAAACAATGACAACATCTTTCTTCTGCCTCCCTATGGCCTCACCACTCTTTGCTCTTTTTTCTGCTCCCTTTCTGCAGAGAGTGCTCGTGGGATGAAAGACAGCCAGGAAGGTAGGGAGAGCTGAGTGTGGACTAAGAGCTGCCGGAGGAATATGAGAGGAGAATTTTGCCCTATAAGTTTTAATAAGGTGGTGGGCTAAAAGAAATGCAGCTAGGGAGAAAAATGGGGAATGTTCTCTCTCCAAATGGGCACTGCTTCAGTTTGTAAAAGCACCAGGGATTCCCCATGTGGCTTAATTTATTATTTTCCCACTCGTTAAATGCCAAAACAATAAAGCAAAATCTATTGTTAGCTTTAAAATGCAGATGATTTGCATATGGCTGTGATCGTCCTACTGCTGCCTTCATTTAAACTCAGTAAGCCGAGGTACCTTTAAAAATTATGACTTGTTTTACATTTAATATACTGAACTATGTTAACATAATAGTGAGGGGCTGACTTCTCAGCTTAATTGCTGATCATGGAGGAGGCTGGGTAGCGGCAGCGTTAGCCAGGCGGTGCGGTAGGGCTGTCCAACAGCATAGCAAGAAGGGGCTGAGCTGCTCTCCTCCTTGGCGTGATGCCTCCTGAGAGCACCAGGAAACCCAGAGCGATTTCTGTGCTGCTGTTGGCTTGCTTCTGCTGGAAGAAGGCATTCAGGGGCCCATGCAATGCAAACAGGATGTAACTGCACCCAAACTGAGTCCTATTGGGAAATCAGTGGGATGTGTTTTGTTTTTTTTCTCCTTAAATAAAATTTTGTCGAGGGGAATGAAGGTCCTATTTAGTGGTAGAGCTGAATACGTGCATCACTTCCCATCCACGGGGTATCCAAAGTTGCTGTAGAGAGCTGGTGTGGTTTTATTGCTGTTTTTACATCCTCTTGCATTTTTTCTTTCCTTGTTTGACCCTTGCTCACGTCAGGCTGAAGAGAAACAGCATAGGAACAGGGAAAGGGAACCAATTCCACAGAGGCTGCTAATAATTCTTGCCTGAATTCAGAGACCCTGTGGAAGTAGGGCTGGCAGTGTGCAAAGCCTGTGAGCTGCTGCATGGGAAGGGGGCATGGAGCTGTATCCTTTGCACCTTCTGGATCTGTAGCATGAGCCTCCAGGTCAGCACGTGATGGCAGAGCACCACGTTCCAGGAGGGAGCTGCTGCAGATGGCTGACCTTCCTGCCTGCTACATCCAAAGAAAAATTCATTAAGGACTAAATACTGCCCCAAGATGTGTCCAGAATTAGCAGCACTTATGGGCTTCTCAGGAGCTGAAGAGGCATTCAGGCATTACCAGCCATTCACATCCGTGTGTGTCTCTGACTTCTGTGCACAGCTCCAATTTGGGAGTTCTGGACTCCTTTGTTCCTCAAATAAAAAGTGTGTAGATTGACAGAGATGTACACAGAGTCCTAGCATTCTGATTTAAAAGAGCAAAGTTATAGGCCCCTGAAAATTGAGGTTTATAATAGAAGCACTGGCAAACCCTTAACTGCAGAGAAGCTACCAGGCGTTGCAACAATAATTGGGAAGGGAGGGAAAAAAAATCGCGCTGTGTTTTTCAGTGCTTAGCTAAGAAATACAACAAGAGAGTTTATTGCTTGCAAAACACAGCTGCACTGCCTCAAATTGGATGGAAAAACGAACCCTGATAATTTATTACACCCCTAAAGTCACAAGAATGTACCCATAAATTACTTTTTTGGAGGGGGAGGGAAGTGGTACCACTGTAGTCCGTTCTGCACAACCTACTTATTAGTATCATAATTTATTATTATTATGCCCTGCTGCAAATAGAGAGGCAGATAAAACTCAAATCTATTAAAACAACCGCTCCACTTTCTCTGAGCCACTGAGGGACACCATTCCAAAGGAAATGAGATAAATTACAAAGACGAATGGAGGAGTCTTGCATTGCAGCACATAGCTTGTGTATATATATATATATGCAAGAGCAGGAGGATAATTCAAGGAAAAAAAGAATCGTGTTAAATTTCACCATTCAGGTTTGAACACAGAGGGACCAGAATAACATCAAGTGGTCAATTAAATATTTGTAATGTATTGATCTTTTTTTCTTTCAGAAGATCCTATATGTTAACTCTAAGTACCTGAATGTGTAAGTCTGAAATAACTGCCCTGTGTCCATTCCAAATAATACTCGAGTCAACATGTATTTAAAAATACTTTTTATCCAGCTGCTTTGAGGAAGTGGATGCTATGCTGAGAGGTCTGAAAGTGCTATTATTGGAACTATTATTGGAATATAGATATTCTTGTGGTAAAGATCAATTGCAAGGCTGAAGGGAACTTAAGGTTGGTGGGAGAAGCTGCTTTGAGATCCCAGAATGACAGTGGCAGAATGAAAGATGTAGTTATAATGTTTTCCTCATGCTTCAGATAATGGGTTTCAGAGAAGCCAATAAGAATTTGTGTTATTTTTCCTTCTTCTCGTTTCCTATTGGGGTATTTAGCTGGACCAGCAGTTCTTTATGGCACGTTCCTCTTCCTTGCTACATGGGTGGATTAGCAGAAATGCTAATTGTACTGGGAGGTTATTGCTCATTGCTCTCTTCAGGACAGGCTCTAACAAAGATGTCTGGTGCTTCTGGTCACAGTCACAAAGGTGTACCAGATCCCTGATTCTGGATGAAGGCAGGCTGCTGGCCCAAAAGGGACTTGAGAGTGGTAACTGCCATCTTTAAGAAGAGACCAAGCAGTAAGCTTTTCTGCATAACCAATTTGCTTTTCATTACTTAGAAAGGTCCAACGTGAATTTTTATCACATGTGCGTCACTGTAAGAGCTGTGGATGTTCAGCTGGCTTCATTTTTATGAACACTGGGGATCCTCAAAGCGAGAGTACAGGAGACACAAAGCCAGCAAAACCTCAACAGTCCCCAACATAAACAAATTTAATGAGAAGAAAAGAGTCAGCAATCATTTCATCTTCCCTGCAAAGCCTGCTTCTCTGATAAGGAAAACAACATCCAGGCCACACAGCAAGACACCCAGACTTTGTGCTCTTGCTAAAGAGTGGTGGAATGGAAGGGAAAGACAAAGGAAGGAAACAAGGCCACCAACTTGCTACGATACTGAAGATTTTCATCTTTGCAGGCTGCTGGTGACATGCATCGATCTATACCTCAGGTTATTACTTCTACACTCTTGCATGCTTGTAGCAACTGTGAGTTTCTAAGTCAGAATCAGCATGTTTTTCTCCGATCAACAGCTGCTTGTCTAATGGTGGAATATGAAAGACTCACAGAACTGAAGCTTGGTGACTCACCAATTATTGATGACCCTCAGTGTTGACCGAAAGTCACAGGGTAAAGCATGATTGAGGTAGTAGATGGGTGGTGTTCACCTGCCTTTTATACAAGGTGTAGCAATTCCTCTGTGCTTGGAGAAGGGACTTGCTTGGACAGCAAAGAATATGGAAAGCCTGACCTCACAGTGCCATTTTGTGTTGCTTTGTGAAACACATTACTATTGAAATCACATTACCAAGCAACTATTGCCCTTTTCAAGAGGGAAGAGGAGGACAGGAACCAAAGTGAAGCAAGGAGAATGAAATTTAAAGTATTATGACACACGTATATTTAATAGTACATCACACGTAAGGAAACAAGCACATACGATCGCAATATTACAAGATGAACACAGGTCCTACAATGTTAAATTTAGTGCCCTGTGATTGATGTTCCTTTGTTTGCAGGTTACTTTGTATACATTATTTCTGTAGATAAGCATCTTAGCGGCTGGAGGAAACATACAACTTTTTTTTTATTTTCTAGCGTGTAATTTCTGTTTGATTCACAGCTAATAAATAGGTCATCTTGTACTTTCGAAATGCCAACATGCAGTAATTCAGTGAAATAGAGACTCTACATTAAAAAGCTGTCAGCCTCGGTGCAATTTTCCTGCACCCAACGCTCCAGAAAGATACCTTGTCACTCATGGTTCCGCTCTGTTCTCCTGAAATATCTCTTCTTCTGCATAAATAATGAATATAGTTGCATGGAAATATCTGGCACAACGCCTGTTCTTCCTCCCACTCTAAGGAGCTGCTCTGCACACTCTGTATTTATTGGTTGATCTTCCCAACAAATCTTTCTGAAATCACAGGTGTGGTAATAGTGGGACTAGTGGGACCCCCCCACCTACAGGCAGGTGCTCTCAGCTGTGCTAATCACATCCCAGGAACGCTGCCTTAAAATGAACTGCTGCTATTGAGCTACTTCCCCAGACGTAAAGGCTACATGACAGAGAATAATTTTAAACACTTATTTGCTTTCAGTCTCTTTCTATTTCTAATGTGTTATGGAAGTCTTGCATTAAAAAAGTAGCAGGATGGTGCAGACCCAGTTGGGGACGATGCCTTCAAGGGATTCCACCTTCAGAGATAATTTTCAGAAGTGATATAGGCAAAAGTCTGCAGTATGTATAATCCACCGCTGCAGCAAACAGATGAAGTTCCAAGGCAAAGGTTTAATCCTGCAGGTGTTACTTACAATGAATGGTTTCTCCTGACCCCGAATTTGACAGTGTGGGGTGAGGAGGGGAAACGCTGTTTCAATGAAAAACTGAACTCAAACCATGAAAAATTTGGCCGTGCCTTTTGTGTTCTGAAATCAATAGAAAGTTGAAACTGATAAGATGTCAACCCTGTAAAAATGGGAAGAGCGGGGTGTGCTTAACCTCCTGTGAGCTGAGTTTTACAAGGGATAAAGCTACTGAATCCTCACAGTGAGGTCCAAAAGTATTTTAAATCTCTTCCCCTCTCTCTTTGCTCCCAATTTCCCCATCCCAGTTGTTGTTAGATGCATCAACTGAGAAGGAAAGTTAGAGAGTGACACTAATAAGGAGGGCTCAGACTCACTAAGAGTATTAAAAGGTTAGGTCATGGTGTGTTCTATTAAACAGAATATTAATTGAATTCTTGACATTTGAGGTGAACTGTGACATACTCATGGGATAAATATTGCATTTAACAGAGCATCATGACCTAAAGCTCTAAATTCTACTGAGCATTGGTGCCAATCCTTCACAATAGATCTGAGCCTCGGTCCTCAGGGTGCGAATGCTCCCTTGGAGTTTTGGAAGATGAGCTTAAAAACAGATTTCACATTTGTTGTTTCTGTTCTCAGTTAAGTCCAAAATTGGTTCTTCCATCTCATGACATTCACACACTCAGGCTCAGATGTTTGGTTATAGTTTGGTTGTAAATAAAAAAAATGCCCCTTTCTAAGGCCATGCATTACAATCCCATTGGGCACGGTACAAGAAAGGTTGAAAGACAATATCTCCATTTCCACCCCTGCACCATAAAGGAGATTAAAACATTAAAAAGACCAATTAAAAATAGGGAATCTCATGGCAACATTTTCATTAACCCTCCCCAGTTCTTCTTTCTGTCTCATTAGTCATCACAGGGAGAGGAAGGATCATTTTAATTAGCAGCATTGTAAAGCTTTATTTAAGGCAACTGCCCCTCCTGCTGCTCTCTGGATTACCCTGCTGGCTTATAAATACAATACCAAATCATTAACAGCCAAAAACAACATCACTGAAGGGTTTGGAAGAAAGAAGATCCACTACGGTCAATGTTTAGGGCTCTTTAACAATGTCCTTTCTCCTTATTCAGGCATAATTCAAGCGTAATATTGGGCTTTATGAAACAACTCAATATCCTCTTACAGCAAAGCCCTTTCTAGCTGAGGATACCATGTGTTCAACTTTCTTCCCCTTTGTTTGCAAGGCAGTGAAAGCACAGAGCCACATCTGATGGGATAGACATGGTAGATAGGATCACAGGTTTTCCAATGTCCTAATTTAGAATTCCTTGTTAAAGTCTCAAATTAAAGGTTCTGCTGCATGCAAACAGCCTTGCAGGAGGGAGGTGAGGGACCAGACCGCTACCAGGGAGTCTGGGGGAGCATTTTAGAAAGAGGTTCCTGCAAGTTTGGCTTCAAAAGAACTTCAGAACACAGGTTTCATAAAAAAAGAAATTGCTTTTTTCAGTCATTACTTGCTGAGTTTCATCGTTTGGCTGAAGCACATCCAATCAGTGTGCTCTGTTAGGAAATGCTCTGCTAGTGTTTTCTCCTAGCTGTTTCCATGCCTGAGAGCGCAGACCTGAGCACACATCCATGCAGAAGAGGAAATCTGCTTGTCCTCACACCCCTGTGACACATCCCACTTCTGGAGCAGGACAGAATGACTCAGTGGCAGTACACAGGCTCATTTTGAAAGTACTTTGAGCCCCTGTGATGATCAGGAATTAGATGCAAATGGAGATATGACTCAGGGCTGTGTTAATGGAAGCTAACAGGACAGTGTGACCCCCAGATCCTATAGACACCAGTGCTGGGAATTGCTGAGTGGTGCCTTCCAGCCCCTGGCACTTTCTTCCTGTTGCAAACAAACAAATTGCTCTTTCTCAGAACCACGCTGCAGCAGCTCTTTTGCATACAGCAGAGCACTGAGGGGAACATCACATTTCTTAAAACACAAGTTGCACAAAACCTCTTCCTTACCACAAAACCACAACTCAGGCTGTTAGGATTCATCACCCGGATCTGTGGCCTACTTTCCCTGACCTGAATATGTAAACACGGATTCCTCAGTACAGCTGTGTGCTGCGATCCCTAATTGTTCATCACTGTCCAGCAAAGGCAGCCTGGTTCTTCCCTTAGAGCAACCTATTAGATGCACGTGGGAGTTTAAGTGCTCTGAGTACTGGAATCTTCAGCACCAGTCATGCTGGGACCTCAGTTAGTATTTGATTTTTCAAAGCTAGAACATCAAACAGCTGAAGTCAGCTGAAAACCTGAGATAGCATCTTTTTCTCTGGGTGCCAAAGCCCACCAGCCCAGAGAACACAAACTCCTAACATTCAAATCTGAAAACACAAAGCACAGTTTGTCTCCCCCTGACAAACTTTGTGCATGCTTCCAAAGTATGTATATTCCTCAAGAAAGGCTAGAAGTACATGGCTTTACCTACATAAACTGATGGATAAGTAATAAAAAAGACAGCACTGATGTCTCTCTGAATGATTAATGCATTGCTACACAGTTCATTTCATGTTAAGCCAAGATCTGTATCTCTGGCTGTTTGCTGGGAGAGGTGCTATCTTGTATGGAAATCACTGCTACGTGTCAGACTCTCTCAAACACAGTTTTGTAAATGAATTAAAACTGAGTAAAATACTTTGATTTTTCCAGTCTGGGAGCACTCAGCCCCTCTGTGCTTCTGCTCACTGTGAGGGGCTCTGAAGACAAGGCTGGCAGGTCACAGAGCATGGCTGCAGGTGCTGGATACTCAGGGCAGAGCTGGGGCAGGTTACAGGCAGTGGTGCTGTGCCAGAGCTGGGGCTGAGGTTTCAGGCAGTAGCAGCCTTCAGAGATCACAGATGCTAAATTCACTTAAAAACAGGCTGTGATGATAGCCTGAGCAACAGTCATTGTAAAAGTTCTTGTACAAGTTGCTTTGTTTTCTATTTATAGCCGCACTGTATTTTTCTTATAATACATTTTTAATGACTTATAAGGCCTAGTTATTTATTCTCCAGAAGACAAATGCTTCCTCCCCCTGATCATGCTTGCAGAGGAGCAGTGTGGGAGCTGGGCAGGCGGAGGGACACAGTGGGGCCCTGTGGAGCCCAGGGCATGGATGCAGTGTGCAGCTCCCCGTAGAGGGGCTGCCAGCATGGAGGGCCCTTCCCAGGCCAGAGTACTTCCAAATGATTAATTATTCTATCTGCATGCAAAGGAGCCTCTTTCTGTGGTTATTCAGCTCTGTGTTTTCCAATCCCAAGATAGCCTTAATTAAAAAAAAAACACAACAACCAATCCCCAAACCTGCAGTGCCATCCATTCAACCCCTTCCATCTATGTGTTGAAAAGTTAAGCAGCATGAACAACAGAGCAAGCAAAAGCAGAAGACAGAACACTTGGAAATGACAGTTTTCTGGATGGAACATAATTAATCTGCTAAACCATCACCCAAATGCTGATTGCCTCATACTGACTCTAACCAGAGTGTTATTAAGTCTACTGCACTTTCTAAACTGTTACATACCCAATATCTTCTTTTGACTCTTTTTCATATTTAGATTAATAACTTTGTAATCACTTCATGAGCTTATTTAGATTATATCATTTTAGGAAATTATTGTTTAGATCAGCCTTGTCCTTCCCATCTATCCGCGCCTTCCCAGAATTAAGTAATTTCTGCAGAAACCAATTAATTGCAACTCGACTGCTGTAATGGGGTCTGCTCTACAATGTGGCAACGTCTAATGGAGTTTTAATTTCCCCGTGGTGAGTCAACATTTGCTTTAAGAGAGGAGGCTATCAGAGCAAACCACTGCCCCAAGGAGCATGCAGCTCCTTCCAAGTCCATGGGGCTGGAAAGGCATCTTGGGGCTGCTGCTGCTTTTGCTGTGGCTAAAATCCACAGGGAGTCATAGAAGAGCATCCTAGTTCCCACTGCAGGCTTGGGTGTCCTTTGGGTTTGTAGAACAAGGACATTTAGCCCTGTGGGGCTTTCAGATTTACACCTCGTAACCTTGCAGGGATGCTGGGTGTAAAATGAACTTCATCATGGTTTGAAGGTTACGAGGTCTTTTCTGAACACGTGGTCTTCCTGAAAAAAATACACGTTTAAGTGCCCTGGGAGCTTGCTATGCCATTGCACCAGGGAGTCCCTGTCATGGAGCAGAGCCCATTGAGGTGGGGCTGCACAGAGCCTCTTCCCCAGGGAAGCTGCTGCACCAGTGCAAAGCGCAACACACACGGGATGCAGGCAGACAACAGAGAGCCAGGAACAGAGGGAACAGGATTCATAATGAGTTTTTTTTCCATCAGTTGGGCTGTTCAGAGCTTTTAGCACCAACAGGAGTTCTGCTGGGGATGCCTGAGGGAGGCAGAGCACCCAGCTCCCCTCAAAGCTCGGTGGGACCTGGCCCCTCCTCACCCAGACCATGGGCACCTCTGCCAACCTCAGCCCTCAGCCCTCGCTGCTGTTGGCTAATGACTGCTCTGCTCGACGAATGCTGACAGACTTTAAAGTCGCTCTGCCTTCCCCAATTTTCTGACAGCTTAAAAGATTTGAAGCAAAGCTACATTATGATGCAACCCATCTCAGCAGCGTCTGATTAACAAAAAGGAGGCCACAGCCACCTGACAGCAGCCGGTGGTTATTTTTCATTTCTGAAACAAATGGATGGGCTCAAACATTCAGACATGTATTTATTTTTGTGTTTAAATGTCTCATTTCCAGTTGTTGTTGTTGTTGTTGTTGTTGTTTGGAGGGGGGATCATGCAGGGAAATAAAGTTTTGCAATTCTTCTTCCCATAATAAGTCTGTCCAAAAATGATGCAGCTCATTCTGTTGAAAGATGGTTTCATTTTCTACTCAAAATTGGTATGAAAAATTTGCCTTGCCAAATGAACATTGTATACTGAACTTGTCAAATTCTCTCTCCTGACACAAATAAAGGATAACATTGGGTGGCAGCATGTAAAACAACACTGACAAGACAGCTGGGATGGAAGCAAAGAAATATACATATATTTTTTTTCTCTCTCTCCATAAGAAGGGAAGGGGAGAGATCCAGGTAAGCGAATGCTGCTGTGCTACAACTAGAAATGCACGGTCTAAAGACTTAACAAGGCATTTTGGTTTGAGTTTTAAGATGAGTGTAAGTGATTCCATTTCTGATTAGTAAGATCGTGACAAAACTTCTCCTCTTTTTCAAGGCAACCGAACAAGCTGCTTGACAGAGGTGCTCGGTTCAAAGTTCACAGCTGCACCGTGCAGGCTGGGAGGGCAGCACTGCTGAACATTATTCCTATTATGTTTAAATACGAACAAGGCAGTGATAGCACTTTCATTCCATCTGCAGTCACATCATGGAAGTGATTTTTTTTTCCCCATTAAAATAGCTGATTGAAGGCTGTTAGCTATTTATCGGCCCAAAATTACATTTGTCCTCTCCTAGGGGTTGCCTCTGCTAAAAATCACCACAACTGCCTAGTTAGGAACAAGAAAAGACGACTAAAACTGCAGTTTCGGATGAGGGGGGAGGAATACAGGCATGAAACACAGATTGCACCTTCAATTCCCCAGCGGCATCACGCTTCTTTGTTCTGCTAAGAAAAATTAACCTCAATCTCGGCTCAAGGTCCCCCGATTGATTATCATAGTCATTTAAATACTGTAATCTCATTTTCAGCATCAGGGAAAGGGAGCGAAAAGAAGAAAAAGAGAAAGAGGTGGGGAAGAGGGGAGAGAAGGAGAAAACAGAATAAATTATCTGACAAAAGGAAAAAGGGCCTTTCTGCTTACGGAGCCTATTTCAGATCCTTCCACTTGATTGGAAAAGTTGATGAAGTTTAAATGAAGCAGAATTAGAGGCTCAGGCCACTGAGTATTGACAGGGGCCCATGGAAGAATGTGCAATTCAATAGGCCCGATTTCTGTGGAAAACAGGGGAAAGGCCTAAATGGTATAATCTTCAATCAAATCTAACATCGACACTGACAAGGCAGGGTAATGAGATAGGCCAGATCAGGCATGTTGGTTAAAGAAATTAATCCCTCTTGCTGCACCAAGAGTTCAGCTTTGATGCCTATTGTACGGACCCCTGTCCCAGCCTATCTAAATGCTAACTAACCACGAGTGTGATCTGGGACTGTGCTTTTCATTGCTGGGGCTAATCTGATCCCAATTTGATCTTCCTGATGGCGGAGGCAGGGCTGGTGAGCAGCCCCATGCCATGCAGAGCAGAGGGGCAGAGCA
Source organism: Excalfactoria chinensis (assembly GCF_039878825.1). NCBI lineage: Eukaryota > Metazoa > Chordata > Aves > Galliformes > Phasianidae > Excalfactoria > Excalfactoria chinensis. Next base: position 5,189,970 of record NC_092842.1, on the reverse strand, counting down.
CGGTGCTGGCTGTGATGGGGGGTGTACAGGGAAACTTGCATTTCAGCATCTCTCAGAGCCTTAACGCGCTATAATGCACTGCAATTATTGGAGTCACCGCTGCCTCCCCATCATCCATCGGAGCCTCCTGGGAACCAGCAAAGGGAACGTGCAGCAGCCGTGAAGGTGATCGGAGGGGAGCAAGTGTAAAGGGACGTTGGGAAGTTACAAAGCTGCTGCAAACAAAGGCGCTCGTCCACCTGGGCGGGCAGCCCGAACCTGCCATTAAAATGATCTTCATTTTCAGCCCACTTTGCTCTTCGCTCTGCTTGCTTTCTGATTCTTCAGCCTGGAAGTGACACTATGGCTTTTATCACTGTGAGATTTTTAGGCATGGATCTGCACGTTGATTTGCTTTAGAAATAAAAAATCAAACGAAAGCTGTTTGCCTCAAGAGAGAAATTTCTTAAAGGCTGTTGTAAGAAATCTGGCAATAGGGTCCTGCTTTTGCTTGTCCATGTCCCTTCAAGTAAATGCAAGCTGAAAAGTCATGATGTAGTTTATTTTAAGTGTAAATGGTTAACAAAGATAATAACCTCAGAAAATCAGGTTCTGTCTAATCTGCACCATGTGAGCAGCCAAGCAAGAACAAAACAATTCCTGCAAGATGACAAAGGCTTCTCAAATTCAGTAATTAAGCATAAGAACATCTCCAGGAATTTGCATGGAAAAGCAATCTGCCCTTGGGAAAGTGCGGCAAAAAACTTGTAAACCTGGAGCAGAAAATGTTGTTCCCAGTGACCCCTGTTTGCTCTCTATGCTGCATAAAAAGAGGAGAAATGATTTTAGCAAAGGTTTAGAAATGAAGAGCCTTCTGCCTTTCCTTTGGGTGCTCACCCAGTGCCCTCCTGTTCAGAAGGGCCCTTACTCAGCCTCCTCCAGCTCCTCCTGCATGCTTGGGACATTTGCTTGTGCCTTTTCCAGAACAGGAGGGCTATTTGTTGCTGTTGGGTGAGGAGCTGAGGGTGCAGAGGATATAAGGGCAGAGATGTTCCCGTGCTCCTACACATCCTCAGTGGATTGGCGGTGCTGCCTTCAGCCTGGTGGGTTCAGCATCTCCAGAAGACAGCTTGTAGATAAGGGCACATTCTTTGGTTGGTGGTTGAAATGGCAGAACAGAATAAACTCTGAAAAGAACTGTGAGACATGTGCAGTTCTGAGCCCTGGGGATTATTACAAACCTTTCCCCTCTGTTTGACAGGGACTCAAAATGTCTCTGACATTTCGCATGGTGTCCTGGATTTGAATTAGCCTGCAAATCATCTCCTGGCTTAGCATGGGTTGGGGCCAACACCATGAATGGGTGTTGGCCCTCTCCCAAAGTTTCTTAAACCTTCAAGACAATAAAGCCTGAGTTCCAGCTCCATCATAAAAATGTATAGCCTGACGCAGCTCTTGTTGCACCGTGAGTACGACAGCCTCATTTTATACGTGGACCCATTTCTGACCTTTTTTGTCATTTTATTTCTTCTTCTCATGTCTACCATTCTTTCTTCCTTAAGCTTAATCCCTGATTTTATATCGCCAACAACTCATGCAAGAGGCTGTGCAGGCGTCCTTTGCTCCAGCAGCGCTGCCGTTAGGGTCATAATGCAACAATTCAGTCTAATGGTTATTATTTTGCAGACTGACTTCAATAATGCACTTTTAAATCAAAGGGCCTTTGAAGCTTTATTTCCATTGTATTAGATGGATAAACACAGAAGATTTTCACAAACATGAAAGGCATTCACCTTGTAATGTTTCGGGGCTTATTAGTCTCACCAATTTGCATTGTTTTGTTCACATAAAGGATCAAAATGCCCTTTTGCTTGTTTTCGCATCCCGCACGCCTATCTCTGTGCTGAGAAGCTACAGATGCCCTGCATTGCTGCTGCCCCTCTGCCCGCTGACTCACTGCTGTCTGTCTGCAGCCTGAATCCTGCCTTCAGACACCCACCAGAAGAACCCACTGTTTTCACCACTGCAGAATGTTTACTCACCTCTCGGAAATGCTGATTTATTTCAGTGTTGTCTGTGCAAAACGTGGGAGGGCGTTAAAGCTCGTAAGGAGTTTTAATTTTTAGCGTTACCAAATAATTCATTTAAAATCTTAAATGAGTTCATGCTGAGAAGAAAAACCCTCAGAAGTCAGAGCATTGGCAAAACAAAGCTCGGAACCAAATCTAATGATTATTTGACTAACCAGCCCTTCATTAGCTTATTTCTCTAATGAATTATTGAGCTGTACTGCGTAGACATTTCAGAATACATTGTAAAAGCACAATGCTGGCCTTAGACTGCGGAAATATAATAGTAAGAGTGATATAATAATAATAAGCACACAGAATGCTGCATAAACACTAATTAATCCTCAGCGCCCCTGAGCAGCAAAACACAGGATGCTCAGCACATGTAGCAATTTGAGGTAAATAGTGTAATTAACAGCAAATAAAAGATGCTCTTATTCTGACCACAGCTCACAGTCCTTGTGGCTGCTCTCCTCTACGTTCATCTGCAATAGACAAATTAGAACTGGTCCCTAACCAAGTCTGGAATAGGAGCATTGAGTACAAACAGCTGAGAGCAATATTAGGGGATTCTTTAAATCAGCAAAGCTAACAGCTGAGGGAAGTTATCTAAGTGAGGGTAGGAGCTGCCTTGTGAATGGCAGTGATACTGTCAGCAGCATTTCCTACCTTGGGGGGTCTCCTGGCTGCTCACAGCCCATGTGCTGCTGTGAACCCCCAAATTTAGAGGGTAGGAGTGTGCCATGGGGATAGAGCAGGACACCAGGGCCAGCGCTTTTTTGGCATGCTCTAGGGAGACGGAACGGTTTTGTTCTCTGTCAGTCCCACCCATTACACACACACTGTGTGGCTTCTAATAGATGTGACAGCTCTGAACATTCAGGAATGGGTGTTATTTTTAGAAGAGCCTTCATTTTATCAGATTCTTTTCCAGCGTAGGTGAGCAATCCTTGCACAAAGGTGGATGTGGATGAGGAAAGGAGTGTTGTATCCTGGTTGTGCCTCCTGGAAGGAGCACCTGGCTCCCTCCTATGCCCACAAGGGGAGAGATGGAGGAGCTGTGTGGACGGGGAGAGAAGGTCTAAGAGAAGAGCAAATTGGAGGTGAAAGGCTCAAAAGTTGAGCACAATATACAGGCAAGTCAAAGTCCCATTACTGCCACAATGTGGTCTATTAATAAAAGCCTGAACTTCAGAGTGTTGAGCAGCCTGCCCTTTCAACAACTACTTCTGCAAGAGATATTTTTGATGTGGGCAGTTTGAACCTTGAAGTCAGTATCCTTTTCCACACCATATCCTAGTCCGTGCCTACTGATGTGTTGATGGTCAGACTTGGTGATCCTAGTGATCCAGCCTCGATGGTTCTATGATTCTGTGTTTGTCTCTTGTGTGAGAAGAGCTTTTTTTCTTCCACTGTGTGACACAATTTGTTCATTTTCACAGCTGTCCTTTCTATGAACGTCTCCAGAAAGCAATGATGAGTTTGCAATAATAGCAGCTCAAAAGTCACTTATGGTGAGATTCAACAGGCGTTAAAGGAAAGAGTAATATCTGGTGAGTTGTTTCTGCCTTTACCCCTTGGGGTTGAAGAGCAAAGCTCAGAGAAATTAATCTTAAATATTCCGGCATTTAAAAAGAACTTGGCAAAAGTCATCATGTAAGTAACAAGACTTTAAAGCAAATATTGTAGATGCTAATAGTTCTGAAAAATTCTGTTTGTTATGTCTGGTTCTCTTGCAGCCCAGATGATGGGGATCAAGACTTCCAGCAGCCTTTCCTATGCGTACCAGCCTTCTCTCCCTCCTTGGAACTGCTGCTTCTGAAATAGCTTTTCTTTTTGATATTGCAAGACCCAGTTTGGGCTGAGAAGTTGTTTCACAGAGAGCTGATCCCAGACCCCAGCTTCTTCGTGTCCCCCAAATGCATCTCAGCTGGTAGAAGCATGCTTTGATGTGTGGGTTTTACAGCTGTGATTTCTCATTTACCTTCATGCAGCAGGTGTGTGTGCTGCTATGGGCTGGTGAGGCAAGGACTTTCGTAGCTGTCTGTTGAGGATGATTATGGTGTGCTGAGGGTTAAGTGTGGGGAAGTCGTTTCCTGCCTAGAGCTGGATTATTTTTGTAGCACAGAGTAGTTTTCAGAAAGTCTTTACTGAGCAAAGTGCTTTGCTAAGGCTTTTACTGGTAAAAACAAAGCGAGCAAAAATGCTTTGCTCAGATTTCTACTGGCATCACTAGATGAAATGCTTTCCTCAGTTTTATATTGCAAGAAAACATGTTGATTAATAATATTAATTCCATGATTAATTAAAACCTACCATATATTTTACCAAAGAGTCATAGAGAATAATAGTTTCAGGGACAGAGTGCTGGTCAGAATAAGGCTGGGGAGCAAATGTCCCATCCATTGCTCCTAGGCCTTACGATCTGTATTTGCTGCCCAGTGCACCTTAATGCCAGCTGTACATTCTGCAGTGCCCTCCCATGGCTGCCAGAAGCACCTGTCCGAGTGACAGTTGTCTCAAAGCCTTTGTCCCATTCTTCACATCTTTGGCTGTCAGGTGTCACTGCTGGCCAACCCCTTCAGCACTGGCTCCAAAGCGCTGCACCTCCACGGCTCCCCTAGAGGGAGAAGAGACCCAGGACTGCAGCTGGAAGCTTGAAGAGTGGATGTGGCAGAGGGCTGGTGCTGTGGGTGTGTGACCATCAGTGCCATCCCATCAGCATGGGACACACTGCTCACTTTGGGGTATGATGTGAGATGGGATTGCACTGAGAAGGTGGGCAGCAGAGTTTGCTGTGAGGTTAAATGGCTGCTGATTGTGTTGTTAGTTCACATCATGCTAGAGGATTGCATCAGGTGGGTGCAGGTCTCTTTACATCCCTACCAGTTAGCTTAGTGGGAAGGAAACCTTGCAGAGAAACACTGAGAAAAGTTGTCCAGGATGCTAAAACACAAAAATTGATCACTGCTTTTCCTCAAAACTTTACTGAATCTTATCTCACCTGACCGGATAGCAGTAATCCAGATTCAGCCTTAACAAAACACCCTATGGTTTATAAATGCTCAGAAGTTCCACTGCTGAGATGCTCTACAGCAGCCGTGCCGGTCAGAGGGGGCTGCCAGGCTGAGCTGTGCCAGGGCTGAGCAAGAGCTGGACCCAAGGGAAGGAGACAGCAGTGACCTCCATGGATGGGCAGTGCTTGGTGTGACGCTGAAGACAAATCTCCTGCTGTAAACATTATAATCTTCGTGACTGCATGTAATTTTACCTGCACTGAATGCAGTCCAGGAGAAGCACTGCTCCTTATAGAACGAGTTGGGTATGGATTCACAGACCTGGAATTTTACGGCGCTTGCTGGTTGTTTGTATGTATGTCAGTTTAGGGGGATGAATGGTGAGGACAAGTCAGACCAACCGACCCTTTAACAATTAAGCCTTAAATTACCTTAACTATCGTATAACGCAAACTCTTCTGCTTCGTGTACCATCTCAACGTGTTATTTACTACCGTGCTTTTGTACGATAAGGCCGAATTAGCACGGAGGAGGGATGGGGAAGCTCGTAGAGCTGCGTTATACGGGGTAGCTCCGGGACACCCCATAGCAGCCGTAGCCGCGGGGCCGCGCGGGGCCGCAGTGCCACCCAGGGGGGAGATGGCTGCACTTCAGCCGCTGTATCCGGGCAGCTCCGGCCGCGCTGTTCCGGGCTGGGGCCGAGCGGGAGCTCACCTTGAGGATACGCGGGTTGCGCAGCATGCTGTCCCGGGCCACCCCCAGCCGCTCGTTGTCGCTGCCCGCTTCAACCTCCGCCAGGCTCAGAGGATGCCGAGGGGGACCCGCCATGCTGAGACCGCTCTGCCGTCTCCGAGAGCAACAGGTGAAGGAAATGGGGTAAAAAAGGGTAAAAAAGGGACAAGGTACCGCCCCGCTGATCCGAGGGAGCCTCGGGGCGGGCCGGCCTGGAAGGTGGGGGGGGGCAGAACGGCGTCTCTCCGTCTCCTAGCAACCGCCACGCCGTGGGTGCGCTGCTGTGATGGTTCCGGGTAGGAACGCTTCCGCCGGGCAGGGCGGAACGGGAAAAGCGAGCGGAACGGGAAGAGCAGGGTTGGGGGAGGCTGTGCGGAGTGAAGCGTGGCGAACGCGTGAGTGGCGGTGCTGTGCGGCGTGGGGGCCTGTCGGTAACGGCGCGGGGCTGAGGCGGTGCGGAGGGGGCGGGCTGCCGTGATGGGCTGCGGGTCGGGGGCGTTTGGCGTGTAGGTTTTCCCCTTGAAAAGGTTCGAGCTGTAGGTGTTGGCATGGAGCTGCCGCTACCGGCACAGCCGCTCATAGAACCAAAGCGTGGCCAAGAGTTTCTGAGCAGAAAACATAATGCCTCGGTGCTGTAGTGTTGTTCGGTTGTGGGTGTCTCGTTATTAAGGCGTTATTGCAAGGCATCTTAATGCTAACGATGTGTGTGTTGTTCCAGGAGGCTGGGATGCACCGTGTCTGTGATGAGGGAGGCAGTGCTTCCATGCACTCACCCTGCAAAGTTTGCTCTGTCGCCAAGCAAGTGGCTGCTCTGTTTGCTCTGAGTGGTTCTACAGCAGCTTTATAGGCTTCATCTCCTGTATGGGAGTGTGGTGCGCACGTAACGTTGAGTGCTTGAGTCAAACTCTGATTGAAGGCAAGGGGGAAAAAAAAGCATGATGGAAAAAGTAAACGGGGACGATTTTCCTGTTTGGGATTCGCACAAAAAGAAGAAGAAAAAATACAAACGACCCGACGTGGAGCGTGAGGATGGGGGCATTCAGGATGCAGAGCTCAGCGGTGCTTCCCCGCGGCTCTTTGAAGATCACGCTGCATGGAGCAGTGAAGTCTCTAAAAAGAAGAAGAAGAAGAAGAAAAACAAGGGAGAGGAGCAGCAGCCTCTGTTAGATCATTCTCTTGCAGAACCAGAATGTGAAGTCGGTTGTGAAACTGTGATGGATGCTTCCCAAAAGAGAAAGAAAAAAAGGAAGCGGAAGCTCAACGAGAGTCCGGATGGTCACAGTGATGATGTAGGCTGTGTCCCTGTAGATCAGAATTGTGTTGATAGTTGTCAGGAGAGCGGTGCTGATAATGAATGTATTAAAAAGTCTGTGAAGAAGAAAAGAAAGCGAATGTTGGCAGAAGAGGATGTGGTGAGCGAGTCGCCTGCTTCAGAAACACACAGTAAAACTGGCAGGAAAAGGCTGAAGAAGAAGAAGAAGAAGAGAAGAGCGAGCAGTAGCCAGGATACACAGGAGGACACCGATGTATCCTTTGATCAGTCATTTCCAACACATCCAGACCAAAAGAAGCGAGGGGAGGACATGGACTCACCATCCACCACACGTAAGGGTGGTGTGGCAGCATCGCAGTGTGGAGGCAGTGCCCGTGGTGCTTCTGCTGTCACTGAGGATCCTATGGATGCACCCACTGATTTCTCCAGGCCTCCTGAAGAAGCTAAGATGTCTAAACGGGCAAAGGTTGTAAAAAGCAGGACTTACATCACGGAAGACAGCTCTTCAGATTCTGATGTAATGTAAGCTTAGATTTTTTTTTTCCCCTACTCCATTTAAATAGGTTTATATTGCAGTATTTGAGTCCCAAATCTTTCTTCAGCCTCTATTGCACACATCTTTAAAAACAGCTTTAAAACCTGAGTGTTAGGTGAAGGTAGTAGAATCCTGCTTTTAGACCTTAGGTATTTTGTGAATATACAGTGAAAGTTTGTAAGATATGTTACTGTTTGCACTGATGTAGAATAAAGGCAACAATAATAATCTTAAAAGTATTTTTTGATACTAAGAGCATTCATAACAAATAAATGTTCTGTGTTGCCACTGATATCAAGAGCCACTATTATGGGTGTCTATGTGTAAGAGTTCTCTGAAGAAGCTGGGGCTGATTTCAGAAACTGAATACTGTAAACATTGAAATGTCATAGTAAATTACATCTGTACGAATAGGCTTCTGCTGGGATGGAGTGTATGAGTGTCTGAAATAGTCCTTATTCTTTAATTAATGAGTGTGTTTGTACTTCTAATTGTAGAGATACCAACAGTCTCTGTTTTGGAGCTCTGCTGTCAGTGGTTTTGTTTGTTTGTCTGTTTTAATGCTGGTTATTTTTTTAATCAGGACACCAGAAAACACAACATCAAATAGAAAGGAGGACCAGAATAATTCGGTTACTGAAACTACAGAGGAGCTCAGTGCGGAGGATGAAGAGCTCCTGCACACGCTTACAGTCTTGGATTTAGATACTGCAAAACAAGAACTGGAGGAGTTTATTCCTCATGTGGGTCAATTGTCTGACCATTCAATCAGAAAAATGGCTGGAAGAGACCTATTGAGATTTAAACAGTTTAAAAAACAAGGTGAGGCCTCAAAAGAATGCAGCAGTGAAGAAGTGTGGAGCCATGCTGACCTTTTGACAGAGGGGAAATAGCTTTCTTTTGTGTCCTCTCACAAGCATGCTCTTGTTGCAGTATATGTGATTCCAGTGAGCATGTTTTTTGTTGCTCTGTTTTGTAGCATCTCCTACTTTGTTAGCAAATTACAGTTCAGAGTGTATGCTTAAATTACCAGCTCCCACCTCCTGTTTTCTTTCTCTTCCATGTGCCATTTTACTTTCTGAATTTGTTGATCTTCTGTTATATGTTTGCTAAACCATCTTTGTTATCTTGAAGTATATTTATTTATTTTTAATTAAAAATATATATATATTTAATTTATTTTCTGTTTTAGGTGTTGCTATCAAGTTTGGCAGATTTACCCAGAAGGAAAATAATCAAATCAGGAAAAATGTTGAAGATTTCCTAGCAATTACTGGGATAGACAGTGCTGAAAAGCTCCTGTTTACCTCAAGGTATCCAGAAGAGAAAGAAGCTATCAATCGCCTAAAAACAGAGCACCTTTTCTGTGTAAAGCTTGGTAAGCATTAAACCTGCATTTGGGTTTTGTGGCTTAAGGTACGTTATTTGCTAGGCTGTAACTAAGTTTAGTCGCTTATCAATGGGAGGGAATGATTAAATCTTGTCTGAAGTGTTCAGCATCCAGTGATGCCATAAACAGGAAGAAATAGTCATTAGCTAGGGTAGTTAGTATTCCAAAATGTGGGGAAAGCCAATAAGATTCCAGCTAATGAGATTCTGTTTGAAAAAGGCATCATCTCTTCTTTCTTCCTCGCTTTAATTGTTGGACTTCTCATGGCTAGGAAACTTTCCTGCTTTGTGTAGCAAATATATTCATTTTGTTATGTCCCTGGTGAAGCTGCTCAGAGCCTTTTCTCAGTGGCTCACCATGCTGTGTTCTGTATCATCAGCACAGGAAAGACAGAATAAATGACAACCTTCGGATTGGATACTTTGGTTCTTCTTGAAGATTTCATGAACTCGATCTGTGTTGTCACACTGGCGTGGTGTTGACTTCTCATCTGAGACACCACTCCTGCTCTGGGAACATTTGGCAGGAAGTAACGTTGGTGTTATGCCAACTGCTGTTAGCAGTCTTGGCCATAGTTGTCAGGTGTTCCTAGGTGTGTTTATCTCTGTGGATCTTTCTCCACTTCAAGGATCTTTCCTTCAGCCAGGATCTTCACTTTCTTTTTGCTGAATGCCTCCATTTCCTGATTCTCAGAGTCGAAATAGTCAGCATGCAAAAGTGCTTGGCCTCCTGATGGGTGGCTGCCTCGTGCCTTTTTATTAGCAGGACAATTCAATAAGCTACTTGCATGTGATCCACAAGTTAAAAAGATTTACACTAACTGGAAGCTTTAGATCAGTAGATTCAGCTTTAGGGTAGTAGATTTGTGCTTCAGAGTTCAAAAGTTCAGTTTCGGATATTCACCTACATACCCCCAGAACTACGTACCAGCTGTCAGTATGTATAATCTTACTATGGCTGTAACTATTACATCTTAGAAACCCTTCAGGAGATTCTATCCACACTATTTCCTGTGCAGTTTCTGAAGCATTGTATAGTACTGTCTCTTAAATGGAGAGATTCTGTGATTAAAAGCAGAGTCATAAAAATACTTCTTTTTTTTAAGCTGCCTCACCAGTGTAAAAATGTTTCTTAAAATTGAATCATTTACCTTCCAGCTGAGGGCATACCACGAGCCTGGAGACTTATATATTACCGAGCGAGGAAGATGTTTGACCCAAATAATTACAAAGGGAGGTAAGCCAGTAATTTGAAAGAGTTTAAAAGCAGGTTGATAGCATTTTCTGATGTTTATTTGTTTGTTAAATGTGGATAGAATTAAAATCATCCCACATTTCTGCTGGTTACTGTGACTTAATGGGCAATTCATTTTTCTAACTAGTGCTATAAATCCCTCCAGTATAAAGCGTGACTTGAAACTATTGTAAGTATCTCACTTACGATGTTGGAAGGGTTTGAATTTGCACATGAAACTGTGTCCATTGCTTCTATTAGGTATACTAAAGAAGAAAAAGAAAAACTGAAGAAGTATCATGCTCTTCATGGCAACGATTGGAAGAAGATTGCTGAGATGATGTCCCGTTCCAATCTCTCCGTTGCCATGAAATACTCTGAAATCAAGTCGCGTATGTACTTTATAAGAACAATAATTAATTCTGTGTATTTTAGTTTAAAAGGCTTTCAGGCAAAAGAGAACAGTCTGAAATCTGAGGGAGAAGGAAAACAAACTGAAAGGGTGGGATGGGAGGAAGAGGAGGTGGAACAAATGCAGTTTTCTTAAATGGAGTTGACCCTTCTGATGTCTGAATGCTATCGTGGGGAGGATGTGAGGAATTTGACAGCAGGGTCTTCAGATATAGGAGCTAGGAACTGGTGCTGTTCTTTAAGTTGAAGTCTCATTAGGCTGAATTTTCCTCTCGCATCTGGTATGCAGAAGAGTTTCTGGGAAGCAGGTAAAAAAATGGATCCTTTAAATAAAAATATGGCAAAATCAAGCATTTTTTCCTAATAATGTATGATAAATTATGTCCTAACCATGAATATTTTTCAATTTCAGCGATTAATTATGGCCCTTGGTCAAAGGAAGAGATCCAGAAGTTGATGCATGCGGTGGAGGAAGTGATTGTAAGAAGAATGAAATTGGAAAATGCAAATTTTCTTTCATCATCAAAAAAATCACATAGAAATCTCCAGATTGACCGTGAGAAACTCTTCCAGAAATTACCATGGACTGAGATTGAAACTAAAGTGGGCACTAGGTATTGGAGACAATGTAAACAGAAATGGTAAGGCTTTATACTAGATTGAGATAGCAAAGTCTGTTCTTAGGAGTATTTAACCCCATTGTACAAAAGTTTGTAATACGATGTTTGGTAGGATAGGCAATAGGTTGGTGACTACAAAGAGAGACACATAAACAACTCCTTGCCAGTTGTGCTAAGTTTTATCATTGCTGTGGTCTCAAGGCCTGATTGCTGTTGCTTTGTTGCTGTAGCAGTGGCATCTTGAAGCTGCTTCCTTTAGATGCCCAGAATGTCATGAGATAATAGGAACCTTTTTTTGTGTGTTTTAAAGGACTTCAGTTTTAACCAACAAGATTACCAAAGGGCAGCAGTTATACAGGGGGACCAAAGGATTACAAGCCAGCATCAACCTTATTCAAAGGTATAGTTGAGATTTACTGGTATGTTTTATGAATCTCTGAGAGTGGTGGTATAAAAGCATGCTGGTTGCGAGCTGTGTGCCTCTGGTTTCATACCACTCTTTGGACAAAAAGTCCTTTAACTTCTGACTGGGGGAGCTGTGAACCTTATTGAATTAGTTATTGAATTCTGCCTACAAACTGCTTCTGTTTTGTTCCTAGGTTGTATGACATGAAAGTGGAAGATGCTAATGAAATAAACTGGGAAGAACTCAGTGATACTATTGGGTAAAAACTCTTCTCTTTTCTTGCGGATACAAAAGATAGTTGAAGCAGACTGTCCTAAATTCCTCAAAGGAATCAACATTCTGCAACCACAGAAAATACTATCTAATTTGATAATGTGCAATTATATATCCTTGCATAGCACTGCACAATCAACCATGTTCTAGCAGCTCTGAAACTTAATTTTACCCACTTCAGGCAACCCTGTTATTCTGCTTCTGGTGTTTTTTTGTTTACTAAAACCTTATCACATAGTCTGTGCTGAAGTTTTGATAAAGGACATTTCCAAATGCACATCAACAAATAGCAAAAGGGGCAATTATTGGAATGTGTGATAGAGTAGGTCTTCTTTCAAACAAAGTAAAAATTGAACATAAAATTACTGATACTGTGAATGCTATATTTTCTGTGTAATGAATATGTGCAATGATATGCTTTAGATGCTTACATTAAGGGGAATTGATACCTTGAAAACTTGTCTGTATTAGGATTTGCAGACTGTGATTTCTACCTGAAGCAAAGTTAAGTGTTTGACCAGTGTCATTCTCAGGAACTGGTAACTCACATAGTGTTAGTTGTGACCCATTGCATCACTGTGCCTTTCAACTCTTGTCTTTTCAGAGACGTTCCTGGATGCTACGTTCAAGCAAAATTTTACAAGCTAAAAGTCTCCTATGTTCCTTTTTGGCGAACAAAGACTTTTTCTGGTTAGTTTCCCAGCTGTTTTTATATACTCATTAAGCTTTTTGTTCCAATCTAACAGGTTATGTCTTCTACTTCACTGCATGCTTCTTTAGGTATTCTCTCTTAAGCCATTTATCTAATACCACAAGCTTAGTGGTATTATTACTTATTTTGCTAAACGTTTTTGTTTCTTTTCCTTTTTAGTGTATTGTGTTTCCTTTTATTTGCATCTTCGCAGTGCTCATCAACCCCTTCTGTTTAGTACTTCAACTACAAAAAGTTTTGACCATGCTTTTTTGGTTTATGTTTTAATATACATGTATGTCTGATCTACGCTGCAGTCATTATAGTTAGTATGGAATAGTAAGATATTTGCATTTAACACTGGCAAAACAAATTCTGCCTGTAAGATCCTTTCTCCTTAGGGGATCCAGCTCTGAACAGATTCTGTTAAGACTCCTTTTTCTTTTTTCAAAGAAATCATTGATCATCTTTTTGAAAAGACGCTGCCAGAACTTGAACAAAGGTTGGAAAAGAAGAAAGGGAAGCAGGAGAACTCTAATGACTCGACAGGCAATCCAAAGAAACAGGTTTTCCAACTCAGTGATGTTTTCGACACCAGTGAAGAGAGCGATGACTGACTGCCTTAAAAACAATTTAACTGAGTATTTAACTGCCAAAGGGATCTGCTGGAAAGGGGGTGCAGATCAACAACTGCAGGTACATGGACTATGAAATAATGGAAAAGCAAGAATATAAGCACATCTGCTTTTATGGAAGATACAGCTTTTTCATGCCACCCTTGGTTACCATAATTTAGCTTTGTTTTAGAAATCCTTTTCTAATTGCAACCAAATTTCGTTCTGAAAGTTTCAAAAACAGGTAATTTTATTCCACTGCTTTATTTTCTGTGGAGTTTGAAACTTCACTCTGACCTTAACTCTAAAATATAAACATATCTTCAGGCATGTGTGATGATGGAAGCAGCACAGCTGTGTGATATCATGCTTTAAAGCAACTCATTTTATTATCGTTGTAGATTTAACCTCTTTTAGAGGAAAGGGATTTTTCTCCATTGTGGTCATAAACTGTACCATCATTTCATGTAAATCAGAAGGTAGCATTAAAATGTTTTTGTTAATATCTGGAATATAGAGAGAAAACAGACTGTGTGTATGTATATACATATGTATATATGTGCACATAAATATTTTTCTATTGCGCCAAGGCGAGTTTTTACATTTTGATATGAAAGAAGGATAAAGTGGAGGCTGCACCTCCTGTCTTTGTATGATCTCTTAATAATTTGCCTAAAAGTTATTTGTAAACTGACTCTGTGAATGTAATATAATTTTACTGTGAGTATAAAGTATTTGTATGGCCCGTTTATATTTCACAAGTGCTGTGTTAGAAGCACACAATAATTGGTTCTGACATAATGCTTCGTGTTGCTCATTTTAAGTGAGAATTTCCTTCTTTAATAATTGTCAATGAAAATGCAGAAGTTTTAAAGGCTTTTGAAATAAAGGCCTTGTATGAGTATTTTCTTGTCTGCCGTGTAGCAAAGGATGTTACGTGGGAACTCGCCATGTTAATTGTAGTCTGGCTTTAGTCTCCCTGAAAACAATAGGATTCTATAGGACAGACAGGATGCTGCATGACATCAGCTGCCTGTATAAGGGCAAGTTTTCAGTCCAGCTTGCCTGGCAGCTTTGGAGGTTAAAAGTTGAATTATTTGAATTTTTAAATGTAAGCAGTCTGTACTTATTCATCCTACCTTTTTCTCTTGAAAGATGAACATAGTCTAAATCTTTTTGTGTGGGGTAGAGCACAACAGATTGGTTGCAGATACTGCAGGGTAGATCTCAGAGCAATAAGCTCACACCTCCATAACAGGATTGATTTTATACCTGTTTAAAAGCAAAATTCTAAAGGAAGAGTTTTGCTGATACATTCTTTAACGGAGAAACAGCATTTAACAAGTCATTCAGTGTAATAACTGTGAACTTGGGGCCATCACTATTATGGCTGTTTTGAGAAAGGTACAGATCTGACCTCTCTCCTACAGCAAAAAAAAGGGGGGGGAAACTTGTCATTCTCATGCATGCTTTGGGAATGGGGAAGGAAAACAGTTCCTTACCCCTATCTCTGTTGGTAATCTGTAGTTGACTCTTCCATCTATTGGAGGAGGACAAGGCTTCCAAAATCATATCCCATTCTGTGACTACTGGCGCTTGAGAGGATAAAGGATCTTTTCCCTTTGTACTGTGTAAAGGCGGAAGAGGGAGAAGCAATTGGTTCGTGTGGGTACTGAGTATTACTAAAAACAGCAGCTCTGTGTAGAGGTTTAAAAAATAAACAATAACCAAGAACTTCCCAGACCCAGCAGAAGAATAAGACTGACAGAGCTCTACCTTTGGCTGTTAGAAGCAGTGGGACAGATCCTTTGAGTCTAAACGCACTGTTAGTCCTTAGAAACAAAGGAGGTTCACACAGAGAATGTCAATTAAAGTGTTTTCCTGCAGCACTGATGGTGTGAATGGTACAGAAAGAAGTCTCAGCTGTCATTATCACAGCAGAGCCCACTGGTTTACAGCTGTGTGCAGCAGAGCCTTGAAGCTGCAATGTAGGCTGCGGGTAGCAGGAAGGCCAAGCAGGGCCTCACCTCGTCCATCTTCCTCTCCTGTCGGTCTGACCGAGCACTGGGGGCAGGCTGAAGCCAGGCTCTACCCACACAGCCCCGTTCGGTTCCACTGAGCTCTGGCCTACAGGACAGATTTCTTCATCCCCAAGGCCTATCAGCTGGGTGTTCTCATCAAAACCCGCTGCAGCTGCACCACAGGCCTCCAGGGCAAGCTTTTTCGCAGGTGTTTATAGTCTCAGCCTGCTGATCACAGGTTTTATTAGTTTAGCGCTTAAATAATTCACGATTCACTCGGTCATCACTTGCATTCAGATCCCTACTCGGCTCTCTCCGTTCCGCTGCTCCCACCTGCTTCAGGTCGCTGCCCCTTTAAGGCCGCGAGGGCTCCCGGCCCGCGCGACGCCTACTTCCGCCAACAGGCCGGAAGCGCGGGGCTGCGCTGTGAGGCGGGGCGGATGGGGTCGGGTGGCGCCGCCATCTGAGGTAAGCTCAGGTGAGGCGGGTCGTTCTCGGCCCCGTGATGCTCATTTTTCGTTTCACCTTCCAAGGGCTCATACTCCGAGCTCCGCTCTTCTTTCTCTTTCTTTTAGCCGCGCTGTTTCTGTGGAGGTAACGCCGGTTTTCTTGGCTCCTGAGGCGCTGCGAGCTTGGGGGCGGGCGGTGATTGAGGCAGGGAGAGGCAGAAAGCTGCTTGAATCCCTCCTAGGCCGGGGGTCCCTGTGGGGCGGGTGTGGAGCCGTTACGGTGTGTGCGGAGCGCGGCGCCGCGGGTTGGGGCTTCTTTCTGCTCTGGGTGTTCGTGTGTGTGTGTGTTACTTCACTCGGGAAAGGGCTGTTTATTGTGAGGACAAAAATCTGTTCACCCAGACACGAAACCAAAAGCAGCTGTTGGTCTGCAGCGTACTGACCTCGTTTCTGACCCGCTTTTTTTCTACAAGATCTCTGAAGAACAGCCCAGTCCCGGCTGCCGGCAGATGGGATGTGCCGTACTCCGCTGGAGGGCAGCTGTGGCTGCAGGCCTTAAGCCCCGGTCCTGAGCACAGGGCAGCCCCGAGGCTTTCCCACCATGTGAGCCAGCACTCCTGCAGCAGATCGCTTCATTTTCCAAAGGTGAATACCGCCGCTGTTGCTTTTGTTTTCCTTTCAGTGGTTCTGCTTTAGCTGGGTTTCACTTTTGCATTCGTTGTTATGCTAATTAACAGCGGTTGCCAAACCTCCTTTTATACAACCATTCCAAGTGTTCATGCTTCTCTAGAACTAGTGAGATCAGAGATGGCTGTGTAGCTTCTGTAGGAATGGAATGTCATTCCCACATTAGAACTAACGTGATAAGTATTTTGTTTCATGGCCTCTGCTGTCGTCTAGCATCCTCTATCAGTACTAATAGTGCTTCTCAGGTCCTTTTTATTTCATCAGGGGTCTCTGATAGTCTTCATCATTTGTCCTTTAGTTGAACTTTCCGCATTGACGTGCGCTCAGTAGATAGGTGAAGTAATTTACAGTCACAGAGATTAGGCAGATGGAGTCTGCAGCTCTTGTATGTCCAGCTATTTGGAATACCTCTGAGCCTTGAGTTAAAGACAGATTAGACAGCCTACTCCTAAACAGTGTGATAATGCCTTAATAAATCAAAAACCCTTGACAAGGATACTAATAAGGCTCATTATGTTGGAAGACTGCTGATTTTTGGTGCGGGACAGACAAGGCCTGAGTGATAGAGAATTTAAGGAGGACAAGTTAAATAATTAGCAATGTACATGTGTAGTGTGATAGGTAGGTTGTGCTTTTGCATTGGAAGTGTATTTTCTGTATGTAGTGTAGGCTCTTACTGAACTTACAATCCTTTTATGTAACCGTTATTTAAGTAGTTTTCCATGAAGGAAGTTGCTGAACGGAGTAAAGTTGAGATTGGGGCATTCTGGCTTAGGTAGAATTGTGACAGGTGCAAGATAAGGTAAATATGCAGGGCGGAGAGTGCCTAGCACAGGACAGAACAAATGCGTTAACTTTTGGCCACATTGCCCTCCATTTGCCATAGAAAAGTACAAAACATACTTAAAAACAAGAGGTTGGTAACAGACCTTATAGGGAGATGTATTATAGCAACAATGCTGGGAGGCTTGTGAGTCTGAGATGCTCAACCAGTGAGCACCAGGAGAGCTGTTACCTGCGTCAGGTTTAGGGCATATAGCAGAATGAATTTGCTGACTGGTGTGAAATTTCTTGCTTGGTTGCTATCACTAGAATAGCATAACTAGAAACATTCAATTCTGAGTATTTCTCACAGTAGCAAGCAACAGTTTATGTTTAGCCAGTATCCATATGTTTAGTTAAGTGCTGGGAAGATTTGCGAACCTGAAGTACTCATCCAGTTAGGAAACCAGGGAAGGAAAAGAGAAGTATTGGGTAATAGGACATAAAAGAAATAACACTGTGTCTGCAGGTATGCTCCTGCTTGCAGGGTGCCCACCATTGCAATTGTGAATAAAACCTGTGTTTATCAGAGATATCCAAATAATTTGTCAGGATGATATTTCCAACAGTCTGAAGGCTATATCATGTGACTTCTTTGTAGTGCTGTGTTTTTAATGTTTGCATGCATTGGGCAGTTTTCTTTAATTTTTGTGTAATGTTTTTCACGTATTCTGTTTCTTTGTTTAATTGCATGTGCCTGCATTATCTAAAACAAACCAAGAGCAGACTGCTATGGCTGGAAGGAAATACTTGGCCACTCTCTTAAGACTTCTGTTGATCTCCTTTTCTTTCTTCCTAAAGAATGAACGTATGTCGATGGTGTACACCGAGTGGTCTTGATGCCACTGAATACCTGAAGAGCTATGCTTCTAAACGGTTGTCCCCAGAAGATTTTGACGGTTCCAACGATGATCTCTGTTACTGCTTGGAGTGCGTGGTTGAATACCACAAAGCAAGGGAGAAACTGCCCAGCTTGCATCAGGTACGGGAGCGTTTTGACTATCAACCTTTACATAGCAAGGAGAACTTAAAACTGAAGGAAAACTTCAGGAGGGGCTTCAGTGGCTTGGCCTCAGTATGCAGGGGGCAGGAATTGTGTTACAATGACTTTGGATTCAATATGGCATATTGAATTTTAACGGTGTTTTTTTTACATTTGGTTGCACAGAGCAAAATGTAAAAGAAGACCTGTTTGTTTTCATATATTCAAATTAGTGATAACTAAAGTCACTGATTTAGAAATTTTAGCTTGAAGCAAATCAGGATGCCAAGCAAATTAACTGCTCTGTTTTTAAAGTATTGGCTGCTGTTCAGTTTTGAGTTCTTTTGTTTTGCTTTCATTTATCATTCACAGTTTCCTACAATGTTTGAGTTTCGGAGCTTTGATTTTGCATGCGTGTACAAGACGGGAATTAACAGGAAAGAAAATAAAAGGCTTGGGGCTACTGGGGATCAGATAGTCATAATTGTAGAAACACAGGGGGGGTCTTTGTAGGGGATTGGTTAAAATTCCAAAGAGGGGATGTAGTTGAGTAAAACCCACCTGTGTTCCAGTTCATGAAGCAGTGTAGTCCCAAGACTGTGGGCCTCCTCCTCTGTATTCTTTCATGCTAAGGCTGGGCCAAAATCTAACCATCAGATAGAATAGAAGAAAAGAAGAAGTAGTCAATGGATAACTTCTGAAGAATCTGTTGGCAACAGAGTGAACAGAAATGATGTGATGAAGATCTGAGAAGTTCATGACCTTTGACTCATGCAAAAAGGGACTGCAAGGGAATGGACCCTGGGAAAGATCTTGGTGGGATCAGAGATTGAGGTCACCTGTTACAGTGTGTGTGTGTGAAAAAATATATATATACATATATATAAAAATAATTTTAGCCTTTAACTATTATCTAGATATGCGTAGACAATCTAGGTTTGGGGTTCTACTTCTGTGGTCATAGCCTAGTATGTATGCTGATGGTTATTTAGGCAAATCAAGAGCCTAAGGTACCTGTCTGAACCTCTGTCAGTCCTTAACAATGTGAAACTGACTTAAAAACAATGAAAGGTGTTTTGAAGTTGTTACTTTAAGATTCTTGTTAGCTTCCCATTGTATATTTTGAAAAGCTTATTTCTGTGTGTGGTGCCTGTATTTATGCAAAGTGAATATTTGTAGCTGATTAATCATAGTTACTCTTTATATAGAGAGATTTCTCGGAAGTCCACAGAAAAGCATGCCTCTAGAGGGCAGTCCCACTTGTATAAAGGCTGGAATTAAGCAGGGTGACTGAACCACTGAATGTGCATTTCTCTGTGGTTTGGTTGTGGGATATAACCATGATTTCTAATTGGAGCAGTTAATTTAGATGGCTGATATTATAAGGAAAGAATCCTAGGTAAATATTCACTAAGTCAGTCGTTCTGCATTGTTAATGTTTCCACTCTTCCACTATTATGTCACAAAATACATGAGAAAATAAGACTCTTAAAGTTGGTGTTTCTATTTTTTGTGTATGTCTTTTTTCTGGTATCATTGACTTCTTTATTCTGTGCTTTACCTATGGCCTGAACTAATTATTTGAACAGTGTGAGTTATGAAGATGCTTGAAATTTGAATGCCACTGTTTTGTTTTGTTTGTTTGGTTTTTAATCATTTTTTAATCATATCTTTGGAATGAGGATATTCACAAGCTGAATTCCACTTCAAATTTTTGTTACATGCTATGCCAAGAAAGAAGCTTTGCAAAATGAAACTGCAAGTTTTTTTGGTCAGAGTTTCTGCTTGTAGTAATATTCTTAATTACTTCCTTTGCAAAAGCAATACATATATTTAATTTGATTTTGTCAATCTCCCAAACTGAATAGGTTTTATTGGAATTGGAAGCCTCCCGTCTCATAGCCCACATTGAAAAATCCATTAGAGAAGAAGCCGGAGAAGATGATGAGTTGTTTATTGTGGATGAGAATGGAGAGACACAACTGCCCGTTTATGTTGGCCCAGATTTTGAGAATAACCTGAGAGTGCCACTTCTAGAAGTGCTGAAATACCCGTATCTGCTGCTGGATGAGAAAGTCAGTATGTATCTTCTAGTATATAGTTGGAAAGGCATGGTGTTGTTTGTACTGAAGGAGACAAAAATAGCAAATAGTGGCTAAACCAGAGTACTGCTGTTTTGTTTTGTGAGCTTATGGGTTTGTTTTTATTATAAATATGTTTCTTTTTTTAGGTGAGCTTTGTGTAGAAGTGCTGTGTAGAATGGAAGAAAGTCACACCTCCTTTCAGGTTTTTGAGAAATATCCAGGAATTTATCTATTTTTGGTACACCCAAATGAAGTGGTAAGTTACTTTTTCTGTTGCACTGAAGCTTGATTTTAAAAAAAATGTTAAACAGATTCTTAGTGTTTTTGTGTTGTTCTTTATTTTTTTGTGTGTGTGTTTTGTTGTAATCCTTAGATTCGTCGGTGGGCCATCCTAACAGCAAGGAATTTAGGGAAGGTTGACAGGGATGATTACTATGACTTACAGGAAGTGTTGACTTGCTTGTTTAAAGTTATTGAATTGGGGCTTTTTGAGAGTCCAGATATTTACAGATCTTCAGTGATTGAAAAGGGAAAACTCATTCTTCTGCCATCCCATTTATATGATAATACCAACTACAAGAACTATTGGCTAGGTGAGTATTTCTGGTTAGAAATGAGCCTTGTACTTGTTACCTGTCTTGTCTGGTAAGCAATTGTTTCAAGTCTGAGCTATTCCAAGTAGATTTGGTTTCTTTTGGAGTTTGTCAAATGGAGAACCTGAACATAGCACATCTGCAGTAGTTTAGGTAGTTAAATGTTGCTGCCAGTCTCTTAGGTTGAGTGTTATAGCATTAGTGGCATTTGGAAAACACTTGATTTGATGAAGCTTAAAACAAGTTCTCAGAAGGATACAGAGAGGTTGTTTTCTTGCAGGGATTTGTATGTTGCTAACAGTGTTGGAAGAACAAGCTTTGGATTCCTTGTTACTGGGCCCAGACAAACAGAATGATTTCATGCAGTCCATACTTCACACCATGGAGAAAGAAGCAGATGGTAACTAATTTTTAGCACTGAGATTAAGCTTATTTTCTAGCTTATTAAGCATTTTCTAGCTTATTATTCATTTGTCTTTATTATTTTATATAGTACTTAATTGTTTAGTTGTGGTGGGTTTTCTTTGTTTTTTGTTTTGTTGTTTGTTTTTTGCAGTGTAATGCTGGAGTGATAAAACTTCAACTTTGAGGCTTGTTTCTCTCCTGGGAGATGGTCAATATTTTGCAGTATTTGGACTGTACTGACAAATACTGAAAAGTGACGTTCATAACGAACTCCTAGTAAGAGAAAAGATTGTAGTGCTTTAAGAGAACAAGATTGATCATTTCTCCCACATCATTTTCATGTATTATGCAGGTCGTATAAAAATTTGTGGTGTAAAGTTAGATTTTTTTTTTTAATTTTTTTTATTTTTTTTAGCACTAAAATGACTTAAACACCTTTTGGCTTTTTTGGACTTGTTTAAGAAACAGATTCTTGCATCTATTTTATTTAGACTTCAGATTTTAGGCTTTGTAGCCCTTGGGCCATCCTTGTAGCCTGTGTGCAGTAGCATAGCTCTAGAAAAGCACATGAGCTGAAGACTAGAGCTGCCCTTTAAATAAATAATTTCCTCTATGAAGATATTTATAAGCATAGTGCATATGTTGAGGATATTGTATTACCTTATATGAAGAGGGAAGAATACACGAGAAAGAAAATTGTTTCCATCTTAAATTTGTAGAATAAATTGTCCTAGAGGTGTAAGTTCTTGTCTAAGAACTGCTTCGGTTTTTGGGTTGTCAGAGCAGGGAAATGGTATTGATAGTTACCCAGGTACTTGTTGATTAAATACAGCATAAGCAGTATCTTTCTGTACAGACAAATTAGGCTCATTTTTTTTTTCCTAACTTTTCTTTCTTGGGGCTAAAGAACATAATCACATTTTATTCAACTAGGTAAATCTACATTAATTTTATTTAAAAAACAAACAAAAATCACAGAACAAAAGCCTCAGTAAGAATTTCACTTTAGTCCAAGAAGATACAGAACCCTTGCATTTCAGTTCTCTCTGATATTACTGTTGTGTTTCAGATGATTCTACTGACCCCTTCTGGCCAGCACTGCATTGTTTCATGGTTATTTTGGATCAGCTTGGTTCTAAAGTATGGGGTCAGCTCATTGATCCTGTCCAGGCCTTTCAAACCATTATCAACAGTGTGAGCTACAACAATGAAATAAAGAATATACGTAATAGCATTATAAGGTAAGTTTCCTTTTTTTTTAATAATAGGTCATTCCTGGTACTAGAATAGGGCAGTCTTTATGATCATAGAATGGCTTCGGTTGGAGGGGACCTTAAAGATCATCCAGCCCCCTGTCATTAGTAGGGTTGCCAACCACTAGATCAGGCTGTCCAGGATGCCATCACACCTGGCCTTGAATGTCTCCAGGGATCTTAATATCAGGTAGTATAATAGCTTGGTTTTGTTTTCCTTGTCGATGCTGACTTAATTTATGTTGGGAAAGTGGCAAGAAGAAAAATTAGACATTGACAACTTCAAGCAATACAAAATTGAAGTAGGCCCTCTAGAATCTCAGAAAAGCATGTGCTTGCTTCTGATTGACTACTTGATATCTTAGGAATACTCAGTTATACTCAAGATTCTTTCCTGAATCTGGAAGGCTGCTAACTGCTTAGTGTTTACTTAGTGTTATAACCAGCTCACACTTGAGGCTGAAGAAAAATGCCACATCAGAGACTCTTGATAGAGTTATGGGAATTCCAGAATTTTCAATGGGTTGATGCTGATTTAGATTTTACTGTAGTTTTGTATGACGACTGATTTGAGTTTACATTCTACTCTTAAGTCTTAATTATTACTCCAGATTTTTTAAAAGATACTGTATGATTATGAAAATTTTATACGTTTTCTGAATGTATTAATTTCAGAGAAAGTAGTAAAGCCTTACCTTGTAATTTTGTATTTGCTTATTGTTCTTGCTGGGGTGAATGCACGAGTACCACATGCCAGTGTGGCCATCACTTATGGATAGAAAATTCAAAGAAAATTGACTTTGGGTGTTTGTTTTATTTAATCAGTCAAATCCATGTCTTACTGCAAAACTCTCTCCTGAGGCAGTCCGTCCCCCTTCCCTGCTTCCCCACTCTTATACAAGCAGGATAAGCTTTGACAATTTTTAATGTCAGTGAGTAAAACATAGCTAAGAAAAGTTCTGATAGTGACATAGCCAATATTTGAAAAGTCAAGTCTGTGTCTTAGCTGATTGACTTTCTAATCGTTGGCTAGTTATATGGAATCTATAATGGTTAATATTTCTTTTTAGGGCAAAATCTGAACTGAAGACAGACTACGATGATGAAATGGTTTCTTGCAGTCAGATTGTATATACTTATAACACAGAAAAGCCTCAGAAGGTATTAATTACTGTTTTTTTACTTTTTAAACTGATCACTGAATAACAGTGTCAGTTTAAATCATCTGTGAAATACAGAGGGGAATATGTTCTACTAGTAATGTTCATAATGTTGCAAATAAACAAAAAGTATTAACTTGATATTTTGTGCCTTAAGCAGCAGCTGGTCTAGCCACTTCTTCTGGTACTTTCAGGCTGCAAAAGGAAAGAAGAACGTGTCTATGAATTAGCGAGAGATTCTATTAAAACTAAAATTGGTATTGAGGTTGAGGCAAACACCATTACCTGAGGGAAAATTCCAAATTCAATTTAAATACAGGGAAACAAAGGGCTTTAAATATAGGATAGCTGATTATCTGAGGTTAAATTATGTCACTGTGATAACATCTCTGGGAGTTACTCTAAGAAATATTTTTTCTTATATAAATTTGGTTTGTTTTTGTTTGTTTGTTTTGTCTTTTCATTTAGATTTTGACTTATACGTTAACTAATAACAGATCCCTCGTGTGAGAAAATAACAGAAAGGCTAGGAAAACAAAGGAAGATTGAACTGTGAAGATGTGAATAATGATCATAATGCATGATTAACTTATTTTTCAGGATACTGGATGGAAAACTGCTATTTGTCCGGACTACTGCCCCAACATGTATGAAGATATGCAAACACTGGCTAATGTGCTTCAGTCTGACATTGGCAGAGACATGCGTGTCCATCACAGCACATTTCTTTGGTTCATCCCTTTTGTTCAGTCACTAATGGATCTCAAGGACTTGGGTGTGGCATATATAGTAGAGGTCATTCACTACCTCTGTTCGGAAATCAGGGGTATTCTCAACGAAAGAATCCAGCGGTGTGACAAAGTCTCTGAATTTTTTCTGTTGATCTTGGTGTCAATTATTGAACTACACAGAAACAAAAAGTGCCTGCATTTGCTGTGGATTAGCTCACAAGAATGGGTGGAAGCGGTGGTGAGATGTGCTAAGCTTCCAGCAATTGCGTTTACACGGTGCGCTGAAAAAGCAGCGGGCAGCTATGCAAGAGGTTCAACGACAATGTCTTTACAGGCTTCTAACTCTGTGCAGCATGCTTGTGTGCAGTTGATACGCAGCCTTCTTAGAGAAGGCTATCAGATCGGTCAGCATGCACTATGCAAGCAATATTTAGACAAACTCAATCTCCTTCTGCGAGGAAATCTATCTTTAGGTTGGCAGCTGAACATCCAAGAAACTCAGGAATTACAAATATGTTTAAAGCAGGTTATAAGAAGCTTAAAGAGCAGGGCACTGAATGTGTCTGTATCTGTAGAAAGCAATGCAAACTCTACAGCTTTACCCACTGTTTCTTTGAAGCAAGAGAAGGGTGCACCTGGTGATGGTCACAAGATGAGTGGACACGGCAGAGAGAACCTTGGTTCACCAGTTGCCTTCATATCAAAAGAAGGTGAGGATGGACGTTGTCAAGAGAACTCTTTCACTGGCAGAAATAGCGCTTGGGAAGAAGATTGTAAAGATTCATTTAGAAGTTCCAAATCTTTGACCTCTACAGACTGCCTCTTGGTAAATATTAAAAAGGAACCTAAGGACTTAACTCAGGAATGCAAATACCTGCAGAAATCATTTGCAAAAGAAATGTATGGGAACGTTCTGGAAGATAGGAATAATGATCATATGTCAGGGAACTGTGCTATGGGTAATCAGGGCTTTAATACAAGTATTCAGAGTTTGAATGTTAGAAGAAGTGGACTGTGGGAAAACAAACAGGAAACAGAAGCCATATCACCAATATATCTATCTGCTCAAACTTGTGTTGATTCTCCAGAGCATGTTTACAGCTCAGATGTGAAGGGAAGAAACGTGTCGCCTAGTTCCTCTTCAAAGTTTAAAGAAGATGTGCTTAGACGTGGGCATCTTCAGTTTCAGACACACACTACTGAAGGGCATTCTAGACTGTTACCTCAAACAGAGGACTTGAGAAAGTACAGTTCTATACTAAGTGCTTCAGAAGCAGAGCAACCTGTGTTTTGCGCTGGCAGCTCGTGTATGAGGAAAGACTGTTGCAAGCATCAGGGAGTAAATACTGTGGGTAAAAATGAAGACACAGAATCAGCAGATATTTCAAGGAGTTTTGAAAGTATGTGGGAGAAAAGTGCTTCTCAATACGGGCTGGTCTCCAAAAACCAAGAACAAAGAGAGATGCCACTAGACTGCTTCAGCTTCACTAAAAATCAACCTGGCTTGCAGGGAAACAAAGATAATGGTGTTTTGCTTGCAGATGTTAGTGATGCCTTACTGCAGAATGCATCCACCAATGATGACTCAAGTTTGTTGTTGAAGTCTGTCTGTCTTAAAGACCAAGAAAAGCGTAATTTAAGTGACCTAGTTAAATGTGACTATAAAGGTCAAATTTCAAAGACATCCTGTACAGTTAAAAATTCACTGAGTGGTTTCTTTTCATCTAGCTATGAAAATAAGGGAGAGACGTCCAACACTGCTCTTCCAGTCTGTCCACTGGCAATAAAGTGTGAATCAAGTGAAAGGTCGATAGTATGCTCAAAGTATTTCAAGAGAGAAGACAGTTCAGAGGGGAAGGAAGAGGAGGATTTTGTGAGGATGGTTTCTGGAGATAATGCTATAACTAGCTCCCAGATTGATAAAGATCTCAGTAAATTGTCATTAGCTGCATATGCCAAAAGTGTCAATTTTCCCTCAGAGTCGAGTGTGGAAAGCTCAGTGCATCATAATATATGTGACGTTAAAAGGAAAGTGAAAAGTGCTGTAAGATCCTCCAACAGTGCTCGGAGTAACCAGTCTCTCTGTGATACAGATAGCCATGGCAATAAAATCATTATAATTTTAGATTCTTCTGATGAAGAAAATAGTGTTACTGTCAATGAGGAAAAAAAAGAAATTAATGAAAATACATGTCCTGAAAAGCAACCTTTATTAGAAATGCAGCATGATATTACAGATGGCAAGTTAGAATCAAAGACGCCGAACTCTCCCTTGCCACTTGAAGACTGCGACTCTCAGTACTTTGAGTTTGAAACGGAAGTTGATGTCTACTCAGTTTGGCAGGATACTCAAGAATATAAACAAGGCTGTGTTTCAACATCTGTTGATAGCAGTCATTCAGATGGCTTAACAATGGATCACACAAATGAATGGGGTTATGATGCAGATTATGTAAGTGATGATGCCATGGAAAAAGAAATAGGCTGGGCAGGAGAGGAGATAAATACTTCTCAACAGAAAAAACCTGACAATACAGGAGTAACTAATTCAACTTTGCAAGAATTTTCTGCTAAAGAAAATGCAAAAAATGAAGTGGAGAATTCTACTGGTGAAAGTACTGTTGATAAAGAATTACTTCTGAATGCAGAATTGACGGAACCCAGAGCTTCTACATCCAATATCTCATTAGCTTCAAAGCTGGCACTTAAGAAAAGTACTCTGAGCCCATGTAAAAGTACAGCTAAATCTAAGGTAGCAAAAACTCTTCAGAGAAGTCCTAAAGCAACAGCTCCGAATACAACACAAACTAAAAAACTACTTCAAAGTAAATTAAAAAGAATTCAGCCTGGCAGGACAACGCCTGCTGTTGTTCCTCCAAAGAAAACACGGCAGTGTCCTGCACCAACATCAACAGTGGAAAAACTTGGTCTGAAAAAGGCACCCCGCAAAGCGTTTGAGTTATCCCAGCGCTCTTTAGATAGCCTGGCTCAGTTGCGTAGTTATGGTAAAGTTGCAGGGAAGGTTGGAACTGCGCGGAGAGGGAAACTTAAACAAATTGCTCATCCAAGTTTATCTACGCAAATTAACAAAAAAATGCTGGCTTGCCAAGACCTTCAGTTTTTAAAGCAAACAAGGCTCAGCAAAAGTGTTCGAGTGAAAAATATTCCAAGGAGTTCTGAGGATAGAAGCAAAAAAGTTAGCACGGTGGATACAAAGTCTATAAAACAAAAGGCTAAATGTTTTGATGAACCATCTGTTGAAAAGCAAAGAGAAAAAAAAATGGGAGAGACCTTTCATCTGTCTGTTGAGAGAGAGCGTATCACTAACATCTCTGTGGAGAAGGAGGCTGTGCAAACTAAGGTTGTCTCTGATTGTTCAGATTCAAACAAAACAAAAAATAGTGATGTAATGGTGCCTATGGATTCAAGACCGTGTTCTGCTGCAGTTGTTGAAGATGCTAAAGGTAAACCAGAAGGAGGCTGCATCGTCCAGCCTGAATTTGGGATGACGGCTTTGGAAGAAAATAAGTGCAAACCAGATGAAAACAGTGATGATGATGATGATTTATTTTTAACTCAGTTAGATCCTGTGGATATGGAGTTGTGTTCCCAGGATGAAGGTGCTGAAAACAATACTATAGTTACTACAAGAACAGAGGAAATGGAAATAGCTAGTGCTGAGAGCCTTCCTCAGAATGAGCTACTAACTGATGTGAAATGTAAGTACAAAGACTGTATGGAAAAAGTGGAAAAAATAGGAGATTGCTGTAGCAAGCATTTGGTCACCAATTCAGAATCGGATCACTTGTTTGTCAAGCCTTCTGTGCCACCAAGAAAACCTTCCACTACCAAAATTTTCAGCTCAGTAAGTTCTTCACGAAATGCAGCCTTCAGCAAAGATCTTGAAGATGTTGAAAAGCAACCACCAGCTTTAAAAAGCAGAGCTAGCATTGCAAAACCTGTGTTGAGACCCCTGAGTGAAAAGGCTATACCAACAAGAAATCAAGCATGCAAGACTCCAAGTTCCAGTAATATACCTCAACCTTACACGTCTAATAACGTTCTCCAGTCACGAAATACACCGATCAACAATGCTTCAAATATTTCCAGACGGCCTGTCCGAGCAGAACATTGTTCTTCCTTTCTTGGTGCTCAGCAGTACGATCATAATATTTTTGTTAAGGAGGTTCTGAAGTGGACTTATGAAATGTTTGCAAACTGCATCCAGTTTGGACCTCCAAGTACTCTCGTTCAGTCTGTAGTGGCTTCTGTTCCCATCAGATTTCAGGGATACAATGACTATTTTAATACGTTTTTCCCCTTGCTGATGCTAAATGCCTTTGAAACAGTAAGTTTTTCTTAGTTTGTTTTAATTAACTGTAGTTAGTAAACTTGGGGAAGAGATGTAAAACCGTTTTATGTCTTCTATTTACATTATAAAAATGGTTTTGGTTGGTTTGGATGTTCATCTGAACACAGGAATGATTTGGGACAAATAATAAGGCTCCTTTTTGGTGCACGTTCCTAAGAACATGCAGTAGGGGATATTAGAAACAGTTGTGTGTGTGTGTGTGTGTGTGTATATATATAATAGGAAGCACGGTGTTCCTTTAGTTAAAAGCTGTATGTCTTTATACTCATTGCATCTCTTCTCCAGTAGAAATAGGACTAAGTGAAAATTAAGTCAGTATCAGGATAATGCTGGTGTGCATGAGGATGCAAGGCAGAAAAATCCATGTTTGTTTTAAAGGGCTGTGTAAGAAAGGTATATTTAAAATGGCAGGAAAAGTAAAAGCATTATTGCTTCCTGCGTATATCTTGGGCTTGACAGCACTTGGGAGTCATGATGAGCTGTTCCTTTGAATCCCCAAATCCTTCTAAGTGTTTTTATGTAGCTTTTACTTTCTAATATGTAGCTGGCACAAGAGTGGGTAGAAAACCAGAAGATGAAAGACAAGACTTACTACATCTACTTACACAACTTCTGTGCGGATTTGAATACAGCAGAGTTTATAGGTAAGTGTGATGTTTAGTGTGATTTTTTTTTTTATTTTTTTTTCTTTTGTTTTTAAATGATAAGATGATAATGATAAATGATAAGATGAAAGACTTAGTCTTTATTTTCAAGTAGACAGTGCTTAATAGCAAGCGAAGTACTTAAAGGTAGAAATAAGCATATAGCATATGCGTTGAGTGTCATACGTCTATTTAAAGTAATTGTAGGAAGGTAGGGTGATGACTTTTTTCTTTACTACTTATCTTTGTTTTCAAAATACACACATAGATATACTGAGGTGTATTGTCATCTTTATTTCTTAGAATGTGATACTCTTTGTTTACTGATTTGGTTCTTCAGCTCTGAAAGTACTGTCCTGAGTCATGGAATTGGAGTAGCAATGTAGTAGGAATCCAGATGTTGCTACCTCTGGTTTTTCTGTCTGCTCTTGCCATGGGATCTCATCTCTATTCCTCTCCCCTTTTCTACTGTGGTTGCTTCACCAACTGTGTGAAGTTTTTATTTGCCTTACATACTGAAAAGATCTTGGTTAATTTACACTTCACAGAATGTGCAGAACAAAAAGAAGCATTTTGCAAGGAACTTGTTCCTCATCTTGATTGGTTCAGTACAAAAGCTATTTGTATAGTGTTGGGATAGTTTCATTCATTTGGAATGTTGTTTCAGTTTATTTTGGCAAATAAAATAATCCTTGACTTGTTCTGCTTTTACATGGCTCAGGCTTAAGAGTGCAGGATGGAGTTAATTTAATAGTCTTTAGCTATGTGAGAGTTAGATTGTGTTTTTGCAGTGGAAAACTTCCAAGGCCAAGATACAGGCCCTGACTGAATCAGTAACTATCTTACAAAATGGTTCCATAGGTTAAAATGGCCACATAGGTTGTTTTTCTCAAAAATCAGAGCAGAATGGAGGCTGGGGCATGTGAACAGGGTAAGAAATTAATCCAGACAGCTTGAGCAATGCCCACAGTGATCAAACATGAACAATATGAACCTCTATGGAAGAGTACACACGTTCATTGAAGAAAGAAAGGCTGCTAAGTAAATATATAATCAAATTTATGCTTGTTAGCACAGCAGATGAGGTATCATAAATCAGGAACTGGGGCTTATCAACCTTTATATATTTCCTGATAAGAGTTTTTTTTCTTAAATATGGCTTTGGTAAGTAGTGAGAGATAAGGCAAAAATACAGAGCAGGGTAAGGAAGGTCTGACATAAGAACAGATATGGTAGCTTCAAGAAATATTGCCCTCCTGTATCCCTAGGAAAGTACGAAGTGATCTTAATGGGTTGGTGACAGACCTTGTGGAAAAATGGATTAGCAGATGTGTCATGTAGACTGTGAGCCTGCTGTACCTAGCCAGTAGGGGAACAGGAGAGTAATTAGCTGCAAGGAGAGAAAAGGTATATAATGAGAATTGTTTCAGTAATTAAGCGCACGTCTTCTCCCTTGCCACAAAAAAGCACGTGGCCACTATTGCAGTAACAACAAAAAAAATTTGCTGTTTCACTGAAGTCTTTGCCTGATAGAAAATCATTGATTCTGAGAGTTTCCAACAGCTCTCAAGTAGGTGTTACTGAAATATGTAACGTGTTAATTGTAGCATTTTGTTAGTCAGGAAGTAGTTGTGACTGTTTTCCTTGTACAGTTCTAACTTTAAAACGTGTTTTTTGTGTAGCTTATTTTGAAGAAGGTGATTTGACAAAGCAGCTCCATCCAAAGGAGGATGACTTAATCTTTCTGGTGGGTCAGAAGAAGAAAGATGCCTTTGGAGAAGACAGTGAGGTTGAGGACCACCTGGTGAATCACGTTGGTCTCGTGAGGCGATTTTCTCGTGCATCTGGCTGCTTAACCAGTAAGTAATTGGGACAGAAATAAAGATGACATAAAATGCTTCTTTAGAGCTGCTGGTGGTGTAGCAGTTACCTCGGGTGCTAGCAAGCTATGTAAAAAGCCAGCAACAGAATATACAGACTGGTTAGCTTTTTGTGCGTTTTCTTCTGAGATCAGTACGCGTGCTCTTTGTGTAAGAGCAGAACCTAGTAGCTAAGTGCTGTGCATCTTGAGGAGTGCGTCGTTGCTGGATATGAGGTGTCATGAATTATTGTGACATCACCACATAAAATCTTCACAATCTTCTATAACTTAAGCTGTGAAGTACAAGGTTTACCAAGCATCAAGGTTAATGTTGCTCAAAGAAAACAGTTTATTTTGGTAAGAATTATTTGTATAATAGGCATCTCCTATTTCTGACAATTTTTTTACGTGACTTGAGTATCTTTCAGTAAACATTTTGAATATTCTTTGAATTAACAATTGTTATTGTCATTTCTCCTCCCTTCTCTTTTAATAGGGCAAACGGAGCAGCACACTGTCTGTCATCTTTCTGTACAAACTCGAGGAAATTTGTCATTCTTCATAAATAATCAAATGAAGTGTGTGGTGATTGGCTCCTTAGTGCCCACACAACGATCATTCAAAGGTCTGCTACTACTGAGCAGGAGTCCCCTGGCTAAACCCATCATAAATCCAAGTTACAGAGATTTCTGTCCAAAGGATTTGCCTGTAGCTTCAGAAAGTGCTGTAAGTCCATTGCCTAAGGGAAGTGATATGAATGGCAGGTGGGCAATTGGATTTTGCAAAAATGATTCTTGGAGGTGACTGAGGGTGAAAAGAAAGGTTTCAAAAGCACCGTGTCAGTCTGCTTTTCAGAGCTGGTTGATTGGGTGAATAGAGATGATGCTGAATTTGCTCAGGTACAATGGTACACCTTTGTTTCTCTGCTGGAGTTATCTGTTCAGGAAGTAAAGTGAAGTGTGGGAAAGGCAATGCGGATTTATAGAGGAAGCATCACTATGACTTTTCAGTCAGGATTGGTATGCATCTAAGAGCAAACCTAGTATCAAAAGCTTCCATGCACTTTGATTTTGTGAGCCTTAGCTAAGGGGATGGGGAACATCCTGGGATTATGTAATGCTTTATCAGCATTAAGTCAGTATTTTCCTGTCTGTTCCTTCAGGCATTTTGTATGAATGAATACAATGAAGATCAAAAGAGAGCCATTGATACAGCTTATGCCATGGTAAAGCAGCATCCAGGGCTTGCCAAAATCTGTCTCATCCATGGACCACCTGGAACTGGGAAGTCCAAAACTATAGTTGGACTTCTGTCTCGTGTTTTGGGAGAGGTGCGTGAATGTGATGCAACCATCTTGTGTGGGTGTTTGGTTTTTCAATGCAAGTTAGCGGTAACTTAAGCTAAATGGAAGAGTGGCAGTGATAATGACTAGAGATGCAGTTCATTAAACTGAATTAATTAAACCAGAACAGAATGGGCTGTATTGATGAAATTAATACTTGTTGGATACTTTGGAAAAGGTTTGCTGTATATAGCTTAGAAAATTAAAAAAGAATAGAAAATTGCAGAACGTACAAATTGGAAGTATAAACACTTTATTAAAATTAAGATATCAAAGTATTAAGATATTTCTAACAGTAACCTGTCCAGTTTAATGGTTTTTGTATTAGCATCAATCAGATAATTGTTGAAGGGAGTTTGTGCAAATGGTGTTTCTTTAAATAACCCGCTGTACTCAGCATGAGGCCTACCTTAGAGTTTAAGTAACAGTAGCCCCCATACTCCGCATGCTGGTTAAGTTGAATGTGCAGTCTGATGTCTGAAATACAAGCAGAAACAATCTAAAGAGCCTGTCCTGGTTTATTGCTAATTAAATCTCCAGAACACTAGGAATGAGAAAACAAGTAAGAAAAATGCCAGGAGGAAGCAAAACCGTTTTCTGGTTTGTGCACCATCCAATGCTGCAATTGATGAACTCATGAAAAAGATCATCGTTGCATTCAAGGAGAAATGCCAAAACAGACAGGAGCCTTTGGGTAAGGTTTAGTTAAAAATCTTTTTCTGTGTTAAATGGGCAAAACCAGCTGTTACAGTTTCTCCTTCAGGTTAGGTGTAATACTTGTGTTGCTCTGTACAGCTGTTCTGCACATCGTGACTGATGCTGCATCCTCATAGCATTGTTAGTATACTTTTTAGAAAGGTTTATTCTTTTTATTTAAGTAAATTGCACTTTATGTAGACGTTTACCCTTTCCTTTTAGGGTTATTATCAAATCACCACTCTTCAAGTACTGCTGCTACGTTAATTACTTGTTTTTAATTGTGTTTTTTTTTCCTCTCAAACCAAAGTGCAAAGTTGATTAAAGCAATCTAAAGGTATTTTGGTTCTGATTTTGTAAACAGGAAACTGTGGTGATATCAAATTAGTGCGACTGGGTGCTGAAAGATCAATCAACAGTGAAGTTCGTGCTTTTAGCCTGGATAAGCAAGTTGAACATAGAATGAGTAAGTAGTGTGCAAACTGGGCTTTTCTTTAGGTTTTATTTAAGAGCTGGATGGTGTTAAAATGATTTGAGAGCTGCAGTTGGAACCAAGAAAAGTGTATCATCTTCATTTTACTGTCTAAGATAAAAGACCTTGATAGGGAAAAGGGAACTGCAACAAAAAGTGACTTTCTGTTCATTGTGAGTGATGTAATGCTGTTATTGTAACCAGTTGAACTACTCTCCCTGCTCAACTTCCTTCAATTTACTATAGAACGAAAACCAACTGACCGTGACCAGGATATTTATAAGAAAAAAGCAGCTCTGGATGAGAAGCTGGACATGCTCTCTCGTCAGCGTGCCATGCACAGATGTGGAAAGAGGGAGGTAATAAATAAACTGACAACATTTTATTTGTTTGGGTGTTTTTTTTGTTGTTGTCGTTGTTTTTTTGTATTCACAACTGTATCCAAAGAGTGAAAAGCACTTTCTTTTAAAGACATCCAGGATAAGGAATGAGGGAGTGAGGGAACACATGAGGGATTCTTCTTTTTTTTTTTTTTTTTTTTGTCTATTTTATACTGATGTTTTCAGTTGCATGGCTATGGAACTTACTGCCTTCATTTGGTTCTGCCACTTTTTAGTTCTCAGTGCAGCCATATTCATTATTTAATTTCACTGTGTGCTTCAAAGCTTTGTTTTGTTTAACTGGAAGTAGTAAGATGACTTAAAATCTGTGATTTGAAATGTTTTGCACTGGAAGTTTTCCATCTCCTTGCCTAAAAAATTGGCAGTTGTTTTCAAGTTACAGATTTCTAAGGGTAAGCCACTTTTCTATTTGCACAGATATGTGAGAATGCAGTGTCATGTGTTGCAAAGTGTGAATATGTTGACAATTTCTGAGAAACTGATCAATTTCTTCAGACACATTTGATATTTAGAGACAGTCTGGACCAGTCTAAATGATAAATGAATTATAGTATAGGAGGAAGAAAGATAAGTAGAACATGTGTTGTTAATTATTCCTGATATTTATGTGAATCCTTTCTTTTTTTTCCCCCTCATGTAGAGTCAAATGTTAGATGATGAAATTGGCAGACTTTCAAAGGAGAGACAGCAACTTGCTTCTCAGCTGAAAGAGGTAGGAATTTGTCTTCAGGGCTGTTTAATACACCTTAGCTAATGTATTTAGATACTTGGTATCCTTTAATTGTGATGAAGATTTGGATTTGATGTAGCAGGTAGTATTTATAAATAAGTAAAGAGGTAAAAGACAAGCTGCTTTTAATTTATGGATTGCCAGATGTGAGATACATGTGACTCTGGCTGTGTGCTAGGGAGAAAAACAATTTGAGAATTCTCTCTTAGTGGATTTATAAGGAAATATAACATACTGGGTGAAGAAGATAGAAATGAGCTCACAACCTTCATTTAATTTGACCTATATTCAACTCCGCTTTCATGCCTCTTGCAGTCCTGACTGGAGCTGAGGTATGTTTAAGCCTTCCTAAGGAAAGGAAACTGCCAGAGATTTTGTGTGTGAAAGGGGGAATGCCAGTCTCCACTTTCAAACCTGATAGCAAACACAGAGTTAGATTGTATAATTGTGGAGGCAAAAGTTTACCGCTTCAGTAGGATTGGTCTGTGATTAAAGTGAGAGTGCTGCTTAGTCAAGTCAACTTTTGTGACTTTTGTTTGTAGTCAGGAAGATAAGCTTGACTGGGATGATCTGATTGGTTTGGTAGTTAGAATTGTCCAGACAGTTAAAAATTGCTCGTAGTTCATGAAAGCAAAAAAGAGAAGAGAATACATGGTGTTCTATTGTATTTGTAGGTTCGGGGACACTCTCAGAAGGTACAGACAGATATCATCATGGAGTCTGATATAATCTGCTGCACACTGAGCACAAGTGGAGGAGGTCTGCTGGAATCTGCTTGTTGGCGGCAAGGACTCGATCCTTTCTGTTGTGTCATTGTGGATGAGGTCAGTAAAGCGATTTAGAATTTCATCTTGTTCCATGCTTGAAGTCTTCCTTGTTCTTTGCTTAGGCTACTTGTGGCTACTTGCTGATGTAATGTGATCTGGGCTGACTACCCCATTCCCACATTTTATCTGTTAACCAGCCTACCGTGCCACACAGAGCAATGAGAAGAAAGAATAAGTACAGATTGCTTTTTATTTTTGGTGACTTGTCTGTCACTAAAGCATCACACATTTCTTATTTAAAAACCATGGTTCAAGTGTGGTTCTTGCTTTAGAGATTCTTACACATCTGTGTTATGTTTATATCTGTTTGGGAAGCTCTGCATGTTTAATAATAAAATAATAATTTGGTTTGAGTTTTTACTAGAGAAATTTTTTGTTTTTAAGCCTTAGAAAGCATTTTTGTGTTAATTCTAACTGGTATTACAGAACACTTTACCTGCCTCCACTTGCTTGCTTACAACTTCTGCTTTTTTGTCCTATTCACATATACAAAAGGCAGGGCAGTCCTGTGAAGTTGAAACACTGATTCCACTGATTCATCGCTGTAATAAACTTGTCCTTGTTGGAGATCCCAAACAGCTCCCTCCCACTATAAAATCAGTAGTAAGTGTTTAAACTGTATTTTTTTTTATACTGTCTATTGGGTATAGTGTAAGAACCATGGGAAAAAAACAAACAAACATGGAGAAGGGGGAAAAAAAAGAAGAAACACTTGAAAGTCAGATCATGGGGTCTGTCAGGTTACAGCATTTTATACTGCCAGGTGATTTCTGTTTAGTTTCTTACGTGGAGCCTGTATTGATACTGCCTTCAGATATGTTAGCTGATATTTCTGTGTGCGTGACTTCTGTAGACTTGCAACTAACTTCTTGCACCAGTAAGAGCAGCTACAGCAGCACAGATTTCGCTAGAACCTGGTACTTCATTTGGGATCAGCTTTGCATTGCTGCAGGCTCTGTTTATCATTGTGAGCTTCATCCAGTGTCACATTCCTTAGGGAACATGGGATTAGGATGAAGACTACTGTTTGTGAGAGGACTTTCTTACCCTATCAGTATGTTCTAAGAATGAATGTATGGGAGCTCTTATTTTGCATCTAGCAAAATTAGGTGTTGTCATTTCATTAGTGTTTTAGAACTTCAGAATATCAAATAGTTTCAAGTCTAAAAAGCAAATTTTTAGTGTTAAATTTGAACCTAATTCCTCAGAAATCACTTGTGTTTCCTTCTGACAGAAAGCTCAGGGATATGGCTATGGTCAGTCCTTAATGGCACGCCTGCAGAGACACCTGGAAGAACAAGTGCAGAATGAACTTTTACGACTACCAATTGTGCAGCTGACTGTGCAGTACCGAATGCACCCTGACATCTGCCTTTTCCCATCCA
This sequence comes from Excalfactoria chinensis, assembly GCF_039878825.1. NCBI lineage: Eukaryota > Metazoa > Chordata > Aves > Galliformes > Phasianidae > Excalfactoria > Excalfactoria chinensis. The sequence continues at coordinate 5,152,810 of NC_092842.1, read as the reverse complement.
GTTATATTTATGGCAGGACTCTAAAGACTGACAAGTGAGTAGCTGTCTGTTCTGATTTCTGAGCAGTGGGGTTTTCGAATGAGCCTTTTCATATCAGGGTTTTTTTTTTTATTCTAAAAATTCTTGAGGGTTGTGGGGGAAGATGCTGAGTGGTAGTGGAAGACTTTATTTAGTCTTAGTTCTCTCTGTTATATGTAACTTAACTAATTCACTTGGAAAGGAGTGTGCTACTTACTCCATGGAGTTCATTCTTAGGTTTCTGTTTATTCAGGTGACGGTGAAAATTAAGAGCTCTGAAAAAAAGCTAAGGGTTGCTTTTGTGAAAGTGATGGTGGAAATAAATGATGCATCAGTTTCTTATAATTACCTAGTGATTAAACTTATTTACAGAGCAACAGAAGAGAACAGATGTTCTTCAGAGTGGCCATTCCAGCCCTATCTTGTTTTTGACGTAGGAGATGGCCGTGAGGAGCGTGACAAAGAGTAAGTCCTGCAGTCTGCTCTGCCAAATTGAGCATGTGCTGAGAATCGGTTACCTGCCAAAGAGTTGTGTTCTTTCATGTATTGTTTCCAGTGTGCATCAAGTAACCAGAACTGCACTTTCAGCTTAGTTTGATTTATGGGAAAAGCTTTGCTGGAAGCAGGTGTTGATTGGTGGTGGTGTTGGGGGTTTATATACTTACCTGAATATAGTTTTAATCCTGTTGTGACTGTATGCTAGATACCTGTTAATCCTTACAGATTATGCTAATTCAAGAGGTGGTTTGAGTTTCTGATGTATTTTATTTATTTTTAATCAGTTAGTTTTTCTTCACAGCTGCATGCTGAGGTAAGACCAGAAGATGGCAGGCTCCATCCTCCCTTTTATATATTCTGTAAAGAAAGCAAAGCTATATAATTTTAAGGGAGCATGAAGTGTAGCCTTTCATAGTTAACATTTCTCATTGTTAGTACCTTGTCAGGGCCTGCTTGTAAAGGTATTTGAGCATCTGTATGAAGGAAACTCTGAAAGTTCCAAGGGGGTCTTTGAATCTCAATTGCACTTCCAATCTGGCTGAACTGTTGAATTCAGAAGCTGTCAAATGTGTGTGTGTGTCTATATATCTATCTATCTATCTATATATTAACATATCCTTCATTTCTTGTTCAGCTCCTTTAGTAACCCCCAAGAAGTGAAACTGGTGTTAGAAATAATTAGGACAATTAAAGAAAAAAGGAAGGATCTAGGTCTCCGTCGCATTGGAATAATTACACCTTATAGTGCACAGAAGAAGAAAATTCAAGAGGAACTAGACAGAGTGTTCAAGAATAACAGGTAAATAAACCATGATGGGAAGTGGCTCTTGTGTATTAATCCCTTGGTTATCCTCTTAAAATCACAGCAAAAACTTTACAGTTTCTACATTTACTGCCAAAATCTGCACTTGGCAGTGCTTTTAAGAAAGGACATTACCAACCATAAGACAAATGTGGTCTCTTTGTACCGTTTCTTAGTTATTGCTTGTCTGTGTGCTTTGGTTATATTGCTGTTTTGGGTGTAGCTGAGTTGAAAGAAAATCTAAAATTCCAAGTGATGTGGAACTGAGCAGCTTTTTAGCAGTGATCTTGACCTCAATAAAAGAAATTTTGCTGTACATTCATAAGCCAAATCTTTTCAAGTTCAGAAGCAGAAACTTGGTTAGAATAGTTCTGACAGCTGATCATTCAGGATAGTTTAGGCTGTTTGCATCAGTGTGTTGCTTGAAAATCCATGTAACAATTTAATGACTTGATAATGTTTTCTTCAACAGCCCAGGAGAAGTGGATACAGTGGATGCGTTTCAGGGACGAGAGAAGGATTGCATCATAGTGACGTGTGTCCGGGCAAACAGCTCTAAAGGGTCAATTGGGTATGTCTATCTCCTGTGATTTGCAAGTCTCATTTCCAATTACACTCCAGATATTATCATTATATTTTAAACATTATCAGTAGAAAAGTTTATTGGAGAACAAGTCACCACAGCTAGCAGATGAAAAGCCATCTGCATGAATTGACATTACAGGTTTGACATCCCACCCAAAATGGGGTGTGGAAAATGCTAAGTATGTTCTGCATTATATACCAATGAATGCACATGTCTGTTTTAGCCTGTCATTGCTTAGTTTTGGCTGGTTCCTTAGTGTACTGCAAGACTTTTCTCTTAGCTTTTACTCTGTATTGTGATTTAACATTTTTTTTGTCGCCGTTGTTACATTATCAATACAGCATTCTGCATGTAAAAGCACTGCCAACTGGTTAGGTAGTTTGGGAATGTCATGCAGAGCAGCTGTATCTTTGATTTGTAGAGCAACGTGCCGAAGTTGATATGCAGAAAGTCTTGAATTAAGATTGCAGATTTTATAGTTTATGTAGGTTTCTTCTAGCCTGAGACAGAAGGAATTGAATACCAGGTGTACTGTTTATTTAATTCAATTTAGAAATGGCAGTAGAAGTGTGCCACCTCCTTGTTCATTGGTTTTTAAATTAAAGTATGGAAAGGCTGTTCACGTAAGCAGAAATCTTTGTCTCCACACCCCAGGTTTCACTATGCATAAACAGCTTTTCTGGTACTAATTTCCTAGTTTTTAGCTTAAGGGGTTTTAATTATGTTGACCCATGCTGCTTTGGGAAGGATAAAAGAACCAAACTGTGTTAAACAGTGGTGCTTTTTGAAGGTGTCTTAATCTAGTTGATTGAGATTGGAAACTGAAGGCAGCTGGAACCTGATAGTACTTCTGGCTGGCTTGGGACATAACCTCTATTTGTTCTTTCAGAACAAAACTTTGCAACTTACTGTGCTGGAGATTTACATAATAAAACTTTGGCAGTGGTATGCCTTAAAAGCTATATGTACTGATGACTTGGACATCTCTGTTACAAAGTCAAGTGTCATTGGCAAGATGTGATGGGAAAGTCTGCCATCACCATTACTACTGATCTCTTAGCTGAGCAAAGTATTTTGGTCTCCAAGGTTGCCGGTCCAGCATTAAATTTGCTCTGAAAGTACCTTTGGAAAGGAGGAGTAAACTCTCACAAGACACGACAGTTAAAGGATTGTTTTTCTTTCTCTGTCCTTTTTTTATGCAGTGGCCAAATCCTCTGGTGTGATTTTGTGACTTTTGGGGTCTTTACTTGCAGGTATTGCGGACCTGCAGTTCAGCAGGTATTGAGCACTGATGTGGGATCTATTCAAATTATGTTGTGCAGAGGCTTGTCTTTGCCTTTGAACTGCAAACTTTGTTAGTACAGAACAAGCTGTGCTTTTAGGGAGCTTCTTCATTAGAGAAGGAATATAAGTTTCATAACTGAGTGGTGTTTTTGTTTTTTTCCACTCTGAAGATTTGTTGGGGATTAATGTAAAGAAGCCCTAACAGAAACCAGTGTTCAAGAATACACTTAATGTTTATTGGTAGGTTTCAGCACCTTGGTTTGTGATCCCACGGAAACAGGCTAGGTAATCTCATGCTTGCAATGTGAATATTTTCCTATGCAAGGATTGTACTTTTCAGATCTTGAAGCACGATATAGCAAATTTTCCTTCTTGTTCTGCCAGTGCAGTTCTCCTTTAAAATAAACTGTTGAATCATTCAGCATTTCCGTAGAATTTTTTTTCCATTAATCATGCCAAATATTAATCTATTTCAGTTCAAGTCAAAAAGAAGCTTAAAGTCTTGATAGGTGAAGTGAGGTTGATGACTTCTGTGCTTTGAGGAACGTTTAAGGAAGCAGTAGTTGGCATTAAGAGGGGATTTGCACTAAGAAAGGAAACATTGATGGTAAGAGCTGGAAAGGACTGGAATTCCCTGCAAGGCATCAATGGAGAAAGAAGGAAAAGCAATTCATCTGAAGCCCTTCATGCAAAGCAGGGCTGCTGCAGTGGCATCTGGGAATGGGTCGTGGGCTGTTTCTGTTGTCTTCATTTCACTTTAACTGTGAATATTTCCTTACCACTTTTAAGTCTGTTCCAAGAAGTAGTTTAGGAGCTTCATTTTGCCTTGTCTCCTAGGTTTCTGGCAAGTCTTCAGCGTTTGAATGTTACAATTACCCGAGCCAGATTCAGCCTCTTCATCCTTGGAAGACTGAAAACACTCATGGTAGGTGTGGTATTAATCAAATGATTGTAATCTATCCTTTTAGGTCAGGTCAGTATTTTCAGTAACTACATTATAACATAGCCCTTTAGAATTGAAGAATGGAGGCTTCAAAGATAGGTGAGATAGAATGATGGCAGAGATGCTTTCCTTTTTGATCCATACTGTTCTTCCACTTATTGCAGTTGTCACTGGACGCTAGAGCAAGGAAAATGATTAAAAACTGCAAAACACCCCCAAACATTCCTTGATGTTCAGATTGTTTTTGACTCTACTCTGTATAGTCACGTGGTGTCTGAGGATACCAGCTGATGGTATTATTGGAAACAGATGTTTCTGAAACAGATATGCATATTGGGGGTGGGGTGATAAAGGTCCTATGAAATGTGCAGAAGTATTGTTGAATAGACTTAATGTCTTATTGTTCTTGGGTTTTATTCTTTTTCCATTGATTGCAAGGAGTGTTAGCTACATCACTAGGGGGCATTAGACCCACATTTCACACTGGAAGTTCTCTAGGCCTTCATGAATACAGAAATTTTCACTTAAAGAGTAGCTTGCAGATTGCTGAAAGTAACCTTCCCTGTGTTACAGCAGCCAGAATGCCTGTTGCTGTTTCTCCAGAGAAAGTTTAGATCCTTCTGTTCTAGAAGGAACATTATGTGGTTTCTGTTACAGTTGTCAGGTATCTTAATTAAGGGGTTCTGTGTCCTCCAAAACCTCTGTCCATGTGTTGTTTTCCTTCTGATAAATCTTTGCTTTTGGTGTGGGTGTTTTTTTTCTTTACTGTAAAGGAGAATGAAGACTGGAACCAACTGATTCAGGATGCTCAGAGAAGAGGTGCAATCGTCAAGACATCAGACAAAAGCTACAAGAAAGATGCACTTAAGATTCTGAAGCTCAAACCGGCACCACAGAATCCCCCATGCCAGCTTCCCACCAAAGCAGGGACAACAAAGGCTCCTCTGGCAGCTCCTCTGGCTTGTTCTTCTAGTAGGAAGGTGGGTGAGCCTGCAAATCCAAGGGAGGCCAGCAGACCACGAGAACTTGCTGCTGGTCCTGGCCATGCAGCGCCACAGGGAAGCAGAATGCCCCAGCAGCCACAGGGAGCTCAGGTTGCCGACTCCCGGCGAGCCAGCATCTCTGCACCAGTGGAGGCTGCAGCACTCCCTGCTGACAAAGAGAAACCACGGGACCCAAGGCTGGCAAGTATGGCCAGCAGAACTGAAAGTAAAGGAAAGGAGCAGGCTCCAAAAGACAGCGGTCAGTCAGCCCAGAGCAGTCGAGAATCAATGCTGCAGCAGCGTCTGGATGTGTCCTCAGCTGCCAGGGATCAGATTTCCAGAACAGAACCTTCAATGAAGCACCAACAAACAAAGGGACAGTGTGACGTGCCTTCCACATCGCCTTATGCAGCTAAACTAGAGGGCGACAGGAGAGCTTCATTACCAGAACACCATTCAAAAGCCAGCAGCCAAAGAGGTGAATGTGATAGCAGTAAGTGGAACAAAGACCCACGTACTTTGAGGAGAACATCAGAGTCTTCATCAGTGAGCACAGACTCCAACAGTGCCAAACGAAGAAGGACCTTTCACTGACTTCAGTACTTCAGTGTTGGCTCGTTACTGAAAATCTGTTCCCAGGTTTCTATCTAGCAAGGAATGTATTTTAAAATATTTAGTACACCTGGAACTCCCTTCTAGTAATACTGCTATTATCAGTAGATCCATCATTTTCAATGTTTCTAGTTATATCTGTACACCTGGCAGTTAAGAGCTATTGAAGAGAAAAGTTGGAGAGTTGCATTCCTTGGAACGGCGGTGAATTTTGTCATCTAGGAAGTTAAGGTTGTAAATGTTGTATATTTGTACAGTGTGCAAGATTATTTTAAGGTTTAATTGGGCAAATATAACTTCTCATTTCCTTGTGCAAATGCAGATTTCTTAGCTATGTGATTTTTTTTTTTTAATGAAGAACAAAAGCAAAGTATAAAACAACAGGAATAAAAAACAAACCCAACCCAGACCTAACCTTGCCAAAACAAAGAAAGAGGAAAAAACAAACCAACCCCCCTTTTGTACCAGTAAGTATAATTTATTTAATAGCAAAGTGTGTGTGTTGGTAACGTGGTAACGATGAGTCTTCCTCGTGTTCCACTAGTGCCTCAGGGAAGGCTGAAGGCAGATGTACGTTGGTTGAATGAAGAGAATTCTACTTATTTTTGTGTATTTTATTGTATGTTTTTATAGGAACAGAAGAGCTTTCATTTATACAAATGTGCCTTGAGTTTTGCTCTTGCTGCTGCTTCGTCAGCTGGAATCCTTTTCCTCTTGCAGTGGCGGTACAAACTGCAGATTAAAGCCTAGGAGGTCTGTTTGAACCCAGTGAGTCCTTGTGATGAATAATCAACAGGACTGTGGAATCTGAGTCAAAGATCTAGTTAACACTTATTGATAATGACACTTAAGTTTCTTTGTATGTTGCTCTTGGAGATCTAGAGATTAAAAAAAAAAGGGGGAGTGGTTCCATTCTAAGTGTTATTACTGGATTCTTTTTGCTGTGTTGATGAAGAAGAAGTAACCAGTAAAATGAGGTGCGGGGGGAAAAAAAGAAAAGCACCACCTATTTTTAAGAAAGCCATCCTTTCATCATTAACATTTCACAATAAAAGTGGAATTATTTCTCTTAAGAATGAAGTATTAGTTTTTCTTCTGGAATACAATGTGTCTGTCTTAAGCAAGTGAACAGTGATGTTTCCTGTGCGTGCAGTTTTGCGTGCAGATAGTCTTGCATGCTGCTTCTACCCAAGAATGTGGCACCTTGGTACAGTAACGTGAGTTAGGGGGTTTGCTTGCAAGCCAGGTTACTGTCTGCAGGTCTTAGTGTTCAAATTCAGTGCTTTATGAACCAGGTCGGTATCCTGCTGTCCCTTTCTAACTCTGACTTTTGAAGAGCTGTTTGTACTGTGACTGCTGTGGCCTAATGTGTTCTGAGACCTAACAATAAACCAGTGTTATCTTTGTGAGTGAGCTCTGGTAAGTGAATCTTGCACCTGAAATGGAGGCATTGTCACCTAATTGGGGGGCAGGTTCTGGTAGGGTAAAGTACTGAAAAGCACACACTTAACCAATATGTGGAGGTGCTTTTGGTTCCATAATGGCAATGGCTTTCCCTGAGCAAATAAGCTGTTAGGTTTCTCTGGCCAGAGTTTAACCATAGTCTTATTTCTGTTTCCGTCCTGACACATTGATTGCAGTGATTAGTGCCACCTTTGTTCTTTTATCCCACTGCCAAAGTGGTGTGTGCGATCCAGTTCAGTGATACACAAGTGGCTTACAGAACAAAACTGTGAAGCAGTTCAGCATTCTCAGCCTCAGGTGAGATCCAAAGAAATAACATGAAAACCCGATGATTTAAGAGACTTTATTTTGATCGTTACTGAAGTGTGGTGAGGTGTTGCACTTTACTTTTTGCCTATAGAATGGAGAGACTGAAGTGGCCAACAGCTGGAAGGTGGGTTCTTTATTCTCAGCCTATGGACTGTGACGATGCCAAGAGTAAGCAGAACTGTGGTCCTAAAAATGCAAGGCGTTCTCTCAAGCCTGCATGAATAAATGATGGATGAAATGGCTGCTCCATTGTAAATGGAATTTATAATGTTAACAATATAATACAGTCTCTTGCCACAACGAGTCCATTCCCAAGTCGTATATTAGGTCTCCTTTCTTGTCTTTAAGATGCTTGGGAAGGAGCCAAATGCGTTATTCTTTAATACAAATAAATGTAAGCTAAGCAGCCCTGCACGTTGAATGTTGCTGATACATGAGACCTTCTAGCCATACATGCCTGCCTGCTGAGGCCTCGACTAATTTGCCACCAGCTCCCAGGCAAATAGTGGTAGAAATGAAAACGAAGGTAGGCTGAGTTACATTCAATACAATGGAAGAGTAGAGAACTATGTTGTGTGACCTGATGGACTTATTGCCATCCTGTTTTGTCCCGATTTCACTGTTTTACCAAGCAAGAGCTCCTTTTTTAGCTACAAAGAGAGCTTCCCTTCTCTTTAATCCCTGAAACTGCAGGGATGGGGGGTAGGGTGGAGCTCTTGGACCTGTTTTGTGCTGAAGGCCATCAGAAAACAGCAGTGTGGTTTAAAAGAGAACGGGTTACCTTTCGGCTTTCCTCACACGTCTCACCCTGCAGTGAAACTTGTTATGACACCTAGAGAATCAAAATGATAAAAGGAGCCCTTAGGACAGGCTGAAGCTCTTCTCTGCATCTGAAATCAGTGTGTGATTTCTGCACGATGGTGGCTGAACGCCCCAGATCTCTGCTAGGAGTGCAGAGAAGGTGGCGATGGGAATCTCTTCAGAACCCAGATCTGCTCTTACTTCTGACACCACCACTCAGCTCCCCCCCCTTTCAGCTTCATTTGGGATGTTTCATGGAAGCTGATTACAGAATACAAATGGTTGGTGAGACTGTTACCACTCACTACCACTAATAAATTGCTTTTCCACTGGCCTGCTTGAGGTCACAAATCACTCGCAGAGATGAGATGTCTGCTTTCCCATCTTTAAACCAAAACGAAGGAGAACCAGCATTACCCAGTAAGTTCCTCTAGGCAGAATTTGCTTCCTTGCTTCTGTGTCCAGCTCATGTGGACCACAGGTGTCAGACTTTGTGTTGGTGAGCGTGTGAATGTGCACGAAGCCAAACTGCTGTAGGCTTCTCTACAGCTGGGTCTGTCCTCCATCCCAGCAGGCCGTTTTTTTTTGTTGTCTGGGGCTTTTGATTTCAGTAGTTAAAAATCAACGAAGGATTTGAGGTAAACAAGTAAAACCAAAAGCTCTCCTTGTTCTGTTTAAACAGGTCGCCTTTTTGCAGACAGGAGTATTATCTAAAAACTTGTAAAGGAATCAAATGCTGGCTGCCAACGTGAGGACCTCTTGAAAGAGCACAAGTGGCTTTACTGGGAAGGAGAAGTACCCGTCAGCTCACCTTTCCACCAGTGAGGTATCGAGCCCATTGGGCAGCATCTCCATTAATGCACAAACATCTCTATCTTGAGAAGACCTTTCGGATCCACAGGTACTTGCTGTGATGGTTTCTTTCCGTATGATTTCAATAATGCTTGATTCTCTTGGTGTAAACACCTACGTGCTAAGAAATGTCTGCAGTTAATGGGTTTGCAGCGCTGGAGCTCTCCGTGAATTTACATTATTCTCTTAAATGCCAGGTTTTGTCAGAGATTAATTTTTTCTTGCCTTGCTGGGCTTTCTGTTTTCTGACTGCAAGCTCTCCAATGCAGCTGGAGCTGCACTGAGCAGAGCTGGCTTCATGGAGGAGCCTGAAGTTGCAATCTACTGCCCAGCTTGCAACCACAGCTCGCTCTCCCAGCTCTATTGGGTGGACTTGTTTTGTTTCTTGGTTTTTTTTGCCCTGTTCACCACCTTCAATGTTTCTCAGGTATCTCTTGATATCTGAGGATACGGGAGGATTAGCACAACTTCTGCATGCAGTTCATCAGGCTTTGGTTAAAGAGACCCCAGGGACTGAACATCACAGTATTTGGGGTTCATGGGCAGCTGGTACCATCTGAGTTAGGAAGCTGAGGATGTTTTGCCTTGGAAACAAACAAACTCCCCCATACAGCACCCAGTCAAGCAAAGGAAACTCCCCAGCCCCCCATAAAAGCTGAGTTTAGTGGTATATCACCCGCAGTAATCTTGGGGCTGCTCTGAGCTTTGTTGTGCTCTTCTGTGGTTATTTTCTGTGGGAATTCAGTGCTGCTGTTTGGCACGTTCCCACCTGCAGCTCGTAAGTGTGCTTTTTGCAGGGGATCTGCTGGCTGCAGTTTGTCTGGGATATGGCTTTGTGAAGTAGTAAATTTTCTGTTGCTTAATCTAATTTGCTAGAGAAAAACAGTAGTGCAGGGGAAGGAGAATGTGTGCTTCACCTTCCAGAATGTCATTAGAGACCTTGATCTTGTTACAGCCTGTTCTGTGCTATTACTTGTAAGAACAGTAGCATATAAGGATTTGAAATATATCTCGGTAAGAAAGTATAAGGAAGGAGCAAGTGTCAATGGCAACAGACAGCAAACGGCTGCATTAAAGGGAGGAAATGCTTGTGTCAGCCCACTCCCTCAAAGACCAGATCTCAGCAGGGTGAATTTAACCCTCGTTTCTTCTATAGTAGATTAACTGAGTCCTGTGACCTACCTCTGTGCTGCCCTTCAAAGCAGGCACCAGATTCCTTTGCTTGGTATGGCTCTGGGTATGATGCAATTAAAGTTCTTGTGCTGATTGTGATCCACTTGTTTCTTGCCTCAGGTTTCTCCTGCTTTCTTTTACATGCTTGGCTGCATCTGCTTCCTCCACCATGATTCTCTATGAGAATCTCTACACTGAACTCGCAGGCTGTGGCTGCTCGGAGGTTCTTAACCAAAGGGCTTTTTCTGCCCCATCTCTGGGGGATGATGTGGGAGTTTGGGCAGCTGAGATCCCTTGGAGAACCACCCCCGGGCTGCCCAGCGTTCTTCATCTGCAGGCTCATTTGGAAATGGCATTTCAGCACAGGGCTGGGGCTTAATATATCCTTCATTGTCTACAGTTAGTGGTGCAACCTGAGTTCAGCAAAGTAATTAGGAGAAATAATTAACAGCTCAGCGCTGAAGCAATGTCTCTCCCTCCCCTTCCCTTCACCATGAGGTGCTCCTTGCCAGTGACTCAGAGAACACGAGAGGACTTTATGAATCAAACAAAAATCAAGTCTTTACCTGTAATTAACTGAGCGCACAGAAAGGAACACGTGGCAATCAAGCAGCAATTGATGGTTGCTTTACTGTAGGAGGATACACCATAATCATGGCAGAACGTCCCTTTAAGTCGTGGGTCTTTTATAACATTTAATTCAAACAAAAATAAGTCTCTACCAGAAAAAAAGAGAAGGATTTGAACCGTACGCTATACGGAAATGTGTGGGTAAGACACTGCACTCCTTACACACCTTATGCCTAATGGCCCCTGTGTTCTCCATAAGTGCAAGAAAACAAAACCCGGCAATGAGATACAAAATCAATGCAGCAAATCGAGCTGTAGGCAACGGTATGTGAGCAGCCAGGCCCGGCTGGCAGCGGGACTACACAGCGGGATGGAGCAGAGACCCCTCTTCCCTCCCTCCCCCTTGTGGTGCTGCGGGGCTCTGATGTTATGATAACTCTTTTGAAACGGGGCACTAAGAGGGAGGAAAGAAAAAAGTAAATAATCATTAAAAAAACAAACAAATCTCCCTTGGGTTGGCGGCACTGTGGCATCAGGGCTCCGGGTTGCCCTGTGCAGAGCGGGGAAGGAAGGATGGCCGTGTGTCTGTGGGGCTCTGCTGCAGTCCCTGTGCTGCTGCTCAGCCATCAGCCCCATGTGGTTCCGTGGTCAGGAGTCAGCCCCGGCTTTTCAGCTGCTTGGAACAGTGGCTGAAAGATGTTGTGCAAGTCCTAGCGTGAAGGAAGGCAGAGGAGCTGGTGGGGAGAGCCACCATTGCCTTGCGCTCCCTGTCCCTCGGTGCTGTGCCTCAACTGGGCTCCCTCCTCCCAGCCTCAGAGGTTGGCCCAGCCACGTAGCTGCAGACCCAGCACACCAAAGACGACGGTGCTGATGGCGGCCCTCGTGCTGGAGGCACCATCACAGTCCTTTCTGTCAGCCTCACACCGTGACTGCTGGCACAGGACCCCCTTGAAGCCCATGGGGCAGATGCAGCGCTGGTTCTGGTAGCAGGTGCCGCCGTTCTGGCAGAGCAGGAGCTCGTCGTCGCAGACGTTGGCTGTAGGGAAGGAGGGATGGTGGTGGGGGTTACACTGCAGGGTGTGAAACCCTTCAGCTTGCAGCAGAAACCAGGAAGGTTTTGGTTTTCTGCTTTGGCTCTGAGGGGCTCCATTGTCAAACCCTTACAGAGTGAGACCAGTCCCAATGCCAGAGGAACAGAGCTGGGGCTGCAGACTTCAGAGCTGTATTGGATTTAGGAGGAATGACCAAGCTCACTCCATGCCATGGGGCGGGCAGGAGACACACTCTGTGTTGGAGATCTCCACCTCTAGAAGTGCCACCCCTCATGGGACACCCCTTCCTTCACTGGAGACCCATCTCCACATTGGAGATCCCTTTCTCATGCGAGACCCCCTCCTTATTGGAGCTCCCCCTGTGTCCATACCCACCTCCCACCTCCCCATGCCCTGACAGGTGGCTGCCCGCAGTGCTGCCAGCTACTCACGGAAGCAGCCCTGTCTCCAGTAGTAGTTGGGCAGGCAGTCGTCGCACTTTGGCCCCGTGGCTCCTTCCTTGCATTCACAGTAGCCGGTCTCATTGCAGCGGTCGTGCAGGGAGCCGATCTGATTGCAGTTACATTCTGGCCATGAAGACAATGCTGTGAATGCTCACCATGCCCGCAGGCTTTGTGCACCCTTGTGCCTCAATGGAGGGGCTGGGGACTTTGGAAAGGCCTGGCTACGTGTCATGGGCTGGCCCTGAGGGAGTGCATGGCTGCCTGAGACCACCCTCACCACGGGCAGCCCCCGGTGCAGCAATGCATCTGAACCCAATTGGAAAGATCATTTGAGCTGCGGTGCTCAAATGTATTATTCTGGGCTTGGTGGATTGCAAGACCCTAACAGTCCTCTGAGAGCATCCCAGTGGACATGCTGCCCTCAGAACGGGCTGAACCAAAGCCCATCTCACAGCAATGAGATCCCAGGGCAGATGAGTGCTCACCTATGCATACATTCTCATCATCCAGCTCTGCCGAGCTGTTGCGGTAGAAGCCCAGGCGGCAGTGCTGGCAGTGCTGGCCCCTCGTGTTGTGCTTGCAGCTCACGCAGGTCACCACGTTCAGGAAGTCGATGTAGCTGCAGCGGTTGGAGTGGCCGTAGCACTCACAGTCTGCAGAGAGGAGGAGAGAGAGAGAGATGGGCCACGGGGAAACCTTCTGCTCCAGCAAAATGCAATGGCTGCTCCCTGTGGGGATGAGTGCTGGCAGTGGGGGCCGTACCTCCATGCTGCTGCATGGGGTTGGAATTCATTGCTCAGAATGGGGTCAGGGTGGGCTGTCCCTGCAGGGTAAGGACAGGCAGGAACCAGCCCCAGGACGCAGCTCTTCGGGGAAATGTGTAATTACAGGAGCAGGCAGTGGGCTGTGGAGCGCTGTCAGGTGTTAATTAAAGAGCTGCCTTGTTAATCAGTAGAGCTCAGCTTGATGTTTGGGAGAAGGGAGAGGCATGGGGCTGTGCAGGGGCATGCAGAGCCCTGGGGAAGGCTGTGCCCTGCCTGGTGGTGACAAGGAGGATCTGGGTTGACAGAGCAGGTGATGGGAAGACTCTGGATGGGCAGAACCTGCTGCATGTGCAGGTAAGTCCTGCCTGTTTTTTTGGCCTTTTCCTCACGTATCCCTTTTCAGCTTTGCCTTTGCTGTACTACTTTCCCAGGCAATGCCTGTTGTGGAGCATGATAACTCTTGACTCTCAGTTCTGGCTGAGTTTGTTATGGCTTAAAATGAATGTGTGCTAGGGCTGCATGGCTTGTGTGGGCTTCTTCCAAGGGAGATGGGCATGAGGAGGTAACCCAGTGCTGCCTGGCATAGCACAGGGCTGCCATTGCTGAGCAGGGTGTTGCTCCTGTGCCCACCATGCTGGGCTGACCTTTCTAAGCTGTGGGTGTATGTTGGGAAACAACCACTTAGGTTTCATTTCTAGCTGGAAGAACTTGATTGTTTTGCTTCTTGTGTTTGCTTTTTATTACTGTGATGTGGGACAGTGAGCTCCTTGCAGTGCTGTGTTCAGGGTAATGAATCTTTCTGGGAGTTGAAGAGGACAACACAAGAGGAGGGGAGGGCTCCTGGCTGCTCAGTGGTACAGTCATCCTGCTCAGGAGGTATCCCAGCCAGCTGGAAGGGGACAATGTGAGCAGGGAAGGTGTTGGGCAGGTCTGAGCTTCTCCAGTGCTGAATAGGTGGAGTGGGATTCAGATCAGGAGTTTGGGTCCAGGCTCCCAAGTTAAACATTCCAGCATGGCAGAGCGATGGCAGGGGAGGATGGGCAGGCATGCACATAGGGCTGGAGGGATAGAATTATGCCAATGAAATGAAGGTCAGGGAGGATGGAGCATGGCAGAGATTTCCCCATGGTTTGCAGCTGCCTGAGTAGGAGCTGAGACCCTCTGTGAAACAACCACTGCCCGCCTGATCGATACCCAAAGAACTTCAGCTCATGTGGTTCTGCTGCTGCAGTTCACAAGCAGGGTTTCACCAGAGCTGTGTGATCTTACATAGAGCAAACCCTCCCCATCTTCTCTGTGTCTGAGGCTGCAGCTCTGGTGAGGACTGGGAGCCCTGGAGCTCCTCACTCCCATCCTCTTACCTTTATATGTTTCAAAAGGAGCCACTGGGCCGGTGTCTGGTTGGAGCCGGATGAGTTTTGAGTTCTTTGAGGATGCTTAAGGAAAATCAGAGACAGGCTTTTTCTCACTGCTCCGCACCACTTTGCGTCCTACACTACCACGAGCATCTCTGCTATGAGAACAATGATGAGCCAAGTCAGGAACACCGTGCTGGCAGCGTTGAAAGCTATTTCTGCACCAGACAGCTGGTAGCTGCTAAATTTCTCCTCTTCTTCTCCCCTCCTCTAAGTTTGATGCATGAAAAATTCCATGCATGGCAGTATTGCAATGTGCAGGGCTGAGTGCTGGGCAGAAGGAGCCATCCACGCATCCCCTGGTTACACACGGGATTGACTTGGCCAGGCTGAGAATCTACAGGTCTAAAGAGCTCCTGTCTGTGGCCTTGCTTTGATGACGGCCATGCAGACAGCCACTCACCACCCTCAAAAAGCAATTAGGATCACATCTAAGAGCACAAAAGCTACGGAGGTGGTTTAAAGCACAGAATCCTGCAGAACCCAGCCTGCTCCAGCCCGCTTGCCCATCCCAGCACCTACCTGACTTCTTCCCATGCCTCTTGCCTGCAGAGTGTGCTGTGCGCCCTGCTTTGCTCTTCGGAGCTGCTACATGAGATGATAAAAGACATCTGAGTGCTGAGGTGGAGTTGCAGAGCCCCCCATGCCTGCTGTGCTGGGTTGGGTGGTGGCTGATCCACCAGGAGAAACAGCTGCCTGTGGCTGAGCTGGTGCTCGTGGGACCCCCAGTGCATCCTCCGTGTTATCCAAGTGTGCAAAAGGCAAATGATGTCTCAAGGAATGGTGGACAGGGAAACTGACTCCTGGTTTCTTTGGTCTGTCCCACCCAACTACATCTGCCAACTCCAAAAGAGCCTTCATAAAGACTTCCATGGGGTGGGATGAGCAGAACTGAGCTGATCTCAGCTATGAGTGGGAGAACAGATTGCACAGTGCTGGGCTTGCTGAGGACAGGCACATTGTCCCCAGCCTGTGGGCAATGAGGGAGAAAACAGACCTGCCCCATCTTTGGGAAAGGGCCTTACCTTGAATATTCTTGGGGCGGTCTGGTGGCTTCAGCTTGGGTTCAGGTGCTGCTGCTTTTGTTGGGCTCTGAATAGCTTCAGGTGGCATCAAGTTAGAGAGAACATCGGATTTAATACAGCTCTTGCACTTGCTTGTTTAAAAAGGAGAGGAAAGGACACTGGAAGCTCTATTCAGGTATCTAGGGTGGAGCCATGTCTGGCTGAGGATACACTGGGGTATTTATAAGAGACAGAATCTCCTGGAAGTTGGTCTTCTAGTACAGAAGCTGCTCCTAAGGGGAGCTGCTGGACAGGTGAGTGTTGACATGTGGTCATTGCATTGCATGAAGCATGGAGAGAAGCAGACTGCTGCCAAGACTCAGAAGTCCCCATTGTTCAGTACAGGCTGTCAGCATCACCTGGCATTGATGCAAGTGGTGTTGGCCTATCTCGTTACTATTCCAAATACATTTTTTTTTCTCTCTATGTGGTTAGAGACGAGCTTAAAAGCACAACAGTTCCAAGAAGCCTGAATTCCAGCACTTTCTGTCCGCCCATTGACTATTAGCAGATGCTGGTTTGTGTCCTGGCCTGGCTCCAGCTGGTGTTACATTCTGCACTGGAAGGGATGCTGATGTCTATGGGGGAGATAGCTACAGGCATCTCAGCTGGCAAAGGGCAGTGAGCACCAGCAGCAGCAGCTGCTGAACTGTGTGTGCCAGTGGGAGCCCCGAGGAGGAGACACTCCAGCCCCAACAGCCTCCCAGGGCTCCCAGCAGAAGCTTCATAGCTTACTGTAGGCAGACAAGTGGGAGACCTGAAGCAAGGAAATATGTAAGAAGGCATCTATGCTATAAACGACACAAGCCTATCTGTTTACAAAGTTATTCTGCTCTCAGGAGACAACAGGATTTCCATGATCCTCTCTGTTCACCCCAGCAGCAAGCTGAGAACAATCTCTTCTACCACTTATCATCCTCATCTTTCATGTATGCAACTAAACCCTGAGGCTCAATCCAGCCTCACCAGATTACTGGCTGCATGTAGGGCACAGACAAACCCCCAGCTTTTCCCAGGTGGGAGGAAGAGAGAGATGCATGGAAAGAAGATACGCAGAGCTACAAAGGAAAGAGGTGGGAGCAGGGATTCGCTGGCCAGCTCAGCTGTGTGTCTCCTACCTTCTGCTGCCCCAACCTTGGCTGGGGGAGAGCCCACCTGCAGCGGGGCGGCCGCCGACAGGTCAGGGTAGCCTGGCAGCAATCAGACAGAGAGCGGTGTTAGGAGGGGAGCTGGGAACCAGCTGGGAGCTTTGCATTGTGCTGGAGGACAAAACCCGGCCCTGTGGCTGTTGCTACAAGCACGTGCCATGAGGGTTTTTGTGCCTCGGTGGGATTTGGCAGCTAACATCCCCTACATTGCAGTGCAGAGGACAGGAGGGAAGCAATGCACTGAGCTGTCGGTTCTCAGCCCTTCTGAAAGCACGGCTTTAGTTGTGTGTTTGCAGAGGAGTAGCATGCGTATCCTATGTGTTGGAGGCACCAAGTCCTCATGTCTGCTGTAAACTCGGCCCTGTTTCAGGTTCTGCTCTTCCCTTGGAAATAGCAGTTATAGAATTTGCAAGTCCCTGCAGGGAAATTAAAACAGCAGGACATTTATAGATCCCTAGTTTGGTTTCTCTGCACGCTCTCAACCCCACGGCTTCCATACCCCTCTCTGTCTCCTCAATAGTGGTAACAATCTTCAGGTTTGCTAGAAAACAAACCGAGGAATGCAAATTTCAAAGGCACATTATTAATTTCAGGCTCCAATTGGGTAACATAAGGAGGAGGAGGGAAAAAAATTTCCTTGATCCTTGCCAAGTTTCAAAGGACAAACCCGAGTAGGAGAGAAATGTGATTTCCCAGCCTCGTCAAGGGGATCATAAACAATGCAGAATAAAAAAGAATATATATATATATATATTTCCCTAAATGATGAGCTTTAAGAGAAGGTGATAGACATTGTCCTTTTCAGCTGGAAAGTGGAAACCAATTGATATTAATATGCTGTTAAAGGAGAATATGAAAGAAAAAAATCCCTGTGCAAATTGGCAAGGGTTTAATTAGAGTCACAATAAAAAACAGCCCTGGAGGCATTTTGCTTTTTAGTCATTCTCATACACCTCCACTCCATCGCATTTGCAGAGCCAGGAAAATTATTAATGCTCATTATCTTGAGAACTTCTCCCTTGTAGCTCTGTGACATTAATGGACAGTTTTACATCTTGGGAGTAGGAGAGAGAGATGCTTCACCCAAAGCCGCTCCACGCCAATGGGAGCACCAGGCACGTCGTACTGGGGCTTCTATGGCTCTGGTGGCAACCCCGGGTCTTGGTGGGGATTTGGTGAGGCAGAAGAAAGTGAACCGAAAAGTCAGTCTTTATAGAAAAACACACTGGGGGAAGATGTTTGAAACAGTGCAGAGATACAGGGGAAGGACCTTGAGAAGCCCTTGTCTTTCCCCAAGTGCGTGACCATCTGGGAGAGAAGGGCATAGGATGTGCTTGTCCGGCACCAGGGAGTTGGTAAAACCCAAACCAAAGCTGAGGTTGATTCTGTTTGTCCCAGAAGTGAATTGACACGGCTGGGTTACAAACCAGAGAGAAAATGGAAGCAGGAGAAAGGGAGGAGAAAAAAAAAATAAATCAAAAATCCAAGAAAGCTCAATTTGCTTATTTTGAACGTGGGGGAAAAATGTACCAAATGGCAAGGCGGATTTGACAGGCACCGGGGAAGGCTTAGAAATAACAGAACTGCAGAAGGCAAGGGAGAATGGCACTTAATTCACCCTCCTGAGGGTAAATCCTCTGCCTGTTTCAGCAGACCCCGCCATGCTCAGACCGCAGCCTGTGTTGGTGAACCCGCTCCTTTCCCCTCTCACCACACAACAGGCACAAAAGCATCCCAAGAACACGAGCACGGCTCTGCCTCGACCACAGAAAGCACCACGACAGGCAAAGGAAGCCTCTTTGTGCCAGATCCACACAACCCAGAGTCAACCCAACTCAAATCCACCCCTCTAGTCTACGTGCCTGGCTGCTATTCCAGCGTGCAGAGGGATGGAGGAGAAGGGAGAACACATCAGTCTGGCTGGAAATACCTGTTTTTTCCTCCTTCTCTTTCATGGGCACAGAGGCAGCGGGCTCAGAGGCGGGTCTGATGATGCTTGCTTATGGTGGGAAGCAGAAATTCAGAGGGTGAAAAAACAGTGTGTATGTTAGAAGGCGAAACAACACAGTGATGGGACAGGGACCCAGGGAGGGGGGGTTATATTAACATCTGTCTGAGCTGACTTTTAAGTAAGGAGGAATTTATTTCATGCTTCTAACATTGAGGAGAGAGGCAATGACAGAGTGAATCTCACCTGGGGATTGTTACCCATCTCGGGGTTATTGTGTCTCCTGCAAGCAGGTCACCTTTTTTTAATGAGGTGTTTTCCGTGAGGTTCAGGTGAGTTCCATTCAGAGCCCCTTGCGGTGTTTAAAGAAGTACTTTACATTTTGCAGGGCTGGAGTGGGAAGGATATCTCTGGATGCAAATGGCAGACTGGAGGCAGGAGACCAGATTCTCTCTATAAAGGGACCACGACGGCTGCAAAACCCCAACCTGAATCTCCTTTCCTGCACAAAGGTAGGAACTGGGGGCAAACTCTGCTCTCTTAAGCTCTAAAACAAATTAGGATTGGGCTGCGCTTTGATTCCACATCACAGACACTGTGTGCTGGGATGAGACCTGGCAGTGCAGAAATGGATGGGACTTGGATGGAGGTGATCAGCTCAGCCCTGCCCCTGTAGAGACAGAGATGCGGTGGCTGTTCCACTGTTTACATTGCTTTATTTACTTACTACCAGGTGGTGATGTGAAAATAAGATGTATGAGGGCACTGATTCTATCCAGGGAGAAGGGATAACCCCCAAATGCAGGATGCTTTCCAGGCTGCTCAGAGCAGCTCGGCCCTTCATCCCCAACATCACACTATTGCCTCCCTGCCCACCCTAGATGGACAACACTCACAAATCATACATGGGAAAGGCACAGAACACACCACCCACGTACACACAGCACTTGCAAAGAACAATAACAACAAAACAGGCCTAAAATGTTGCTGTGGGTGAGCATGGATAAAAAATCAGATGACCCCAAGTGTGTGATGGAGAGGTTGATTCTCCTATTGTGAACATAGTGGTGATGGGAGCCCTGGGTGGCCACCAACCTCCCCATGCCCACTGTAGGTCATGTATATGGGTGAGGAGAGCTTTTGAACAGAGCAGAAGATTACCCAGAGTCCATGGAAGTTGGAGATAAACCCCCAGCTTCCCGAGCTGGGTACATCCCTGCATAGAGCTATATATTCATAAACATGGAATCAAGTTTCCTCATCCCTTTGACTGGCTTCTGGCAGCTCCCCCAGACAGACTGTTACTAACATACTGTGGGTGTAAATCGTCCTCCTGGGAAATATCAGGCCCAGAAAGCAAGGCAATGGGAGGAATGCGTGTCTAATTCCCCCATGAGAAGCTTTAAAAAGAAAAAAACAAACGTCCTGCTGTTAAGTTTTATCTGCTCATTTCCAAAAGAAAAGAGAAAACCGATGTCTCCTTGTTGGCAGGGGAGGGGAGGAGGAACCCCAGGAGAAAGCACAAAAGTTTTCCTCCATGGGGTGACTGCAGAAATGAGGAAGGGGTGTTACAGGCGTGTGCGAGCTCCATTCTCTGCCCTCTATGAGCTCCATTCTCTGCCCTCTATTTGTGCAGAGTTGCTTGGGGACTGTTGGTGTGCGCCCTCCCAATGCTACCCTTGAGCAAACAGGCAGCCTGAAGCTCAGCCCTTCAGGTGGGATTGGAGGCAGGATTTGGAGAGCCAGCAAAGGCAGCTCAGCCCCCTGGGGAAAGTTGGGTAGGGAGGTGAGCAAAACCTGACCTGTCCTCTCCTGCTGTGCTTTATTGGAGGAAAAAAAGGAGGAAAAATAGGGAAAATTGTTGCTTCTCTGCATCCAGTCCTGACTTCTTGCTGCCCTGATGGTAGGAGAGGGAGATGTCAACCCACTGCATGGGCTTGGGCTCCAAGACCTGTAACTGTTAGCTTCATGGCTAGAGGAACCGTGGCACCTGCTTCTTGTACCCTGGGACTGAATAGGGGCAAAGCAAACCAGGACTGCTCTGAGGTTGAAGGCTGATTTTTATCCATGTCCCCGTATCATCCTAGAGCACAGAAAACTCATAGCAGCCTCACGCATTCCCCAGCACCACCAGAGGATCCCGGGTGGGAAGAAGGCAAAAAGAGGAGTGCAGGAAGCATGGCACCCACCTGGCTGGGTGGTGGTGGAGGCAGGAAGGGGGGTGCTGCTGGTGGTGGTGGTGGTGGTAGGGGTGGTTTTTGCAGTGGTGGTTTTTGCAGTGGTGACCCGCTGCGGTCGCTCAAATGCTATCAAAGAGAAGAGGTGGGAGGCACTTTACTGCAGGGCAAAGAAGGGCTCCCTGCCCCCAGCGGGCTGAGCTGGTGACCAGTTTCCCAGCACGGTTCCAACTGGGGCACTGGGAGGTTTCTGCAGATTAAGGCTGTGACGCTGGGAGCGCGTGTGTGCAGGGCTGGAGGCTGTGGCTGTATCAGCTTACCCTGTTGGTGCTGATATTAGCTTAAATACTTACAGCTCTATCATAAATTAATTGCCAATTAAACTTGAAAAGAGGAAAAGAAAGCAAGTCCTGTGCAGAGGAGAGAGAGCAGGATGGGCTCGTGCTTGCTGCTATCCCCGTGCCAGATGGCAGAGCTGTGCCCACCCCAGCACGGCTTCCTCCCAACGCCCCAAAACTGCTCAACACCAGCAGCATCAACCTGTGCCTCTGCCATTTGTTCCTTCCCACCAGCATCTTCCATTCATCAGGGGCAAAGGAACTGCTGTCCTGGCTACAACACAGTGCTGGGTGTGATGCCTATTACCTGCCACAACAGCCGGGACCGAAATAACATGTGGAACACAAATTCCTGCTTAACTTACACCTGCTGCCCTCGTGTCCTTGTTTGTCCCGCTGCTTCATGCAGATTATTGTGCTTAATTTCATAATAGCCCTGAGCTAGTTTAAATACTTAATTTAGGTCACTTCTAGTCTCCTATGCAGGCTAAATAATCTCTCCTTAACTGGCCTTGGTTACAAATCCCTCCTGTCTGCTTTCTGCACATTGCTCTAAGCACACCCCCAGCTTCATCCTGGCAGAAAATGTTGATGGGAAACATTTTCCAGTGAAACAAATGCGGGGCTGAGAATGCCAGGCTGCGTAAAGGGGAAGGAGGGTTGCCAAAATGGTTCCGATCAGAAAAGCAAAGAATGTTTTGGACTCATTTTTATTATATATATATGTATATTTGTATATATATATATTTATATATATATATATATATATATATATATAATCCTAAATTACTTACGGGAGACTTTTAGTTTCTATTTGAAGATTTTTAAATCAAATTACTCGAAATGTGGTTCATTTACCCCGAAAGAAGCTGATTCTCCAGCTTTCAGTGAGGTGTGCTTTTCTTAATTGCATTTGGAGTCCTGTGAAACCACTTCTCCCCCAGTTCTTTCCACTTGCCTGCAAACTGAAGAGCTCCGTATTCATTCAGCTCTATGATTTGTTTCTTCTGGAGGGCAATTCTGAGCCATGAAACTCAGAGCTGAGCTACTCCTTCCCCCAAACTCAGGGCTCTTTGATACCAAACTACCTCCAGCTTTGCTAAATAAGGACTCCTATTATTCCATCCACCTTTCAAGAGAAATCCCTGCTGAGCTCTCCGCTCTTTGCTGCAGACACTTCATAGACATATGTTCACACACATACACGTGTACAGATGTGCACACACTGTATGTGCCTTTTTTTGTATAGGTAGCCCAAGGTGACCCAGCCTGGATGCTGCACCGAATAATTCAAACCCAGCTCCTTCTCAGAGCAAAAAAGTCTGCAATACTTGGGGGGAAAAGTTCACAGCGAGCAGTGGTGTTTCTCTACAGCCTTCTTTTATTTCCTTTCCGGCTGCCATTCTAACGAACCTCATGGGGAGAAACCATGCCAGAGAAAGAGGCAAAATGAGGCTGCTGAAGTCAGAGGGAGAAAATATAAGACTCTTTGACAGGACAGAAAATGAGGAGCAATTAGGGAAGACTTATAGCCTGGAAAATGATAATGGACAGAAAACAAGCATTTTTTTTGGTCTTTCCTAGCATCATCCACAAGGAGCATGCACTGAGCTGTTCAATGCCAGCATTTCAGTTACGGTTTTACTTACTGCCAAAGGCTGAGCCTGCAGCTGCACCTGGAAAAAGAAACAAGGAGAAGCGTGGTCAGCTGGAAGCAGGAGATCAAACAGGTGCACAGAGTGGGACCAAACAGCAGTCGGTTAGCAGGGGCCTTGCTCATAGTCAAACGTGTCTGATGCATCGTCTTAAAAGCTGCTTTTGTCAAAGCACAGAGGAGATGTTCGCTGTTTGATAGCACACGCCTTTCTCATGGCGTAGAGAAACCGTCCTGGCTGAAAGGTTTTCTGTTAATCTTGACCTACCGTTGATGCCCAGTGAAGGACAAGCACATCTCGTGAGGTCCCTTGTGCTAAGTGCAGGCTGTGGGGTCTGGACCACTTTGTAGCATCCTCAGCAGGAGAGAAGGTTTCAATGCCCTTCCCATAGGGGGCTGCAAAGCCACAAGATTCAAATCTGCCACATGAAGGCATGGAAAACCTGAGCTTGGCACCAATGCAAAGCAAGGGGACACTGGTGGAAGACTTCCCAGAGGAGAGGGCTATGGAGAACAGACCCTCTTGCAGAGGAAGAGGATGTTGATGGAGCAGGAGGAAGCAACAGAGAGGTGGGGGGAAAAGAAGGAAGACTGATTGACAGACGGAAAGTGAGATGAATGGGAGAAACAAGTGCAGAGGAGAAAAAGAGATAGGAAGAGACACAAGGAACAGAGGGGAGGGAAAAGGAGAGAACAGCATGTCTGTGCCTGTCAACACCAGAAACTTTCCCAGTCTCCTTTGAAGCGATGCAGCCGCTTGGTGGTAGCTGACAAGCTCGTTCCCTTTCAAAGAACCTGCTCGTCTACCATCCCTGGCACACACAAAACATTCCCGTCACGGCCTTCGGAGCCTGGATTTTGGCTTTGATCATCTTAAAGCACATAAATCTTTCAAAAAATTGGGGGGAGGGAGGGAAAAGATTCTCTTTGGTAATGCTCAAAGCTTCTGCTTGAAAGGCCGAAGGGGCTACTGTGGCTCCGTGACATTTAAACAAGTCTGTTGATGTGGACTGGATGGAAACCCAGAAGAAAGTGGCCCATCTGTGATGTTTCCTGCCCCAATTCCCTGGCCCGAAGGATGGTGGATAGACATCCTTTCTCTCATCTGCGCACCTTCACTTCTGTCACTGTCTTGCTGCAGCAATTGGATGAGACTGGAGCTGAGCAGAGGGAGTGCGGCTCTCAGCGCTGCCTGTGACGCCGACACACACAGAAGAGGATCCAGAAATCAGCCATTATAGCTGTGGTGCAGCTCCTGCAGCCGCCTTTACTGGGCTCATGGGCTATGGGAAAGCCAAGGCTCTACTGTAGCCAAATGATTTTCTCCAAGGGACAGTAATTTACATTGCTACAAAGCTACAAACCTTTACTTTGGCCCGTACTTGTACAGACCTAAACAAAGTCATCCTTGGACTCATCACTGATCTACCATCCACCAACAGATCCCCATTGTGCCCACCCGGATCAGTTCTCATTTCTCTGTATACCACATCACAGGTAAATACTCACTTCCCTTCTGAAAGCTGAGTGTCCTGCCCTGCTTTGAGATGGAGGAGGAGAAGGTGAGAGCTTGCTCCCATCCATGGGCATTGTGCAGGCTGACATGGAGGTTACTTACATGCATTGGGGGACCCGTTGGGGAGGGGTAGGTAGGATCCTGCTCTCCAAGACCTGGAGCGAAAGTTCTTCTTGCACTTGCCACAGTCCTGCCCCGTGGTGTTGTGCTCACACTCACACTGCAGGCTGCCCTCCTTGAAGGTGCACAGGTTGGCGTGGAGGTTGCATTTGCACCTGGAAGAAGACAGGAGAGATGTGTATTTTACTGCACATTGCCCCATTGTGTCTGAAAAGGTAGAGGTGAAGCTGGGTTGGTTACCTCTCTGCTATTCCTTCTACAGCATTTTTCCACTGAACCCAGGGAATTTGGTGCTGTGGGGTTATGATGTCCCAGGTGGATCTGCACAATGCATTCTGAGGTGAGAGATTCCTTATTCCTCACACCCAACCATGGGAGAAGAGACCATTTCATGGTAAGACAGCTTCCATCCGAGACCCCAGGAATGAGTCCCTACATTTCTATCACAGAAATGCAGCTGTGAGCCCCAACGTAGGCTTTTACTTGGAGGCAGAAATGACAGCTTTAGTTTTATGGATGGAGGAGAGCAGTTAACACCAGTGTGGCAGTCCCTTGACCCCTGCACAGTGTGCTCAGTTCAAGAGTGTTTTCTCTTGGGTGTGAAGCTGCACAGCACAACCCCTTTTCACTTTGTGCAGTGCAAGCTCAGCCCACTGTGCCCAAATTAACATCCAGGAAACGTCACCATCAGAACCTGCCTTGTAGTCAGTGCCTCATTGGAGAAGGCTCTGAAAAACACTATTCAGCAACCTGCAAACATTAACAAACTTTTAATGAGCTGTAGGCCAGCGTGCAGGGAGTCATTATCACCATGCACAGCAATTCCTGTTGCCCAGACTTGGGAGGTGACGTGCAGAGCACAGAGGCTGAGCTCACAGCTCACATGTTGCTCTGTTCAGCACCCAGCTCAGCCTGTCGGGCAGAGGTTGTGGGTGCCAAAAGTCCTGTTTCATTCTGGACAGTGGATCCCAGCACATCGTGATGGTTTCTCACTGCTTTCTCCATCATGTAATGATGCACACCCTTAAATGCAGAACCATTAGAAAATAACGATGCTGAACCTGATGTGAATGTTTGGATCAATCTGACCAGGATGTGTTCTGCTTTGTAGGGCTACTTGCAGAGCCGAGGGATACGAAATGCTTGCAGAGAAGCTGTGGGAAGAACAGCCTGTTTCTTCTTGTGCTCTGTCAGCCCAGGAATGAACAAAGTGGATGAGGATGGGAGCCGTGCTCGGGTCCCTTCTTGGCTGCAGACTCCACGCATGCCCACGAGCACTTGGAGCCCCTGAAGAGGCTCCCAGGCACTGTGCTGATGTGGTGAGCCTGCCTCTGCTGCCTCTCTTCACGCATGGCTGGATACACCGACCTCATGTATGAGTTCTTTCCTTCCTCCCTCCCTGTCCTTAATTCTAGCAAACTGTGCTCAGAGGCTGAGCATAAGCTGGGTGAGTGTCCCCATAGCACAGCCCTGCCTGGCTCTGGCCAAGAAGGGCAGGGAGTTTCACAGCCTCCAAAAAGGAAGAAGGGAATGGGGAAGAAGGGAATGGGGGAGCAAATGGTGTCCATAGAGCAGGGGCTGACACTGTGTGCTCTGCTGGAGCCTGGAGGGGCTGTGTCAGGCTGAAAGCAGACAGCCTCCAAGCACCCAGGTGAATCATGCTGTGGCTTTGGGCAGTTTCACACCTGGGGTCGATGCATTTCAGCTGCTCCGTGCCCATTGTGAGGACAGGTTTCGGCAGAGCCGTCCCAGCCCTTTGGCAGAGGCGATGCTCGGCCCTCGGTGCTGCAGAGCTGGGCTCTGAATTATTCAGCGTCCAGCAAATACGGCCTCCTTCTCTCACTTCCGAATTAGCGAGCGGGAGGGGAGGAGGGAAGGAAGCAGGCAGAGGAGGGGGGTTAAAGCAGGTCAGAGCCTTGCTGCGGCCGCACCGGGCCCTGAAGCAGAGCAGCAGTGTTGGAGAGCCACAGCCGCCTCCTCCTGTCCCTGCACGGCGTCCATTCCTTTGCCAGCAGGCACTGCTTTGCCAGCGAAGAGCTTCACTCCCTAATTGGTGTAAACAAGGAAAATTAAATAAGGAGCAAACACAGGCAGCCTCTCGCCCTTCTCGCCTGGCTCACCTATTTCTCACTGCTCAGCCCGTCGCCGCTGTGCAGAAGTTTTGTTATCCAAAAGATCAATTTTACTGGGGAATTGCTTTCTGGCTTTGACCTTTGAGGATCATCAATCTAAGAAGGGAACTATAACCCCAGTGAGCTGACCCCGCAAGACAGCGCTTCTCAGAGCAATCAATCAGGCTGCATTATTTAATAGCCAGCAGCTGGCCTGGGTTGCCAATCCCATTTTGCCCCAGCCTTTCCGCATCTGGACTTCCCTGCTCTGCAGCTCAGCTTTAACCCCTTCCCCAAGCTTTCTTGCCTCCCCCTCTGGGCCTCCAGCCCAAGGACACGCTCCTGCTGCCGGTCTGTGCTCAGCATCATTCCCCAGCCAAGATCCAGCTGGTGGAGACGGGAGAAAATGACATTAGCCCGGTCCCCTGGGTGGGAGCCGCTTGTCCTGCTCGTCTCTTCTTTCCCGGGCGTGCAGCCATCTCAGGAAAGAGAGGATGAAGGGAAAGGTTAGGAGCTACTTAGCAATGAGGCTTAAAGAGCAGCAGTGGGGCAGACACCTGTGCTCTGTAATGGTGAAGGCAGCAATGGCCCCAGTCCAGAACTGGCTCTGCTCTGCCTGCAGCACAGTGCTGAGCACGGGGTGTTCTTATTCTATTCAGGTTGGATACTATGGAAGAATTCTTCTCAGCAAGAATGGTGAGGCAATGGCACAGCTGCCCAGGGACTGGTGGAATCACTGTCCCCAGAGGTGATCCAGACCCATGGGGATGTGGCACCGAGGGATGTGTCAGTTGGCATGAGCTGGGGTTGG
Organism: Excalfactoria chinensis; assembly: GCF_039878825.1. Classification (NCBI taxonomy): domain Eukaryota; kingdom Metazoa; phylum Chordata; class Aves; order Galliformes; family Phasianidae; genus Excalfactoria; species Excalfactoria chinensis. Next base: position 5,125,354 of record NC_092842.1, on the reverse strand, counting down.
TGTTGAGCTCGGGGTTCTGGAGGTATTTTCCAACCTTCATGATTCTGTGATCCTGTTCTACGATTCTCCTTTCCAGCTCATGGCTCCAGACTAGCAGTGATGGCAGAAGTTCCTGCTGAGTATTCAGAGCCCACGTGTGGTGCAGCCATGGTGGGTGACAGCAAACCCAGCAGGAGCACAGCGCCCTCGGTGACATGGGGACACCCAGCTCTGCTGCTGGGAGTTGTACACAGCTGCCTTTTGCATTGCAAGCTCACATCATGCCTCAGCAAAAGTTGCCAGAGCAACACTTGGCCCAATACACTGCAGTTTGCACCATAGGGTATTTATGAGTTTATCCTTAGTGCAGGTCATTCGGCTGCTGCCTTCCTTCCAAGTGGTGCAGAGCGGTTGGATGCTGCCAATGCCTCCACCAGGGAACGGGAAGGAGCTTGGAGAGCCAAGGAAAGTTTACTGAAAGTGTCCTTTTTTTTTTTCCCTTTCTTTCTTTTTTTTCTTCCCTTTTAAGCCATAAACAGCAGCTCTCCGTCCCTGCGTTTCCCCAAGTCAGCATCCTGGAGGTCACAGCAGCGAGCGGCTGGAGGCGAGCTGGTGCCAAGACATCAGGCTGTGGGAGCAGGCACAGCCTGCGGGTGGGTGCAGGAAAGAAGCCACTTCCCCTGGGCTTTCACTGCCAATGACTTTAGAAACAAGTTCTAAAAGACCTCTCAGTCCTTCCATCCCTTCCAAAGATCCTTAAGTGTTTCACAACCTCTTTTCTGCTTGTAGCTGCGTCTCAAAGAGCAGGAAACTCAAGAACATCTCTTTGCTCCTCTCCTTCCTGATCTCCTTGCTGCATGGGCCATGATGGTACACGACCACCTCTCTTTCCAAGCTTCCCTCTGGCCCATCCTCACCCTGTGCTCGAGGTGATGATGCTGCTGCAGGTAGCCCAGGGATGCAGTGGAGACCTGGTCCCCTCCCACTGGCTCCCATGCTCTCTATCTTCACTCTGGTCTGGCAGTGGTGCCCCCCCTGCTCCCTTTCTGCTTACTGAGCTGGCATTGGGGAGAGATAGAACACAGCAGAAAGCTGCTAATGACTGCCATCCAAAGGAAGGATTATGATCGCTTTCCCCTGAATTGTTTGCTCTCACTGTAATTGATGAGCCTTTAATGAGTCTCATGGGATGATGTGTTTGAAGGGAGCTCTTTCCTCTCCATCCTGGAGGAGAACGGTGTTTCAACTGATCTCAGCTCTTGGGGAAACATGAATAACTCTTCCCCTCTCTCTATTGTCATCCCCAGCCACGCTCACAGCACGCTCCAGCAGCTGCCTGGCTGTGGCTCACCCACTTTTTACCTGCTCCTTCGCGACTGTTTTGGCAGCCCAGCAAAAGCATGGAGCAGATCTGCTGGGCAAAGCATGATGAGCACTCAGCTTGGATTGTATCTGGCCCATCTGTGCCTGCAGAAGCAAGGAAAAATAGCTCCTAATGGCTGGTCCATGTAAGAGGTAGTTTCTTGCTGAGGATCTCTTGGGCAGAGAGGGGCTGAAGGGGCCATGCAAACACAGAATGGGGCAAACGTGCCTCATTCACCCAGGAGCAGAGCCAGGAGTGTAACTGAGCTGTGGTTGAAGCCAAATAGGGAGGAAGAACCATCTTAATGCTCTGCTTCTTTCAGTGCAAAGCAGGGAGGGAGGCTTTGGGGTTTTGTTGCTTTTTGTAGTGCCAAAAAAACACAACAAGAAAAAAGGCCTGGGTTAGGTCAGGGGGACGCGCTGATTCCTTGTGGGTTTTTGCTTCTGGTTGTGTGGTAGGGACTGATGAGGGGAGGAGGCCCTGCTCACTGCCCTTTGAAATGATTTGAGGTTTGGGTTGCAAAGAGGAGACAATGCAAAGGATGCCGAAATGGAGAGCAGGCTTAGCTGGCTGTTCCCATTCGAGTGGCTATTCATTTGAAATAAGTCGACACTCACCAGCTGTCAGGATCCTGCTGACTGGTGGAGCATTGTTTGCATTCAAAGCTCACAAAACCAAGCTTCCCCATTAGGGGGTCAGGCAGCAGAAGGGAGGAAGGGTGAGGAGGACATGGCAGGGATACATGACCGTCAATATTTGCAGAGTAATGTGTGTAAATGCTCTCGGTCTTCCTCCTGGAATGCAATAAGGCCTGCAATTGAGTTCATTGGCCAAATTGGATTTGGGCTCCTGTAGAAGTCTCTTTATATTAAGTGCTTTAACATACATCACCTTCTCAGTCTATTGACAAAATTCTATTATCTGCTCAGGGCCGGACACAGCTCGGCTACAAAACCTGGGTGGAAATAAAAAACCTTCACAAAACTAAGCAAGGAGCAAGTGGTGGGAGCTGGGGATCTGCCTATTGACAGTGTCAGCAGCGCCTGGGTGCGGGGGGGGGAGATTTATCCCTAACTGCCTCCTTACCTCCCAGCAAGCTTTCGTGGGAGTGAAGCCCTTTATGAGACTGTAGGAAAGCAAAGCAAACAGTTGCTGTGCCTTAACTTAATTTAACTATATGACCAAGAGCAAGGTTTTGCTTGAACTGAAGCTAATTCCAGCCTGGGTGAGTGCCAGGGAAATTCATCCTTCCAGCTCTTGGGGCTGCCTGGCACAGAGATGAGGACGGAATGAGGACCACACGGCTCCACTGGTGCAGGCTTGGCTGTCCTTGACACCAGGATGCTGTTACCTCCACAGACCGGTACGTGGCTGCTGGGGCTGTGGGACAGAGCAGGGGGCGGTGGGGGCTGCACTCACCATGGCTATTGTGGTCTTCCCAAAGGTGCTGAGTGTGGGGGGGGGGCTGGCTGTGAGCTGCTGGGTCAGATCACGGGGGGACGTAGAATGACAGAATCATGGAGGTTGGAAAAGACTGCTCAGATCCCCAAGTCCAATCCCACATGAGATTTGCTCATGTCCCACTGTTGCTGTTTGGTGATGAGAATCACTCCCTCCTCCTGCCTTTCTCCATGGGCTGCTTATCACCAGCAGGACGGACAGACAGAGCGTGCACAGGGGCAGGGAGGACAAAGGAGAAAAAATCTGAATAATCAGCCTGAAATTGATTCACTTCTGCTCAATCTGATTTCTCCTAACTGGATCCGTGTGTCCCAGCCATGGCACATTAACTTCAATTACAGCTTATTAATGTCTCTGTGATGGAGCGTGCCCCACTGAGCACTGCTGTGACTGACGTTATGGAGGGGAAAAGATTACTCCAAAGGGACTTGATGTGTAATGGAGACAGAAACAATGGCTTTCATCGCCCTCTGCCAGACCCAGCAGCCAGGAAAAGCTCATCCACCCGCTCTCAAGAAGACGACCGAGCTCACTGCTGCACCAGGGAGAAGATTAGAACTGGATGATCTCTAAGGTCCTTTCCAACCAAAGTCTATGATTCTATGACTGTACAATGAGCAGTGAGCAGAGATCTGTGGGGAAAAGCCCTTCCGCTTCCCCTACCCGCCCTCCTGGCACGCACACCAGCACAAGCACACAGGCCAAGGGCTTGCTTGTGTCTATTCCTGTCCTGACTCCTCTGCAGCTCCAGTTACTTTGCAGATCAATAGAGGCAGGATGGAAGGAAAGAAAAAAAAGAAGAAGAAAAAGATATCGAAAAGAAAGACAGTAAAAATAAACCTTCAGCCCTGAAAGGAGAAATGCACCAGGCTGAGGTTGCAGGAGATGCAGACCGAGTGCAAAGCAGCAGCACCAGGAAGGGAGTGAGGGTCCTCAGGACCCACTTCATTTTCAGGTTCTGTCAAGCTCTTGGGCCCCCACCAACGTGGCTAATGGAAGAAAGGAAGGCAGCAGAGTATTTCCCTTTCTCCCTGTGTCCTTTGCTCCTTCACTCTGCCTTTCTGCAAAACTCTGCAGGGTTGAGGTGAGCAGATTTTGTTGATGGGAAGCAGAGAGAGGTGAAGGATGGGTGTGCTTGGATGAGGTCCTGGGATGGCACTGCACCAGCATGAGGAACCACCCCTTGCAGCCTGCCCTGACAGCAGAGCATTCTGCTCTTCCCTTCACAACAAGCTGCAACCAGAGATGCATGTCCCTCATTGCATGCCATCAACCACCTCCATACAATGCCATGCAGCCATGCATCACTTCTCCTCCATCTGTCCCTGAGCTGCTCCCATCTGCAGATCACCAGCTCCACTGCACCCCAGCTGGGATCCTCTGGCTTTTTTTGCCTTTATTTCTTCATCATCATCTTCCCTCTCATTTCCTATGACCTCAGTGGTGAATCCCAAACGACACATCCCTTCCCTTCCTTCCATAGTCTGCATTGATTTCTCCTCTCTTCCTCTCAGTACCCCACCTCTTGTTGGACTGCACACAAGATTTAATTTGGTCTTGGTCCCTGCACGTAACTGGCTTTGCTTATAGCTCGAATTAGATTGCTCTCCAGAAAAAAGAGAGAAAAAAAAAGCCTTGCTTGCTGGGACTGGAATAACCACCAGAGCAGAGTGAATAAACACAGAGCTGCTCCACCTGATGCACTGCTTATCCACAGCTCCTCAACAACTCAGCTCTGGGGGTTCAGCCCAGGACAGCCATCAACTCCATCCCTGTCCATCTGTCCAGCAGTGTCCCCCTGTCCTGGAGATCTCCAGGACCCAGCCAGCAAACCCCAACCCCTCTCCTCCCAGCCTTGGCAGTTCTGCAGCACTGCAGCTCCTGCTGGACCTTTGCAGTTTGATTGCACTGGTCCAGGGGTGTAGGTGGATGTGGAGTCTCTGATGTCTCATAAGGGGTTGTGCCATCCCCACCCCGTGTTCCTCCCCTGTTCTGTTTGACTCTTTTCATAAGAATTTGTTGGGGTTTTCTCTCTCAAAGCAATCCCTGCTGCTATTATAGGGTATGTGGTGTGGTTTGGACAGCGTGGGAAAGGAACACACCTGACAGGCAGCAAGAGGCTCAGTTATGGGAAAGCCAGGAACTAGAGATGCTGAAGGGACACCTCCTGCACAAGGCAGGCAGGAAAGGCAAAGTGATCTGTGGGGACAGGCAGCCATGGGCCACCACAGCCCCTACACCACATGGTAACACCTCTATTTTATCACGTATTCTAAAGCATCAAGCATCCCAAATATACTGTGGGCATAGCAATGGGTTTTTGGTTATCCTGCATAGCACTTTCCAAGCTTAGAAGCCAAAGGTCCTTGCACGAAGGCACCAGAAATCACATCCTCAGTTACTGAGCAAGCAGGACTTTACTTTTTCTGAGCTGAAATCTCTGCATCCCTATAATAGCCCGAAGTCTGACCAGTCCTGATGTCCAACCATCCCCTCCAACCCTTCCTGTCCACTCAGTGCTGCCTGCTGGGTGCTGCAGCTTTGCCACCAAGGAGCCACCATGCTTAGAGCTAAAGGGAAGGCAGCGTGTTGGCCTTATATCTGCCTTTGCCTGCTTTGTGGCTGCTCAGCTCCACTCTGCCTAATCTGCTCCCAGCACCCCTCTGCCCTTCCCGTCACCCCCTGCTGAAAGAAAGGGCTCTTCCATCCCTTCCTCTCCCTTGGAGCGCAGTCAAAGCCAGCCTCGGTGGCACCTGCGGAACATTTCTGCTTGTGAGACTCAGAAGCAAACAGTTTGGAAGCAATACAAACGGCTCCTCTGTCGCTGTGGAGATTCTTGTTAGCAGTGGTGGGTGATGGGGAGATTTTTCCCCTCTCGCCTCTGAGTCTCACACAAGCTGCATCCACAAGCTGGATGGGAAATCAGCCATCTCGGCATTTTTCCACCTTACTTTGCTTTTTCGGTTAATGTCATAACATAACATATGGCATTGCACAGAGAAACGAGAAATAAAAAGCAGGAGAAACAAATCCCCTCCTGCTCAGCCCTGCCCCAGAGCTGGTGCTGGCTTTGGCCTCTCCCCAAAGCTTGTTGGCTGGAGGTGGGGCTGAGCCAGGATGATCCTGCTTGTACCAATGGAGTTTAATGGGGAGAACCTCATTCCTCCCCCCGTGGAGGGCATCCCTGGGGGTGCTTCAGCCTTTCCCTACAAGGACACATCTCTTTTATGACAACGAGGATGCCCTGGCTTGCGAAAGAGGATATTAGAGGGAGGAATGCTGATCAACTACCAGTTGCCATCAATGCTGGTGGCTTAGTTCTGCATCAGTAGCCCTCTTCTCATCCCTCCAAGTATCCCAAGAAATACAGTGACCGTTACCTGCCAGTGACTTCAATGTTGGAGACAGCGTAGAAGTACTTGTAGAGGTTCTCCCTCTGCACGTAGGTGCCCCCCAGCGCCGGTCGCAGCAGCCTCATCCTCAGGTCGGTGACGGTGAAGAAGTCCTTGAGCCCCTTGGCGCTCTCCAGCCGGGTGTACAAGTTGTCCATGTTCTTAAGGTCGGGACCAGCAAAGATGGCGAAGCGATCCCTCACCTCAAAGCGGACGGTCTTCTCCTTTTTGGAGCCCGCCCAGCGGGAATACTCCTCCGTGCAGAGGACCCTGTTGGCACTGGTGGTGGAGAGGTCCCGGACCCTCCGTGCTGGCATGCTGAAGGCCTCCATGCAGTCATCTGCATAATACTGGTACGGGTGCCAAGTCCTCCCGTTGTCCAGCGACTTCTCCAACATCATGATGGTGGGACGGCCGTACTCGAAGGTGATCACGATGTCATCCGTCAGCTCGATGCTCTTGTTCCAGGACAGAGTGATGTTGGCCAGCAGCGGCTCCGGGTACCGGCGCCATGTCACGCTCTGCCAGTACGTGGCCAACCCCTCATCCTCACTGTCAAACATGAGCTTTGGTGGGTGGGCCAGGTCTGGGTTGGAGGCGTCACACTCATCGCTGCACAGGTACGGGTTCTCCTGGAACAATAGCAATGGTCACAAGAAAAGGCAACATGTTGGCATCCCAGCCAGACCCTGCTTGCCCCATTCCTGTTTCTTGGTGCTTTTGGTAAATGTTGACTTCTCAGCTGAGCTGGAGTCTTGGAGGCCTGGCTCTGTATGGGGCCTCTGCCCTATGGACGGATGAGCTGTTTCATCTGACAGGCCCTTTGGGAAAGAGCCCTTCAATTTGGCACAGGGGTGATGTTCACAGAAAGCACTTTCCCTGAGACAGTCTCTGAGAAACTTCATTTCAGCTTAGCCAAGTTACAAGCCCATGGAAGGCCATTTTCACACCTCACAATAACAAACAGCTCACAATAACAAACAGCTCAGCCCCCAGGCACAGCTGTACTGGGCACATCTGTGTCCCCAGAGGCTCATGACAATATCCCCATGCTCTGTGGGGCCCAACACCACTGCAGGAGGGAGCCCCATCCCCCATCCATGCTCAGGCAGATCTTTGTGCTCATTGCCCATGGGGATAGGTGCTTCCCACAGTGTGGTGCAATGGCAGAAAAGGCACCACCATCCCATTATGCCCACAGGTGAGATGTGCTCATGTCCCCTTTTGCTCATATCTCCATCTCCTTGTGCCCCCATGTGCTGAACTGCACTGTGAGTGCACAGTTAGGGTCATACACACTGAAGTGTTAAAGGTTTGGAGGCACACATCAGGGTTATCTGGGCTGCTGGGTTTATTGCTTGTGAATGTGCCAAAGCCCTTTGTGACAAGTTGGGGTCTCTCCTGCCCTTCAGCCCCTGTAGGGATGTGTTATAGCAAGCATCAACCCCTGAAAGACTCTTCATGTCTCCACACTGCAAATCCTTGCATACAAAGCATCTTTTTGCTTCCCTCTCAGACTCAAACCTGTGCTGGGAGTGCACCAGGCTCAGCTGCAGCCAATGCCTTCTCACACAGGAGGTGATAAAGCAGCTGGAGCTGACTGAGGTTGATGCCTGAGGTGAGCAGCCTGCAGGGAGGTGGGATCTGATCTGGTTGTCTGGTACTGAGATCTACTTAGGGTTGTCTGTATCCTGAATGTGTAAAGTGGGTTTCTTTGCTTTGACATGGCTCAGAGACATGTTGGATGTGAGCAAACAGAGGCCACAGCACTGAGAAGCCTCCAAAAGCTCTAATAATTCCACCTTGAGCAGAACAGCAAGCAGCTGAGCTGTGTGTGAGCACCGGCTCTGCAGTGCACAGAGCAGCAGGTGTGAGCAGAGGGGTCCTGTAAGTGGCCGGTGCCTTGCTTGGTGCATTTAAGTGGGGCTGACAGGGGAAGCAGCTAATGAAAAAGGGCACTGTTCTCATCCCAAAACTGGGGAGTTGCCGTCTGCAGTGGGGGGATGTTGACTGTGGGCTCTGAGCTTTGCTTTGTCCCCTCCTGTTGCAACACGCTGTGCTGGAGCAGGGAGTAAAAGAATTAGGTATTGACATACTTAATGTGCTCTCCTGACTCGTCACGTTCAGAGGAATTGTTTACCTCTGCTAATGAGACACAGCTTCCTGCTGGGGGATGCGGCTGCCGCTTAGCACAGCTTTACGGTGCTTGATGGGAAAGGAGCTAAAATGCACCTCAGCTGAAGCTATGGGGGCTCTGAGTGCGTTTCCTGTGCTGAGGCAACATATTGTGCTGCAGTATGCTTCTGCTGTCAGTGTGGTCGTACAAATGGCTTAATAGGACAGCCCTGAAAAGGCCATCCCGATGCTCCTATCAAGGCTTTCTCTGAAGGCTCTCAGTAGCTGAGCTGCACAAGGGAAGGTGGAGGGGCCACCCCTGCTAGAACTGTGAAGGATGCTGTCAGTGGGCATGGTGGGTTGGAGTTGGTGGTCTGAGAGGTCTTTCCCAACCTTAGTGATTCTATGGCTTTGCAGTCAAACCACAGTGACAGAGCTGTGAGGATGGATGGTGATGTGGAGTGGGGCAGGTTTCTCAGGAGCAGCAAGGGGAAGCAATGGGGTTTGATGAATGAAGTGTGCCATGGTGAATACAGGAAGGAGCAGAGCACGTCTCCCATCTGCTCATCCCAGAAAACAGAAACTGGAGGTGCACCACCCCTGTGCACCCAAACCTGTGCCTGCACGTGGCTCTGCAGGCAGTGATCCCAAATTGGTCTTCAGGCACCCTGGGGTGGCACGTGGCTCAATTGCTGCTCAGTTGTAACAGGGCGAGTGTGGAAATAACCTCTAAGTGTCAGTGCTGGAAGTTGGGAAGAGCCTCAAAAGCCACCGAGTGAGTCATGCCACTATGGCTTCCTCTGCTCAAATGAAGTGTTCCTTTTTGGTTTTTGGCTTATTGAAATGTCCTTCCTCCTCGGGATGCTCAATGCACTTTCTGCTGGTGGGGTGGTTTCAAGTCAGCTGGGAGGGCAGGGGGGGAGCGGAAACAGATGGCCATAATTTGGCTGCTCCGCCAGTCCTGGTAAGATCAGTTATAGCTCTGTTGAAACAATTCCAGGTATTATTTTAGAATCTGGTTTCCTTATCCAAGCCATGCGTGTCCTACAAAGAATCTGTCCAAAGTCTCAAGATATTTACGTCTTCAATCTAAAAGTCAGAATGCATTAGCTAGGGAAACTTGGTCTTCATGCACTTAAAATAAAGACGCTCACTTAGAGTCTCACGCTATTAAATCAGCTGTGAATGTCCTCACGGCAACTGGATGCTGCAGGTCCCCAGCTCTGGATGCTCTTTTCTTGCGTGTGCACCAAGGATTTCTATGCCTGAGCTCAGCTCCACTGGCAGAGCCCTGGGGAAAAGTGGCAGAGGCTGAGGGCTGGTTGTCACAACCAATGGCACGATGGCAAGGATGTGCCTCCATGGGACAAACATTCTGGGGGCTTAGAGATGGATGTGCCATTGAAGGTGACACGTCTGGAGGTGCCCCATGCTGGTGACTGCTGCCCATGGGTTTCATTTCCCATTTGTGCTCAGCAGAAATGATGCACAAGGGTCCTTCTGAAGATGAGAGCTGGGATCTAGTTAGGGATCCTCCGAGGATTACTATGGATGTGTCAGGGCACAACAGGAATCCAGGGTGCTGCAGAAGAGCTGCTTCCCACTTTGCCAGGAGAGAGGGAATGGGAAAAACAGCCCCAGCCAAAACCTGCTTGCTTTCTAGGGCTCTTAATGAGAGCACAAAGTTGTTTTGCTTTATTTTCCTGGCAGATAATGCCATTTTTAAGCCTCATAGCATGAAATTATATATTTTTGTAGGTGAAACTGCTTGATTAATCACTAAGCTGTTGAATATTTTAAACAAACCAGACATCTGTTGTGAATGGTGGAAGCTGCACAGAAATAAAGCTGCAGCTTTTAGTAGATCTCCATGCCAAAGGGAAGCTAGAAAGAAATTACAACCACTAGCTGCACCATGAAGAAAATCAGTAATAATATTAGTAATATTAATAGGGGGAGGAGGGGAGAAAGATTTGAGCAATGAAAAATAAAAGAACAATGTGAAAGTTTGTACTGCTCTTGTAACCATAACCTGGTGTGAGTTTCCAACCGGTGTCTTGGCCAGGGGACCTCACAGTGCTGCTGTTTTTCTGGGTCTCCTCTGCTCAATTAGATTGGTGTTGAGGTCAAGGCCTTTGCTAGAACCCCAGTCACCCTGTCTTTAATCACAACCAGTGTCCTAATAAGAATAATAGCAATGTCACACCAGCTTGGAGTAGCTCCATATATTGGAACTTTGTGTTTTCAGCTGGAGTGAGGAATCCTCAGCTTTTCTCTAAGAAGGTTTTTATCTGATGGGAAAAAAATTAAATGCACTTTGTGGGCAGAAAGGTCCGTGCTCTCCTCACACTGAATTTTCCCCTCAAACTGGCTCTCAGACCTTGGATGACTCCATGCTTTGTGCAAAAGCAAGGGATGGTTGGGCAGCACGACGGCTCCTTCCACCACTGGCAGCATTAAAGACCATGGGAAGGGACTCCAGCTCCCTGTGGGCTGTGCAGATGGGACAGCCCCTGGTGAATGGGTTCACCCAGCAGCGCTGGGCTGAATGTCACCTCCACCCACCCAGTGACAATCCTCTCCCAGCTGCTCTCCAGACGTCTTAAGGAGCTCTCAGGTGCATCCCAAGGTCTTTCCGCTTCCTGCGGCGTGCCTACGACCCTGCCTTTGATTTTCAGCTTAAAGATGAGCTGATTAGGTTCGCAATGTCCCCGCGTTGCCTCGCACGGCAACAAAGTGCTGGGGTTGGTATCAGATTTCCAACCGACCCTGCAGAACGACCGCGTCGGCAAAATCCTGGCGTGCACCTGATTCCTTGCAAATGTCCCCCCCACATGTTCTGATGCCACCGAGCTGCGGGTGTCCTGCAGACCACCTGGCATTGGTAGGACTGGTGGAGGACAGGTCCCCGACCCAAAGCAGCCCTGGGTGGCAGCAGATGGCCCAGCAGTACTGATGGGCAGCTCCTGCACGGCATCCGCCGGGGGTGTGTTTATGGTGGGCAGAGGTGACATCTCTCTGTCCTCATCTCTCAGCACACAGATACCCAAAGCTTGATTTCTGTGGCTCCCCGTGGAGCACAGTGTCGGGTTTGTTTGTGCAGGAGGCTGTGGGATAAAGCTGGAAGGGCGGCTGCGGCGCATTTGTTGTTGTTTCGCTCTTTACGCTCGAGTTCCCCGATTAATCCCTGGATTAATGGCCCCACGCGCAGCTCCCTGCAGGCAGGCGGCCCCATCCCAGCTGAGAGACAACTGTCCTTATCCCCTGCACTGATGTGGGGTCAAACCTGCTTTCTGTGTGATGTGTGCATCGAGTGACTTCCCTGTTTTTGCTTTCAATATCTATTCCGTGAAGCAACTGCTTCCCAATCAGAATCCCATTTACACGAGGGAATATATGGGATTGTCCTAAAGCCATTATTGGGTATTTCCACTCTTACTGCTTTTGACCCGAGGGGTCAATGTCTCTGTCTGGATTTATGGAAAGACATGGTGATTTTATGATCAAAAATAACATCAGTGGGTAATTAAGTCTTATGCTTCAGGGCACAAACCGTAACCTGCCAGTGGCCAGGATGAGACTCCCAGAGAACTGAAACTACTCACTGACAATTAATTTTCACTCTATTCGTGGGGGCTGGGAGGGATCAGAGGGGTGAAACAACCGTAATTAATTTACAGCGATTATTTCCAACAGCTGGCAAGTGGCATAACTCAGCAGCAGCGATGTCTGGGAGCACGGAAATAATTGAGCAGAAATTATGAGGTACCTCTGGAGCGAGGCAGCCCCGTGCTTTGCTGAGCTGCAGGCAGTGGTGACATCGAGCCCCATGTCCTGGGGTCTGTATGTGGCCCTTGGAGGGCAGAGCTTCTTGACTCCAATGTGCTGTGTCCTGATGTCAGGATCGTTTTCTCGTTGTTAAATGATGGGGTGGTTTCCATTGGTTGTGACACCAAGGGGAACCTGTGCTCTGGTGTCTGTCTTCTCTGTGCTTTCCATGGGTTTAGGGGCACGAGGTTTGGAGTAGTTTATTCTGGCCCATTAATGTCCATCTGAGATCCTGGATTGACCCCTGGAATCAGGCAGCGCCTGCTCATGTGTCTGCAACAGCACTGCCTAATGCTGGGGCAGACAGAGGAGGGGAGATGCAAAGCTGGTGGCAAGGGGGGGGTGAGGGAATGTAGGGTGCATGGGGAGCTCCTGAGCTCCTCCTGTGATGATTGCCCCACTTCTTGTGCATATGTGGGCAGTGTGTGGGGATGTCGGCTTGCTGCCTCCCTTCCCCTAGCTGCCTGCAATGGGCTCTGCTTAGGGCAGAGAAAGCAAAAGGGGAGAAGAACGTCCTCGCTAACAAGCAGTTTCCTGTTTATTAGCAGGTAAAGACAGAGCTGGGATGAATTATTAATAGGGTGGAAATGGGGTCCCTCCACAGATCTGTGCTAATTCTGGCTTGGCCGAATGTCACTCCCTCTTCCTCCCTGCTCCATCTTACAGTGGTTGGGGGCATCGATTTCTCCCTCCCTTCCTTTCCACCCTCAGATTGCAGGGTGTCAGAGCAAGGTCACCCCTGGGCGTTAGAACACACTCTGCTCACAGGGTTCAGGATCCCATGAATCAGCAGAAGCATCTGGGGTTCAGAATCCCATGAGTCAGCAAATACATGTGGGATTTGGGATCCCATGAGTCAGCAGAATGCACACAGGGTTCAGGATCCCATGAGTCAGCAGAATGTGTGCAGGATGTGCCCAGCCTGATGCTTTGCTGTGTGCCTCTTTGGCCAGCAGCAGACACACTGAGCAGCACGCTCCTTGCTCAAGGCTCTGCTGCTCCCTCGGGCCAGTCTCTCTGCAAGAGAGAAGATGCAACCCGTGCTCACTGGCTGCTGCTCCCCTTCCCCCTCCAGTCTGTTTCTGAATTCCAGAAGCATCTCATGCTTATTTCAGCCATGGTGTAATGCTGGAACAGATAGGCTGTACTGCATCCCATTCCCTGGTGGGGAAACTGAGGCAGGCAGAAGATGAGGAGAGGGTCTGGCATTACCCAGCACATCCTGGGCAGTTGAGCATTAGTTGCTCCTCAACTCAGCCTTAACATAGAGAGCAAGGAAACCTCAGCTCCTGCCCCATACTCTTGGAAATGTTCCCCATAGTCTTCTCAGTACTCCCATGTGAGAAGGGTCTGCACCCAACTCTGGACTGCAGGAGTGTGAAGGGAGAGCCTGGAAGGGAAGGCAGCTGCTGCCTGTTGTATACCAGGACTGACCCCTGTCCCTTGCCCATCCTCACAGCAATGCTCACACACACACAAAAATCCCTTCATAGGCAGTAATGGACAAAAAATTCATTAACACAACCGGCTCCAACCACCTGGCTGAGCTCAGCCCACTGCAATGGTTGCCCATCGCAGAGGGACCCCAGTATGGCAGTGGCACTGCAGCAGTGATGGCAATTCCAAACCTATGGGGTTCCCCGAGCAGCCCCAGCTGTATTGTGGGGTCACCTCGGACCCAAACCTGTGTGTGCAGCCCAAATGTGGGCAATGTGAGGGTTAAGCGCCGCATGGAAAATTCCACTCCTAAGCAGATAATCTGTGCTGGGTGCATACACACAGCCTGCAGCCTGGCCTCCTCCCATGGCATCATTTGTGAGCACTCCTTCATTCTGACCCGGTAATCCCTGCTGAGCTGTTGTAACCCCGTGCTGCAGAGTGGGGCCGGGCTCCCTTTGGGATGGGGCTGCACCGTTGCTCCTTTGGTGGGTTTGCAGATTAAGGGGTGACCTCGAGCATAAGATCCACCAGCAAGGCATGGAGCTGGGGGCCCTCAGCCTGCAAACATGGGCACGCATGCAGGGATGCACAGGTTTAACCTTGGTGACTGCTTTTAGCTCACCATGATCTGCAAGCTTTGCTCTTCCCAGGGCACATCCCTGCAGAGGCTGTCTGTGAATCCAGCTGCCCCATCCCACTCTGCAGCAAGGGCTCTGTGCACAGAGCACGGCAGCGACCTGTTTGCTGGACCTGGAGAGCATTATTGATTCAGGACTCAGAAAACGCTTAGGAAGTAAGAAAAGTGTCCTGCTCTCTAAAAGCCTGAGCGCCTTGTGAGCTCAATACATGCAGCCTTTGCAGAGAGGCTTGCTACGCTGCCATTAATATTTTATTCTGTAAGAGGTCCGGGTAGTTTGAATGGGGGAGGGCAGAGCTTTGCGTTGGGGGTGGAAGAAGCAAGGAGCAGAGGTGCTGTGCAGTGCTGTGATGCGGGGGAAGCAGAGCATGGTGCTGGGCACCCCTGCACCCACACTACCTGCTGCCTGGGCTCCTGCTCACTTTTGCTGTTGTATGCAAAGTGTTTGGCTGTTTCATGCTGTGCTTAAGCAAAGCTCTTCTTGAGAGCAGCTCTTTCTTTTCCCATCTCTTTCAAGGTAGGAGTAAACTTTCTGCTCACTGTACCAATTAAATCTACCTGACAGCCTGGGTTCTATCGCTGAGCCTTTTCCATCAGCACGTTGAAGTGACTCTTGTTAGGAAAGCACCATCCTGCTATGCAGCGTGATGAATCCCGAATCGGGCATTTAAGGGAACTGCTGCAGACTAGGGGGGAAGAAATCCTGTTTGCTCAGCACTCTCTAATTTGAAGCTGAGCCTGTATTCTCTCATCTTCTGGAAAGCCTCTGCTTTTGTAACACCAAGATGCTGCTGCACTGGAATGGCCTCTGTGGCAGGTGAGGAGCGGTGTGCAATTTGTTGGGCAGCAATGCTGTGTGGTCCAAGAGTCTGACCCCAAGGGCAGGGAGCTGCTGACCTGGGTTGCAGAGATGCTCTGTGCAGAGCCCTGGTAATGGGGAGTTGGTAAGGGTGAGGACAGAGCTGAAAGGCTCCAGTCCTCCTCCTGTGTTGCAAAGCAGTGTCGGTGTAGGTTAGGGAACCTGTGCAAATGGCAGCAGTTCCCAGCTCCAGGCACTCCTCCGAGCTTAGGGGAGGATTTTCCAGGTGTTGTGTTAATGTTTTGGAGTGCTGAGAGGGGAATGGGGCCATTAACACAGCATAGATGTGACAGAAAGAAGCAGCGTCCCATCCTTGACTGAGGGGTCATTTCAACACCTGGGAGTTGATTTCCTGTGCTGCTGAGAGTTGGCATTGAGGCACAGTGATTGTCCCCAGCACCACAGAGGGAGGGCACAGCCAGCTTTGAGTCTGGCCCTGCTTAGACCAAGGGTGGGCTGATTCACTGCAGGGGGAGAACTTCCACTTCTGGAAGGGATTTTCCTTTCCCTCATCCTGACTCATGTGGTGGCTGCAGAGCTGAGAAGCCCAAGGAAAGGGCTTCTCTGCCCAGAAGTTTGTCTGCTTTTTCCAATTTTAGCACCCTTTCTAGTAAGAGAAATAGCTTTCAGCGCAAGCCTTATAAGCCCATGTCATTCAGAAAAGTTTAGCTAAGAATTAAACTAAACATCAGCCTCGACTCGATGTGTAATGAATAAATAAAGCCTCTTCCTTTCATGTAGCCATGCCAAAGTCAACGAGCCCTATTAGCTGATAAAACAATGCTGACGCTAAATAAAAATACCCCTGACCCATCAATATGGGCTGAGAGCTCACCCTGCATCAAAGAGCATCGACTGAATGAGAATGCCATCCCGACACCTGGAAATAACTGCTTCCATCTCCCAGAACTGCCATGGGATTGATGCTGCCTACACCTCTGCTGTTTTCCCTCTTTGCTTTTGGTGGTGGCTTGGAACCCCCTTGAGCTTTTGTTTCCTTGTCTGTCCACCTCCCTGCCCTGCCGGGAGTGAAGGCAAGATGCAGTTTCCAGGTGATGCTGCCAGAAGGTTGCTGACATGGCCAGGGGACAGCTCAACAGATGGGGACAAATCAAAGCTCTCAATATTAATGAGCAGCAAAACTCTGTGCTACCAGAACAGAGCAGCCCAGTGTGACCAGCAAGAGAGGAAACGATCCTCCAAACAACTCATATCCCCCACACCTCCTTAAGACGAACATGCTAGCAGGGAGCTGTGTAATCCCCTATAGGCATAGCTGGGAAGTTTGGAGCCCCGTGGGGTCCTGGTGCCCCATTGGGCCCCACTCCCCTCCAATGATGGGTTCATTGCCCCCCTCCTGTCTGACCGTGTGTCTGTGTGTCTGTTGTTTTGATTTCAGCTGTCTGAGCAGCGCAGGCATCCTATGGGGCTGTGCTTAGGGTTAGGGTTAGTTCTGAGCGGCGCTGGTCTAACTTCACAGACAGCACCCTGCTGTTTTGAAAGGCACCAAGAAAGCAATAGAGTCACCCTAAGAAATTCTCTGCTGGACAGCTGGGCTCATTTGGGAGCCCACCTGTTGTGGGACAATAATGAAAGCCCAAAGGGAATTGATAACGCGACAGAGAAAGGCACTGGAGGGGGGCTGCAAAGTAACACCGAATGCTCTTTGTTTTCCTTTTTCTCAGGGAATCTAGTGGGATTTTGCTGTGTTTTCTGTCCCTGAGGTCAGGCAGGGATAGGGAGAGGTGAATCCATGTTGTGTGTTGGTGCAGCTCTTGCTCACGGCCGTATGCGGTGCAACGTGTGCTGTCATACACTGCAAGGAAATGCTGCTGGCACCCGGAATAGAAGGGATTCAGATGGGTATTGACTGAACAGGGAGAGGCAAAGAGCTGATCTCTGAGTGGTGGCTTTTACTGGAGGAGGGCAGTGGAGCTGGTCTCAGTGTTCAATGTCCCACGATGTGTCAGAGCTTTTTTCTTGGCTTTTTGTGGGGAGATTTTCCTGGGAGAAACTGAGGCACAGGGTGTACAAACCTGGACAACACTGGCAATGGAAACTTGGCCTCCTTTCCCTCTTGCACTGCTAATTGCCGTGTGATGCTTCCTCATCACCCCTGGCTTGGTGCCCCCATTGATGCCCTCCGTGCAGTGGGGGCTGAGTTGTCACTGCTGGCAGTGGGAGGGGACGCTGTGGCCACATCTCTGCACTCTCTGCTTTGACCCCTGAACTGTTTTTACCAAAGCAAAGCCTTGTGAATTATAAATCAGGTGCTCCTGCTGAGCTTTGTGGTGCACGGAATGAAATGCGATGATTAATATTTAAGGGAAAATAAGTTAAAAGATTTTAACTACAAGGGCAAGTGTCTGACCGCGGGCTCTTTTCACATAGGGCAAAGACAGAGCTGGGGTTTGGGGACATCAGTGGACTGGAGCCACTCTGAGCTCCTCACTGGTACAACACAGCCCCATGTGGGTGTTACAGTGCCCCGGGGTTGGCACCTGATTGGGGTGGGTCAGCAGTGACATCCCAGTCATCTGTCCCCATCCCTAGAGGTGCCCAAGGCCAGGCTGGATGGGGCCCCGGGCAGCCTGAGCTGGTGGGAGGCAACCAGCCCACAGCAGGGGGCTGGTGGTCAATGATTTTTAAGGTCCCCTCCAACCCAAGCCATTCTGCAGTCCATGCTCAGAGAAGTTCAGGCAATGCACTCGCTGCCAGTTGAGTATATCTGAATTTCAGACCCCACCACCAAAACCAGTCCACTACTTCCCACCACCCAGCCCTGCTCAATGTGACACCAACAGCCCATAGTGGAGGTGTCCCTCCAGCAGCACCCAGCAGGATGCTCTTCCTGGCCACCCACATGCAGTCCCATCTAGCAAGGAGGGAGATACTTACATGAGTGCAGAACCTCTCTGGTGGGTCCCCACATGTGATTCCTGCTGGATCCACTCTGACTGTCACGTAATCCTTCATCCTCATGGCCTTGGGCTGACACGCGTAGAACTCCCATGAAGGGCCATCGTCGGTGGTCACCCAGGACTTGCAAATGTCATACTGTCCCATGGCCAAGGGGAGACAGTGCAGGAGGAGAGCCAGCAGGTACAGCATGGCAGCTGCAGCCGAGCGCGGGGACCCTGGGCTGGGGACGTACTGGGAGTCCAGGGGTAGGCAGCTGCTGGGCTAGGGAGTGCTCTCAGGTTCAGCATGGAAACTCCTCATTTACAGATGGTCCACTCTAGGGAGGTCAGGGTGAGGACAGGAGTGATCCCACGTTGTGTTCGGCTGTGGAAAGTTTCTCTCTGCACAGAAGCCAAATTTGCAAATGACTTGGGAAAGTTGGTTGGCCGGGTTTGCTGCTCAGTGGTCGAAAGTCTTCCTTAACCTCATTTCTTTTTCCCCCCTTTTATCGTATAAAAGGGCTTCCAAATCAGCATGAAAATATCTAGAGGTGACTCCAGTCAATCAATAGAAAGATCAAGTTCTGAGTTGCTGATGAAATTTGATAGGAGCAAATTGGAGAGGCTGCGGGATGGTGCTGGATCAGGTGCTCCTCGACCTTCGTGTCTGCTGCAAACACGTCACTGGGTAGAGCGCCTTAAACTGTGGTCTTCTTTGACAATTACTGGGGCTTTGGGACATTAATGTGTCAAATTGCTATAGCATCTGGGAGCTTGCAGAGAGGAGCCGTGAGGCTACTGTCCCCTTATCCCAAAGGGTGATGGGGTCGGAGCTGCTGTGTTGGGTGGTGGCATTGGTGGGGTCTGCGTGGTGGGCAGCGCCGTCCTCTGCTCCTGCAGTGCTGGGAGGCACTGTGTGCAGTTTGTCTGTCTGTCCACCCGCCTGTGCCTTCTGGCAATGGAGCATCAAGTTCCCAAGCCTTCAGCTGTGAGCCACGCTGCTACCTGAGGTCTGGTCCCTCTCTCATGGTCAGAGCAAAGGGGGAGTTCATTAGCGGGCTGCACCTGCAAATTGAAAGACAAATGAGCTGGGAGGGAGAGGGGCTGCAGCTGGAGCAATGAGGCCAGGGGGTCCCACGGGAAACACAGCCCTCAGCTGGGTCTGTGATCCCAGACACACAGCAGGGTTGATAAAAGGGAGATATACAACTTTAATAAAAAGAAATCCATAGTAAGATGCTTATGGCTCTTCTGCTGTTTGGGAGGTTGGAAGGAGAGCTTCCCCCGCTTAAGGTATCTGATTTTAATGGCAGCTGGACAACAGTAGCCCTAATGGGTCTTCAAATAATATCAAGGAATAGCTGGAGGTCATTAGAAGATGGAGAATATGCAGACACAGACCGGGGACAGACAGAAAATTGAACGTCTTAAAGAGATAAGCAAATAAATGTGACAGCTGGGGAGACGCATCCACCGTCCAGCATCCCCACCTGTGATTTATCTGAACAATAACATTTAATAAAAAGCAATTTAAAGTCCTAATAATGTTTAAGGTACACCCAACACAAGGAGCAATGACCTTCCCGGTTGTCATTTCAGGTGAAAACGACACTTCTGCAGTTTTGTTGTCTTTCCAATGGAGCTGTACAAACCTTTAGTAATTGCAACACCAAATGGCAAAGAACTGAAAAAGGAGAGTGAAACCCTCTGCCAGCAGTGGAGAGGAAGTGTCATAGGAGAGGTGGGAGGCACAAATCCAGAGCAGAGACTCGGCTCTTGGTAATTCCCTCTCCATTGGCTTCTCCAACTTTTCTCCCCCGATTTGGAGATGCCTCCTTCATTCAGCACCACGCTCAGCATTTACTTTCTCACTTAAGGCTCAAAGGCTCCAGGTTAGTGGGTGCATCGATCCGCGCTGGGGGGATTCATAGTGCTGTGCTACTGCCCCCCTTTCCCCCAGTCTTTGGTTGAAAGGTTTGTGATTGAAATGAATGAGTTCGGAAGGGAGAAGCCATCTCTCATGCTTCATCGCTGGCTCTCAAAGAAGAGCCTATTACAGACGCATTGGACCTGAATAAACTCCCGAAGACAGAATAGACTGGCTGCTATTTTTACATCATGAGTAAATGTAGTAAAAATATGAAAGCAGTGTGACAGAGTGTTTAGAAGGTCCCACTGACATCAGAGCTGTCTTTGCAGTTAAAATAAGTCAGCTCCTTATTATTACATCCAAGCAGTCCCAGCCAAGTGCCCAACAACTGCAGCGCGTGAGACTTCAGCGCTGGGATACAGCGCTGTTAATGAGGACTCCACCACTGTTAGGTTTATGGATCTATTTTCATTGCTGTAAAACCATATTTTGCGCTTGAACGGCTGTCAGGGAAGAACCCAGGAAGAGAAGATCTATAATATCTATTAGTTTCTTGTTACGCTCGCTAAATGTTGTAGATTCCCAGGGAAGTAATTAGCCTGGGAATTGAGAGGCGGTCAATCACACGGGCACGCAGCACAGCGCTCCAACAGCACCGTCCCTTTGTACAAATGTGGCTCTGAGATAAACCAGCACACCCTGAACAGAGGAGAGAGACTTTCTGACCCCAAGGCTTTGCCCTGCTTGCCTTGGTTTGGCAGAGAGCAAATGAATCTTTGCCCGATAATATTAAGAAACTGCAGTTCATGGGAACAAATACAATCAATGCTCTCTGTTTTCTTTGAGGCGTATGCAGCAATCGCAGGGGACTGATAGCCAGAGTATTAAAAACACAAAATTAGATTGTATCTCGGCTGAGCCGGTTCCTTGTTATATTTTTTTAGTGTTATTGGATTAACACCCAATTGAAATCAAGAGACAGCACCGAGCAACAACTGAGCTGCTCTGGAATTAAGGACACAAAGTAAACTCAACAGAGGAGTTCTCAGTTTCAGAAGTTGCCTCGAAAATAAAACCCAGCCTCTGTCCCCACCGTCCCCAGCGCCGATGGAGCTCGGGTGCGCGTCCCTTCCCGTCCCCGCGGTGAGAGCCCTTCCCCGCATCCCCAGCAGCGGGGTTGGGAGCACCGCTGTGACGGAGCTGTCGGAATACGGCAAAGCTCAGAGGAGCGCCGCGTTCCCCGAAGGAAAACCCGTGTATTTCGCTTACAGCAGCCGCGCTCCTTCACGCGATTGTGCGCCTCCCGACCAAACGATGCCACGGGGTTCATTACGCTCTAAGAGAATTCGAGGTTTAGGCTTAAAAATAAAGTGAGGAAAACGAGAAACGTGCCGAGAGCATCCCCGGCTTTGCATCGCTCAGCTGGAAACTCCGAAGCGGAGATCCGAAGCTGATCTCCCTCCGCCCGCGTTCCGTAGGGGCGAGGCGCTCCCGCAGGGCGGGGAGCGGATGGGGATGAGGGGACAGCGGGGGGCGGCGATGGATCTCCCGTTCCCGCACCCACCCCGCAGCTCTGCGGAGCCTCGTCCGGCGCAGCCCCCGCTCCCCACCCCGTTCCCCCCAACTTTCCGCTCTTACCGTGGAGCTCTGCGGCGAGGGGCTCCCGAGGAGCGGCCAACTCCGGGGCCGGGCCCCAAGGGCGGGCGGCCGGGAGCTCGTTGCGGTGCCCTGCTCCCCTCGCAAGTTAATGCCGAGGCTGAAATCCCGTTTGCTATCACTTTCAATCACAATCGGAGCTTTTATCTCTGTGCCTGATCCGGGCTGCGTAACTTCCTCTGTGCAGCTTTAGCACACACCATCCCACCGGCGAGCAATGTGCTTCTTAAAGGTGCAGGGAGGAAATGCGGGCGGGGAGGGGAGGGAGGAGGGAGAAAAACACCCGGGGAAGGGGAGGCTGTGAGCGGGGGGGGCGCTGAAGTGGCTGCGAGATCCGCGCGGTGCGGGGCTGGAGAGCGGCGGCTGGGAAACGGAGAACCGAGAGATGATGGAAGCGGCTGTGCTGCTCCTTTTCCTTCTTTCCCCCCCACCTTTTCCTCTTTCTTTTTCCTCCCTCCCTTTTTCCTTTCTTCTCCCCCCTTTTTCCTTTCTTCCCCTCCTTTTTCTTTCCTACCCCTTCCTTTCTTTCCCTAGCTTTTTCCTTTCCCCCCTTATCCTCCCTTTCCTCCCCTTCCCCCCCTCCCTCTTTTCCTTTTCTTTTTAAGAAATAACAATCACGAGATCATGTTTTCTCGAGGAATAAGCCGTAGTCACGAGGGTTTTCCCCACACGTGTGAGATATCCGTGCTGTGTCCCAAATATTCTAGGGAGGTTCTGCTGGCGGAGATGCTGTAAGCGAGGCTGCGTGTGCTGGGGAAGAGGGGGTGGTTGGAATTAATAGGATAAACAAAGCAGGGACTCGGGGATGGGGAAATCAGATGGTTGGGAAACGCTTTGGTAATGGTGGAGGTGCACTCTGGGATTTAACCGAGCTGAGTTTCCTTTGGTAAACGTGCAGGTCTGTGAGGTTTGGGCAGTTCCTCCCAACACAGAGCATGACTGCTGTGGGTGCTGCTCAGGAGCAGCAGTGGCAGGTGGAGATCTCAGTCCACCCATGCCAGATTCTGCCAAGTGAACCCCATTCTACCCAGGCAGATGCTGTGGGGGAAGTGGGGGGGAGGGGGGGAAATCATTCCTACAGGTTTTTCACATACAGATGGATAAATGGCAATCTGTTTCTGGGGAGGAAAACCAAAGAACCGTGCTGTCCCCTATG
This sequence comes from Excalfactoria chinensis, assembly GCF_039878825.1. Classification (NCBI taxonomy): domain Eukaryota; kingdom Metazoa; phylum Chordata; class Aves; order Galliformes; family Phasianidae; genus Excalfactoria; species Excalfactoria chinensis. Next base: position 5,102,698 of record NC_092842.1, on the reverse strand, counting down.
TACATGACCACCAAAAAATGAAGGGTTTTTTTTGTTTGTTTTTTGTTTTTTCCCAACCAATAATTCAATAATTTCTAAGCCAAAAAGTGCATTGTCCAGCTTGCATGTGGTCTGCAATCTCATTGACTCAGTGTTTCATTGTGTGATTTACTTTGGCCCGCTGCTCTGAGGTCCTTCGATGGCTTTTCCTGTTGAAGAGTCCCCGAAAAACACACAGACCACCCTGGGAAACATCTCCCCAATACTGGAGCAGAAGCAAGAGGTAGGGAATGATGGGGCACACCCTGACTGTGGCTCAGCCTCAGTTATCAAGTATGGGACAGTCTTTACCCAAAGGACTGTGATTCTGAGTCCACCTCCATTCTGGCCATGACAGACACTTTCCACATGTTATTTCTTTACTCTTTTTTCCCTGTAAACACTGCATGGCAGTGAGAAACATTAGCTGGGAATTCAGGGTTGGCAAATAATCCCGGATTTCACTTTGTGCCTTTTGGTCTTCTCTGTAGTAATGACTCCCCTGGAAATTCCCCACGTCTCACTTATTACTCTTTTATTAGTTATTATGGTACAGTAACAGGATAAAAAGAAGTTGGTATTTCATTTTCATCCCCTTTAATAGCCATGGCAAAGACCAAGTGGTGTGCTGATTATTGACATCAGAGTTAAGTGATATGCACGCATCATTAGGTTTCAATTGGAAAGAATAACAGCACAGTATGAGTCGTCACACTTTTAAACTACTTGGCATTTAAAGCAGAACTGAAATCGTTGCTCTCAGCCCTGCAAGCTCAGAAGACGATGACTGGCAATAATACACCTATGCAGGTGAGGGCTCCAGGTGCAACCCAAGGAGACACAATGACCCAAATGCTCTGCAGAGGTGGGAGCAGCTGCTCCAGGGGCTCCGTGTGCTGCAGAGTGGGTCACCCATCCAGCAGGGCTGTTCTTGCAGGAAGGAATGGGGAATGGACTCAGCAAATGTTTAATCTGAGACCATTTCCCTTCTTTTGCCCAAGGATGTGGCAAATATTTCCTGCTCAGCGTCGTTTCCTTCTTGGGGAGTTTTCCTATGGGGAGCAATGTGGCTGTGCTGCTCCTGGAGGGCCGGCTCTGCCCTTCCCTCGTGCTGAGCACTGCCTTCTCACACAAGGTTGAAAATCAATGGGTCTGTGCCGAGATTTAATTACCACAGTGTAGGCAAGGGTGAAGAACAAGGCCCTTAATTTTTAATACAGCTTCAGCTCCCAGAGGGATCCCCAGGGCTCAAGGGCCAAATGAAAACCCATTACCCGCAGGTATAATTCTATTGACATATGCAGTCTGGCACCTGTTTGTACGAAGGCAATATTTGGCTCCCTGCATGGAAATGGCAAGCGGTGATTCTGACACGCGTGGGGGAAGAGGAAAGTGCTTTCCCAGCTTGGGATGACTGAGGATGAACTGAAACAACAGAAGGCAAACGTGACACCTCGCAGTGCTGCTCCTCGGCGCCGATGTGCTTACGAACACTTGGGCTGAGTCTGGTCCATGGAGAGAGCTCTGAGATTAGTGCCAGAATAATAACCAGCCTCACAAAGGATCTTTCATTCGAGGATACATCTTGCTGTATCACCTATAATAGCGATACATTCTTTTTATAGTCCTTATCTAGCGATGCGCGGCCAGGGATGTCAAAGCGCCTGCCGAAAGTGAGTAAACATTTTATTAGGTGGGAGCACAAGGCTTGTAAATGTGCTCCAGCCCAGGAGCAGGAGAGGGACCCCTGAGCAAGAAAAGCTCTCACAGTGTCTGCAGAGCCCAGCTCAGCCTGACCTGTTGTTCCAGCTGTGCCAGGACCTCTGGGGAGAAGTGTGCAGGGGGGGGGGGAAGGAAATGAGTAATAGCCCTCTGAAGCGGGGGCATTAGGGGTGATGGAGGGGAGGGCTGTTGTGCCATGGGGTTAAACCTTGTCCTGCTGGGAGGTTTGTCTCAGTTCACCCCTATCCGTCCCATCCCTTGTGCTGTCCTTTTGTTCTCGGTGAGGTGGATGTGAAAAGATCTCCCAGAGTGATGGGAATGGGAAGGTTTGTGCTTCCCACTGCCTCGTGCTTTGTGCAAAGATCAGCATGCTGGAAAAAGAAGAGGGACATCGTATTTTGTAGTTCTGAGAAACACCAGAAAACCCACACAAAGGTCAAGAAACTGAGCAACAGAGAGCTGTGATGTGCAGTGCAGGAAGGCGGGAGGGTTATTCTCTTTTTCTTCCTGCATCAACATCAGGGTGTAAATACCAGCACCCGCTCCTCAGCACATGCAGACACAGCCATCAGCAGAGGGAACAGCCCGGTGTCTTCATCCCTGGAGTGCTCTAAACCTTTTCTTTAGAGCAACTGGCTGGGAAGATGGCAGAGAGCATCTGCTCCAGGAGGGGAGGCTGCTCCCTGCCTCGTGCACAAGACCTCAGATGCAATCTCTGCATTTTACAGGGCCCCGGGTGAGTTTTGCCCTCCCCGATTAGATAACCAAAGGAGCAGTGACTGTAGTCTCCAGAGAGGAGATGCTGTCTCTTTCCTGCCAGAAGGACAGCTGGAGGGAGGGTGGGATTTTCAGCATGCGAGCACTTAGCCAGATCAAGGAAATGGGATGCAAAGCAGTTTAGGCTAAGAAAGGTTGTTGTGCAGGGAAACATGAGGCTGCTGTTCTGCTGGGGAGAGAACGCCTCTCCAAAAGCTCCTGCGTGCCAAACGGCAAGGCTGAGCCATGGCAGGTCACTGCCTCCTGGAGGAAAACAAGCATGACAAGTCAGAAAAAAGCCCATCGTCTTCTGTGCTGAAAAACTTTGATCATTTAAATATTATTGATGCGCATTTACGCCAGGGGAGACGGGCTGGGTGATGGGAAGCGCTTCACCTTGACACGGGGAAAATATGTTGTTTTCTGTGCCTTGTCTCTTGCCTTGTCTTTTGTTTCATATATCAAATCAGAGCTTAGCCAAGTGAATCAGCTCGGGAAGCATTGAAGATTTATTTGATTTTGGGGAAGGTAGAGCTTTCCTTATCTTTCCCATCTGTGGGGGAGTAAGCACGGATAAAAACAGGAGGAGCTTCTGAAGGAGGGATCTATAATTAACAACCCCTCTGAAAGGGGAACTTTCCTTTCGACTTACTATTCAAATGGAAGTGTTTGAGAGTACACGCTTTTGGCTCTGGGGATCTCACTTGCATCCTTGCCAGAGCCCTGTGAATCCCCTCGTCCCCTCCTCAGAGTGTGTTTGTGCTTTCAGACAGCCCGTGTTGGGCTGGGAGCAGCAGAGGGTTCCCAGGGACGGCCCCAGCACTGCCCCTCTGCATGGCACAGGGCAACGGGGATGGGAAGCAGCTCCCAGCCCACAGCCTGGCACTGGGAGGAGACGCCTTCCAATTCTTTTTAACCCGAGGAAGGGATGTGTCACTTCTAATGGAGCTGACAGCAGCAGGGAGGGTTTTTAGGTTAGTGGTTGAAGAACAAACTTGTAATGAGTGAAGTAATTGAATAAATGCTGACAATTTGATGCGGAAAATGCATAATCAGCTAGCTCGGGAAGGTTGTCTTGTTCTTTTTTCTCTCTTCTTTAGCACTGGAATAAACATATTTCTTCTCTTCCAAGCAGGTGATGTGTTCAGCAGCACAAAAACAGCAGATTTCTGCACATGCTTCCCTCCCAGGCACGCATGTGCTGATTGCCAAATAATTGACCCAGTTATGCTAATATGCTGTTTGCTTCACTGGAACTTAATAAATACATATATAATCAATCTTCACACTTTTTCTTGAGCCACGCACCGCTTCGATCAGCTGCTGCTTCAGTAGTTTTGCTGGCTCCAACCCAAGGAGCAGAGCTCTACCCATGCTGCAGGGAAGAGGGGGCAGTCCCCTGGGTAGGTGCAAATGAGGCCACACCAGGGAGCTCTGAGAGCTGATCTTGCAGGAATAACTGGGAGCAAAAGTGGCTTTGCAGATCCCAAACGCAGCCTGTGAGTCGTGGACGTGGTCGGTGGAGCTGACGTATGTAAGTGCAGTGACTTTCCCTACCCAGCCATCATCCCAGCCTTGTGCAGATGGAAACTCAGCGAGTTTCTTGTCATCAAGCCCCCGGTTTCAGTCTGACAATGGGAACAGCATCATCTGTGTCATGTATGTTGGAAGCAATGAATAGAGAGCTGAGCTCACTCATCTATTTGCATTCTGAAGATATGCAAAAAAAAAAAAACCAAAAACTGTCTTCTTGCTTACTCTCCTGCCTACTCAATATCTGTGAAACAAGGAGGAGAATATGGGCTGCCTTGTACTTCTGATCTCAGTGCCCTTGAATAAAGGAGCAATTGCTCAGCGCAGCCTTCTGGAGTGAGTATGAGCATCAGAGCTACGACGGCAACAAAAGCTCTCCATCAGTGCAGGCTGGTGGGCAAAAGGCAGCTCCTGGATGAGGAGTGCTCATCATCACAGCCACCTTGACTTGGTGTCATCAGGGCAGCTTCTCCTCTCCACATCCGAATCAGCACTTGCTTCTCTAGGGCACGTAGGTCTGACCTGCCAACTGTTAAACGAATTACAGTGCGCTCCCCCCAGACTATTAGCATGGAACAGCACACGTCCACAGGAGAGACAGGCTGAGGACACAGCGGTTCTAAGAACAACGAGCCTTAGGAGATTTTCCTTTTGGATGGAGCTGAATGAGTTGGCATTGGGGCTGCAACTCCACATTCGGGGTTTGCCTCATCGCTCAGCAGCTCATGGATTATCTTCCTTCTCATTTGAACAGCTACTTCTCCTCCAGGTTATAGCCATCTGAAGCAGCAGAAGCGTGATCCAGACCGGGTTTTAAGGGCTGGAATTTACATGCTTTTTTTCCTTATGCTTTCTGGTATTAATTTCATATGCGGTGGGAAAGTAATATCCTGTCTGTCACTGCAGAGGAAGGGCTGTGCGTGCGTCTATGCACAGTCACTGCTAACTGTTGAGCTCTTTCACTCCAATTTCGCTTTTTTTTTGGTGAAGATTTCTAAACTAAAGCAAAAATCAGCTGCAGAAATGATGAATGTGAGCTACCAGCAAGGCGAAATCAGGAGATGTTTTCTCTTGTTTTCGTAACTCGTGGTCTTTGTGTGTAAGAGTGGATTGCATGGCAACTGCATTCACACTTCTCTTTAATAAAAGATCCTAGCAGATGGACCCACTATTAACGTGTATCCCCCAGATTTGCATATTTCGTATTCATGCCAAGATGGCATTGAGCAAACACGGGACGAACGAGGCCGATACCAACACAACTGCACCAGATTGATGCTGCCATCGAAGGGCATCGTCCCAGCACCCCTGTTAGGAATCCAGTCTGGTATGAGTTATTAATTTTGTTCAGCTCTTCCTGGAGTCAAATTAAGGTCTTCCAAATACAATTGGACGGGGCTCTTAGGTACTACCAGTTGATGAATATGTAATAAATCCCGAGAGAGAGGGCAAAGAAACAGCATTTGCATCTAAACTGTGAAGAATCCTGTGCTGGAAGTGTGCGGGGCTCCAGGTTTGGTGCAGCGTGTCGGCTAATTGGGGCTTACTTGAAATTCAGCTCTTATCCAAGATCAGGATCTGAGTTTCTCAAAATTCCATTACAATCAAATCTAGTTGGGAGACAAGCCTATCTGTAATATCTCATCAAACATTAGGCATTACAACGTGACATTCCGGAGCCCAAAATGTATTTGATCCCATTGTTCCAGACCATTAATCCAACACGGTGCTGCACATACTAATAGGATCAAATATTTATGAATGGGCATTGTTTTGACTGCAAAGATTGAACACAGCAGGCTTTAAATACACAAGATCCTGAAAAGGGAAACTTTATTATCTCCCATATATCTGGTGCCAAATTCGGAGATAATTTTAAATGCATCTTAGGTAGTTGGTGCTTGAGTAATTTACACCTTCTTCCAACTCCCTTCAGGGTGTAAATTACACCTGCTCCCACCTATTTTGGGTCTGACCCATTGCACCAAGGACAGTAATGAAATCGTGTAGCACCAGATAATGCACTTTCTGTTGTTGCAGGAGGGAGGCAGAGGGATTGTGTGCAGGCAGAGCGGTGGTGCTAGGGGTTAACAGTGCTTGAAAGTACGGTGGCTTCTATGAGGTGCTGTGCTCTGTGAGTGCAGTCCTGGGTGGAAATAAACCACTGCTCACCCACGTGGGCTCTTGTGCTTTGCTATTTCATAGAATCATAGAAAGACCGGGGTTGAAAAAGACCACAATGATCACCTAATTTCAACCCCCCTGCCATGTGTGCAGGGTCGCCAACCACCAGACCAGGCTGCCCAGAGCCACATCACACTGCATGGATTTCGAATGTGGTGAAGTCATTTCTGGATGCTGGCAGCTTCATCCCTTCCTTCAAGGGAGGTGGCTCACTGGGCATGGTGCTGATGGGTTGGACTTGATGATGAACTTTTCCAACCCTGACAATTCTATGAATCAGCAGGGGCAGAATTTTGTTTGCTAGCTCCAATGGCAAGGCATTAAGGTACATGGTAGTCCCACAAGCTGTAGTTTTATGGAGAGTAAATCATGTTGAACCAATCTCCTTTTCCTGTGACCGGGCAGCAGGTCTCAGAGAGGGGAGAAGCGGAGGCTGGGATAGATCTTGACTGCAGTCAGGCTGTCAGTATTCTGTTGTATGGCATTCCCATGAGAAAAGTAGGGAGGTACGGTCCAGGAGAAATGCTTTAAGGACTATATAGTCCATCTCCTACCCTGGGGGAAGGAGATGGAGCTGGTAATCTCTCAAGATCCCTTTTTCCCTTATTCCCTGTGGCTCTATGCATATTTTGTACGGAGGTGATATTTATATTTATATCTTTATATATTTATATATTTGTAATCTTTTATCAGCTGCTTTTTGATGAAGTGGGAGGATGGCTCGGGCAGGGCTCTGCCATTACCCACTAGTCTCCTTAGTGAGCTGGGCAATGGAACGCAGAGCAGACTCATTGCAGCCTGGCAGCAGCAGGCTGAGAGGGGCTGCAAAGAGCTCTCAGAGAACGGGAGAGAGATGCAGAATCTTGACAAACTGAAGAAGCAGTCTGGAAAGAGTAGATTGACATTCAAAAAGGACAAGAGCAAAACAGAATGTACTGGAACTATCGAAACGTATGTCAGGAAATGGCTGCGTAGGCAGCATTTCTATGGAGTGGGGGTAATGTTGTGGGCAACAAATTAACCCTGAGCCAACTGTAGTGCCCCGGAGTGAGAGAATCAGTGCTGACATAAGGATGTGTAAACAAAGAGCGGTACGCTGCTCTGTTTCCATCCTTACAGAGCATTTGGGAGGAGCCGTTTTGGTCATCAGACTTCCAGAAAAATCTGGAAAATGAGAAGAAAAATCCGAGTTCTAGAAAACAAAACTGCTGAGAAAGGGAGAAGGAGTTGCAGTCAACTGCTTGTGGCTGAGCAAAGATACAGCAATGATCCCACAAAGCATGAAATGCTGCAGGAGTAACAAACTGTTATCCATGTCCAGCAGGGCAGAGCAGCCGTAGTGGGCTTGAGCAGCAGCAGATAGAATTTGGGTTAGATTTTATGGGGAAAATGTTCCATCTACAGGAATAGCTGACAACCAGGACAGATCAGACTCTCCTTAAAAGCCTCCAGTGATGAACTGGTTAGACAAACACCTGTCAAGAGCAATTTAGGCAGGGTTGGTCCTACCCTGAGGGAAGGAGATGGACGAGGTGACCTCTCGAGATCCCTTTCCCTCTCATTCCCTGTGGCTCCGTGCATATTTTGTATGGAGAAGTCACTGTGAGCGGAGAGCTTGGTTCTACATCAACGTTTCACACTGAAATTGAGAAGTTGGGTTTACTTGTCAGTCTGTTGTTGTTTCAGCTCAAGTCTGACTAATTTCAGTTGAATACCGACTTATAAATCGCAGTGATGGGCGTATGGGGGATATCTGGGGAGGCAGATGCTGAAATCCATTCATCTATCGATCGCATTGATGGGAGCGTTTCATTTAGAACAGCATACACTTATTTTTACATACATTTAAAAAGACTCTTAGAACACCTTTGTTATATCACAGCGCAGGACTCCTCCTGCTCACCGGTTGGTGCACATCCTTAAGCAGGCATGGAAGAGAACCTGCTGTTGGCATTCACAAAAGGCACGGGGCGGAACCTCACAATACCACAATGGAAGGAAAGCATTGCCTTTTGAAATGAAGTCAGGCAGTGGTCTGGCTGCCAATTAATGAACACATTACTGTTAAGTGATAGCTTTGGAAAGAAAAAGAATAGATGTTCCTGAGCTCTAATAGCTCTCACTGCCCTCTCCTCCAAGCATTATGCTTATGGGAAGCAGAGCCCCTCCAGCAGTGGTGCAAAGGCCTGGCAGCGAAGGGGGATCCTGTTCTGTAAGTGCAAGGGAGGGGGATCTAAGGCAGCAGAATGCAGTTCCACAAATTAATTTGCTCCCGACCCGAGGGTTAGCACTAATTTTGCACTCAGCACCAGGAGAGCTTTAACGACCGCAAATAACAAACACTTGCGTTTTCACTCCGTCCCACTCCGAAGCCCAAACTGCCAGGTTTACAGTGCCCTCTAGTATCGCTCTGGAGCATTAGCTTTTCTATGCCACCTCCTGAGCTGCCACACCGTGCAGTCGTTGCTCACCACGGCGGATTTTCAGTCGGCACTTTGCTGCTTTGGCGCCCGGCTGCACCGCTGCCTCTCAGGTGGGAGGAGGGACGCCTTGGCTTTCATCCCGCTGCAGCATCCCACTGTTTTGTGCTCAAAGTGCTCTGCTTAGAGGGTTGTGTGTGGTTAGTGCCAGTTTGTCAAAGAGATAATCGTGATAACTGGCCTTAAATTGGGCACGGTAGCCACAGCTGTGCTGCATTACCACGAACTGGCAAAACATGCATTTAAGAGAAGGAGAGGGAAGGACAAAGTAGAAAAACCTGAGTCATATGAAAACCATCCAACGTTACCCAGCACAACAGCCCAGCCAGCTGAGGTCTCTTCATGCCAGGACTTCTCCATGCTATGACCTTCAGCCCTGCTTGGATGGCTCAGTGGAGCAGATGCAGGACAATTCCCCAGTGGGTCATAACGCAGCACCTGCTGCAAGAGAGGGCGGCTTGTAAAGCAGCTCTGAAGCTTCCAGCTGCTGCAAGAGCCTGAAGAGGCTGCTGGGTTGAGATGGGGACAAGGCTGGCAGGGCAGCTCATATTATGCCCACCTCACCCACAGAGATTTCTCTGATGGGCAGAACCAGGCAGCAGGTGAGCTCTCGCAGGCACAATCAAGGTGTTGGCAAGTGGAATTTGTAAGGCTACAGTAACTGAGCAGATTAAAGAAGGCACAAGAGGGGTTAACACATTTATAGGTGAAAACACGTGGAATGGGAGCAGGTGCGTCAGAAGGACAGCAACGGGTTAGAAAAAGTGCAAGTTAAGAAGTGTAGAAATAAGGTGGAGCATTAAGATGAAGCCACTGGTATGTATCTGAGGGCTGAACTGAGTCTTACCCCTTTTACTGACTTTCAGAAACTGCCCATGTGAGACAGTTTTCTATCTCCTGTATCACAGATGTGTGTGATACATATATATATGTATTAAATGTATTTCTTCCCCAAAGTGTCACCGCAGGGCAGAGGGATAAAGAAAGAAGTGCTTAGTGGAATAACCTGAAAAAAAAACCTCATCCTCCCTCCATTGGCTCTCAGCATGCAAACAGCTTCTGGAGCACAGGATGGAAGCATTGTTGTATCAAGTCAGATTCCTCTTCCTCAGAACACTTTCTTGCCCTCTCATGTGCTGTGCATTCAATGTAAATACTGAACTTTCACTGTTGCCAATGTGATTCCTGAACACGGAGCCACAGGAGTCTGAAAGAAGAGGTCCATAGCCTTCCTGCTTTACATTCTAACTCCTGCTAGTGGTGCACTAGAAATGGAGAGCTACCTCATTCTATATGCAATATGTAAGTAGTTTGACAGGGACGTCTCCTTACAGCTAAAGAGTCAGCTCTGCCTGGATGGATTGGGGATCTTGAAAGACTCTTCACAGCTCTGCATCATCGTCTGTGTAAAACAGTAAGTATCTTAAATTCCTTGCACAGCAATACAAGCAGCCGCCTCAGCTTCTCAAGGGCACTATATCTTTGATAATGAATATATTTAAACAAAAGGCACTGGGCGGGGGCAACCTTTGGTGAATATAATAGAATGCAGCTTTCTATTTTCATATTTCACAGGACGTGAAGGTTCATCACTTATTGAAAGGAAGCTGTGGGCCATTGGTAGCATGCTGTCTGGGTTTCGTTTTCAGAGTGCAATGCCTTGGCAGTGAAGCTACAAGGAAGTGCTTTCCTCAGACACAGCCCTGCGTTCAGTATTCTCCAGGCTCTTCCTTCCCTTTTGCCCTGCTCTGTTACAGCTTGTTTTGTCAGCTGAGGAACTTCTTCTTGCAAATCTGTTTTCTCCTTTCCATTCGAAAATCACATCCTACGTAGGAGCAAATTTCCATAAGCCTTCGGGATTCGAGATTTATTGTTATTCCTCAGTGGCCAACAGCCAAATTAATTTGATTAGAGTGCAGCTCTCCAGAGGCAGTTTTGAGGGAAGTGGAGTCCAATCACAAAGTATCTGGGATCAGCAAATGAGCAACCCCCCCTCCGGCAGCGTTCACTCCCTCCTTCATGAGCTGAACCCACCGAGCATCAGCAGCATCTCCAGCTATTGCCTCACCTGTCACAAGACATCTTCATTGCAAGAAGGACCAAAGCGTGCGCTGCTGCTGGGGAGCTCACAGCCCACAATAATAGGCGCTGCTAAACAAACCCCGCAGGGGGTATCAGTGAGCTGATGGGAATGAGGCAACTGAATGTCAAACCCCAGGCGCAAGCACCCGACAAAGGGGACTGAAAGTGGCAGCTGGTCCCTGCTCAGTGGTTACCAGCCGATGCTGAACAATAGTAGGGATGGGGGGCTTTGAATGAAGCATGGAAATAGCAAACAGTGTGCTGCAGCAATAGAATAGCCAGCAGAATCATCTGCTTGTGGGACAGCTCTTCTGTCTGCAGTTGATCTCTGAGATCCGGGCTAACTCGTGCACTGGGCACGTTCCCAGAGGTTGAGGCCATCAGATCAATGGGCTGCACTCCCATCACCTTGCAATGTGATATTTGAAGCTCTCACAAACTGCTGGGGCTGCTGGGTCAGTGTCCTGAGAACGGATCTCAATGGAAACCTTCCGTGCTGCAAACATTGTTTGGGCAGTTTAGGAGCTCTGTTTCCCGGAATCAATACAGGATGAATGCAGTAGTTTTCTGCCGGAGGCTCTGGGAGAAGCCAGCTGTAAGATGAGATATGGAACTGAAGTGTACTTGTAATACCTCCTTGTAATATTTTAACAATTCAGCCACAGCTTTGTAAGGCAGACGATGAGCTGTGCTGCATAAAGCAATGCCAGCCAGAGTAACCGAGTCCTCTCACTCTGAACCTTGCCCCTCTGTTTTTCTTTCTGTATAATATTCCTGACTTGAGTTCTTGCAAGGTGTTGCAATGCATCATTGAACTCCCATTATTTTCCATTGCAGGTGTGGCTGCATTCAGTTTTGGGTGGTGTATTGGTTGTTAATATACAGATGGTAGCAAATGTACAGAAGATATAAGTAAAGGAAAACTCACCAGCTGATTAATCAGAGGTTCAGGCTGTGATTACCAATCTCCCATACAGGTGGAATTCCACTAGAGAGGTTAATCTGCAAAAATGCTGCCTAAGTGCCAACAATTAATTGCAACTTCTCTATTTTCAAGCTGAGAACCAATGGCTGCAGGGATGAAGTTGGCCTGTTAGCTCTGAGTTATTAAACACACCCTGCTGAAGGGCAATTTGCTCTCCTCCTTTCAATTTTTGTTTTTGCTTTATATATTTGCTTATGCAGAAGAGCACAGAGATCAGATTCTTTATTTTTTTTCACATTGTGAATTGTTTCCTAAGCACCAAAAGATAATTTAGGGTCCTTGTTCCAAACATCAGCATCCCTTCTCAGTGCTGGTCCCCAACCGTACTCACATCTATGAATCCATACAAAGAGCCCCGAGGAGTAATATATAACCCAACAGTGCAACGGGCCAGGAGACAAAAAATAGCCCATTAAGAGGACAAAGCTAATCAATACAAATAGCAAAGACGAAGATTTTAAAAGCATCTCAATGAAGTCCGGCGCAATCTTAGCAGTCAGTCAATGAAAACTGAGGTGTGCTGGGGAGGAGGCTGGGGGGCAAGTCAAATGGGCAGAGAGGAGAGGTTCCTTCTTAGCAGACTCAGACAGGTTACCTCCCCAGGGTGCAGGGCATGTCCTGGCTGCAGCTCAGTGAGGTGGAAGGAAGAGCAGTGCTTGAAGAGGTGAAATGCTGACAGCACACAGGAGAGGTCAGTTCGGTCTCCTACCTGCCTCTGCTGTTCCTTAGCTCTGCCAAGCACAGTTAGGACATGAGCAGCAGGGTTACAGATTACCCTGTGTCAAAGCCCCCACGCTCACTCTTCCTCTTCTGTTTCCAGACTAACCCATTTTTCAGGACAGAAGGCATTTTGGTTTCATTCACCACCAGGCAATAATTACCCAGGAAGATGGCATACTAAAGTGGTTCTGCCTCATTCCTGCAAATAAGGTTCTGGATTTGATACCAGGGTAGCAGTTTGCATGCACTGAGCAAGTCCTTAACTCTCAGAAGGAAACTCTAAGAGGACTGAGCATCTCATCTTCACCCTGTTGTATGGGAGATTGGTAATCACAGCCTGAACCTCTGATTAATCAGCTGAGGCAAGTGTGGGGTCAGCTGTGGGAGCACAGGTGAGAGTGATGTAGCTGTGCTCCCGGGAGGGGTGGAGCTCGACTCCATCCCCTCTGAGACCTCATTTAAGGGCTGACTCCCACTGAGGCAGCATCTCTTGGAGATCGCTCACCAGTGAGGACTACCCCAGCTTCTTCAGCCAAGGCACCACCACTGGTGAGTTTCCCTTTGCTTATTACTTCTGTATATTTGCTACCATCTGTATATTAACAACCAATACACCCTGTATAGCACGGAGCCCAGCCACAAAGGCATCAGCACTGTGGAATTACTGTCAATAAGGCAAAATGGCAATCAAAGTTTTCCACCCTGTGCAGCAGAACTGGCAGAGCAGGCAGGATGCTTGGCTGCTGTAGCTCTGCCAGTCCTTGGCCTCTGTTGAAATTGCTACAAAGGCAGAAAATCACTTCAGCTAGCACTGAAGGAAGCAGCAGCACTATGGAGCTGCACTGGGATCGTTAGAGTGGTTAATATTCAGCAGGCATATTGCTAAAAAGACAGTGCATGCTAAGAAAAAAAAAGGAAAGAAAGCAACAGAGATATAAACAGTGACAGTGGGGTTTTTGTAGAGCAGATAGCAAGTGTCCATTAAGAGTGGAACCAATGGCACAGCAGGCTGCTGTGAGGTCATTGTGGAGTGGTTGTGAGACCAGCCCTAGGCAATCTGGGCCATATTTAAGACCATGAATTAGAGATTAAGTGCTTTTTATTGCCTTACTGGTCCTCCAAGGATGGCTCCTCTACTTTGGCACACAATATTCCTGGCAAGGCGGCGCTGAGGCTTTGACTGGGGGTCCAAAAGAAACAGATATTTTGTAATTAACCTCATTTAATTCATTAAAAACAAACAAGTCAGAACTGAAGGAACTCTTGAGATAGACTCTCAGCTGGAGATATTGGCTGTCATCATCAGTGCAATGCAGCTGTAAAAGGAGGTCTCAATGCATACACTGACCATAGTCCGAAATGTGCTATCAGGCAAAAAAAGCAAATCCCTGTGAAGGGCCACCTCTTGCTATAATGCAGGTCCTTCCTATAATAGAGTCAGCTCTGATATAAGGCTATTGCTGCACTGAGAGCTCCAATAAATATTAATGCGTCAAACTGTATGCCACCTCTATTTTGGGATGGAGGCAGAAGACAGCCTTACAGAGGATGAGTCTCAGCCCTGCTAGGGAGGTAATGCATTCCCAGGGCTTCTCTTAGGAAATGTTCACCTTTGCAATGATTGCACCCTGCGTTTCTCCAAAGAATCTGCCCCAATTCCATTTCATTCTATGAAAGAGGTGTGAGGTCTGCCTGTGCTCATGGCTTTCTGGGGGCGATGTCTGCACATCTGCCCCAATTTCCACCCAGCATTTTGTCCTGCTGCCCCTCAAGGTCATTCCCTACCAACTGAAAAGTCGTGTGTTCAAAGCCAACCAACCCATCTTATAGAAAGGTGCTGATATTTACACAGTATTTATTTCTCGTGGTGTAATTGCTCTCCAAAGAAAACGAAACATGAATATATATGTGTGCGTCTTATTAGATAATCCTTTCATTTTCCTGCCTGCATCGTGACTCTGTATTTAATGTCTTACCTAAGCACATCTGTTAGTATTGCTAGACCAAACAGCTGAATGTATGCTTGCCTTTAGATATAACATTATTCTAAACGCCGGATACGAATGTAAATAAATATTACACTAAATATTTATGTTTAGTATCCCATGTAACAATAGTTTATCAAATATTTACCAGCCTCCTTACCTGCACTCTTGTGGGCATAGCTGCATTGCTGCTTATGCTACGGAGTGCTCTTGTGGTTGAGGGAAGCTTGCTGTTACAGATTCTGCAGCAGCCCTTCCACGAAGCTCTCATTAATGTCAAGCGAGGTGTCTGTGGAGCAGCAGGGTGTTTCTGAAGTGCTGGGATGCCATGCACAGCATTGCACTGGGAAAAAGAAAGAAGAGAAAGCAAAAGCAGCCTCTGTTTGTTATGAGCCCTGATCATCGGCTTCTGCTCACAGTATGTTGGTGAGAAAGGACTGTATCTGGAGAAACATGGTTTTGTTAGGGAATTAGCCTCCCGGGTTAGGAGGTAGGAATGGGTCAGAAAAGCACTGTGATGTTTCCTTCAGCAGAAATTCAGTGGGACTGAGAAGTGGATGAAGGTCCCGCTCCTTCTGAGTACAGACTGAGGAGGAAAGGGGAGTACGTGCTGCTACCAGGAAGACTGGGCAGATTCAGGGCTAATTCCAGCTTTGTTACACTTACTGCCCTGCCAGCAAGCATTGCTGCTGCTGTTTGCTCAGTATAGACTCCAGCAGAAATAGTATTCCCGCAACCAGTCGGCAATGTAAGTCAGCATTTAGGCAATCTTAGGTGGCAGCAGTCACAGTTCTGCCTCCCTCAGGTCCGTCTCTAAGCAAAGTTTTGTGTTCCCATGACACAGAAGGGCTGCATTTCCCAACAGCAGACAACCAGCTGTGGAAAAAGTCATCCTAGAAGAATCCCAGCAGAAACGATGCTGTGATTCGAATGCAATGGCAAAAATGTACCTAAAAGCCTTGTTCTTTAAGCTCACTGCTCAGTTATTAACAGGAATGTGACAGGAATGAGGAAGAAACACAACTTCTTGCTTTTCGTGGTAGGTTTTAAGCAAGTAATCTTAGCTGCCATAGGCTGATGTGGTTGCAACTTCATTAATTTCAAAGAAATTGGCTTTTCTGGGTCAAATGCTGACACTGGAGAAGATCTGGCCTCCCACTGCACAGCAATGTGGTGTCAGCCAGCAGGGCTGGGGCTGAACTTGGTCAGGAAAAGGAGACTGCAATGGAAATGAGCAAAAAAAAAAGAGACCTCAAAAGCAAACCATTAAGTGCTTTTTCATCCTAACTAAGTTCATCGCGAAGGGTGGTTGGGAAAAAGGGGTAATATGAGATTTTCTTATTGAAAAAAGTATCGATTGTTAGGAATCAATAGCATTAAAAAGCTGTGGCTTAAGCAAGCTTTGAAGGACTCCACGAGCTGTTCCGTTCCCTGCCTGCTCTCCTGCCAGAACTTGGATAGCTTTCACCTGCAATCCAGCAACTGTGGTGATGTGATGGTGGCCAATATATATTAAAAAAATTAAGGTGTCAAGTGTGAATTTTATTACCTCTGCAATCAGATGCACTTCTTTCACTCAGCTCATTTGCAATTAAGTCCAGCTGTTCTCGGTGGAAAGGACTCTTCCAAGGAAATTGCTGTAAAAAGTAACGGGAGGGTTTTCCTTGGTGTTTTGTTGCAAATATTGTTTTCCTAATAGGCTTGTAAAGGCTTTGCCTTTTTATTCAGTGGGCAAGAAGATATCTGTCATCTTTTCAGGCATTAGAAAACCAATAGGTCAGTGCTAGGGCCCATTACATTTATAAGGTATTTTCACTGTGTAGCAATAGAGAGCTTTAAACTTGAAGGAAGGTGTTTCTGCCTACAGGGTTGGATCTCAATGATCTTAAAGGCCCCTTCCAACCCAAACCATTCAATGATTCTATGATTCTATGAAGGTAAGTTTTTGAAGTCTTATTTGTTTGGCCTGCAGAGGTTTTGGTTTACATACATGGGGCTGTTTGTTAACTGACAGATCAGACAGAACTGGATCGCCGTTCTGTATTGGGTTTCTCCTGTCTAAAACTGGGTTATGACAGCCAGAGAGGGGCACCAGACTGCAGGCTTCAGAGCACAGTCCTTCATGTCAGTGTCATAATGCAACATCCCACAGCAAGGGCCAAAATACAGCACCATGAGCTCACAGAAC
Source organism: Excalfactoria chinensis (assembly GCF_039878825.1). NCBI lineage: Eukaryota > Metazoa > Chordata > Aves > Galliformes > Phasianidae > Excalfactoria > Excalfactoria chinensis. The sequence continues at coordinate 5,086,045 of NC_092842.1, read as the reverse complement.
TGCAGTCCTTGGTGTACTATGAGAGAGTCCTGTTTGGCTTTTAGGCCAACGATGAGAATAACGCACTTTTGCACCTTCTTGCTGCTGTGTCTGAAGGAATCTTTTCCCTTTTTGTCACTCAGGAGCAGCTTAGATGTATTTTCTCAAATCTTGCAGCAATCCTTTTAGCAACATTCCCAATCTGGGTGCTGCTGTCACACTGCTGAGCGGCGCCTAAAATAAAGCAGTGAGATTTGTGCTTATTGACATTATTTTAAGATAGAATGCTGAGGCATTAAATACGACAGAACAAAAGGGAAACACTGAGACATGAAGGATAGGAGATACTGCTATCGTGGACTTCTTTTCACCCAAGCAGAAATGAGACTCCTTCTCTAATGGGGAAATACGACCCAGCTCTTGCAGAGGGAGTAATTTGCTAATTTGTTTAATGTTGTTATCTGTGCAGGAAAGCCTTGCAAGAAAAAGAATAGAGAACAGAGCAAAAGTGTCGATTATTTTTGGAGGCAGAGTTCAGCCACTCTTTATTCTTGAAGGCAGCTGTGAATACTGAGGAGAAAACGATGACTCCTGGTTGTAAGCTGTGTTATCATTGCAATATTGGCTTGCATTGCAAAGAGTGAAAGTAATGTCCTATCAACAAAATCCTTCTGCTGATGCAGTGGAAGTCCTTTTGCTAGTACGGGGTATTTGAAGGACCAGAATGAGCTGCAGCAGAAGAAATATCCTGTTGCTAGTATACTCGTATAGCTACCTTGGCAAACCTTCATGCTGTAGAATCCCACCTCCCATGTCTGCAAATAGCAGGAGTTAGCTGGCACAATTTGAAACAGCTCTCCAAAATAGCGTAGCAGATCAAGTTATAGAAGAAATGTCTGCTGAACATGTATGCTCCCGTGTGCAGGCTTGAGAACAGATTGATTAATCAAAAGGTTTTGGATCAGTCAGAGCTGGCTGCAGAGGAATGTAAAAAGATGAGGTCTCTGTGAGAAGATTGGCTTTTACAGGAGAGATTAGAAAATGAACCTCAGTAGCACATGATTAACAGGGAAGGAGAGAGCAACTTGAAGTTCACGCTTGAGGTGAACTTCTAGTTACGTGTTTTACTTGTTCAGCTCGCTTGGTTTTGGTTAAGTCGCCGTCTCTAGGATAAGGGATGCACTTTTCAGTTGGAGGTATTTCCTGCAGACACGTCTTAATGTTTGCTGTGCTATGAATTCATCAGCTGGGTCTCCCCAGCAGGAGTGGGAGGAAAAAGCAGGGAGCGCAAGGAATTAAATGTTTGCTTTTTTGAAGGAATGCCTAGAGCTTGCCTCTCCTTCTCCTGATCCATAGGCTTTAATAGGCAGTGCTCAAAGAGGGAGTGCCCAAAGCCACCACAGGGACTGTGGATGAATAATGGTAACATAAAGGTCTGGTGCAACTCTGGAATGAATAGTATTGACCTGAATGACATCGTGTCCCACTGCTCCAGTGCTGGGTTGTTTTCCTTTATTGGATATGTGGTTGTTAATGCTGTGCAATGGAGATGTACACCCAGATGAAACTCTGAGAAGGTCCTTCCCTCCTGCAATTTGGTTAAGCTCTTCTTTGCTCCAGTTTTTGCTGTATTTAGCATGGCAGTTAACAAAGATTTCATGAAGAAACATCCAATCACAAGAGAATGACAGATGAAACTGGATTTTGGTGCTTCTACCAGCTAGATGGATTCCAGGGAGAACACAAAGCGCTGCCTCCCTGCTCGCTGGCACCACTTGGATGAGGAAGCTGCATGCAGAACTGAGGCTGCATGGTCTGCTCATTCATTGCTATCCTTTGCATGCTTCTTTTCCTGCCTTCATGCTTAAGGCCTTAAAGGTGTCTGGGTCACATTTCAGCTGGTTTCTGGTAAGGGAAACAGCACAAATGTACATTTTCACTCCATAACAGAGCAATTGCTGTAGGAAGCTGGAGACCTGGTCTTGGCTGTTCCCCACATTAAGTGCATTTATGGTCTGTGAGCTGTGATCCATCAGGGAGGTGCATGACAGCTTCTGGAGAAAGCTTTCTGGGTCTCTTAAGGATTCCCGCAAGCATTATTCAGTCATCACATTCACAGCCTCTGTATCAGCACTTACCACTGGGTTTGGCTTTAGTGAGGAAGGGCGTCTATAGAAATCTGGCTCTGTTTAAAATAGCAGATGTGCTTGAGACAGGAGCCTGGGTTCCAATACAGCGCTGTTTGTGAACAAGCAGGTTCCACCTCACAGCTCAGTGTTGTGTGGTTTGGGATATTTTTTCATCTCTCCATGATGTCACGAACATCCTCACAAGAGCAGCTTTGCCACAGGAGCTTATGGGAACTTCAGGACCTGAATGGCACTGTATGAAAACTGATGAACCACTGATTGAGCACCTGGGGAAAAGGCTGGTCAGCCCTGGGAGCACAGGTGGAAGCAATTCAGCTGTGTGACCTGAAGGGATAGAGCCTGGCTGCAGCACTCTTAGATCCCATTTAAGGGATGACTGCCAGTGGGGAAGGATCTCTTTCTGGAGATCCCTCCTTGGTGAGGTTTTCCCCTGCAAACCTGGAAACTTCTGATATGGGTGAGAAATCTTCTTCTCATCCTTTATAACATCTTTCTATCATGTAGGTCTTTTCATCCTTACAGCTCTGATGTAATGTCTTTCCCATGGTATTGATCTGTCCAATTGCTACAGGAACTTAATGCAAAAGATCTGTCCCTTTGATATCTGAAGTCTTCATTGACATCTGGTGCATTGAACCCAGTTCCCATAACACTTTGTATACTGAGCTACACGGGGAAAGCTGTTGTCTGCTGCTCTTTCTTCCTGGCAGGAAATGCTTGTTGTCCATAAGCAAATTACCTTCTAGCAGTTTATCTCATCACCTTAAAAGAAATAATTAAGCAATTTAGAAAGGAAATCAGATTGCCTGGCACAATTCTTGCCTTCTCCTTTTGCGTTTCTTGCAGCAGTCCAGCATGGGCAGAGCCAGGTGCCTGCGCACAGCTAAGCCCCACATCCAATCAATATCAGAAAAGATAAATCAGCTGCAATTGACTGCAGGCTGCACTGCCACTAAGTGACGATGAAAAACGATCGCTACTTGAATACACTGCATTTTTATCTTTAAATCTTTCAATAGACGCCGTGTCAATAACAGAGCACTAAATAATCTCCAGATAGAAGCAGTATCTTTTCATTCAGTCTCTTTTTCTTTCTTTTCTTTTAAGAGGGAAGAAGGATATCATTTTTATCTTATTTATTTTGGGACCTTAAGTAGTGAAGTATGGAATTAGACCTGCAAATTCCAGGGTGTGATTGTCTGCTTAGACAAAATCTGTCTTGTTTTGGGAAGGTCTGACTGCTTTCTGCTTTGAAAGCATGGCTCAGTTCCACAGGAGGAATGCAGCAAGGTAGCTGTGAGCAGAATATGCAGAAATAAAGCAAATAAGGATTTTTCTTCCCTTGTTCCTTTGGGGATAATGTATCATTCTGAATTGGATTCAGCTGACAGAGATGGCCTTTCTTTACTTTCAAATGCCTCTGACCTTTTCCTCAGCTAACTGGACACCATTTACCATATTGGCCCAAGAAAAAAAGCAAAGTCCTTTTTTTGGGTAACAGTGCCAGGAAAAAAAATCCAACCTGTTCTGGATCTGCTGATCGCTCGTGGCTCTGCTCCTTCCCAGCCAATGCATCACAAGCAGTGTGACTGCGGTTTGCATGCAAGCTCACACTGCCAAAAGGAAGGGAGAGTTCAGTTTTAAACATGTTTGACTGAAGTTATGTTTGTTGTTGGCTTCTCTATTGCAGCTGGAGAAGAAATTAAAGGAGGAATGTAACTAAAGCTAAAGAGCAGAGAACGAGTCTTTGTTGCAAGGTGCAAGATGCTTTCAAGGCAGTTCAGCCTAGTTTCATCTGTTATAAATCCTGCTGAGATTGATTGGTTGATGGAGAGCTGTTTATGAAAGCAAGCAAGTAGCTCATAATTGGGATGAAGAGTTAGGAGAAATCTCTTGGCTTTTATGAGAAAGTGGAACAAATGGCTTTTAGCAAGTGGCTGGTGGAATGGAGAAAGCTAAGCTCAGAGCTGGGCAGGATGGTTGCTTGGCATGCTGCATTCGTATTTAGAAGTAATAAAGCTGATGATTGCATAAACTCTGCTTGATTCCAATTCATATCAGGTCTCATTGCTCTTGCAAGGCTCCTCCCCACAAATGTTTATCAACTGGGATCTTATGAGCACTTCAAACACAATTGTACCATGTAGGTTTTTTTCAAGAGACAAGGGAAAAGCAACTTCTGCCCATCTCAGCTTTATGTTAGAGTTTGGTCCTGCCAAGAACAACTCCATCATGTATGGGAGTATATCCACCACTGTGGGAGCAGATGCATAGCTGCACCTCTTCAAAGATATGCAGCATCTGGTGAATGTGCCCAACCAAGTAAGTAATAACTATGATGTTTCAAGCTTCTCCTTGCCTGCTGTAAAACCCTGTCTCTGCAAGGGCAGAATTCAAGCATCATATCCAAATTCTGCTGATGTTTGCTAGGCAGTAAAGCTGGAATGACTGTGCCAAATAATGGCCCTCTGTGATAAGGGAAGCGGGGTGAACCAGTGTCAGAAATCCTAAGGGTTAAGATAGAGCACTCAAAAACAAAGCCCAGCAATAATAATTAAAGGAAAAAAAATGGGTTAAACCAGATAATTTACAGAATTGAGGACTCTCCCAGGATGATGTAAAAGCTTTATCCTGCAGTCCTCGGGTAGACAAAACAAGTTCAACTGATTCTGATAGTGCAGAATCATCAGCGGAAACAAGAAGCAGCAACTGGGTCATTGTGTCTCAGACACCTGCATAATGCAGAGCTACGTGGTTGTTTTTGCTGCTCTTTTGTCCCTGCTGATGTCTTATTTAACCTGCTTTGGGTAGTTGTCGTTTTGCAGCTGTGCAAAATAGATTAAATTTTAACTGAATCATTTAAAAATACATGTGCAGATTTCTGAAGTGACTGGGATCCGAATGTATAGGGCAACAGAACATGACTCAAAGCCCAATTTGAAGACAGAAGTATGTTTGGAGCAAGCATGAAGAGTTAGACTTAACAGCAAGGCAAAAGCATGGGGTTCTTTTTTAGACGTTGAGTGGACTAAATGCAATGTGAATTTGTCTGCAAACCATCTGTGATTTCTGGTATTTTTTGATGCCTTCACAGCTCTAATTTTAAGCAGTTACGTAGCCTTTAAATAATGATAGTTTCTTCCCATTCGCTTTTACATCACATTCCACACTTGATCACTGAATGTCTGAAGCAGTGGCTGAGTATATTCCTCTGCAGAATAAAACAGCAGCTTTTTTTATTTTTGCAAGTAAAATGTGACATATTTGGGGACAGATTTTCTACATGCATAAAATACATCACGAGTTCTGCTGGGTACGGTTTATTTCTTGTGTTTTAGCTTTACACTCCTCATGCAAATTCAGTGCTGGGATAAGGTGCTGGGTTGACTTCCCTGGAGGCTGAAACTCCAGACACAGCACAGAAGAGCAGCAAATTTTCTTGAATCATCTTAAAACTGATATCAAGGGTGATGGTTTCATCAGACACAAGGGGACTTGAGAGTCGTCATCCATCCAATCCTTGGAAGCTTCGCTGACAAGTCTGCTATGTGCTGGTATGTGTGATGTGGGCACTCTGTAACCACAAACTGAAAGAAGACACTGGATAAGTTGCAGACCAGCCATCCTAAAAGTGTAATTCCTAGACTTGCAGTGACCCCTAAGGAGATTGGAAGGCCTCCAGGTGTGCTTTCCACACACTGTGTTGGGAGGGAAGATCATCTCTAATAGGAACTTTGTCTCTTGAGAGCCTGAAACAGCTCTGAGCTAACTCTGGTCACCCCACAGGATAAGTGATGATAACAATGTTATTGTTGGCTCTGTTTGCTATTTCACTCTTTCTTTTGGCAGAAGGTTGTTTCTCACTGCTCTTGGCTATAGTGGGAGATTCTGATTCAGAGAGCAGTAAGAAACGGCACAGAGAATGAAGTCTCTTCCACATCTGGAAGTATCTTTGCCATTCCCACACTGTCTAAAAGCAGGCAGGATGCATTCTTTTCTCCAGGAAGAAGCCCCAAACGTGGGTTGCCAACCCCACAGCTTCTCTGCTTCAAGATTGCATTGTGCAGTAGTACACTCTGTGGCAAACTGAAGTCTGAAACCCTGAAAGAAATGGATGGAAAAACTGCAAGAATATTTGACTAACAGTGTTATTGAGCCTCGCAATTATTCGAACAAAAAACCCATATCCGTTTATTACATTTATCTGAACTGCTGTCAAGATTGCAGCAATGAAGCATGAAGAAATGAAGGGCCCCTGCTGGTGAGCATCAGTCCAGATTGCCACGGAATAAAGATCAGCATTTATCTATTTCAGAGGGAGATGAAGATCGTTTCTTACAATGTCATTTACTGCAAATATTGCAATATTTATTGCAATGTTTATTTGTCTTTTCCAGGCATTTAACAAGAGGCTACCAGCACTTGCTATGAAACTCAGTAGTGGTCATTAATTGTCTCTCCTGGCAATTAAATTATTTCTTTTTAGATGCGAATGCTTTTCTAATTGGGCACTTTCTTCCCTAACAAATGGTTTATAGTGCAAGGATTCAGAAAGCATCCCAGTTCTTTGGTGTTGCTGTTTAATTGCAGCCCACTTCATTCCTAGTTGTTGTCATTTGAGTACCATCATGTACTTCGGTGTGAAAGGTTCGTCTTAATTACATCTTCCCCAGACAAGCTTTTGCTTTTTGAGAGAACTGTGTTTGACTTGTCAAGCTGCACGCAGTGTTACTGTTTGTTGTTGCCTCTTTGCCACCTCACACCTCTCCACGTGAGTTCAGGGCTCACAAACATTACCAGACAGGCTGCACCCAGCATTCAGTTCTGTCTCTAGCCACAAAACACATCCAAAACTGGCAGCTCACTGCAGTCCCCTGCATCCTATCTCGTAGTCTGGCCACATGGCATGGAGCAGAAGTGTGTGGAGATAACTGGGCTAGCTGCAGTGTCATTGTGTTGGCATAGCAGACTGCCAAAGCTAATTAGCAGTGCTGAGAGGCAGCGTGCGTTAGGCTGGTCAGAATGCTGAACTAACTGAGCAGGCTGCTCCAGGCCTGCAGCTGCCGGTTGCATCTCTACATGATGCTGCATTGCCCAATGTGGATTTAGCCCGTATGCTTTTTTCCTTTTCTTTTTTGAAGGGAGATCACCAGGTCCTGGAACTTCTGCTGGAAGCTTTAAAGAGTGTCAGTTCTGATGTTTGTTCAGATGTGGGGATGTGTCCAGGCCACCCACATCATTTTGCAAGTGCCCACTCAACAGCTGTCAGATAGGGAGGAGCAGTGCACATTCTGAACACCAGTTGGGTTTTTGTTTATATGTGTAAAGGTTTTATCAGTAACTTGGAGATACCCTTGGTTTTTGTAATGCCAGCTTTGGATATAGCTGTAGTGAAGATGGAATTACTGTAGTGTGTTGGTACAGGCAAAATGGAACCTAAGGAATATTTCTTGGGGGGAGGGGGGGAAGAAGCAGTGTTCAACTTAGGCAGGGCATACTCTACAAACAAGCACACCAAACTATGCAGACTTCTGCTTCTGTTGGCAGAAAATAGGGAGGAGAAGTGAGAGGAAAAGCAAGTTTTGACCAGAGAACTTGGCTCCTCATTTCTGGAAGGAGATGCTGACTCCTGCAGCAAACAACCTGAGTGCCCTTCTTTGAGTTTTGAAGCCCAAATTATGCTATGATGTTTGCCTTTTAGGGGCGAGTTACAAGTTGTTCCTTACAGCTTTGTTTTCTAGATGCTGTTTTGTTGCTGCAGTTTAAAAACTGTAACCCAAATGTTAAACCTTTTACTGTTCCAGATAGGTTGTAAAATCAGAAATCCTTGCATTTGGGCAAGTGTGATGGGGGGCCTCGGAGACAGATAAAATAAAACTGGTATTAACAGCTGAGGGCAAGAAATGGAAAAGAATTATCCATGTCCTGGGTGTAACCTACAAAGCAGATTGCAGACATTTGCAATGTGTGTCCACAGTCTGATCTTGGAAGCGAGGGCCCTGTAGGAACAGCCCTTCAGCTTACAAGTATTCCTTTAGAAGACCAGCTCTATCTGCTCTATTGCAAAGAAAGGTGTTTTTTGACTAACAGTATAGATCTACAAATGGATGAGGTTGCTGCTCTGGCTGAGATACCTCTTTCTGCCTCTTTGGTTCAGTCCTTTTTTGCATAAAGAATGAAGTCTTGTTTCTATTTGCTTTACTGCATGCATTCAGTCCATTGCTGACTCTGTTCAGCACAGCACTATACATTTCACTGCTGACGTGGGCCGAGCTATATTGCTTCAGACCATATTGCTTCCAGTTCTGCTTTACCTCTGTGCTGAGATGGGAGAGCATCATTAAGATCAGAGCAAGAAGCAGCATACCCATTTCATTTCCCTGATCTTTATGCTAAGTAATAGGGTTTCACTGGTCGATACTTTGCATGTAGCCTGGGAATATTTAATTGGAGCAGATGTGATTTCCAGAAGCCATGGGATGATGGACAGGACAGCGTCACTGAGCAGAGAGCAAAGCCTCGCTTCACTTGCCCACTGACACCTCTGCTGCTCCTTGTCAGACTCATTTCCATTTTACATAGTAAAAGAAACACCACAAAACATCCCTAAGTAAAGAACGAGCGCGAGCTGTGCTCGCTGAATTTAATTAATACCTGAATGGGAGACGCTGTTATTTATTCTAGAAGCTGAGAAAACACCAAGCTCAGCCAAGGGCTGGTGGCTGCTTCATGAGCACCAGCAGCTGCCCTAAAATCAAACCAGCCGCCCTTATTAGCACTTCCAAACCCTGCAGTGCTCTGCAAACATCAGATCATTAAGGCAATCAGATAATAATCCTCACCCTATTGACTGTAGAGCACCTGTTGGTGGGTATAGGGCAGATAGAGGCAGCCCTGCAGCAGGATGGGGCCTTCCTTTCTATTCTAAATGCTTTTTGGCCCCTGGTTGTTGCCCAGCACTGTGCAGGCCATACAGAACGGCTCAGAAAGTGACCCCCACCCTGAGCGGGGAGCGCCATTACGCACTACATTTCCCACAATGCCTCGCGCCGCCGCTGCCGGACTACATTTCCCAGCGTGCCTCGCGCTTCAGAGCCGTTTCCGGCTGCGCAGGGAGATAGCCGGGTGGGTTAAGATGGCGGATGGGGTGCTGAGCCCCGGGGTGAACCTGGAGGCCTTCTCCCAGGCTATCGCCGCTATCCAGGCGCTGCGTTCCAGCGTGACGCGGGTCTTCGACTGCCTGAAGGATGGGATGCGGAACAAAGAGACCCTGGAAGGCCGCGAGAAGGGCTTCGTGGCCGCCTTCCAGGAGAGCCTGCACTCCGTCAGCCGCGACTTGGGGTGAGCAGCGGCCGTGGGGGCACGGCTGGGCCGGGGGGGGGGGGCAGGCAGCGGCTGCGGTGGGACACGTCTGCAACCGGAGCAAGTTTGAAGCTGTTCGTAAAGAAGCGTTGATGTGGGGCACAGCCGGGCTGTGCTGCAGCCCACAAAGGGCTCAATGGCTTCAGTGTCCCAGCGGGAGCTGCAGCTGTGGGGCTGTGTCTGAGCACGGGGCACCCTCTGCCTCTGCAGGCCTTCTGAACCAGAAGGGCTGCCTGGTAGGCCCTGCTGCTTTGTAACGCGATGTCTGATGAATGTAGCCTGTTTCCTGCTTGTTCGCTTTAATTAGGGAAGAAGGCGGTTAATCATTTTTTATGAATGATGTTGCTCGCAGCTTAATGGGCTCCTGTTGCATCCCTTTGGATTTATCGTTTTCTAGTTGAAGAGCCCACATGGAAGCTGTGCCCTCCCTTTGGTCATCCTTCTTGTCTGTATCAGTAGCTTTCTATAGAGCTAACTACTCTAACCCCAGTATCTTAGTTCCAAACTATAATGGATAGCAACAGGCTCTGACCTGCATTTTTGCTTGTGCTCTGTTATGCCTCTTTACATTTCAGTTTCTCATCCGGTGTTTCAGTGCTGTGCAGTTCTTCAGCATCTCTTTGCAATTAGTCCTTGTCCAAACACCTGATATGAGAGCAGCTTCATCATGAAGTTCCTTTTCCACCCCCCCTTTTTCACGACATGAATGAATTTATTGATCAGTGGATGCCCCATCCCTGCAGGCATTCAAGGCCAGGCTGGATGCGGCTCTGGGCAGCCTGGGCTGCTGGTTGGTGACCCTGTACATAGCAGAGGCTTGAAACTAAATGATCACTGTGGTTCTTTTCAACCCAGGCCATTCTATGATTATTTTGTTTATTCATGTTTATTTTATTGTATACCTGCATCAAGAAATATTAAGCGTATATATAAAGAGTTTCTAAGTCCCTAAGAGATTTAGGAAGGATATAGGCCACGATGATTAGTTCACAAGTCAAGAGGAAAGGCACCTGATTAGATGTGTCTCTGGATAAACTGCACTTTATATCTGGGCAAAGTAGCCAGTCTTTCTTCTACAGCTGATTAATGCAAGCTTTAAAAGATGCTTAACTCTTGTTATTATTAAATGCAGTGTTTGACAAATGAGGTATGAAGTAATAATAGATCATTTTCATTGAGCTTCTCTTTTCCCATGGAAAAATAGTGCTTATTATCTTGTAGTTGAGTATTTTATACACTATTACAGGTGTACTTGTTGCTCATGAGAAACAGGAGATGATTCCTTGCCCTGAGAGGTTGGAATGCATCTGTATGGTTAGAGCAGACACAAACTTTGCAGGGAAATCCTCTGGGATTAGGTCCAATGCCAGTTCTTCTGCATATTTTTACATGAGGACCATATTAAATTCCAGTGCTTTATTGAAATAACAGGGCATCTGCCTGCTTGTTAGCTTTATGATAGCCTATAATATTGCAGCCAGTGCCTCAGGTCACAACTCTGAAGCTTCTAAGGGTGCTTTGCTCAGAAATGGCTTGATTGGTGGAAGTGTTTGCAGGCAGGTTGTGCCATAGTTTGACTCTTCCCAGGCTGCCTTACAGACTCCTGTTTGTACTTTCTCTACTTAGGAGCTGTGTGTGCTTTATGACTAACAGGCTGCTCTAAACAGTTTGGGTAATGACAGTGATTACATTTCTTTAATCAAACCGGGCAAGTATTTAAAACACTCATGGGTATTAAAAGAGAGTTTAAATGGGGTTGCTGTCTCTGTAGGAGGATTGTACAACTCAGCTGTGTGTATCTCCAAATTTGACTTAAAAAAAACAACCTGCTGTGTATTTCAGTGAGCTGGAGCGTCTGAGCAATCTGGTTGGTAAACCATCTGAGAACCATCCCTTGCACAACAGCGGGCTGTTGAGCCTGGATCCTGTTCAGGACAAAACGCCTCTTTACAGCCAACTTCTTCAAGCCTACAAATGGTCAAATAAGGTAATGGAATCCATCAGTGTAATTTTGTTGTATATTGCTCCAGAATGACTGATCTGTGATACAGTTGACCTCTCAGTATCTAAAATGTCCAAACAGTATGAAACCAGCCAGCACGATGTGTACCCTGATGTGCCTTCGAGGGTAAAAATTGCATTGCAATTACAGAGACTTGTCTACAATATCCAGTTTTGGCCCTTGTTTTTCTGAGAGGTGTGTTAATTCCCAGGCTGAAAAATAGTTTCCAAGTCAGATGTTTAGTCTTAAGTAGATTGTATCTGTCAGTAGGCACTGTAGCAGAAATCAGTGGGATGTTAGACAGAGAATGTTGGGTTTGTCCACTACCAAAGTTACTTCTGGAAAGAAAACTGAGAGGGAAGTTGTCATCAGCAGAAGTACTGATGGCTTTCTATACTATTTGCTGTCATTAACACTATGTGGACTTGGCTTTATAAGAAACTCTGGGTCTGAATATGTTTTTAAGTAATGTAAAAAGAAAATGCAGGTAATGATAACGTACTTCGTTGTGCTTTTAAAAATGAATTGTTGAAAGAAACTTTCTTCTGGTGAGAATAATTCAATAATCCTGTTTGCTGAATATGTCTAAGGACAGAAACTAGATAGATATATTTATTCTGAACGTCTTGTTCTCATGGTGGGTCAAAAATATCCCTTTCCTCACATCTGATTTTATTGAATAAGTAAACACTGCATTACTGCAATAATATTAATCCCTGTCTGAGCCTCGTTACGCTTCAGTTTGCCTGTTCCCATCCTATTTTTTTTCTATGTGTGTATTACTTTTTATAGAAGTAATGGAACTAATTAGTATTTAAGATTCTCCTTAAAAATCATTTTCAAGTATTATTGATCTGTTACAAAATGTAAAAGATGGATTCATTCCTGTTCGTTGTGAGAGATTCCGGAGCTGTAGCTCTTAACAACTACGTACCAGACAGCAGAAGGAAGCAAGAATAATAAATCTGAAAATAGAAGGGGCATTAAAAGAAGCAGCTCTAAATTATTTATTGCAGTACATGAGCAAGGAAGACTTTCTGACTACAAGAGAACTTGCTAGGCCAATCCTTGTTATCAGCTGTGCCGGCTGGTTTAATGGTAGTCAGGTTTAAAACACAGCGCTGTAGTAAAATTTGTGTGAATACCATAATATGTCTGTTTGGTCGCTCTTCAGGATGCGAATATGTGCTAATGTCATAGAACCTTAGAATGGCCTGGGTTGAAAAGGACCTCAATGATCTTCTCGTTTCAACCCCCCTGCTCTGTGCAGGGTCGACAACCAGCAGCCCAGGCTGCCCAGAGCCACATCCAGCCTGGCCTTGAATGCCTGCAGGGATGGGGCATCCACAGCCTCCTTGGGAAGTTGGTTCTACCTTTTCATTTCTCTTCTATTTTAGTTCTGTAACAGAAGTAAAAAAGTCTGCCTACGTTGTATTTGACCGAATAATTATTCTGAATTTTACTAGCTTCTTTTCTAAGGTTTGTAGTAACCAGCAGACAGCAGTAGGTTGCCTTTGTTCCTGACAGCAGATGTGTTACCTGCCTTGGAAGTATCACAGAATCACAGAATCACAGAATTATAGGGGTTGGAAGGGACCTCTAGAGATCATCGAGTCCAACCCCCCTGCCAAAGCAGGCTCCCTACACCACGTCGCACAGGTAGGCGTCCAGGCGGGTCTTGAATATCTCCAGAGAAGGAGACTCCACCACCTCCCTGGGCAGCCTGTTCCAGTGCTCCGTCACCCTCACCGTAAAGAAGTTCTTGCGCACATTCGTGCGGAACTTCCTATGCTGGAGTTTCAGCCCATTGCCCCTAGTCCTGTCCCCACGCACTACTGAAAAGAGACCAGCCTCGCCACTATAGCTCCCACACCTCAGGTATTTATAAACCTGGATCAAGTCCCCTCTCAGCCTTCTTTTCTCAAGGCTAAACAGACACAGTTCCCTAAGTCTCTCCTCGTAGGGGAGATGGTCCAGGCCCTTCACCATCTTTGTGGCCCTCCGCTGGACTCTTTCCAAGAGATCCCTGTCTTTTTTGTACTGGGGAGCCCAGAACTGGACACAGTATTCCAGATGAGGCCTCACCAGGGCAGAGTAGAGGGGGAGGATCACCTCCCTTGACCTGCTGGCTACGCTCTTTTTAATGCACCCCAGAATGCCATTGGCCTTTTTGGCTACAAGGGCACACTGCTGGCTCATGGCCAACCTGTCGTCCACCAGGACGCCCAGGTCCCTCTCAGCAGAGCTCCTCTCCAGCAGGTCTTCCCCCAACCTGTACTGGTGTATGCAATTATTTCTACCAAGATGCAAGACTCTACACTTGCTTATGTTAAACCTCATCCGGTTTCTTACTGCCCAGCTCTCCAGCCTGTCCAGGTCTCTCTGAATGGCCGCACAGCCTTCAGGCGTGTCAGCCAATCCTCCCAGCTTCGTGTCATCAGCAAACTTGCTGAGGGTGGCCACTATCCCCTCATCAAGGTCGTTGATGAAGATGTTGAACAAGACTGGACCCAGCACAGACCCCTGGGGGACACCACTAGTCACAGGCCTCCAGCCAGACACCGCACCGCCAACGACAACCCTCTGCACTCTGCCAGTCAGCCAATTCTCGATCCACTTCACCGTCCACTCATCTATCCCATACTTCCTCAGCTTTGTTATAAGGATGTCATGGGGGACCGTATCAAAAGCCTTACTGAAATCAAGGTAGACTACATCTACCGCTCTCCCCCCGTCCACCCAGCTAGTGACATCTTCATAAAAGGCCACCAGGTTGGTCGAGCACGACCTCCCCTTGGTGAACCCATGCTGAGTACTCCTGATGACCTCCTTTTCTCCCAGTTGTCTGGAGATGGCGTCCAGCACAAGCTGTTCCATCACCTTCCCTGGGACAGAGGTGAGGCTGACTGGCCTATAATTACCCGGGTCATCCTTCTTGCCCTTTTTGAAGACTGGGGTGACATTGGCCATCCTCCAGTCTTCAGGCACCTCCCCAGTTCTCCAAGACATTAACAGCTGGATGCTGCCATTAGCACTGAGGGCTGTCGTGGTGCTTGTATAGGTTGCTGCTTAATTTTGGCTAAAAACACTTCTGGAATAAGTGATATTTCATTACCCCTTTTGACCACCTTTTGTTGTTATTACTTGTGCCTGATGTTTTCTGTCGCTTGGCAGGGAGAATTTAGATGCGGTGTTGTGTCAATACACATTTAATTTTTAATTTGTGACCCCTTTGTGGCTTGCTTGCTTGTATATTTGATGAGCTGAGATAAGGGCATTTTCCTCTCTCTCTGATTGTTCATGCATTGCTGATGACATGAGTAGCAGCACAGCTGCCAAGGGAGGATAGATGGAGTAGAGTTTCGGGGCTATGGTGCAATTCCTAATAGACATTCATGAAACAAAGGGGAAATGATCACATGCACACTTTCTACCGTGTGTTTCAGTGCATCTTGTTTATTCTTAAAGCGTGGGAGTGTGGTAGTAAAGCAGCTTGTAATAAGTAAGGTCAGTAAAAATAGCTGGGCTGTGTCATGAGAAGTGAATGGTTGTTTGATATATTGGAATACTGCAAGCTTTTTTTGGGGGGGGGAAATGGCTTTGTTGCATTCTTTATTAATTATTTGTATTATTGAAAGCTGCAAGAACAATTAAAGAGCTGAAACAGCGAGCAATTAAATAAGTAATTCAGTATTTCTGAAGCTATCCTCTACCATAGTCCGCTCGGATAAAACCTGAGGTATATTTTGTGTCCATTTGTATCAGTATATCTGCTTTGGAAGATACAGTGTCGGCCAGTTCTTGGTTAATGTAGTAACAGTAGCCTTCCAAATACCCTGATCCACACAAAGCACTGCCGAACTGTTGCAATAGTTATTTCTCGAGATGAAAAGCTTTGTTTTGATGTTGGGTCCAATGAATACCCTCTGTTGGTTTGGTGTGGGGTGCATGGCCAAGCTTTTAGAGTTAAGTAGCCGTGTTGGGAAGGGCAGTGAAATGATGTTCACAGACTTTCTCCTTACAGAACTATATTATCCCGGCAGCTCATTATTTATTAGCACCTGCTATCCTGATATTTACTTACTGTAGTTTATCCAATAGTTCTGCAGATGGTGAAGTCATTCATATAATAGAAGCAGCTGTTTAGGAACCCAACAGCTTGTGAAGTGCATTAAGTACACATACAAACAGCTGTACAACTTTCCTTTTCCAGGTGTTTAACAGAGCTTAAAAACCAGTGCTGACATAAACATGGGAAGTTTAAAGTGATCTTAGTGCAAGAGCTAAGTGGTTTTGTCTTTGCTTTTGTAGAAATCATGCAGGTAAGTTCCTGTGGCTGCAGGGTGTGCAGAAGGACGTAGTAGCCTTGGGACAATACTCAGATCTTCATAGATTTATTTTTCCCTACAGTTTTATTTGAGAAATGACATTTTCTTCATCACGATTGAAGTATCGTTACTCAGAAGGATCTTTATGTGCCCTCTAATATAATGCTGAAGATACAGTGTGAGATGAGACAGAGTGGAGCTCTTGTTCTGTATGGGTAACGTGATGAAGGTGGTTTGTGGTATGAGTTATGGCTGAAGTGACAGTGGGAAGGGATTCTGGCTGTATGTGTGCCCTGGTCCTGCTTACCTCTGCTGCCCTGTGTGCTGATGCTGACTTATATTGCCAGCTGCTTCCTTCTGCCATTCTGATAGAAGTCAAGGGAAATTATAAGGGAAACAAAGGGTTTCCTTGACAGGAGTGTAATTACTGATGATGGGATTAAAGCAATATAATGTACATAGCCCAAATTTAAAATAATGAGCTTGTGCTGCTGTGGCTGTCTGATCCAGCTGCAGTAGTGTCAGCAGTTAGGGTGAATGCAGGGGTTTGGAATCCAGGAGTTTGAACTCATGCTTTCAGTAAGGGAAGAACTTTGCTGCGTTAACGAGGTTATTTATTGCCTGTAGTGTGTATTTGTTCATCCTCTTTGCCCTTGGCAGAGCATTTGTATCCCCTCGCCCTGTGCATGCCCGAGGCGTTGTCTGTTAAGGTGTTCATTCCCTTTGACTGCAGTGGAACAGCACATGTACAGCATGCTCTGTGCTCACCGAGCTGGGCAGCTGTTCTGTGGGGCAGATTCCTCCTCTCTTAAGGGGTGCTGCCAAGTAGTTCATGCTCAGCATTTGAGCTGTGAACACTAGTGTAGATTTGTTGTTTACTCTTTGTTTACTTATTTGAAGTGAATACTCAAAATGAATCTAACTTCCCAACTCCCCAGAACTGTTCTTTCTATCAGCACAAAACACTGGGCTCCTTGGACAGCAGCAAACCAAGTTTTCCCTGAGCTGCTGAGTAATTGTGGTATCCTGACCCACTACTGAAGATCTTCTGCATCTTCTCTTTGTTTTTTTTATCCTTAGTGAGACATGGTTACTTTTCAGATCCCCAAGACCTATTTGTAGCATAAATAAGGGAGATTATAGAGCAGTGGTCATCACGATCAGATCATGTTATGCTTTGTCCTTGACTTTAACTTCATTGATGTATGTTGCTGGCAGCACCACTGAGCTGCTATGTTGCATCTTTCTGTTTGCCCTTCTTACATTCCAGCACTTCAGGAATTTGCACCAATGCCCACAGGTGTATTTGAATAGAGGGATTGGATGTTATCATTGTGGCATGGTATGGAAACTTAAACAGAGATGTTCTAAATGCTGCAAGAGAGCAGAAGTGTGCAATTCTGAGTTCACTTGAAAGTTATGCACTGGTAAATACAAACCTAAAGGAAGGTGTTGCTGTTTATTGCATCTTAAAATACATTTGGAAAACATCTGGATTTCAGTTTGTTACGTAGTGGCTTCCTGTGGTGTTTTACGTAATTTCAAGTTGAGCTGTTGAGATAATTACCGTTAATGAGTTAAAATGATTTTCAGTCACGTGACAAAAGAAAAAAGGAACATACAGTTTTTGTTCATTAAATTATCTCGATGTGTTTTCTGATAGATTATTGGTATAAATCGTGTGTGTTGTAGGTCTCACAAAACTGAGAAAGAAATCAATAGAGCCTGTAGAGAAAGTCCAGACTTGCTGGGCTGCACTTGGTAGCTTAGTATTGATTAGACACAAATATTGAGCTTAATGACAATAAATGCCATTACATGCTAACCATAATACTAAAGGAACACCGGTGAAACAATATCTTTTCCTTTTTTTGTTCTTCCTGATTGTAAAATGAAGTGCTTGTTCCAAGGAACATTAATTTTCATTTCTGGATGCGCTCAAACATTGTGAATTTAATGTAGTTTTACAGTACCATGGGCAGTGTAACTGAGTTACTGCGTTGGCAGTTGGTTGGGAGTTGAGGCAGATAGCCAAAGTTTTGTCCTTTCAGGACTTTATTGTATGAAAACACAGCGTAGTGATGTTCTGGCGTGGCGTTGTATGAAGGTTCAGCTTTTCTTTCTGCTGGGAATTGTTTCCAAGTGTGCTGTAATAGCAGTGACAAATGTGTGGTGGTGACAGAAATGGTGTCACAGTGACTGGATCCTCTTCTCACCCACTGCTTCCCGAGGTTACTTCTGAAGAGCACCCGTGTGCTGGGGGGGGGAGCAAAACCCCCTGCTTTGCTTTGAGTTGAAACTGAGCAGCTGCTTATAGATTTTCTCAACATTGCTAGTGCTGCACATCTCAGTTTGCTCTGTAGGTGCAAAATCAGTGCATTGTAGAGGGTCTGGAATGCAGAGACTCTTCTGGATTGCCTGTAGTGTAGATAAGCCATTGCTGTTTGTATTCCTGGCACTGGAGAAATGCACCATGCACGTCCTGGTTTCTTTTTACAGAGCACAAAGCAGGAGCTGGGCTGTTTGGGTTCTATTCTTGCCTTCCTTATTAATTTTTATTGTAACCTTGAACAGGATGAGAGATTTTTTTTTTCTGTGCCTCATTTTTCTTATGTTTAGAATTGAATAATAATATTTAACCTACTTCTGGGGAGTTTCTGGTCTAAATGTGTCTCAAGTGCATTGGGTTCTTTGGGCCGAAATGCAGTAATGCATTATAGATGCCAAGTATTACACAGTTAGTGACTAATGGTTGCCTGTCCCTCTGGAAGAATGCCATTTGTGGGCTTTTAATTTCATGCAGTTTTAAGCAAATGCCTTTGTTATTGACAAGCACGTTAATGTTTTTTCATTCTTTGTTTTTAAATGACAAAGCAACAGGTGGTTACCTCTTTGTCTCCAGCTGCCACGGTTATTAATTATTAGTCAGCTGTCTGCATGATTAATATTACATTTGATTATTGCAGGGTTGATTTTTAGCGACTGGAAAAAAATGAGAGGGGCAAATTCAGGCAGTGTGCAAAGCATCAATGGAAAATACACTGGAAAAGGTGAGGAGTTTAAAAATTACCTCTAGCTTTGATTCTGCCCAGAAGTGCTTCCCAAAGCTGCACCTGGGGGCGCTGATGGTGGTTAACACTGTTGCACCCATCTCCTTGTTAGGAGGAGATTACTTGAACTTCATGGGCATGCCAGTGGATTGAGTGAGGTTAGTTTTGTTACCTCAGGAAGAGAAGAGTGGCAATCACTTATTTGTCACTTCAATAGAAAGACACAATTAGCCTTTGATTCTGGCTTGTTTTGTTGTATAGTTTTGACAGCTTGTGCCTGTGATCTTTCCAGACTTATAATTGTAATAATTGATACTTGGGGGCCGTTGTGGTGTAAGATTTATATGTAAGGAATTTGCCTTCCTTACTCTGTGCTGCTTGCAATATTTTGTTTCACATCTGAAACACCCTGGGAGTATGATAAGGTGTTTGGCTATTGTGCCTGGTGCTTGTTGTTATTCGATGTATTTTTCAAGGCTCTAATCAAAATAATGCTGTAAGCAGTACAGCTCTCACTTTTCCTAATTATGGGAAGTGATATATCAATACGCACTATTATAAATCACAGCCCCCTTGTCAGCTGGTGGGAATTATTTAATGCTTTGCAACACCTTTATTTGCTAATGAGTATTTTTCTCCTGTTTCTTTGCTAAGTATTAATGTTCTAGCTGTTAGCCTATTTCAGGATGGAAATGATTGATGCTGCTTTATTTTTACCAAAACACTGCTGCCCACTCACATCTCTTGCTCCCATAACTGCTTTTTGCCTCTGCAGGAGCTCTTCAGCCCATTCCCGTTGGGTGACTGAGTTGTGACTGGTATGTCTAATGTGCAAAGCAGAGCTCGCTTTTCCCTTCTGAGCTTTGTAATGCTGTCATCAAACCAGACAGGTTAAAACTGCATTTCTGATATTAATAACAGACATATAAGCCATGCACAGGCACAGCAATGCAGCGTATTGGTGAATGTCATGCTACAAAGATAAGATTGGAATAAAAGACTTTACATTTAGAAGTTGAGAAATACAACCAAGTACCACTCGTAATAGGTGTTGTATAGGGATTAATTGAAGGAAATATGTTGGTCTGCAGAAGAAGAGGAGCATTGTAAGCAACATTTAGAGCCAGCAGTGTTCTGAATTTTGTTTGTGAGCCCTCCTGTGGGTCTGACCAATTTGCTGCTGCTGAAACCTGCCTGCCCTTCTCTGGGGTCTGGCCCCATTATTTGCGGTTCCTCTGAACTAGGATGTAGGGTTTTTATTGTGTGGGAGAACAAGTGGTGGTTCTGGCATGCTCCATCATAGCCCACATGTAGGAGCCGTAATTGTGTTGGGGTCCTCATCTCCCTAAGGAAGCTGTCTCTCACTTTCTCTGAGTCAAATTAAAGATGTTTATGAAGTGCTCGGGGACCTTCATATGAAGGGTATTCAAGGGATATGAACACTAATATAAAATAACTGATCGAGCTGATAAACATCCCGTTTGTGTTCTTTATATGGAAAAGCTTTTTTTTAGAGCTTCTAAAGGAAATCAAGCAAAGCAGGAATTTTAATGATGTCACCCTGTTGCTCTCCACTATTGTTGTTGTCAGATCTTTTGGTGTGCCTGTTATTTATTTTTATGTAGGACTGCCCTCACCTCTCTAATCTCTTTTGGATTTCTCTTTCAGAGTTACTAAAGTTGGTCCCCTCAGAAAGTTCACGGGGTGACTTAGCTCTTTGAATTGCACATAAGCAATGCTCAGCTCTACCCAGTTTATCTTAATAAGGTACTGCAAATAACTGGGCTACAGAATGTGGAATTCACCTAAAAGTGAATAAATGTGAAGCTGGTCTGTGGAAGGAGCTGTGCTTAATCAGTGCAGTTTGGATACCACCTCATGGGAATTTACACTTAGCAAAAACATGACAGCAATGTATTTTTTTCAGGAGTTACTACTGGGCTGCAAATGTTGGAGATGTGTAACCCGGGGAGTCCGTGGTGATCCTTGAGAAACAGTTGTTTTGTTTTGCATGTGAACTTATTGGTTCAAATCTGGTCAGATACCTGACCTGGCTGTGAGGGATGTTTCAGTTCTGTGCATCAGGCTGCTGTGCTGCTTTGTGAAAGAGCTCTGCTGAATGACTCCTGCAGAAAACCAAGAGCTGACTTCACTTGCGTTGTAAAATGTTGTCTCTTGAGAAATGAGCTTTATTTATTTATTTATTTGTTTATTTATTTATTTATTTCCTGCTGTAATTATACTCTTCTGTCATCAGTTGGGTAGGAGCAGGAACGTGGAAGAACGGTACTCTGAATGTGGTGGTTGGCACTGTAGCCAAGGAACTACTGTCAGGCTTGTTCTGTGGTTATGGCAGCATCCTTTAACCTTGTAGAATGTTGTATAGTGGCACAGCAGGGCACTTTGGGGCTGGGAGACAGACTGGAAGGTAAATGAGAATATGGATGTGACACTATGAGCTGCTGCTCCTAACTCCTTTTGGATCTGATTGACATAAGCTGGCATTTAAATCAATTAGAGTTGTATAGCCCTGAAGATGGAGAGGGCTTATCAGTACATGTTATCAGTTTCTGTGTCAGTGTAAGATTAACTCGAGCACGTAGCAATTTATTTTATCTCTTTTTAAATGTCCTGGCTGTAAGGCTTCCATTTGCACAGGAAACAAAAGTGAGTAAAATGTTTGAGCCACTGACATCTGTTCACAGTTACAGTATACCTAGAAAAGGGTGTCCTCTGGATTAATAAGATTTACCGAAAGCTGATTGACTATACCGGCTGCTCGTCTTTTACCTTCTTGATCTTTACACAGAAGGATCAAAAGGTTCCGTATGCTGAGCAGTGTTCCCTTGTTGTGCTCTGTTGCAAGGTTCTTGGCTGAGTGTGAAGTTCAGTCATGCTCTGGTGCTCAGCTGGATTTGCTGCAGCTCTAAGTTCTTGAGTTAGATGCCGAAAGCAAGGCAGGTGGGCGAGCTGAAATGGCTTGTGGCTGTAGCTGCGTGCTTGCCTGGTGTCTTAGCTAAAAATGTGCTTCATGGAGTGTGTTTTTTTTTCTCTAATACATGTTAATAATTGACTTGCTCCCATATAGCTGTTCTTCAAAAGGATGTATGCTGACAAGCTGGTAGAAATAACTAAAATACTTATTGGGTGGAATTAGTGTACATCGTACAAGAAGTAATGAGCATGCTGAAATGCTAAGAACACTTTCACTATTACTTTAGTTTTGGTTGGAAAGCCAAGTCCACCAGCTACATCTTAGAGCATGTGATGAAGTCATAGTGCTCTTTGATATTCAGATTTATGCTTCAGAATGAAGTTGTATTGAAAGCCCCCACCAGGCTTGATTAATTTGCCTGTTGTGTATGAATTCTCCAAGCTTCTGTAACTGGCAGTGACATAGTGTTATAGGTGCTCTATATGTTTTGTGGGCTATTAGACACAAATTAATTATATCTAGATGTGACATTTTACAGCATATTCTAAAATAGATGTCTCATTATATGAAACTGCAATTCCTGTGGAAATCGATGTTGAAAATACTCACTGAAAGCCTCCCAGCAGGCGTGCATGAAAAGGAACCGTGCCCATGTGCTGTTATTCACAACTGTTGGGTTCAAGTGAATTATGTTAATCTTCTCGTGTCAGCAGCAATTTATTCTATTTTCCTTATTGCAGCATCCTGTTACTGCTACTGAAAAACGCCTCGATTGTGGACTAAAGCAGAGAGAGTCCTCCGGTGCCTTTTATACTGTTTGAAGCTGCCCATGGTTTGAAAATATTCAGGAATCTGTGATATGAGCTGTTTGACATTTTTCCTATTCCAAATGCTCAAAAGAATAAATCTACATAAAGAGCAACTCAGTTTTCAAAGGAGTGTCTTTGCAACAGCGTTTGGAATCTGAGGGTGTGACTTGACTTCTCTCTTTTGGCTGACCACCACCATCAAACAGCTGAATCAAAGACATTCTTCTATGTAGGGAAATGTATTTTTGAGGTCTTGACAGCTTGTTTCCAGTTTTAGTCTAATTCAGTTGGAAACAGCTGTTCCTGATCTCTGCAAAACAGTTTTTTGATGGAAATCACGACATTCTCAGCTGTAGCAGTGTTGCTGGGCTGGGCCTTAGTTCAGAAGTTGGCTTTTTCTTTGTGTTAAAATATTTCTACATTCAGTGAAAATGCCATTTTTTACATCACATAAGCTGCGTTCAAAGAGTAATAGCTTCTCTCTCCTCCCAGGGTTATCTCTTATTGTGGTTGGATATACATTTCTGTCCCTGCATGACTTTTAAGGAAAAAACACTGCTGTGTGTTTTATCATCCCTTCGGTTTTCATTCTAATGTTCCCTGCCCATATGCTTTCAGCTGGGTTCTATTTAGAGTTTTCTCTGCAGCTGTCTGTGCGCTCAGCCTTAGCAAGTTCTCTGCCTTGCCTTATGCTTCAGTTTTACGCTGGAGTCAGGTCTTGTATTTTCAGAATTTTCAGTGTCACATTTCCAGTTTGCTCAGTGCCTTTTATTCCTTATAGCCCCCCCCCAAACATGCACAGGTTGGCTGAATTGCTGGGGGGGTTAGGGGGCGTTTCCCAGAGCTGAGTATAGAAACTTTGGAGCTTTCTGAACTGATGGGTAAGCTCTGTTGTGAGATTCTAACATGGAGTATGCAGTGCAGTTAGGAACTTCCTGCAGGAAAGAATTTGCTGTCTTCTGAGCAATATGAACACACGCATATTATGATGGTGTGTGCCCTTCCTGATGGCCTGATGGGAAGGGTGATGGTATCAAGAGCAGCAGTGCTGCTAATGGCATGGGAAGGACTGGAGTTGCTCTCTCCTTTCCTTTCTTTGTAGCTGGCAGGGTGGATTTCACAGCTCACTTCATTGTGCATGGCTTTGTTTTCCCATCTGTCAAGTAATTGTGTTTCAGGATGAGTACTTGGAGTAATCAGACAGACTGCTGTGTGAGGAGCAGGTCGCTGCTGGTTGCTATCTCGCTTTCTGAGCCTTCTGTGGACTAATACCTTCCTGAAGCCTCTCTTGGGCTATCTGTTAAGGCACATTTTTATCAGCTGAAATAAAACCTGACATCGAGCGTGACACAAAAGCTTTGCTACTTAAAGAGCTGTTAAATATGTTTTCTGTTCCAAGTTCAGCATTTTGCCTGGCAAATACTTTAGAACGTTTATCACTTTCCTTGTATCTTTTTTTCCCACAGTCTAAGGAACCTGACTCGGGGTTGTGTTAGGATTAACTGAGATTACTGGCATCTTCTCTCCATTCCTCTTGTGTAGGTTGTATGAATGCATCCTAATAACTATTGATATTGCATTCATCCTGTGAGAAGCAAAGACCTTTAGTGTCTGCTGATGCTGCAGTTTCTGATGTTGTGTTTTTCTTGCAAGTAAAATCAATTGAGACAAATCTTAGTAACTTTTTACAGCAAAATAAAATGACTATGCCAGGCAACCACTGAAAGTTCCTTTTTTAAAGTAAAGGGATGCTCTGAGATCACATATACAGGGTTGTTCAGCAGAATTGATTGGTTGATCCACTAGATTTAAAGGTCAACTGTAATCACATTTCAGGAAGACTGAAGAAGATACAGAATTGCTGCTATGTTTTTCTGAGTCCTATACCTGCTTCTGATGCTTTGCTTTCCCCCTGTATGCTTTAATTTACTCAGCTAGAGCATCAATACATAAAGGGCAAAGGTCAGTGAGCCTGCTTTGTCTCGTCAATGAGGGAGCTGGTTAGTTGCTGTCCTCCAAACTGATCCCTTCCTTCTGGAAGATGGGAAGCATGTGGAAGGGCTGCTACGCTCCATGTAAATGAAATAAACCCCTTTCTTGTAGAGGAAGGCTGTGAAGAAAACTGCAATGTGGTTGTCAGAGTGGATGCATGCAGGAGATGATGATGTCCCTTTCAAATACACTCAGGTAGAATAGATAGTGGAGACGTTCAACTGTGAAGAATCAGAACATCCATTTATGATCCAGCCTGGTATTACATAATTGCTTATAGTGGCAAGGCAGGTTTGGAATACTGCTTGGTAAAGGTGCTGTTTTAAAGCTGGATTTCCACGTAAAAGGCATGGAAGACATATCTGCATAGAGATTTGAATACATTTCTTGTTAAGCTTTGCAGCATCATGAACTGCAAAGACTACTGCTTTGCCATAGCAGCCTGCACAAAGTAAAAGCAGGGACGTGGGACATCCAGGGGCTTGGATATAATGCAGAAAGAATCCTGACGTGGAAGAGGAATTGATGGAGAAAAAGGTGATTTAGTTTGATAAACCAAATGTGTTTGTGATTCTTAGAAGCTTCCATCCCTTGTAATGATTCATTTTATGTTCCTTTACAGATAAGTTTAATCTTCTGTGTGGGTCTTTCATAGAGCAATGCAGGAGAAATGGTGTTAAAATGGAATAGATGTGAATGGCAGGGGAACTTTTCCTGGATCAGAGGATACTGCCTTGCATACCTGATGATGATTTGCCAGTGGTTATGCTACAGTGAGGGTTTTGTTAGGCTGAAAGGTAACCCTTAGTTAAAACATATCAGTTGGGGGGGAAAATAACCATTTTATGGATGTTTTTTGTTGTAGAACTCCAAGAATCTACATTAAGTCACAAAGTACCGTCCTTAGTGCATTTTCATGTGTTCTTCCCTGTAACATGTAGTCATTCTTGTATGTATAGGAATCAAGGATCTGTAGCTTTTCAGTAGCATCCATGACCTGCTTTAAAAATAGGTACCGACATACAGCAGCAGTTGGAGGATGTGCTTGGCTGGACCTGAGGACTTCAAACAGGTTGAAAACAGGCATACTACATCTGTTCATGAAGCTCCCAGATTTCAGGGTGTCATCACATTATAAGAGGATGTTGCTTTGTGGAAGGAAGCTTATAAGGTTTAAAGAATAAAGCAAAAAGCAGCAAACGATCATTAAGAATACAATAGTACAGTGCTTATTTTAATTGATAGGTTTTTCTCATTTTCTCTTCAAATCACAGAGCTCTTTTCCTGAGTTTGGTAGTCCTGCCAGCAGGATGCTGTTGTGAATGAAAACAATTTAATAGAAGAACTGTCGTTTGCCAACATAAAATTAGAAAAAGGAAAGAAAAATTGGAGTATTCAAGCAAGATAGGTACTTAATCAAACATAATCACTTGCTTTCTTGAGAGGAGCAGTGTTGGTGGCAGCTGTTATGGTAGGCACAGTGCTATGACTCTGTGTGCTGGGCATTGCTCTGCAGGTTCTGTTCTAATGCTTGTTGTGCAGTCAGCTCCAGAAGAGAAATGTCTTCTAAATTCCGTAAGATGAGTTACTTTAAGGAACAATCATTTTGGTTGCTGACTGAGAGCAGTAACAAACTCGTGCCTTCATGCTTCTTCTATAGACAGAAGTGCTGTCAGCTGTGCTTTAATGCTGACTCCTTTCAGAATGCTGCCCAGCTTATACCTTTCTCCTGTGTATTTCAGAAGATGTGAACTATGGAAACTTTTGCGATTAATGTATTTTTCTCTTTGTAATCTGTCTGTCTTTCTCCTCTGATGGAAATTAAACTGGTTGGCTTTCTTGCTGATCTGTGTCTTGCTGCTGCTGCTGCGTTTCTGAACCTCTGACTGTGATGTAGGTTGGTTGGAAGAGCTGCCCACACTGCAAGCTGGTTGGCTTTTGAGCGTGTCCTCAGGTCTGGAGTGAGACTTCCATCCGAAACCAGCTGCTTGTCTGCTCCAGTGTGTGGCTGAAAACCTCCCTTGGCAAATGCTGGTTTTGTTCTACCTTGTTAAATAAGTCTGCCAGAAAGAAGAATAGAAATTGAAAACCCCACAGCTTGGTGATGCTGCCCAATTGCAGGCTGTACTGGCTCCGTGGTTGTGAGCCTTCATTATGCAGCTCTTGCTCAGTTTGCTTTAAGTAAAAGTGGATCTAAAAGTAGAACTGAGTAGCTGACACTCACAGCCATTCCAAGCACTGTGGGATTATGGGGAGGGGGACAGGACAGGAGGAGGATGCTGCTGGTGCTGGGCAGTTTGCATTTGTGTATTTGCACAGAACTATGCAGCTCTGTCCAAGAAAAACTGAACTAAACCATGGTCTTACTGAGGGCTACAAGCTTACTGAACTAATAAATACTTTTTTTCTTTTCTAAATATCCAAAACCAATGGAATTCAGTTTGCAGCGACTGTTGCAACAACCAGACAAACCAGTGCTACTACATCACTGTGGTGTCCTCGTGCTCTCATGGAGCAATCCCCATATTGCAGAGCCATCTGTTTCCTCACTGTCCAAGCATTGGGCTCAATAGTATAAATTACAGACTGCTCCATGGCTTTCGATTGTTCCTGTTTGCTTAGCATGCCAGAAGTGAGCCTTCAGCTCTCAGCTCCATTTATAAGTTTTACTTGCTCTTTTATTTTCTTTAATGACTCTAGCAAATGAATTGTCAGTTGTTCAATGTTGCTAAATCGTTGACTTGATAAAATAAGCTTTGAAAGGGATGTAGGTAGCATCCTTACTAATTTATTATGCCTTTTTATATGATGGTCACCTGGAGCAATAGGGTAATGTTAGCTGTTTTTACTTCATGTTTGATCAAGTGTATGTAGCAGTGAGAGGGCTGTTTAGGTGGTGCCTTAAGCCGGGGGGCATTGGTGAAATGTTGGGATTTGATATTGTGAGATTTTTCTTAGTAATATTCAGGATATAGAAATAAGGTACGTCCGGAGCTTGATGCGGAGCTGAGATGTCTGGGCTCCATGATAGAGAGTTCAGTGTTAATTGGGTTAGTGAGGGGTGCTTGCAAGACTGCTGATCCATGAAGAGTCAAATGCGCGCCAACCTCTTTTGATGTCCATAAAAATTAATCATTCAGGTTTACCCACTGGTTTCATTCTTTCCCACGGCAGCTTAAAAATGCCTGTGTCTCAACGTCCTTCTGATAACAGCGGTGCAGATTTCTAGCTAAACTAGAAATTGTTTTGGAAACGTAACATTTCAAATCCTGCTGGGGCAGTTAGTTGTGTGAATGTTGCAGGGCCTGTTGGTGAGGGATATTTGTGCTGAGTACACTGACAGCTGCAAGTCTGCTCTTCAAAAGCTCAGGCTTGGCCCTGAGTATCATCCTGTCTCCTCTCTACTCCTATTCTGAACCCGGTAAGGAGAAGCATATGTTTTCTTGCATCAGTTACATTGGTGTTACCTTGTGAAGCATGACAAGGTCATACATTTGTGCGGCAAAAGAGAAAACCTCAGATTAGATCTGAGCTATCTTAGACTTGGTTTTTTTTTCAGTGTTGTATGACAGATTCCCATGATATACGTGGTTAAATTTCCGTTCATGTAGGTATGTATGTGCTGATGCTACATTGCTGCTCCTGAAATTGGTACTGTTATATTATTAATATTGCAGATCATGCCAAGGAGGTGTCTCGCATTTAATATAGAACATAAGAAGGCTTGCCTGCCCCACATGAAAATCTCAAATTGGAACTGAAGATGCTATAAAAATTTAAAAGCTACAAGGTCAGCCTGAAAATCGTCTATTTTAAAAGCAGAAAATCATCCATTTTTAACAGCAAATTTCCTTACCTGTTGGTACCTTTACTAATAACTTATTCAGTTATTAAGGCTTGAAAAAGGTTTTAAGCCTTACTTTAATTGCAATACTGTTTTGTTACCATTTGTTCAGGAGCCTGTTAAATCT
Organism: Excalfactoria chinensis; assembly: GCF_039878825.1. Lineage (NCBI taxonomy): Eukaryota > Metazoa > Chordata > Aves > Galliformes > Phasianidae > Excalfactoria > Excalfactoria chinensis. Next base: position 5,057,467 of record NC_092842.1, on the reverse strand, counting down.
GGGTTTTCCGGTTGGGTGACACGAGAACTGATCAAAAGCATTTGGATTCCTGCACTCTCTGTGTATGATCAAACAAGTGGAATTTATATTACTCATAAAAGGTAATGGATGTCTCACTTGTTTTGTATCAGCATCTTTACTGCTGGGGGAGTGATAAGAGGGTTCTTCGTTTTAGCAAGGGAAGACCAAAAGGAAAAACAAGTAACTTAAAAATAGAAGTTCTGTTCAAGCAGCAGCTGAGGTGTTTGGTTTAAACACTTGTGGTAGTAAACATTGGAACATGGGGGAGGGATAGTATGAGGTTGAGCCTTGGAAGACTTCAGAGGTACGTGTGTTGGTTTTTTTTTTAGCTACGTTGGCTGTATTGTCAAGACAGAAGTAGCTTACAGTGGGTATGAAGCAAGGCTGAGTACTCACAAAGGTTCTATTAGATCTGGCCCCAGCTGTCCAGGCTCTTAACTGTAATGTGTCTTTTCTTCTGTCTCTCCTGGGCTCAGTGACTCCTCCTAATCTCATACTTAAAGTGAGAAGGGTCTGTACCCATGAGAACACACTGTCCTCCAGAGCACAGAACTCACTTTGAAGGTTTGGAATCTCAGTTTTTAACTTACTTTCAGTATGTAGGTAGTAAGATGTGCTTCAGTACCAATTAGTAGCTGATCAAGACAGAACCTAACGGTGATCTGCTCCTTTATTTCAAATGATAGAAGTGGGGGGTAAGATTTTAACCTTGCTGGTAACCCAACTTAACACTTCTTTGGGCAGCTTTGAAGAGCCGTGGTGCATCTGTCAGCTGTTATGTTCTGTAGGAGCTCTACTTTAGGTGTACAAAGTGGTAAATCACTCAGTGCTCTTAAGATCTGAGATTGCTCGGATCCAAACCCAACATGATTGGAATAAGAATTGTGAAGGTGAACTTAATCTGTGCCAAGAAGTCGGATAAAGCAGGAGAATATTGTAGAAGACATCTGAGAAGATCAGTGTGGGCACTGTGTGTAAGACTGCAAATAACATTTTTGCATGAAAGTGGGTGCTGGGCAACTGCTTGTGCATCCATGCAATCCTATGAATGGTGCTGACTGGAGGTTCCTTGGTAAGAATTGTGCAATCAAAGTCAGCGCTGACCATAAGCAAAGGTATTGCCTCGTTATTGAATGCTATGTTTGTAGCCTTAACAGTCCATAATGCATTAAAGGAATGCTGCTTCTCTCCTCCTGTACATTAGCCCTTAAATGTGAAATGCTTAATTGGTCAGTGCAAAAGCTCAGATCTCACAATAAAAGTGCATGCTATGGACATCTAGATAAATACAACACAAAGCTGTCTGAAGTGAGCTGCTTCCTTTTGGCGGCAGTGAGAGAGGGGTAAATAAAATAATTGATGTGCCCCGTTAGCTGTCAACCAAGTTTCATGTGACGTGTCTTTCCTTTGGCATGCATATAGCAGCAGTGCATTTTAGCACCTCGCCTACAGCATCCACCTCCTGACAGCAAGGCTTGCCAATAGGAAAGCGTTCAGCACTTCATTATTTCTACAACCTGAGTGCATTTGCAAATTAATTGATGTGTGGGTGGAAAGGCATCTGCTATTGTAGAGGTCCCAAACTGCTGCAGTGGAACTAGAAATAAACCAGGTAGCTGTATTGAGCTGGAATGCTGGTGCAGGCGTTGGGCTGTCTTGACCATTTTTATTGCTGTCTTTGATACAGTCTTTCTTTTGAAAAAGAAAAACCATTGGCTGAGCGGTGGAAACTGATAGTATGCTGAAGAGCTGGCTAATAGCAGACGTGTATGGGTTGTTAGCAGGGGGTTTCATATTTCTTGCTGGCTCAGCACCAGAAAAGAATTTTAATTAGGCCTGTAATGAATGACTAGGAGCATTTTAAAGGCGATTAATCTTGTGGTATGATTGAGTTAATTACAATATCATTATAAACTCCCATGAAAATAATATGAGGTATATTCCATTTGTTTTCATCCTAAAGATCTTTCTGAGGTCTGGGTTCTGGCTTCGTTTGAAACCCTTCTGGTGGAAACCTTCCCCATAGGCAGAGAAAGCTGCAGGTCTGCTCCATGCTGCATCCCAGCACCCATCCCCTCCAGGCCCCACTCAGGGCTCCATAAGCTGCTGCCATCTTTAAAGCTGCCCCTCTTGCAGGGGAGCTCATCTCTTCTAGCATTCATTGCACACTGTGGTTTTCCCATGTTTCTCTGATTGCTTAGCTTAGCTGAGTGTGGAAGATGAGGGTATGTGGTCTATTTTCAGAAATAAAGATTACAGCAGCTTTTGAACTCTTTGTGCTGTGGTTTAAAAAAACAACAAAAAAAAAAGCATAGCAAAAGAGGTGTTTTTGCAAAGCATATGGCATTTACACTAGTTCTGACTACAGTAAGTTTTGGATTTGGTTGTAAAACAGCTCCCTTGCTTTTTGCACTCTCTAGTCAGAGTGTGACATCTTCAACAGATGGACAGATAAACTTTCCATAATCCATGCCTTTCCTTTCAGAGGAGGAGATGAGATTCTCATTTGTAAAAGTTGTTGAGGAAAACCTCATCTGTATAAGTCTGTTGTAGGCTCAGATGTCAGGGTGTGAAAATGTGATGGATACGCAGCTGAGTGCTGGAGTTATTGATATTTTGGGGGCTCTTCTGGCAGCTGCAGAATCAGCCCTGCCTTTGCCTGTGCTCTAAGCCTTATTAGATCATTTGCTTCATCTGTTTTCAGAACCATGTGCTTAATCATGGAACAGGCATATTGCTTCAGTCCGCGTTCTCCCTGTATTGGCTGATATTTGGTCTTGTTTGCTTCTTGTAACCGTGCATCGTCAGGATTGCTTTGGTTTAGTATTTAGAACAGTACCATCAGGAGAGTTGTTTCCAACCTTAATTAACCCTGCTGGGATGGTAGAAGTGCCTTTTTTTTCCTTTCAGTAACTTTTTCTGGTCACACTTCTATATATTCCATCCTCTTGACTATTACAGATTTTGTAAATAGTTTAGAAATGCCAGCCAGTGATGTATGGGCCTCTTTAACATTTCTTTGATTTATGTGCACTGTGCTGAGAAAAAGCAGAGGAAGCACATTATTCTGGGCAAAATGTTGCCACTCTTCAGTTTTTTTCGGTCTTAGTTAAAAGCTACATTTTTATCAATCAAACCTGATAGGTTCTTTGTTCGTCCCAGAAAACATTCATAACTTAACTCCTTGAAGCCTAAAGAAATAATCTGGCTCACATTGTGATACGTGCCTCTATTTCTTTTTTGGGTGGGGGGAAGTCTCGCTTGACGTATCTTTGAACCCAATTCTTCCAAGCTGGAATTTTCCATTGATTACAGGTTTGAAGTGCAGACGTTCAATAATCACTGATGATGGAGGAGGAGGAGGAGGTTAATGTCTTAAATTTTGTTTGTATTTTACCATTTTTAATAGTGTATCGCACATCTTAATGTTGCAAAATACACGGAGGCCTCCAGCGCTGTAAAGTAGGATGATTTCCTCTGAAGGACTGTAGATTATCTAGCTTCTTCATATATATAGGTCCTTATTGAAAGCAGAATGCTGATTTTCCTTCAATCAAGTGCTTTGTTCCATAAGTTTATATTGTAAGTCATGAAGGGCTATTCTGATGAATTAAAAGACAGAAAATGCACACACAAAAGAATCTTGTAATGTACAGTTCCTGTAATATTGTTTCAGCTGGAGAAACTCGTCAGTGAATCATGTTCAGAAGGAGCTCACTCTCATGTTTTTTGGCTGTTTTCCCTACCTCTGTCTGGCTGCTCACCTTGGACTGGTTGGGTTTGCATAAGTTGCTCATTGGAGATATTTTATTGAAGGAGAACATCTGTTTCTTTATTCCAAGTAGTTTGTTTGCTGTAGTGGCAAAGCTCAGTCAGTGCTGCAGCCTCTGGCATGCTGGTAGGCAATTGGAAAGGGCTTTCTATAGCTGATTCTAGCCCTTCGTTCTACCACTTAGTTTTCAAGTACCTTCACATTTCTTATTTAAGCACCCGAGCATCCCCTGTCAGTGAGGCAGCATGCTGTTCTTTATCCTGACATAGCTGCCACCTGAGCCCCCGACACAAAAGATTTAGTCTGGAGCTGTAGAAAATAATAAGCTCAGCACAACAACAGTGTCTTCAGTCCAGAGTTCTGGTGGTTTTTAAGGGAGCACAGCAGCGCTAGGGAAAATATGAATGGAATCTTTATTCAGCCTTGAGTTTTAATGACTGCTCCTTCCTGCTACAGATTGCCCTATGCAAGGAGAATCCTTTTCTCAAAGAAGAATTTAGGTTTTCTGTTGAATATTGGTCCAGTGTACTTCTTACTTTGTGAGTCTTTATTGAAGTCCACAAAGTGAATGCATGGTGTGAACATATCAAGTGGAGTGACTCCACTTCTGTATTATTGACTGTGACTGCCTCTGTACCAACCACTACCTTGGGCTCAGGGTTACCTGAAATTGCTGCTCTTTGTTGCTGTGTGTGTTTTTATTCTGTTGTTTAGGTGCAGCATGCGATGTAATAATTCCATCCTGCATCTGGGGATGCTTATTTGTGTACAGGTTGTAGTTGCACATCCATTGAAATGCCAGTTTAATTCCACTGGATTATATTTATTGCAGGAAGCACCGTCATCTGAAACCAGCTCTAACTTTCAACAGCGCAGATGATTTTATTGGCAGTGAGGATGCAGGTGCTGAAGTTTTGACCAATTCCTTGGAAGTGCCAGATCTGCTATCTCTGCATGGTGAAGAGCCAAGGGCTTGCAAGCAGTATTGAAATGAGGGGATGTTGATGCAGTCATTCATCAGCAGAACTTCAATGTGTGGGATGAACACAATTTAAGGCTGAAATCTAATGCTAATTAAAACAGCGCTTTCAGCAAAAGTATGACTCCAAAGACAATAGGATAAAAGACACGGGGAAGACAAAGCATGAAGATCAACAGGGAAACGTATCGATGCTTTTTCTCCTGTCTTATCAAATATATACATGTCTGAATTTGTTCTTCAATTCCCTGGCTCTGAGAGGAGAGACCTAAGGAAAAGCAAGGTCATGTCTGCAGAGCGCTGCCTACTGATGGCTTATTGACCAGCAGAGGCACCGGCGCTGTGCATCCCAATGCAATGCAAATAAGATCAGTTGCATGCAAGAAGCTTTTAACAGAAGTGCGAGCTCATTAGTTTCACAGTTTAGTTGGATCAGGGAGATCAGGGAAGGATGGAATAACTTTTGTAGTGGGATTTAAGAAAAGAATGAAATGGGGGGATAGACCTTGTTTTCTTAATAGATAGATATTTATTGTTTAAATAATCTCATAAACTGGGAAGTGCTGGGGGGGGAGGGGGGGATAAATGCTTAAAATAATAGAACAAAGTGTCCTAATTAAGTTGTAAAGTAGAGCAAAAGCACAACATCTAGCTTTCTTATTAATTGAAAAGCCTGCAGCCCAGTTCAACAAGACGAAAACCAATGAGTAAATAAATTGGAGACTTATGTTCTTTTGGTTTATTGATGCTGTTGTGGCCAAGCTGAGAATTCAGCTATTCTAGAATGATCAAACATTGTTTGGGGGAAAAAGAAGAATTTCCAAACCGGCCTCATTATCTGAGACGAGCTTTAAAATAACAATTAAGGTAGTGTAATTTTTCTTTTGCTTATTGTAGTGTGCAGAGATGAAACTGTGGGAGTGTCCTGGCTGCCTGCTCAGTGCTCTTTTCAAAAGAACAGCCAGAGTTTTATCATAACAGACAAATCCCTTGTTAGCTGCAAGGGAGAAATAATATAATGATGGGGGGCAAAGTACCATGCAACTTAAAAGGAAACAAATGTGCATGCATGTGCTAGTATTGCAGTGAAATGTCTTTGATAAGTGTCTGTCAGGCACTTCTGTAAGGTCCAATTGCTCCAAGAGATGCAAATTTCATCTATCTATCTATTTGTATACTTAAGTTTTTTCTCACGTATGTGTGTGGTTTGTATCTAAATAAGGGAAAGTCTGAAAGAAATGTCATTACAGGGAATGCAGCCTCAAAAGTCATTCTTCTGATTTCATCTTTTAAAACAGACCAACTGGTGCTTCGAAAGCTTTGAGTAATGCTATTGCATAAAAGGATTGTGTGATGGGGAGTCTGCATGGTCAGCGTGTCAGGTTATTATACCCCACCCACCCTCTGCACCTTTACTTGGCCTTGGAAGTTGGTTTGGTTGGTCAGCAGCACCGGTCAAGTTTGCAACCCATGAATTATGTAAGCAAAGACCTTTAGGGCCTGCATGATTGTAATGATGAAGCTTTAACTTCCAAAGTTTTGAATTAACTCAGTCTTTATGTATGCACTTACATCACATACACTGTAAAGTAACCCTACCAAAAGGTATGTACTCCATCACGGTGATGTCAGTTTGTTCTGCTCGAAACAAACTTCTGCACCTGTAAAACACTGGTGAGAATCATTTCTTTTTGGAAACGTGGGCCACGTGGCTGTCAACGTAGGGGAAGGAGAAAATGTGAATCTCAGAAATGAGCAGAATTAAAAACAATCTGTGTCCCGTTTTATCTACCTTCAGGTCAAGCTTTTCTGTGTATTGAAGTTATATTTTCAGCAGTTCTCTGACAGCATTGAGAACGAGAGCCCCTCTTGGTTTTAAGATGTGGGATTTGCACATTTGAAACCTCGGTTTCAAGGAAAATATCAGCTCTGGTGAAGCTGTACCAGTTGGCACTGATACATATCCTGGCTGCTAACTGCTGTACACTGATTTTCACGTTGTTGGTTTTTAGTTTTCCAAAGTAGATTTAGTTTCATTTGTACGTATTGGGGGAAAAAGAATCAATGTTGTTGAAATTTTAGAGGAGCATTTCGTAAGGAAGAGTTGAGCTTCTTGTTAATCAGCTGGAGTTCTCAACAGCCGAGAGCCATGGAGACGTGCTGTAATGAAGCCTCTGAATGATGGGGGAGATTCCTTAGAGGCTGAAATGGTTTGCCATACACCTAGTGCTACACCAATATTCAAGTTTACTAAGTGTTCAACTGTGCTATGGACAGGGCTCTTGCTGTTTACCAGCCTGCTTGTTTAAATGAGCACAATAGTCGAAAGCAGATGGGAGGTCATTGGGAACACAGCAGCAGAAGGCTTTCGTGCCCATCCGCAGACACCACACTGCGGTCTCCAGCTGGGTCCTGGGCTCTCAGAGACATTCAGTTCACCCACCTGGATTTCTGATGCTGCTGATGCTGCTTTGGCTTATTGCTTGACTGCAGCTTTCAGTCTTATTTCTCCAGCTCAGAACAAACAATTAAGAAAAGGGTTTCCCCATCTTTTCAGTTAACACACCTCTGCCCCTAAAAAGGGATGTGTTCTGTGCAGTGCAGCATGTGATGCTTTAATAATGTATAAATCAAGCTGGACAGGACCGCCTGTCAGTTTTATTAACTTTGACCTTTTCTCCCATTATAAGGATGGTTTGGTAAATATTTAATGGGCCATTATAGATTTTGACAGTTGGATCTGCATTCCTGGAAGCGAAGGGAGATTATGTACAAATACTTATAATTAATAAAAATAGCTTAACCACTGGGGGAGCAAGCCTTCAAGGACACAATTGTTTCTTAGGATCTATTTATTTTTACTTCTTACTTTCCTTGTGTCTGCCCACTAAATGTCAGGCTGGCCAGTTAGGTTAGGAAATGTTTTCAAAAGGTTCCATTTAACATTCATTTGATTAACACCTGTGATTACCTCCGTCTTGGAGCAAGTGGCTGAATGATGTTATTTGCTTGTGATGTCTGTCAGTGTCATTCTGTGCAGTGAACTGGTGGCATCAACAGTGCAAAATGGATGAAGGAGAGCAGTTCGTTGTGGGACGTGAGGGGTGGAAAGGTGCCTTCCTGGAGCCAGAGGGTCTTCCGCCAGAGCTGCCTTTCCCTTTAGCACCCAGTATATTGCATTCCCTGCAAATTCTGGGAGTGAAGATTGAAAACTAAGCCTCTGACACCTCAAAGCATTGCCTTCTGAACAATTACTGCCCATTGCTCTCATTGATTTCTTCATTTCAGAAATCCATAGAAGAGCAAATCTGAGCAAAATCCACGGGGCTCAGAGGAGTTTTTAGGGTGGTGCTTGGAGGCACCACGTAAAGGGGCACTCCATTTTCTCCAGGTGTTGCCATTTGGGGCTGGATGGCTTTGCTCATGTTAACAGCTGCCTTCAAGTAGATTGCATTACCAAGCTTTGCATCCCATGGATTCAGTCAGTACCGTGCAGAGTAGCTGTGCCTAAAGCTGCTTTATGTTCCAACCATTGTAAGTCGGTGTTGGTAAACAGTTCACCTTTATCAGAACAAATCTGTAGATACTGTAATGAAAATGTTGATGCAGGGACTGGCTAAAAAGGGGGATTGGGTTTGTCTCATGCTGAACCTTGCGCTTTTTTTCCCCTTCGCCTTCAAAGGGGAGAGCCAGGAGCTTGAGCTGAAAGTGTCTCGAGATGGACTTGGAACCTGTTGCACTGGAAGCTGGTTTCAGGACAGGCACAGCAGTGGGAGTGCACCAAAACTTGTAAATTCACATACGTCCTTCATAAATTGTCTTCTACTGACAAGTAAAATAAAAGGCTGGAGAAGAAAGCTACCGAATACAAAACTTTCCGCTGTAACACCATTAAGACATGCTACTTGATATTTTAAAGGCTGGTTTTTCCTTTAGAGTGACAGAAGCTTCTTTGTGAATGCAGTGTTTTAAGGAGGAAAAAAAAAAAAAGAGCATTATTTTACAAAGAAAAGTTTATACAGTGGAAAAGTCACACCTTTCTTCTTGTTACCTTCTTTTGGAAAGTGAGGATGCTTGATCCCTTGAGAGGAGAACAGTCTCAATGTTAAAATGCAGCTCCAAGTTTCAGGAGAGTTAGGACTTTCTCAAGTCTTTGATACATCATCTTACTTTCCCGATGGCATAGTTTCCTTGTAATATCTATTTCACAGCAGACTTTTAGATGCTTTTGTTCGTATCATCTTCTATCCAAGCAATACATGAAATAGCATACATTAGCTTGCTGGCTGGCTGTACTTTTAATCAAGTGATACAGATAGGAGAAGTCTGACACAGAGCACTGCAGTGGTTTGTGTTTTAATGTATGTTTTTCCCTTCCCCAGCTGCAGTACCATGCCGGGTTAGCATCTGGCCTTTTGAATCAGCAGTCTTTGAAACGCTCGGCCAACCAGATGGGAGTATCTGCGAAACGCAGACCAAAAGCCCAGCCAACAACTCTGGTCTTACCTCCTCAGTAAGTAATAGAACCTTGTGAATGTTTTGAAGGGTTTGCACAGTGGGGTGGGCATTATTTTGGGTTTTTAATACAATAAACACACTACAAAGGCCATAGTCATAAAAACTTTGTGCTTGTGTTTTTGTTTCGTGCCAAGTGAATTATTCTTGTTGGGCGGTCGGGATATTCTATGGCTGCAATCTTTTGTTTCCCTTCCTAGAAGAGGAAAGCGCTCTGATAACAGAAAAGCTGTGAGGATTCTTTTTAGTAACAGGTCATAGAAATTTTTGCAACACAGAATTGTCATTGAGGAATGATGTTCCCTTGATTAGTATGACTTGGAGCTTCAAAAAGGACTTCTCTGAAGGTCCTGAAAGGCAGAAGCCAAGCCATTTTTGGTGTGAGTACTTTCTTGACAAATGTTTGTTCCGAGTCCATCTGTTCACCATATGTTAATTTTGCATTGGATCTAGACCTCTTTTACAGGTGACAAGCAATTACGAGGACACTTAGAAACTGTTTGAGGACATGGAGTATCAACACTTCAGGCAGTCTATGTACTGATGCCAGAAACACAGAGATGCTCACAACTAAGCTTATGAATTAATAATCCGCTTAAAATATTTAGTTACATATAAGAAAATGATTATTATGTAGAAAATGAAATGCTAAGCAATTATTCATTGTACTGAGCATCTTTGTGGAAGCTGTGTGCTTTTCTTCACAGAACAAGATTCACTGGTGTATAAACACCGTGCTACTAAAAATGTCATGGTTATAATGACAGTCCCTCTTGTCAGTGGATTCCACAGGCCCAAGCTCATGAAGGAATCAAAAGAAGTTTAGATTTGTTCTTTATATGACCTGAGAATAGATGACAGCAAACAGGACATTCCCCAAATATATTAGCTTTAAAGGATTGCTAATGCAAGAATCCATACGGTGTTCGGTGGCTGTGGTGGCACATTGCTCAAAGAGAAGTGTCCAGGAGGGCAGCTGTAGCAGAACCGCCAGTTTGAAAAGCTTTCTGTAGTGTATGTGTGGGAAAACATGGGTATATCGGGATGGTCTCTGGCTCAGTGGATTATTTTCTTTCTTTTTCTTTGTTGGACCATTGAGTTTTGAGCTGAAAATTGATGTTGTCAGCTGACATATATAAAGCTGAGCACTATGATGCTAGTTGTCATGATTTGTATTCAGAGGCATTAAAATCATGGCTTCTCCAGTTACTAGCATCACTTTAATGACAGAGAAAGAGCTGTTGTAACGTTTTTTCATAGAAAAGTCTGTACCTGTGTATTCTATGTCAGATAGAAGGGAAGAAACGTTGCGGCAGGAGAAATCTTTACACAAGGTGTGCAATATACAAATGAACCTAACAGTACTGATGTCTTCCTTTTTATCTGCAGGTGATTATTCCTTCTCATTTAATGATACTCTTATCTAGAATTTGCAGATAGGTACCATGTTAAAAATTAATTACAAAGTTTAGCTAGTTTTGGAATTATATTCTGAGATCTTATTACCACTTCCAGCATTATTCACAATCAAAACACGTTTATACTTTTTCCTCTTTATTTTTTCCTCACTGACTTCTTTGCCCTTTCAGATTGTGTTGTTTCTTGCTATCTTGGTGTGTCTTAAGAAGAGAATAATAGTTACATTAAATCAAATACCTGTTGAGCTCCGTGTCGCGTATCCAACGTAAGGCTGGGGTAGGTTATTAAAAGACATAAAAATAGATTTTTGGGAAGTGTTTTTAAAAGGAAAAAGTGTAACAAATGGAATTTTAATATCTTGATTTTTTGTTGTAGTTCCATGCAAACAATGATGAATAATTCCATTATTTTCTTTCCTCAATCTCTATAAAGTGCAAAGGAGGAAAACATTCAGGTGCAAAATCATGCATCTCCTTGAAAGGACATCTTAGTTTCAATACAGATTTTCTGATGGCACTTTGGTGATTATTTTTAGATTATTAGTATTATTTTTAGATTTATTGATTAATCAGGAAAGGAGTAACTATTCTTTGGGTTTTATGTTATAAATATAAAGTTCTGTGGCAAGTCTTTGGGCTGAGTAACAGTGTGCTGAGTCAAGCATATATTAAACATTGCTCAGCACAACTACGTTACCTAGTGCTTTTCTTAAACCTGAGTATATACAACTGCTTATGTGCCAAGACGTCATTTTAGGGAATCAAACCAGAGCAAACAGCAGCACTGCAGCAATCCTTTTCAGCCTGCAAAGTTTCTGCCTTGTGCAAGTAGTGTCAGTAAAATTTCCGTGTTCTCCCTGTTTTTATTATCATAGGGTTTCGAAGGATGCTGAATAGAGACAGAACTTGGTGCGTCAGGTGGCATGTCTCACCTGATTGCACTGTATCTCAGTCTTGGAGGGAGGCCTTTTGGTGTTCGTTTGCTTTTCGGTTTTGGTTTTCACTGGATTTGAAGGTGCAGAATACAAGCTTGATATGTGTCTCGTTTCTAGCCAAGCATGTCTTTATAGGAAAGTGACTAACTGCTGGCTGCTTTCTCTGCTCGCTTTGTCCCTCCTTCTGTCTTCTATTAACAAGACATCTCCCTGTACTTGCTAATAGATGCGTTCCCTCACATGCTTCTCATCTGGCTGCTGCTTCCTTCCTTCTGTTAAAGAATCTCAGAGCAGTGTTTGCTGAAGTGCTGAAAGCTGTCAGCTCCTTCCATGTGACGAGGAAAGTGTACTTGTGCAATGCTCCTGAAAATCAGAATGATTTATTTTGTTCATGTTTTTTAATGTTATTACTAGTAAGGTGGCTGTTAGGCTTAGGTTTTGGGTTTCTTTTCCCTCCTTGTGAAACAAAGTCATTGACAGATTTTGTTTACCTTGCATTATTTTGCTTGCCACTGCATCTCTGAAGCGAATTGTGATGTTGGCTCCCAGATACCCAGAGCTGAGTGCTGTGCCCTGAGTGGGCTGGCAGGACTGGATGCTGTGAGCCCAGGGGTCCCAACTAACCATGAGACCCAGCAGGCTCTGCTGCAGCACCGTGCTGCTGAGAAATGGCAGCAAGGAAAGAGGAAGTGCAGGATTGACTTCATATTCATGCAGCTGTATTCCTTGGTGCACACAGGAGGGTTGGTTAGTATTAATGGGAATTTTTAGGGGTCTCAGCTGAAAACCCTTGGACTTGGATAGCTGTGTGGCATGGGGCTTGCTCAGTGCTCCCAAATGAACCATCTATCTTCTCTGCCTGGAAGGAAATTGCCAGAACAAGAACTTGCTCACCACTATAAGCACTGAGACTCTTGCTCTTTATGATGCTTTTTAGGGTCATTTGTTCTGACATTTGTAGTTTTGCAGAAATAAGCAGGCTATAAACAATAAGGAATGGGAAGTCTGGTTCTGGTTTGACAACTTCAGGCTGAATGGATACATAGGCTTGAGTAAAAATGAGTCCAATTTTGTATTTTAGGGTTTTTCAACTTGTCTTGTAAATCTCTTGTGCTCTGATGTATTCCCTAACCTGACAAAGAAAACATTTTAATAGATTGAGGGAAAATCTTTGTGAATTTAAGCTGTGTTGCTGGGAGCAGACCAGCAAAATTACTTTTCCTTTATTAAAAAATAAAAAAGCAAAGATGTGCTGCCCATGGTACTGCTGTAGATAAACCAAGAGCAAAAAGCTATGAAGATGATTTTTCTTTCAGAAGAGAAAATAAGGACTTGAGGATAGAAGTGCTGGATGGAGACTCGAGAAAGCTGGTTTATTTAAGAGGGCATGAGACCATTTTGCATGAGTGCTGTGTAACAAAACTCTGTTCCAACATGTATCCACAGAATGCAGAGCTGTAAGCACTTCTTCCATCTATCTGCCTGTTTAAGTGACTGGCTTATAATAAATCTGCTGTCAAAATTGCTTCCGTAGGTTATTATACAAAACTCCCATCATCTCATCTGCTTCCTTTTTCTGGAGGAGGAAGTTACACTGACAAGAAGCACAAGAATCTTGGTGATTCTATGATTTCTAAGCCCATACTTGCCTCTTTGCTTTGGAGTTACTTTACCAGAAACAGCTCTTCAGTGAGCAGTCTCCTTTAAGAGCTTATTACTGTGTCAGCAGATACGTGTTCATCTGGATTTGGAGAATAAACTCACAGATATCCCAGCCTTTATTTGGAGCTTGGTTCAATACCAGCATTGTCAACATGTTGATTTTTATTTCATCATGCTTCTGCTCTAACAGATTTAATGGTTCTGTCATACAGGCAGTATTACGGGGTTCTATTGGACACAGCAGCTGAGTGTTGAGGAAGAAATTCAATTTAAAATAATTACACAGTAATAAAAACAAAAATGCTGTTTTAAACAGTTAGCTGTAAGGTATGTGTGTATATGTGTATAAACAATATAGCCAGGCATTAGATGTGCTAGAATAAATTATCTGGAACTGGTGTAAATTACCGTTTCTATATTAAGTAGACTCCTGATGAGCCCTTTGCCAAGAGTTTGGGAAGAAAAAGGTTTTCTTCAGCATGTTGTTTTATAAACAGCATCTAATTACTTCCTAGGATCGGGATTTTCATTATGAGAGAGGCAGATGATATTAAAGATAATGGCAAAGCATGCTTCAGCCAAGGAACGTGTGTTGTTTTAAGAGCATATGTTTAAGTTGTGTCTGTGTAGTGTGACCGCGCTGTGTTAGAGGTCTGAAATCCCAGCCAGGAATTCATACCTTGAAACCAAGATGTGCTCAGCATTTGAGTGTGACACCCAGCATCTACACCATGGGGCTGTGGTTGTTTGGCATGTAGGTGTTGTTACTGGGGTCTCACTGAGCGCTGTAGTCCAGCTTGTGGGCCCATTCTTAAAAGTGTTCAAGAATGAAAGAGCACAATGTGTGGCTGTGGTTTCCTTTTGGAGAAAAGTCATGAGAAGTTCTTTGTACGGCTCTAAAATTCTTCTTTCCCCCTACTGGCAAAGCAGTATTAAGTATCAATATTCATTAAATGCCGCAGAGATGATATTGTAATAAAGCAATAATCCTCAGGCCCACATCTGTACTTCTTTTAGAAGAGCTGAGGTTGAGAATATAATTAAAGATTAAAACTCTATTTGCATTCTGGAACACAGAGATATCTTTCTGTACATGATGGGGAATTGTATTAATAAGGAAGAGATCAGTTTCCAATAAGTTTCAATACTCGGAGCTCACTAAATATCCCTGTTCATGTTTAAGTTTCTCACGGTATTCCTTTAGCTTGACTTTAGTGAGGCAGTGCAACAGGAACCGCAAAAGAACGTGTTGCTGAAATGTGTGACCCTTTTGCTCTGCAAATGAATCCCTTTTTATATGGAGAAAAAAGATTAAAAGTTTGTTCTTTGTACTGTAAGACAGTAATATTCACACGAATAGGTTTAATTACTTTGTAGCCGCGTGCCATGTAGACCCAACGTTAACTTCAGCATTTGGTATCTTGTGCCCAGTTTGGATCACATCTGTGTTGTTTTTCTGTGCGGGGAATCGATGAATGCCTTTCCCGCAGGTGTCTCATGCTGTTCATTGTGGGGGTCAGCTTTCCATTGCTTTTTAAACAACAGCGATGGAGGGGCATGTGGTGATGCTGCTGCTCCATGTTATGCATTTCTTAGAGTCTTTAAAGGAATGCAAATAGTGTGCATGTAGTATTACGTTTCTTTGAAGGAAGACTGCAGAATAACACAAACCTGCTGAAACTGCCACCTACCTCATAGGATAACAGAGTCCCCGAGCGTTTTTGCTGGTGGTTTTGTTTTGTTTTTGAGCCACGTAGAATATAACAAAATGTAATGAGCAAACAGGAAATCACTGTTTTGACAACTTCGTTACAGGGAGATAAGTGCTGAGAAACAGATCACAATGATTTTTCAACAGCTATTGAAAATACGGTGGTTTCAATTTATTTTAAGATACAGCCATGTTGTGTTTTGCTTTGGATTTTTCTTCGGGTTTCTTCTCTGCCTACCAGCCAGAGATGACAGCAATTGCTTTGAGACAGGTTGTTCTAGGGAAGTGGGGCTGGATGCTGTTAAAGAAGTAATAAACATAAACCTTTCTTTCAGGTTTGGTGAAACCCCTGGGTAATTCTAGTTCCTTCAAATAGAATCTTAGAATGGCTTGGTTTGGAAGGGACCTCACAGATGATCAAGCTCCAATCCCCTGCCGCAGCAAGCATTATTCTTTATTCTAAGGTACAGAAGGAAAAGTTACAATTACCTTCATTTTCTTCTTGGCCATTTTTCCCCACCACTGAAAGCTAAGAAACATGCCAGTCCCCATATGGTGCATTGCCACCGCAGTGTTAGAAGTATTGACTTAAGTTACCTTTAATCAAATGGTGATCTGTAGAAGTTTGAAGCTAATCTGGTTCTTCACAGGGTCAGAAGCAGGGACATCCAGATCCCAAAGCTGAGAAGCATCTGACATGATTCAACCCATGTTATATTAAAGGGGGAAAATTCCAAGGTCATAGCACGTCATTAAACTATATTGAACTGAGTTTTATCTAGAGAACAGCTGTACATACAGATGTCAAGTTATTATCTCTGCTTTACAGATGTAGCCTGAGACAGATAACTAGGCTTCATCACAGGGGTGAAAAACCCCTATTGGCAGTAGATGAGGGGCTCATGGAGCTCAGTAGGCACACAGGGGTGGAGGCCAATGCTGCCCGCTGTTTCTTTCTGTGTGTTGTATTTAAGTGGTGGGGGCTGAGTGGAACAATCTGCTGTGAAATGAAATAGCGGTCTGTCACTTTTAGTTATGGAGTATTTACTGGTTATCTCTCCATGTAATTTAACTGGAAAAATAATATCAAAAGTGTTGCTTTGATTCATGAGGAGCTGAAGTAGACAACAAGTGAGGTCACATCCAGGTACTTACTGGGGCCATAGCATCCATCAGTCCTTCCTATCTGTAACCAACCATACTTCACCAAGCTGTGCTTTGAAAAAAGGGAGTGGGGATAGTGCAGGTGAGCTTCTCATTTTAGTGGAAGTTCTAAAATAAAGCTCTGATTGTGTTTTCTCTTCTTTGTATTCACTGCTTTGTATTCACTGTTCAGCCGTTGACAGGCTTTGACACCATGCGTGTGTTTTGTAATGTGCTGAGATAGCAAAGATACTGAAAGGAGGAGGATGAGGTAGCTGTATTTTTCTCTTTCCACCTTTGGTTGCAGAGTTCTTGTGGTCAGCTGTCTGTTGTTTCTGTGCTTTATTAAAGGTGTATGTGATTCCTGTAGGTAGGGGCAGTTTTGAATACTGGATCAACAGAGATTTAATGAGCATCTGAAAACCAAGGGGAAAAAAGGTGATCTAATTTTGTAGTTCATAGGTGATAGAAGTGTAACGTAGCAGTCTGTCCTACAGCAGATACCTTCTGGGACTCGGAGCATCTTCTGCATCTCAGACTTCTTGGTTTTTGTATGACTTGTTCTAATATAATATAAATCTGACAATCTCTTTTACTCTGTAAACCTGATCCAACTCTATTAAACCAGCACTCAGACAGCAGCAGAAACCCTCTTCCAGTGCAATATATTTGGGATTTGCATTTATGTTTATTTGGGCCCCAGCTGGAGCTGTATGACTGAAGGTTTTGGGGTAAGATTTGAACTAGAACCTTGTACTGCTGGTGGGAGGGAGCAGTTCTTTAGCACACTGCTGTGGCTCTCAGCACATTTGGGCCCAGTGTGTGCTATGTGGGCTGGGGGGGTCCTTCCCTGCTTTGTGTTCTCTGCAGGTCCTGCAGTTGTCAGTGTGCTGACATTGCTCTGAGCAGCCCCTGCGTGCCACTGCTCAGCTACAGCACCTCTTTGTTACAGAACAGCTTCGACATGGCTCCATTCGGGTGCTGGGTGCTTGGGAACTCAGTGCTGAGTCGATACCTTTTGTGTTCTGTGCAACTTTAGAAAGATGACTCCTTCAAAAATATTTAAGCTTGATCTAATCTCCTAATATCTAGATGTATCCGGCAGCAGGAGGCTCTGTAATAATCTCCTTTATTTTGTTATACCCGATCAATGCCATTTTTTTGGCTGTAGTTGCATGCTGAATTTCATTTCATTCCGATAAGTACTATACAGCTGCCTGTTTTCTGACAAAGTAATTATAAAAAAGCAGCAGGCATTGATCGACACAGATTGTCCAAAGAAAAGATTTTGACTAAAACCAAATGTTCCTTGTGATATTCATTAGCAGGGTAATAATTTCTACCCATGCAAGTACAGGAGGCAGAGGTCCTGGGTGTTGCTTTAGCCACAGTAAATTACTGCGGTGTGCATTAGTGGTGTTGTAAAATTTTACAGTGCTTTTTAACACCGAGGGAAGAAGCCGTGAGATTTATTCACTTTTCAGCAAATCCCCTGTCCAAGCACTGTGGGTAAAGAGGGCGTGTAATTAAGATTTCATCATTTCTTCACAGTGCGAAGAGCTTCTCACAGCAAATGGTAAGAGCTTTTCAGGACCGATAGCCTCAGCTCGTGTGTCCTGGCTAGGAGCAGCTCTGTGAATGGTTTTCATGATGGCATCAGCCCAGTGAGGCCTTGGGCTCATTGTGTCTTGGTGTCATGTTCTACAAACTAATCCCACAAATAGTGTTGCTCTGGGTGCAATGTGCAGCCTCGTGTGACTGAGCACAGTGATTTGAAGCAATTGCCATCTACTTTGCAGGAGATTGACTGGAATGCTTCATTGTTGGGAGTGATAAAGCCGTATCTCATTGGAAACCTGGGGCTGTGCACCATTCTTGGTGTGCATTTTCATGTTCCAGGATGTGCACAGATGCAAGGCAAGCGTGTAGCCTTTGGTGAATGTTAGTTTAAGTGGGAATTGCTATTCTGTGGTAAAACAGCACATTTCTGACTCTTTGATGTATGTTTGCCTTAAAGGTAATGTTTGTGTGAGAATCGTGCCATCAGAAAGTGGCAATTAATTAAAAGTTTTTATGCAGCCCCAACCATTACAAGATGCCCTTGCAACCTTTGGAGCAGAACACTGGGATCACCCTGCAGGGAATCCCTGTACATTCAGCAGAAGGAAAGCTCAGGATGAAGATGTTAATGTGTAATGAAAGACCACAAGTACAAGTTTAACTGCTTGTTTCTGTGTCAAAAAACAGAGCATTCTATCAGTGGTTGGACTAATTAGACAGTGAAGAACAAGCTAGATAAGAGAGGAAATTTGTGTGAGCTTAATAATGATATCAAAGCTGTTGCCAAAGCTGTGATTTTTATCATGTGATTGCTTTAACCCCCTTTCTTGGCCGGGCTGTTTGATGTGGGGAGAACCGGAGGCTGCTTTGCTGCAGCAGGCAATCAGCTGGAAAAGAATAGATGAAACCAGCCGCTTGCCAAAGTCAGAAAGTGTTTCCATATTCATTGGTTGCATATTCCACTGTCGAAGATGACAAGCAAAAAGAGTAGAGCCCTAATAAGGTGGGAGGAGGAGGTCTCTGGCTTAGCAAAAACAGCGTTATTGCATAACTGTAACGTGGTGTGATGTGAACATGTTGTGAATGTATTTATCAGTTACGTCACCTCTGGACCTCCTCATGACTCCAAGCAACCTTCAGCTATTTGAGGGAGAAACCAGACAGCTGTTCTATGAGAGCAGTAAAAGTGCTTTCAAATGTGGTACGTGCTGGTAGGGAGAAGGAGACTGGAATGTCTTACCTAAGAATACAGGCAATGAGGTTTACCTGTATCTTTGACAGTAACTGAAGAAGAGGGAGTTTCCTAAGCAATGGGTGTAGGTGGGAGCTCAGCAGGAGACCAGAGTCAGATTTACCTGGGGAGAGAAGAGGTAGTTCCCATCCCTGGGGACCCGGTGGGCACAGCACTGGGTTTGATGCTGAGCAACTGACCTGGCATCTGAGTTGGAAAGAGAAGGAGCATTTCACTGCCTACCTAGAAAGGACACATGATAGAACTGCTTAGCTGTGTTTTCTTTACTTGGTGTTAAAAATAACTGTTATTACTTTTTAATTTCACTTTAGGGCATTCTCTGAGTATTCATGTGTTTACAAGGAACCCTATGGACAGGTTAAAAGGAAAAAGCTTGGGTAGCAGATTCTAGCTGATCACGTCACAGCATTACCCTCTAAACCTAACCTTTGTTTGTAATAGTTTTAAGTATGTTTTTTACTTTACTTGTCTTATTTGTCCAGCTGCTGGCAGGAAAAAAAAATGAAAAGCAGCTATTAGAAGTTTCACTGGGTGAAGTTAACTTGGGTTTCATTCATTTCCAGATGTTGCCCTGCTGTTATTTGCATTCCTAATGGTGCTTTCTCTTTGCTATGTAGATTTTTACCTAACTAAATCTTAGCACCATTTCTGTCATGTTCGCAATATAATTCATGAGTATGTATGTGTCATTTTAAAAAGAAGAGGTTTAGTAACATAATACACGTGTCCAATCCCTAATTGGACACGTGCCTCATCATTTTCCATGCTTATCATCTTTGCATGGGTAACACAGGTCATAAAGCACTGGGCAAGGAAGGCTTTGTTAACATCAGCAGTAGACTCAGCTCTGTCTTTTTTTCCCTGTGACTTTTATTTTATTCTTACAGATTTTATTTTGGGAAAGAAATACTTTGGTGTAGAGATCATGACTAAAACAGCCAATTGCTCATTTAACCATTGCTGTTTACCTGCACACCTTGAAGGATATGAAAATTACATGCTATATACGATTGCTGTGCTGTTATTGCCTGTGGGGCTTTGTTTCCATCCCTTACAAAACATTGTTGTGGGATAGCAGTCAGCCTTTTCATTCTCAGCCACATATGTTGAAAAGCACTTGAAGATGCAGAGGTTGCTGGATAAGTTATTGCAGAGCAAGTTGCTGCTTTGTTGAGTTGCTGTGCCTCAGTTTCCCCTTTTGAACTGCATGAATTGTAACTTCTGGCAGTGGTGCAGGAGTGCTGAGAGCAACTCAAGTAACATTTGCACAAAGCTGGGATAAGAAGAGGCATTAACTACAAGGCGAGTGCTTGCATGTAGGGTGGGAGTCTGAATTGTTGTCTTTATTGTTGGTTGTTCCAAGAGCAGCTGGTTTCTTATAAGACTCAGAGTCCAGGAGTGACGTGTTGTGAAGAATGAATGACCGTCTCATTCCTACATGTGAGCCCTAATGGGAAGCTCTTAACTATCCACTGTCAGTATTCATTCTGAGAAATGCACTCTGATGTATTATTCTGTATCCTTTGTGTTCTTGCCTTAAGGTGTTCATTTCAGTGATGCAAGACAAAGTGCAGACACATGAAATAATTACACAGCAAGCTTGGCTGGAGCCTGTCAGTCTATGTCAAGCTCCCTGGATGCTTTCAATCTCATAATTGCTGAGCTCTTTGGCTGATTGTTTCACTTAATGTTTGGTGTTAAAATCAAATGCGCTGTAAGAAGTCGCATCGAATACCTTACTGTTTTGATGTGATCTAAGTCAAAATTCTATAGCTATGTCCAAAGTAGCGCCGTGAAACATAGCTTCCCTCAAGCCAAAAGCAAGCTTTTCTACTTGCCTTTTACATGCAGATCCTTCTGTTTCATTTTGGCTTTGGGATTTTGACAGTTTCTCAGCAAAGATGATGCTTTTGCTCATGACACATTTATGCCTTGTAGACGGGTCTTATAAAAAGAGCTTTTTGTGGAGGACTGGAAGACAAATCCAACTTAGATCTAATTTTGGGGCTCATTGGCTGCATAACAGGTGCATAATTTGAAGAGTCATGGTCATAGCTAACAGTACTTCACCATTATTATAAATAATACTTAAGTTTGAGCATTCATAACTTTTTGACTTTACTATGATTCAGTCTTATAATCATTAGGCTTGTTAGGTAAATATTGCTGAGCTGTGTTGTTGGCAAGTAATCTGTCAATGATGAGCAAATTTGGGCAATAATTCCCAGGTGATTGTCATTAATCTGATGTTGCAGGTACTAAGCACCCGTCTGGGGGTGACATTCCTCATCAAAGCACGCTGCTGCAGAAGGCGTAGCAGATTTCAGAGATGGTTGTGTTGTCTGAGGTTTTGATTGGCATTTCAAAGGTGATCCAGACAGCAATGAGGTCTTCTCTCACACACAAAACTTGCATAGATGGTTGACTTCCTTTGCCTTCAAACCCTAAAGAAGTATTTCATTTCCATCTCCTGAATGTGAAGGATGGGATACTGGGAAAACTTCAGCTCTGGTTTGAGCTTAGAGCCTCTCGAGAGCTGTCATTGAGCACTGATGCAGTGTGGCATGTGGGGATGGAAAAGTGGTCCTTGAGCGCCTTGTGATGCTGTGAAATGTATACATGCACACATTTAAACTAAAGTTAATGTTTTAGGAATTGGAAAATTTGTGATTGTAAGTACACAAGAAGTGAAGAAAAGTTAAAGAATGAATGAAACGGAGGTCAAACACAGAAATACATGTCAGCTCAATGAATAGTGAATGCAAATTGGGAGTGAATGGAGAGGAGTTTTGAGGTATGTGCCAGTTCATTGATGTTGAGAAACGTCACTGCTTCTGCAGGACATTGGCTTCAACTGGTTGATTCTCAGTAGCTCCGTGTTAGCCAATTAATCATGTAATTTGCTGTCATGTTAATGGGTGAACCTGTATTGCGCTAGCAGCGTGAATTTGAGATAATAGTTTCCAAATGATTGGAGGATATCTAATAGCTCCGGCCCTCAGCATTGGCTTCAGCTTTTGCCCCTTTGATGAAAGCTTACTCTTAATGCAAGTTCTGCCTGCTCATACAGAAGTTTTCAAGTCTGTGTATTGATAGAACTGATTCCTGTTCACTTCTTTATATAGCACAATTTCAATTAAAACACTGTGGTAATATATTGATCTATGTTGCTCATGCCTTTAGTATCAAACTGATATAACTCCTGCTCTGTGATGAACCAGTTGGTTTGTAACTGGGTTTGGCTTTTGTTGATGCTCTTTTAGATTCATTGCTAAAAAATAGAGCTCTCTGCTGGGAGGATTTGACTGGAGGTTTTATAATTACAAGACCTGTAAGCTGGACAGTCAAACTGTGTAACGAGAACATCCATGGCAAGAGAAAGGAAGATAAGGATTGTGTTTAAAGCAAAGAAAACAAAAGTAACCTTGCTTTAAAATACATTACTGTTTATCTCCAAGTTTACCATTTTGTCTGTGTGCTGGAAGTGTCTTCAGTCAGTGTAAAGATTCTAATTAAAGCTTCTCCTGATAGTGATTCACGGCTGACCCTCCCTTCACTGGAGCATCTTATTAGAATAATAAACCACTCCCTGCTGGGAGACGCTGCCATTGACAGACAGGCGAGACACTTTGGCTGCTGATTAGAAAAGGTTGATCAGGCTCGTATTGTCTTCAGAGTCTGCAAGAAACCCTTTATTGGCCCCGCTGCAGCAGCACTGCGAGGTGCCGTGTGGTTGGGGCCGGCTCGCTTTGCTCCCCTACTTGCATGGCAGTGGGCGGCCTGTTAGTATGGGCTGGTGGTGCTCAGGGGCTGTGCTTTTGCTCATCAGTGCCTGTTTGCTGTTTAAAACTATGTAGCAACTTGGGATTGCTTTCCTGTGGGTAATCAAGTGGACATTCCTTAACAAAACTTATTTTCTGTAGTGTTCTGAGCTTTATATTCTTTAACACACAATCAGAATGGAGAAATTTATCTAGGCAGATTTAATACTCATGTATTTTTTGAAGGAGATTGTTGTTCCTTGTTTGTTTGGTTTTTTACTTAGGATGGTTTCTCTATTAGTATGCTTAAAACAATAACACTTTTCCTTGCTAGCACAGAACGCAGTGGTTCTAATGGAGGTATTTTCCTTAAGATACATCCAGCGTGAGCACTGATGTATGTTTGCTTTTTGGGAAGCTGTGCAGGTAAGGCACAGGGATGCAGAAGCCTTGTTTCCCACAGCACAGCCTTGGTTCCAGGCCCAGCTGAGCCTCATCCCTGCCCTGCCTGTTGAGCTCAGTGGAGCAGCACAGGCAGACCATGGGCATTATAAAGCTGCTGTGGCTTTCAGGACATTCTGGTCTCTGTGGTTGCACGCTGATCCTTGTGTGGGAGGAGAAATAACCTCACATGAGGAGGAACCTGATTACAGGAGTGGGAAGGTAGCCAAAAAGTCAGAGTGTGATTGTGGAGAGTTGTTTTGCTGCGGTGTCTGGGCTGGATTTAGTGAGCCCAGGGGTTACTGCTACTGTAATCCATTCCCTTTAGCAGCTTCTGTTGTTTACTTCTGCCAGTGGTGGTGGAATTAAGGGGAATTTCATTTTCCTGAGTACTTAAGGGAATTAGTTCCCCTCCTTGCTGACTTTCAGTGAGCCTTGTAAAAATCCCAACCTAAGGAAACCTGCTTGGTTAAAAAGTCACATTGGAGTAAAAGGCGATGAAAGATGTGGGCTTTAGAAAACAGGATTCTGAAGGGCTTCTTCTCTCCAACGAGTTTGTGTATGGGAGACTCCTGAATGTATAAATACCTAATTGTACTTATTACATGCAGTTTTTGTACCAGGAGGGTAGAAAGATGCCCTTGAAGGAGTTGTATGATAAACCTTGGAGTTTTAAGAGAGATTTTGCTTTCTGTATTAGTGCAGAAGGATTGAAATACTCAGTCACAGCCAAATCTCAATGAGAAAAATCAGGATTAATCAAGGGAACTTAGAAAATAGTTGATCATAAACCTTGCAAATGATACTCAGTAAAAGGCTGTATGACAAATGGATTGCACTGAGTAGCACAAGTCATTGTTTGGTACAGTATTTCATACTTGTTTTTATCCCCCCCTCGAAATGGAGGCCTGTTTATGAGCCACCCAACTTTATTTTAAACTTCTCTTGTGCTCAAGGACTTCTCATACTTAACTTGACATTTGAAAACCTAACAGGGTTTCCATGCTTGAACCTCCCACCTGCCAAGTCTTTCTCCTCTTCTTGCTTTGATATTTTTAAGTTATTATTTATTTGAGTAAATATACACAGATAAGTGCATAGGTGTGTACATGGTGTGTGTGTGCACAGATGTGTAGCTTTTCATAACTCTTTGCTTCCTACTACTCCTGTTATGTAGTCCAAAATCCTGTCCTATAGGAGTAGTGTAATTCTCCAGTAGGAATTGAGCAGTTCACTGTGGGGACTTCAATGAAATTGCAGAAGCTGGATTTTTAATGTTTTCCTGTCTGTGGTTTTGTTTTGCTTTGCTTTTTCTCTTGGCTGATATGTTCCTTCAGGCTTTCTGTTGATCTGAGTATCCTTAGACGTTAGCACCATGACGAGCTGTAGGAATCTGCTTCCACAATGCAGCTGGAGACCAGTAGGGGTTCTAAGGTGATAGTGCTGGAATAAAACTCTTTCATAAAAGTTGAGTAGCTTCCCACCAATGACTTCTAGGAAGTCACAAAAGGCTGGATAAGGTAGAACAGCAAACCGTGCGGTGCACCTACAAGTGCTCAGGAGTGTAGCTGCAGCTCTGACACACGTGCTCATGCCTGCATCAGGTGCTGGCATGGCAGAGACATGAAGTTACTCTCTTCGTAGCCAAAACTGAAGGAAGCATATGGTAAGGAGGAGAAAATCTACTGGAACAGGTTTTCAGAGTACTGAGCCATTCTGATTTTAGGGAATGTTTTAGGGCTGCAAAGTACTGCCTGCCTGCCATCAGAATCTGATTGAAGTAGGGGATACTTTGAAGCAGAAGACATCAGGGCTTTGGTAACTAAACCTCTACAAACAAAAGCTGTCCTGAGGAGTGCTCTGCTCTTCTTTCCTGCTCCTATACGGGTTATGTTCTTAATGCTCCCTGCTTCCCACCTTTTGCTATTTTGTAGCCTTCATTAAATTCAGGGCTTGATACATGTAACATAAGTGACCACTGAGATCTTCCAGCAGTGCTATCAGTGTGATCAAGTACAGTGCATAGGAAGGTCTAATTGTGTGAAATATACTATGTTTTCCATCCATCAATCAAAGAGCTCAGAAGTAAAATCTCACTAGTTGTGTTAGGTATAGAATACATAATAGGTATCATGCATTATTTGTTGCTTTTCATAAGAGCAGGTAAGTACTGTCATTTCCCCTCTGTTGAAGGAGATGCAAAGCACAAAGAGAGAAACTGGGAAGATTGTGCTATTGAAATAATCCTTCAATAGCAGAGCTGAAAATAACGTATTATAAAATACAAACTTTAGAAGAAATGACAGCATGGAATAATGTGTAGCATCAGGATCCCGTCACGTAGTCAGCCCAAACAATGGAAGCCCTCCCATCTGCAAGGAACCCCTTTTATTTGTTTTAGGAGCCTGGCAAGGAAGGTGAGCCAAAAAACAGCTCAGCACAGTGTCTTTTTTAGAAGCAGGACTAACACGATGCAGGGCAGGGTGGGCACTGCCTGTCTATCTGAAGCCCCCTGGGCTGAGAGGTGCATAGTTTGTCAGGCAGGTTTCTTTGAAGGCCAACTGGATCTCTTGGCCCAAGTTAATCCCAAAGACTGGCATGGCTTTACTGTATGAAAACCTAATGGGTGGGACACAAGTTGCTTGACAAGTTACAAGAACCGTCTTTGTAGATAAATGTTCATGTAATAGTTCTGACTCACATCCAGGCCTTGGAAAATTACTGCTGTTAGCATTTAGTGCTGGTTGTGGAGCAGCATCGACTTTCTCAAACAAGAAGAAATAAACAAAGCTTATGTGCTGTGAGCCATTGCTTCTGGAATTGTTATTAGTGATGTTAGGGAGGGCTGCTTTTCCTCTTGAGGTACATATAAAGGAGTTAATGATGTTTTTCATAAAGCACACGGTCTAGTAACAAGCCCAGACAAGAATTCTGGTGATGACTGTAAAGCAGATGCATGCTTATTTTGTTAACCAGCTTTCACACATTGCAATATCCATATTCAACTCTTGATTACTACTGTGCATTTAAGGCATTTTGAAGAACGTTCTGCATAAGTACCAGGAAAGCTATTTCAACCGTATGGTGAAATGTCTATGGGAATTTGACTGCAAGGTCTCTGTTTGTGATTTGAGGTTTTCCTTATTAAAGTTGCACTGTTTAAGATGATACACTGGAATCCAACGTTGTGAACAGAAATCTTTTTGCTCTTTCTTCAAAGCCAAATGAAACAGTGCTCTGACAAAAAAATGTGTATTTTCAGAGTGTATTAAAGGGGTTTTCTTATCTAACTTAAAGATGTGGATGTCCAGAGGCTGGTTCAGAACAGGTTTGCATTTTGTAAGTATTCAGCATGAGAACCTGCCTGGATTTGTAGCATCACTGTCACTTCTTACCTTTCAGGAGATTCCTTATGTGCTTACACCTCATCCCTTAGCAGCAGCTTCTCAGTGGCAGTGAATAATGCGGAATTGTTTGTTGAGGGAACAAGACTGCTTTGCAATAAAGCAATGTTTTCTTGTTGTAATAGAATGACACTGATGTACAGCGTTCCTGTCCTGGGAGCTTTGGTCCCCGTGGGAACTGTGCGGGCACAGGGCTGAATCATGAAACTGGTTTACATTTAAAGCATTTCCTACTTTTTGAAGCCAGATCGGTTCTTTGATTCAGCTCTCCTAGCACAGCATGGTTGAGGGGGCCGGGATGTGTCAGTGCCTTATGTCACTATTGGTGCTGGAGACTGGAAATTGTTGAGTCACAGGCTCAGGTTTTGAAATGCCTCTGTGAGTCCAACCCTTAAATGCTGTCTGAGTCCAAACTACTCAGTGTGCATTTCTAAGTGCTGTACTAGTTTGGCCTTTCCCGGGTGAGAAGTGCAGATGGTTAAGGGTTGGATGCAGCTCTCCATGCATATGCTTCTGAAGCAGACCACCCTGTATTTATATGTAAATACTTTTAGACTATTTGGGCACATACGAGACTTAATCTTTTGCATCCACTCAGTACTGAAACGTTGTTCTTTGTGACCAGAATAAGATTCCTTAGCACAGCTGAGACCAGTTAGCTGAAGAGCTAACTTGCTGAGATCTGTGGTGAGCTGCCTTCTCTCAGATTTGGAGCTGAATCTCTGTGCTTTCAGATGCATGCTGTCTCCCTTCCCCATACTGAGGCTGGGTTGGGCATGAATTGTTGTCCAAGATATCTTAGCAAATTTGCTCTTTCCAATCCATACCTCCTGGCTTGTTGCTTCCCCCACCTGTGGAGTCGCTCTCCCAAGATGCTGCCATGCCAGCACCCCTCGTGCCAGCCACATGTTGCCACCCCAAGACTGAAGAACCATAACTCCAACTTCAGGTTTGCCTCTTCTGCCCTCAGTGTACCTCACCGTAGAAGTTTCTTAGATGAGTAACATAATGCTTTTCCTTTACAACCTATCATGAATAAAGATTTCACAGCAGGAGTTGGAGGCATTAAAGGAGAAGCAGAAGAGAGAGTTTGCATGCAGATGATGAAAGAAGAGAGGGAAGCATGATGAGCTGCAGCAAGGAGCCTGGCTGGAGTCCTCACCAACAGAAGCTTTGTGTTTGAATGAGAGAAGAGAGAAGACACCAGTAAAGCAGCTCATTCAGAGGGTGAGAGGCCGGTGGTGCAGCTTTAAGACAAGGCTGTGCCTGGCAAGGGAGATTTTAGCTGGGGGGAAGGGGTGGTCGAAACAGGCAAATGCCTGCAGTGCTGGTGTCAGGAAACATGGGCAGTTTTAGAATTTCTTGATGGAAGAACAAGAACCTGAAATAGCAACAGATCAGCTGTGGAGTTTGGGGCAAGAGGCAGAAATTTCCCGGTTGGTCTATAGAGATGGCGGGTTGTGACAGCTGCCTGATGAGATGTCTTGAGGCGTGATGCTGCTTTCTCAGCGTGAGAGTTGTTGAATTCCTTTTCATGCTCTTCATTGCCTACCCAAGCAGGAAGTGTCATTTCACAAAAGCTGACAGAGGTCACTGTTTTAATAACTATTGTTAATTGATGCTTCTCAAAAGCCTTCTATCAATTTGAATTTGCTACCTGCAGAGACTAGCTCAGCAGGTGGCTGAATCAAATTAAAAACTTTAATTCTGTGGTTAATAAATCACGCTAAAACGGTGACTGTATGTTTTAAAATATAACACCCAATCAATTGTGCGAGTAAGTGATGGAATGTGTGGAGAGTTTCCCCTTTTGCCATCCAGAATAGCACGAATCAGACTGAACAGAACCAAGAGCTGCTCTTCATCCCTTACACAGTGTCTTTCACTGAACGATTCAGGAATGGTTGAGCTCTGATGTGTTGTAGACATCTGTCTGGCTCTCTCTGAGATCATTTAGCAAAACCTTCTTCTGAAAGGTCTCCTCCAAAACTGGTTACAAACACCTTTATTTCTAATTTTTCAACAGTAATATTGCGTGGAAAAAGTGAACAGCATGCAAGTGAAATACTGTGTGGGCTGAATGCTATTTAAAGCTTGTCTAAGCTGCTAAACATCGCACTAACGTCGGATCGCTGGATCTGATCCAGTAAAAATACAAAACAAAAAGCAGATAGAGAAGAGGGGTCATATCAGAGAACGAGGCCATCTGTCCAGTACGGAGTTAAAGGCATTTTATAATGAATTAGTTTTTCGTATTACTATGTTACAGGGGGCCTAGGTGTGAATCAAAGAGTGTCTGCCTGCAAAGATAGTTCCTGAATTATTGTTATGTTGCCAACCTGATGTTTTAGCGTGCAGCATCTCATCTGGCTAACATAGCTAATTAGTCCATTATAACCAGTATTTTATAATTGGCTTCAAAAGTTTTTTCAGTATGTTCCAGGCATTATTCTTGTAATACAGACCAAAGGGTTTACATTCAAGCCTGCTGCCAAGGTTTCAAAGAATATTTCTGTTGCTTTATTCTAGCATTGTTTTATCTTACGTGTTCATAACAAAGAGAGCTTTCATTTGGAGGATAACATTCAGAGTTTGTTCCAGTCTTTGCTGGTGTTCTTGGAGTTGATTGGTTCATTTGACCTCTGCAGTATTAATACCGCATGTTTATACAAAAAAGTTCCCTACTGCATTAAAATGGAAATAACGATTTATTACGTTGACAGCCTTGGAGGATCTGTGATGTCAGCTCTCATCTTTCTGGACAGGGTTCAGTGTCACGTTCAGGTGCATAACCACTGATTGGTGCTATTTATCATTTCTTAGAATAAAGATTTTTCTGTTCAAAAATAATTTTAAAACCTCCATTAAAAAAACATGAATCTATTCCATGAGGGAGAGAAGAATGAGGAAAACGGGATCACAGAATCACCAGTGTTGGAAAAGACTGCTGCCTGACCATCCAGCCTGAACCTTCTCTGGTGCAGCTTGAAGCCATTCTCTCTGGTCCTATCACCAGTTACACACAAGAAGAAGCAACGAAGCTGACCCCCAGCTCACTACAACCTCTCAGTCAGTTACTGGTCAGAACCCATCTGGGGTAGGATGCAGTTATGGTGAGGTTTCTTGAAGCTCTTTGCAATACAGAGCCACTAACTGAGATACTTAAAATGATCAGGTGTTTGTGTATTGGTTTGAGTAGAGGAATAAGAGATTACATTCCATCTGCAAAGAGTTTAAATACTGTGCTGTGCCTGCATGGGGGGGGTTGCTGGGTATGGTCTTTTGCAGTCCGTCTCCAGGCCTGTTGGAGCACCCTTTGCCTGTCTGGACACCCTTTTCAACTCTTTGTAGGTAAAAGCTTGGCTGTTTTAGGATGAGAGGGGTATTTACTGCCTTGTGATTTCAGCTTGTGTGTAATTCTGAGAGCTCAGTGTATTTTTTTCTTAAGCTGAATATATGCCTAACATTTCAGCAAATCTATTTCCATATGCTTTATCCTTGCTCTGTTACTACTTGTGTCTGTAAATGCTCATTCCAACCAGCGTCTCTTGTAAGTAGGAGAGAACTGAGACGTGGTGAGGATGTTGGAAGTGCTCATAGCAGAAGTAAAATTAAACTTTTCTTCGTCCTTAAGTGCTTCACTTTTCTGAGAGTCTGTAAGAAGTTCTGCAACATAAATAGAAGCTGTCATGTTTTTGAGCTGTAACTTGCTGGATAGAGATGTGTAAATTGTGATTTCGCTTATTTTGGCACTAAATTAATGCATTTCAGTTCTGCAGAATAAGTTCCAGACAGCAGCTTTTTCTCTGACCTTCTTTGCAGGCAGCCTCGGGAATGCACTGTGTCTCATCTTCATTGTATGCTCTTCAGTTTGCTCTACAATTGTCATCAGTTATACTTCTGCACTGCCGTGCTGCTTCTCACTTATCATACTGATCACAGAATCAGAACCGCTCAGGTTGGAAAAGACCTTCAAGATCATCAGGTCCAACCTCAACCTAACCATACATAGCAGGGTGTTTTACCTGATGTCCCCTCTGAAGGGCATAGCTGTAGAAGAGCTTTGCAGTACATTAGGTTGTATGTCAGGCTGTATTTGTAGGAGTAGTGTAGTCAGTCTAATTCAGTAATTATATGTGAATCTTTGGAGAACCCTTCTGGTCTGATGCGTCCTCAGGAAATGCTGATGTCTGCTTTTAAATAAAAGCTTCTGGATTTCCTTTGGGATTCTCTTGGTTGAGAAAGGAAGGAAAAGGCCACCTGTGGGCATGGACCCCATAGCGGCTGTGCCTTGCCAAAGTGACACAGATTTCTTTTGGTTGTGTTTTTGTTGGGTTGGTACATTCACACACAAGAGATTTGGGATTCAGTAACGTTTAAAATGAGGCGTGTGCAGTTGATCTGTTGATGTGTAGATTACTCATCCTTGAAGCACTTACATGTCTCCTCCTTCACCATGCTAAGGACGATCTTGGTTTGTGGATATTCTGGCTGCTTATTAGCAAATAAGCTGTTAACGAGTCATTCAGATGAATGGGGAAACTTTACTGCTTTTAACACAGTTTTCCAGGGTGGGAGAGGTTTTGTTGGCTTTCCTCATTCCATGAGTGCTGTAAGCAACTGCTGCACCTTGATCTGGATGTCCTGTAACTCTGACGGGCAAAGCATCCCTGAGGGAATTTCCTGATGAATTTTGTCCTATGTTTTGTTTCAAACATTTGCAGACTTTCATGTTACCTAATAAAGGACATCTGGCTCAGTTTAAAAATCCTTTGCAAAACTACTTTTCTCTTAAACAAAACCCCATATTTGCTTGTAGCCCAACTTCTGCTTTTAGAAAATGCTGTGAATTTCAACTGTGTTGAAGTAATTAATTAGTACGTGCAACATCCACTTGGGTGTAGCTCATAGTTTGCCTGTGTTCAAGGTCAGTCAGTTCCTTTCTATTCTCATACATCTATTCTCAACATATTTGCTATCTTGTATGTATCAAAGATAATTAAAGTAATTCAAGGAAATCCTCTGGACATTAAGAATAAGTAATAATCTGCGAGTCTGTGACGAGGAGGTGTGTGTAACTGCTGTGTTGTTTGGCAGATACGTTGATGATGTGATCAGTCGCATTGATAGGATGTTCCCTGAGATGTCTATCCAACTCTCCCGGCCCAATGGGACCTCTGCAATGCTGCTGGTGAGTTGGGTCGTTTTGCCCTTTCTAGTGGATTTCTTAAGGAATTGAATCACTGTTTCTAAAAGGCAGGCTATTAATAATGATTTTTTTCCCAGAAACTTTCTGCTCTTCGTTTGACCCAGCAGTGTAAGATCTCTTTTGCTTTTAGGCAAATAGATGATAAAAAGAACTTCACCTTTAAATGCTTTTTGTTGTTAAATAAGATGGTTGAAATATGAGCGTGAGGTCAGATGCTGTGGTTTTCAGCAGTCTTGGCAATGAGTGTATCTCAATCACGATAATTAGGGAGAAAAAGAAGTAGGGGTAGGAAGAGAGAAATTGTATTGGTTTCCTTTGTCTAAATTTGTACTTGTAAATGTATTTCTGTTTTATGATGAAGTCAAGAATTTGCCTTTGAAGTAAATGAGCAGTAAAGGCTGGATTATAGATAAACAAGTCCAATACATTCGACTTATTTCTGCCTGACCAAGCAGGATTTCATTCCAGAAGAGCCTATTGTTCACATCAATTTTCACAGGCAGCTGTTGTGCTTAGAGCCTGTGAAGTTTTTACTCTAGGACAGCAATGCAGGAATAGGTTCTGCTGAATCTTACAGCATGGCGCTTGGAAGCTGATTTTCCTGCAGCCGAGTAAAAGACTGAAGTCGCATCTTTTGACAGCATTTAAATGAAAGTGGGAAATTCTATATCCAAGTGAAAATTTGGGACCAAATCAGTCTTTTCCATCATAGATCATTCATGGCACATCCTCACATAGGCTGCTACGAAAGGCTTGGGTATAGAGTATGTGTGAGTACAGTTGTTGCTTCCAAGCAAACGGTGAAAGGAATGTAGAGATCAGATATTTTGTCAAAACAGCTTTCTGGAATCAAGAATTAATGGTTTTTTAGTGTTTGTTGAATTGAATACTCTGCTATTTTTACATTTTGCCTGTATTTTTCAAAATTACTATTAACGGCTCAGTAATAAGTGTAGCTGCGAATACATTCCATTTCAATTAATCAATTCTTTAGCGTCTTGCTGTTAACTTTCTTTGAGTGGCCCAAAATTTGCCAGAGATTAACTGAGTCAGAGGTTAAAATATACAGCTGGCTTCCACTGGCATTAAATCATTTAATCTGCAATTGTTGGATTCACCGAGTGGAACAACATATTCCATAAAAGAATTGAATTCATCAGCGCAGTCTTAAGAAGCTCTAAGTCGTGGAAGCTTTTGCATTTGCTCTTAAGCTGACTTTATATTTAACTGTTTCGCTGTGGAAAAGAGAAAGTCTCGTTTTACTTCCTTGCTTGGAAACCATTTCCATTCTCTTATTAGAGTCCCTCTCTGCACCCAGTAATTGCCTTCTGATTCTGATGGCTTTTTGAGGTCAGAAAACATGTGATACTTGTCAAGCATTGGGCACAAGTGGGAAATTTGCTTGGATAAAACTGGTTGGGAGCAAGGTGTGTAGGAAAAATGGCAAGTGTAAAAGGAGCCTCATTTGCTATTAGTAATAACTTACCAAATAGCGTTGGTCTCTAAATCAAGGACATTATTGTTGCTACAAGACAACAGCACTCTACTGAACCAATGGATTGCATATTTTCCTTGGATCAGAGATCAAAACCACTGTTTTTAAAGTATTTTTGCATGTGATTTTGTGATGGGTTTATCGTTTTTTCTTTTAGGCAGGTTTTCCCTCTTTCCCATCTGTCTCAGTTGATGTTGCCAATATGGCACTTTCCATCTGGCCTCAACTGCTGCAGAAGCTTTTGCTGTTTTCAGCCACAAATCATTCAGCGAAAGGTGCCGCAGGATGGGCAGTGTGAAGAGATCCTCCCCCAGAAGAAGGGAGGGTTTCTGCAGAACTTGTCATTTCTCACTCTGAACTCATCCCAAGTTAGATGTGGAGTTGCTCTTCCGCAGCAGTGATTTACCGTAATGCCAAGGGATTCAGATAATGCTTGTTTTGTTTGGAAATATCTCATGACCACACAGTTTGTCCAGAGATAATTAACCAACCATAATCTGACCCATTTTCATTCGCATGGTATTTGTGTCATACCTGCCATTGCTTATGAAGGTCTTTACCATAGAGGTATCGTTGTTATATTAAGATATCTTTAAATCCAGTCCTTTGGTTTGCCAGAAACACACACGTTCGTCATCAAAGGCACTGATAAGCAGGGAGCGTATTTTAAGAATGTGCAAACCATTGGAAGGAGGTGGGGAAGAAGGAGCAGGGTGTGCCTGTGAGGTTCTTTGAAGCTGCAGAATTACTGGAAATGGCCTCAAAATCATCACCAGGAGAAAAAAAAGAGATGTAATTCAGAAAATTTCAGCCACGGACTGATTGGTTTCCACCTTCATGTGCATGTGGGAATCAATGTACGTCCTTAGCTGTGATGGTTCTACAGAGGTAATTACAGCTGTGGGAGCTGCCGGTCTGAGTCTCGGTGTTTGGTAACCTCTGCATGATGCTGGGCTCTCCCTCAGCTCTGCAATGAGCTGAGAACATTAAGGGAAGGGGAAGAAAGTATCCATGTGAGCACAGATGCTGTGCCTTGAAAGGTTTGTGCCTCCTGCTCCTTCGAGGCTACTGCTTCCTCCAGATAATAAGGAGATTTTTGTGTTGTAGATTTATACACAGCAATTGTACCTCATTAGTCTGGATTTATGCTGCACAGACCAAACACATAAATAATTGAAGCCTTTCAGAGCTGTGTGAAATCCTCAACCGACTTTAAAAGCAGTTTACCATTTCAAGGTGCTGTTTAATCCCAATCTTCACTAGTGATTTTTCTATTAATCTTTTAATCGCGCTATGCATAAAAAAGGACTAAACATAGAATTATATCAGCTTTAATAACAGTGTTATGCAAAATTAATTTGCAGAAGCAGCAGAGGGAGCTGAGACCTTCTTAAGATTTCTGTGAGATTTTGTTGGTCAACTGCCAGGAACTGTAAAGAGAGAAACCTCATCTCGTGTTAAGAAAACACTAATTGATTTGTAATTAATGAAAAAATACCTACGGTTTTGATGGTATTCGGTAGTTAGTTGTATTCCTAGATAGACTTTATTTATTTCTAATGAAGGGCAGGACGACCTTTGTTTGGCTGTTTCACACACCTTGTTTCTGTTACCAGCATGAAGACTATTTCTTTTCGATGTGAAACTTCTAATTCTTGAGTACAATTCATTCCTTTGATACCAGAAGTATTTTACAGCACAGTAAGTTTTAGTTCCATATAGACTTGTTTAGGGCCATGCATAGGGCCAGCCCTATGCAAACACAGCAACTTCTGCTCATCTTGATCCAGGACTCACTTGGTCTTCAAGCATCTTTGTCTCCCCAGTGATTGTAAAGCTATGTAAGGTGCTCTTTAAGTTGGGGATGCCAGGTAAATATTTTTTACCAATAATGAATAGCTTTCTGTATTTTGAGCTGTTTCTGAAGCAGAACAAACTCTCCATTGGAAAAGTTGTTTCTACCAAAGCAAAGCCATTTCTTGTCTTGTTATCTTACAGACTTTCTGATGTTGAAGACATTTTATGCGTTTATACAGATGCCTTGAATTTTAGTGGAGCTCTCCTATAGAAACATGAAGCATTTTTGCACAGATTCTGTTCATTCTCAGTACAATCAGTCACATTTTGCTTTTTGACTTTCAAATCTTGTTCCAAGCATTTTAAACAGTCTGATTGTATGGAAGTGGGCTGTATTAATTGCAAATAGGGTAGACATCTGTTCACTGAATCTGAATAACTTCTTATGTCTGAATATTGTTTTGTTGGTGTTTTACATGGAATCATGATGATTTTCTAGGGGGAAAATGGATTCTGAAATGGATTATTTGTCCATTAAAGTGGGTCCCAACTGGCTCTAGTTCAAGGCTCCTTACTCTTGGGAGATGTTGAAGAACTGGGGGAGGGAAATTGTGACCTGAAGTTAGAAGTATTATTATTATTTTTTTACCACTAATAATAAGTTTCATTTTCCACAAGGTTCAGGTCTATTTTCATCCCAGTGAAGTTCCTGCTGTGCTGTAATTCAGAACAGAAAGAGACAAAATCCATTTTGCCATCCATAGCAGAGCAGGTCCAGCATCACCAATCTATATGTGTGTCTGGCTGCTGGCACGGCACCACTGCATGGCAACTTTGTTAGCTTAATTAGCAGGATGTGCCGTGGTGCTCCAGGAGAGCATCACCAGCTTATCCTTAATATGGCAAAATCATTTAAATCCTGTATCTGTGTTAACTTTTTATTGTGCACTATTGCAGTTAGATTTGATTGATGAAAGGCAAATTGCAGCCCTTATATTAAAAGAAGGAGGGAGGGAAAAAAAAAAAAAAAAAAAAGAGGAAAAAATTCCTTGTTAAGAACTAATTAGTATGTTTGTTTATTTAGACTCTAATAGCTTAATTGCATCCTATCTTGCTATTTACAAATAGGCATCATTAAAGAATAATGAGCATGTGAGGGAAAGTGCAGCACTGATACAGCAGCAGATGAGACAGGGAAAAGAAACTGAGCTGAAGGTTCTGGGGGGGGGAGTTTGAGTTATGTAGTGAATGCAAAACCTTTTTCAGTATATATAAATAGGGTTTCCAGCCATTCTAGTGATTAGTAAGATAGATGTAGGAGTGGGAGGAAAGGCTTCTGGCTGGCAGCTCCAGGAGAAGCAGGTGCCTGGCCTTTAGCTGGGAATGTGTATGGCTTGGTTGCATCTCTGCTTTGATCTTGCCTTGTTCTTTTGAAAGGCGACTAAAAACCTTGTACAAACTCCTGGTCCTTTTTATACTAGCAGGGAGGTACCCTGTTAACTGAAAGTAATGTTGTCTTTCTTTTAGCTCTGCAATGCAGAGCATCTGCAGTTCAGATCAGCAGCAAATTCCCTGGGATGCTGAGGGGGGAATCTGGAGCTTTGGGATCGTTCTGTGAAGTGCTGGCGCTCGGTGCTGTCAGCACACTTTCTCCTAATATTAAACTTTCAGATAAATCTTAGGAAAAGATGTTTGTTAATGCATTTTTTATGTGATTTATAAAAGGCCCTTTCGATTGCTATCCATCCCAACGAAAAGGCAAAATTAAGGGGTGTGTTGCAAGCTGTTTGTTCCAGGCGGAACTCTGGCTTGGCAAATGGGTTTTGATCCTTTTCATTTTGCAGATTAATCATGGCCCCTGTACCGACTCACTTGGAAAGGTATTTCTTCCTTCTCCAGTCAGTGAGCTGTGCTCACTGGGAACGTCTTTAGCAGCCTTACAAGAAATTATCTGAAGGCATTTTTCACTGATTATTCTGTTTCCCCTCCCCCAGTCTTGGCATACAGCATCTGTCATCTGCTCTTTGAGAAGTTCTCTGAGCGATAGACAAAATATTTTTAAAACTGGGATATTTCAAGATTTTTATTTTCTATATATTTTTGTCAGAAAAGCTGCATAATATTGCAGATTTCAATCAGCTGCCTGTCCTACCTTCGTCTGGTGCCTGCTGATGTAGGAAGCAGGGGGATTACAAAGAACTTTGCTGCCTGAATTCAGTGCACTTCGGTGAAAGGCAAGTGAGAAGCACATTGTTTTTACACAGACCAAAACAGAGGCTGCAGATGTATTTAACTCGCAGCTGTCCCATTTTCAGCTCGCAGAACTGTGGGGCATATTTTTTCATTCATATTAATTGAATTTTAAAGTGACCTTGTACACGTATTGATTTGAATTAAAATCTTCCACATCAAGGACAAGTTGGCATATATCCTACAGGCAAAATATTAAAAAGCCAAGTGCTGTCTTAACAGGGTATCGACAGAAGGGGTTGCAGTTTAATGGGAGAAGGTGGCTTAGAAAGGAAATGGTTGCAATGGGAAGGTATCCTTTTGGTGTAATAGGGGAGCTTCGTGCAGCTGCTATCTGTGGCAGTGCAGGGGTGTGTAAAGCCCATTAGAGCAGGGAGAGCCTTGGCCTCCAGCACAGCACCCTCTGCTCCCAGAGTTCAGAGCAGAACTCTCTGATTGTTGGGTTTTTTTTATATCAGAGCTGTTGGGTTTTTGTTCCCTTCCTTCAGGTGATCTGTGGGGACGCAGCTCTGTGACCAAAGGTTTAAGTTATATTCCATACACATGGGCTTCAGTTACCTGCATTCAGCAGGCATCAAAGGAAAACTGTTGGCTGGAAAACGTGATCTGTAAAACGTGGTCGGTGTGAACCAAAGCACTGCTCTCTGAAAATGGTTATGAGTCGTGATCATCAGAGGGAAAAATAAAAGGTCCCTCATTTCTTGTGTACGGCAGAGGATGTGCTCAATCCTTTAAAGAGCTGTGGGGCATCCTTTTGGCTCCCACGTGTAACTGCATCCTCCAGCCCGGTGATGGTTCGTTCTTTGAAGTGCTTGCCTCAGTGTTTCAGCACTGTTACAAATGGTGAACTGTAAGTTCTCAGAGCTGTGATTCTTCTACGTTTCTTGAGACTTAATTCACGTGTTACTCCTGTTATTCCTTTTGATACAACCCTGCGACAGTTGTCTGAAGGTCCTGATTTCTCTTCCAACCTCTCTAAAACCCATAGGAATTCCATGCCAACACAACAGCAGCACGGAATAGGGGAGCGTTCTGTTTCGATGCCAGACTGCTAATTCACTGCTAATACTGCTGTGTGAGTAGAGATTCCAACACAGCAACTCACCCAGGGAGCTCACTCTGAGGCATGAGTTAGAGGTGGCTGTACAGCTCTCTGAGATATAGGGAATGAGGGAAGGCAGCGACCCTGCTTGTTTGGCATTCATCAAGCAGGTGATGTGAGCTGCTGTCCTGTTCCAGCCTGCGAAATTTGGCCTTTCAGTTTTGCATGATGGATAATAGCTGCAATCTTGGGTAACAGCGACAGCTTCTGAAAGTGAAAAGTGAATCGCTGGAAGGCTGTGAAAACGGATGACCTGTAAAAGGGCAGCGAGCTGATGCAGGAGCATTTTGAGAGTGTTTGTGCAGGTCAGCCTGGTGGGGAGGTTTGGGGGCAGCGGGATGTGTATGTGAGCAAGCTGGAGTGCCAAACATGGGACTTCTCAGTTTGTTACATGCGACGACTAACTCTGAGGATTTTCAGGAACATCCCACACAGGCTTCAGAGCAACTTCATCCAAGTATTTTTTTTTTCCCTTGCCTGGCAGCAATGTGAGATATGAACGCAGGGGAAAGAAGTGAGCAGCCACTGCAGTGTGTGAAGGGAATGGAAATAGAAAATATTACAGATAGAGCCGTGTCTGGGAGTTTGTAGGGCTGCCTTTTTGCTCTTCATTAAGAAGATCTCTGTTTTGTGTAAGATTTCTTCCTTTTCTCCCCTGAATTTTGCTGTGTGTAAATGCGCAGTGTGAGCTGGAGGCAGTTCTCTCAGCAGGGATGTATCCTAGAAAACCGCTGCGTTACTGAGGTAGAAAAGAGTAAATAAAAAAGCCCATTAACTCTGAATGTGCCAACAACGTTTTTCAGGGTGTCTGCAATTTCTCAGTTGTTACAGTGCAGAAATTCCTCTGCTACTTTCTGCTTTCCTTTACTTGCAGGCCACCTAGGTCTTCTTATGGAGGATCCCAGTAGAAACCACCTTTAGGCCTAAATTCACAGCAGCTGGAGACTTTGATAGGGTTGCCTGAGAACACTGAGTATTTCCATACATGTTCATGAAGACCCAGTGTGATGGAAGATGGTGGGAATCAGAAGGAGCTAATTGTGCTGTGGGTGTAGTTCAGCCCTTCTTGCAGGCTACCCCACGTCTGCAACATGTTTTATTCTTCAGTCATTTCTCATGGCTTGCTTTTTCCCTTTATGTTTTTGCAAAATCATGCCTCGCAGCCTGTCATCCTGAAGGCTGTCATGGACTTCTTTTTCCCTTCTCTTTCTCTTATCTGTCTGTTGCTGTCAACTCGTTCTTCTCTCTTGCTCTAACTCTTTTGGCCCAGAGCTGCTTTCTCCACATCCCACACCAAAGAGTTGTTGTCAGTTCCTTTCAGGAGCTGTAACTGTCCTGCTGTATAGTTCTCGAAAATGGCAAAGTGGTATTTACAGCAGTTTGGGTGACTGTTCTAAAAAGCTCTGTGCTGTCACTCCATTCCTACCTCCGTTTCCCATCCCGGCTCTCTGTCCTCCAGCACAGTCCGTCAGTATTGACGTCACCTGTTTTCTGCTGTGTTCCAGCACTTCATCCAGTTTAGATGAACACATGCGAGAACCGTCATCATCTTCCTGCTAACATCAGCAGATAATCTGCTCCCAAAGAAATCAGTCTTTATTGATTTGTTGTATGTTTTTGCTTTTTAATTTCTGCTAACGACTCCTGCCTCCCACCTTGTTTCAACATGAGTAACTGGTGCTGACTGAGAGAATAAGGAGCGATTCTGTGCTTTTGTGGATGAGGGAAAACTCCGCAGTATTTGTACAACAGAAGGACAACATTACATTCCTATCAGATGTTTGAACGGGATGGAAGTATGAGTTCATCATTGAATGCTGAATTGATTTTTAGATTAAAACACCTTCATTACTGTTGTGTTGTTTTTTATTGTCAATACCGTAATTTAGGTGTGTTTCTGCTGTTATGTTGTGACAGTCCGAGATGCTACTTTTATTCCTTGCCCTTTGCTATTACTACAAAAAGAAAATGAAACCTTTCAAAGCGTACGACTTTTACTGTTGCAATTGCTGTTCTCTTGCTTTGTTTTCTTAGAAATACTTCAGGTCCAATAAGAATGTAAAAATGTTTTACATTGAACCCATGGCATGCTCTTAAAAGCTAGCAACAGAAGAGTCTGATTCTTCTTTCCAATTATTTTTTCCCTACATGAACTCACATTGGAGGCTGTAGAATGCATGGAAACTAATCACATCTGCTCATTGTTTTTGACAAGTTATTGAGTTGTATTGTTTATAAAATGGAGAGAGTTGCTTGGCTGTGTTGTGTCTGCACAGGGGAGTTCTGTGAATTCATACAGTTTCGGTTGCAAATGAATGTTTGCTCTGCACTTTATGGTCTGTCTCTTCCTCATAATGTGCGCAGTGCTTTTAGATCTTTTGTTTTGTTCTGCCTGTAAAATATTGAAAACCGAGATTGCATCAACTTAAGTTGTTAACACCACAGTCTTGTGAATTCAGACACCATTAGCTCTCCTTCACCTTGTTTGTCCTTCTCTTCTTCTTGATAGGTTACCTTAGGAAAAGTGTTAAAAGTGATCGTGGTGATGCGGAGCCTCTTCATTGACCGGACAATAGTAAAAGGTTACAATGAAAACGTCTATACAGACGATGGCAAGGTGGGTAATTGTGCATCCAGCAACCATCAGTTTTGTTTTTAGCTGATATGTAAATGTCAGAGAAAAGGAATCCCATGGCAAGTGTGCTGGAATCACAGAACTGTCAGAAGGGTTCGTGGATGTTTTGCAGGGTTTAAATTTATCATGCTTTCCTTGGATTTTTCATACCTGAATGTCTGACTTCTTTCTAAGCTCTGATGCTCTTGCTTGCATTTCTAATTTATCACCTTAGACCCCCAGTTGCCTCATTAACAGTGTCTACTGAGAAAACATTTTTTCAGTGTACCAGCACATCAATAGCCCAAGGTTCAGCTTTCTCTTTTCCGAGAGCTTTTGGGAAATCTTAGGCTAGCTTTGTGTTCAACTTGATGCGCTCAGTGATGAGAATCACTGCTAGGTAGTCCTCAGTAATTTCCTTGTCAGTATTAGCTCGTCTTGAACAGCAGCCACTAAAGGCGAACGTTCCCCATTTCCACGAGGGTTTTGTTTCATCAGCCTTTCACCCTGTTTGAACCCTTGCATTTCTCCTGTCTGCATGCACTCCAGATGGCCGCCTGCAGCCTGAGATGGGGGACAGGAGCTGATGCCCTTGGTTCAGGTTGTTCCTCCTTTCAGGGTGGAGTGGTCTCTGTTACTGAGACAGCAGGACACTCCTGTGCCAGAGACAGTACTAAATGCCTCCATGTTGCACATTTTCTCTCTGGAGCTTTCTCTGCTGATTATGAAGCCTATTAAAATACAAAGTTCATTATATCAAGATGAGTACTTGGCACCCATAGGCCATGTTATAATGAGGTGAGACTTTTTTCCTTTCAGAAGTGATAACTGTGTTTTAGCACACGACAGCACGCTGTGTACTGACCCAGGGTTCAGCAGCTCCATTCTGAACCTCTGTTCCCCAGAAAAGGCCAGGAGCAGATCTGCCAAAGAGCGTAACAGAGTTCTATTTCCCAGATGAGAGATTCTCACATGAAGGGTGGGAGATTGGCCTAGGGAAGAGTAAAATAAAAACTGACCGCTTTTTGATTTGCATTGCTCAGATCTCAGGTTTTAACACTGCTTTGCAGAGGAAGCAGTTACACCCCACTCCCACTATATCGGCATATAAATGCAGACAAAAGCATCAGCCCCCCTTCACCCCGAGTTCTGCTGGGAAGTGAAAGAATAGCCTAAAAAGCACTGGCACCACTTGATGGTTTCCCATGCCACATTTCATGTGGGTGTGCTCATTTTCTCCGATGAATCCGGTTTCCTTCGAGGCTCCCTTGAAATATAATTATGCTGTATGTGCTGAAAAGATGAGTAAAAGTTCCTTTGCAAAACTCAGCATCTGGTGTGGAGCTTCTGTCTCGCTCCAGGTTAGCTCTTGGGGGGAGTTGTGTTTCTCCACTGTTGTCATCTGAGAGTGGTTCTCAGCACGGCTGGCTTTGGGCACAGGGCACTAACCTTTGTCTGTGTCCATGGGGAGCAGTTAGCTCCTCCTGAGCAGCACTGCTAACACCTGCTTTCCCTTCTCGCTTCAAACAGTCTGCAGGGGAGGCTGTTCTCTACCAACTTACATTTCAGCATCCTAAGCAGGGCAGCATGACTGCTGAATGACCCCGTGTCTGTACCGTGGCAGCTGCTATTCCATTGGGCCATCTCAAGGCTGGAGCAAAGCTGAAGGTCTGCATTTTAGGTATAAATAGGAACATTTCGTCTGACTTTGGTAGAACTGGAGTTGCAGCCACTTAAATCATGAGTAAATTTGGCTTGGAAGATTGAATAAATGCGTAGCTTGCTAGTTTTGCCAACTGGAGCACATATTGACAAACAGTGGGCTCCCTTTTTTTTTTTCCCACTAATTAACTATGCTGGTAATTGGAGTATAAGAATAAGACAGTGCTCTTGCAATGATTCGCTTTACTTTATTGTGCCTGCTGGGAATGAGCGATTACAGTCAATTGCAAACATAGTCCATTCCAATTCCTTCTCTGTCACAACAGCTGCTGTAGGGGAAGTGCTCCACTGTTCTAGCTTCACAGCTTCCAGCCTGGTGCTGGGAGGGAAGCAGTAGCACTCAGAGACTCGGAAAGGTAAGAAGATTAGTGAATATCCTCTGTTAGATAATAGAAGTTACGAAGAAGCTTTGGGGTTGTTGCAGGGGGTGATTGTTTTTCCCACGAGCAGTTTGCACAATAATTGTTGATCTGGGGGATTTTGCTTATGTATTTGTAGGGAGCATTTAATATTGGTAAACAGCAAGGGTGAGATTAACTGAAAAGGTATCATGCACTGTATAAGTCATGCTGAAGAAGGGATGCTGGAATAAGTCATAGCATCCTTGCACTTCTCTACGTGTAAATAGCTGGATGGTGGTCTTCTGTGTAAGCCTCCTATGCCTCATGCATCAGAAGGTCCTTTAAGTAACAACCATGAGATTCTCTGCGGGGATTTCTCAAGAGGGTGAGGTTTGGGGCAATGCAATGTATTCAGCACTGTCCAACAAAAGGAGAAATGGCCGTCATTGAGAAACTGAACTATGGCACAGGCAGTAGGTGGCACAGGCAGTAAGTGAAACGTGCCTTGTGAGGCACAGAAGAGGGAAGAAAACTGGTTTAGCAAATTTTGCATTTCTGGGAAGAGAAGGGAGAGAGCAAACAGGAGACGCATTGATGTCCTCTGCTGCATCAGGCAGGCGGATCTAGAAATAAAACAAACACGGGTGTCTCAGAGCTGTGGAGCTGCGCGTGGCAGCGTGCTGAGGCACAGCTAGCAGGTACACAGGAGAGCTGACGTTGCATTATGCAGGTTGCTGTGGGTTGCTGTGCACTTAGACGT
Source organism: Excalfactoria chinensis (assembly GCF_039878825.1). Classification (NCBI taxonomy): domain Eukaryota; kingdom Metazoa; phylum Chordata; class Aves; order Galliformes; family Phasianidae; genus Excalfactoria; species Excalfactoria chinensis. Next base: position 5,013,603 of record NC_092842.1, on the reverse strand, counting down.
CGCAGTGTCTGCGTTGACAGGAGCTTATGCGAAAGCTTCCCATGGTTTCTGCCGTACTGAAGTCTAGTTAAATTGGTTGCTCTCTCTTACAGACTTAAATAATTCCAAATGAAGGTGAAAAAATGAAAAGTAGTGTTAAGCTTTCCGTGAGTAAAATAGGATACTGCACTTCGGCGCTGTATTTTCAAGCTTTGCTTATATTGACAAAGCATCAGCGTGTTTCTTAAGTGCTTCATGTACTTCTCTCGTGAATTATTCACAAGCCCTGCAGAATGTGTCTTTGCCAGGTTGCCAGCTGCAAAACTCAGACATTTTTGGTGACACTTTGCAAAAACAATAGGTGAGATCTGGCAGCACTGTCATGCAACCGGCTCTATGTGCTGACTGCTCTGCTGCTCTCCTGCTTACTGTACCAGCCCATCACGTCCACCCCATACTGATGTGTTTTAATTAGCCCTGTAGCTTCAGCCATGGCACCGTGCCACCTTCGATTTCAAACTCTGACATACTCATTGTGCACTGGAATTTAACCATGGATAGTAATTAATTACTAATGTTGTCCTGATTCCTGAGTAAATGGAGCTGTGCGGTTCGCTCTTGCAGGGCAGGCTGATCGTCAGCTGAACCATTAGTTAGCCTAGGCTGCCAATAAAAATAGAGAAGCACTGGAATTCTTCTAGCATGTTTAGGTAACACCCTGCTTGTCTTTTGGTTCGGATACCACGAAGCACCATAGCAGGGCGTATTTGGAGTGGGTACTTAACATCCCTGCCTAGCCAAACTGATTTCTGCATCCGTTCAACTTAACTAAAGAAACATAAGTGTCTCTGTTGAATTATCATGTTAAGGAACTGGGGTTATGTTAATGCTGTGGCTTCATTAATTACCCCATATCAATAAGAAAAGGCAGCTTTTAGCCTCCTAGCGTAAGAGAGGAAAAGAAATAGTAGTATCAAAGGAAAGCTTCAAAGACAGCCAGAGCTGTCTCTCGGGTAATTTGTGATCCCCGTATTCTTTCCACTTCAAAGCTGGATGTGTGTGTGTTTGGGCAAAGGGGGGGTTGAATCCGATTCCTCTAATAAGTGTTGGCACCGGACCTGTTTGATATTAGATGCAGGGAACATTCTGATTTGTTATCGCCTTTGAAATCGTTCAGATGACCTTCAGAAAATGGCCTCTCGTTACTTATGCTGGGGGTGGGTGGGGAGAACGGGGTGCTGGGAAGAAAAAAAGCCCCAGTTTAATTCACATGCAGAGGATGCCCTGGAATTGTGCTTTCAGCAGTTTTTTAGTTACAAATGCGTGTCTTGATTGAAAGTGAAAAGTTGAAGAATAATAGACCTGTAACGATGCATTCTTTAATCCGCTTCTGCCTTCATCCTCTGGTTGGGGGGGGAAAGGTGGTCACTCATGTAGGATTTCTGCATGTGCTTTGAGGAGGGGCTGGGAGCTCATGGTTTTTTCTTTCCCTTTTTTTCTTTCCCCTTTTTCTACTTGGCTAACGTCGTACCTAAGAGACCTTCATTGCTTTTTTCAGCTCTCCAATCTCCTTGTCAACTAATGAACATTTCAGAACCTGTTGGACTCATCTTAATGCCTAATGCACCATCTGAAGTGGATTTTTCCCCTACCAAGGGAGGATCACGCACTGGGTGTGATCACTGGAGATTAGCAAAGCCATCTATATATTCCAATTATAGCAACTCTGGCTGCTTTTGAAGCAAGCCCGAACTTACACAAAAGCAGCTTAAAAAACCCGTATTAATATTTTAAGTGTAGACTTTTCTAATATGGAAATGCGATGCTTCCTTCCCTGCAGGCACAGGTACACTGTGCTGAGAGTCATGTGTGGCTCCAAGTCCCAGCTGGGCTGCTGCTTTTCAGTCGGTGTTCAGGATCTGGAACCTGCCTTAAGAGCCATAAGTGTAGAGTTTTGAAGGTAACGTGCCTTAGGGTGCTTCTGCCTTTGGCTGACCTGGAAAAGGCATCGAGGCATCAGCTGCCTTCTGTCTCATGGCAAGATCAGCACTACTAAGCTATGGTACATCCCTCTGGAAGTGATGTTCAAATCTTTCACAACATCACCCATCCAGGCTGAGGTTTGGAGACTCAGGAGTCTATTCTGTGCCTCTAATTCTGAAGGCAGCCATGTAACAGCTTTGGTCATTAAGGGATGGGGACTATGTGCTTTAATTACCGGGGCTGAGCGGCCTTCCCCTTCCTGTGTGTTTTACATACACGCTGAGACTTCTCCCATTTCAGGCTCTGTGTGCCTTTCAGAAGGCTTGTCATTCCAGCTGCACTACTGCAAGTCAGACTAAGATACTTGGTTACACTTTAATAAAGGAGGTGAACCCAGCACGGAGTCGCTTCCTTTAAATCCATTTCTTCTAAGGTGTAAATGATGCAGGGTGTGTTTAGTACCACACTCCATTTATTCTCAGAATTGTACCTTTAGCTTCAGGTCTCTTATTTACATTTTTAGCATCGTTTGCCATGTTTTAATAAAACAGGTGCATCGTACAATTAATAGAACAGCTAAGTGATGTAATGCAGGTTTTGTGTGTGTATTTAAACACAATTCTCCAAGAAAGCCAGAGCCTCTCTATGTGTTTATTTCTCCATGATTAAAGGTGAATTTGCAAGCGAGGGCATGCCGTGTGATCCAGGGGATTTAGTGCACTTCAGACAAAAACCTGGCACCGATGAGTGAAGCTGATGGCTTTTCTTATCCCCGTGGTTGAGTATAGTGGGATCTGTAAGACAAACATGATATGCAAGTCAGGGGTTGAAGGAAATTCTCCTTTTCCTTTTTTTTTGGTCTTCCCTGCTGCTTTTCTTTGACAGAGTACAAGCTATTCCACGGGGCTGGGCTAAAGAGCACTGGCACATCACTTAGAACTGTCCGACGTGCGAGCCATTTGGTTGTTTAACAAGGGCAGCATTACCTTCTGCTTTCTGGGGTTACTAACATTTATTTCCTATCTGGCTGAGCACACACTTGTGTCATGGATGTGTGCATTTATCTACAGCCAGCGTGATTTTTGTCTGCAGATATAAATGCGGTTTCCTAAGGGATGCTTTATTTAGCCCCAGAAGAGCAGTGCTTTGGCTTAATTCAGCTAAACGTTCTTTGTGTCATTTGTAAGTGAATCATTTATTCAGACACAAGACGAGCATCAACTTAGTAAGAATGCCCTCATTTTAGAAACAGACCGAAGCTGATGAATATTTGTGCAGATCAGCCGCAGCCTCAGACAGACAAGCACTTTTTAAAGGGAGCACATTAATTCAACAGATCTCGTATGTATATATATATGTATTTAATTCAAACTGTAATTAACTGTGTTCCTTTTTCACTGCAAAACAAATTAACTGTGGTGTCGTTATTTCCCTTCCCTAAATTGCAGCAGATACAGTTGATGGGTCAAAGTAGTGAACTGGGAAGTACGGCTCCGTAGCTCGCTTTGCCTGTGCTCTGAGTTCAACAACTGCTTCCATTCTTCTACAGATGAATCACATGTAGTAATCAATGAATTTGTTTTTCCTATTGCAGCTTGACATATGGTCCAAGTCCAACTATCAGGTGTTTCAGAAGGTAAGTCCCACATCGTTTCTCTCTATGGGACACACGTGAAATACAGGTAGGGTTGGTTTTAAATAAGAATTCATAATCTATTCCTTGGTCATCTCTTATAAACACATTTCTGTTTATTTCCCATCACATTTCAGTTGGTGGTTCAGAATGGGAAGTTGGAGCTTTTATTGCCACAGACTTGAAATTTCACGAGGAATTTTCAAATACTCTTTTTTGGTTTAAATTTTTGGAGGAAAGGGGGGAAGTTGTTTGGGATTTTATTGTGTTGGATTCATTGTTTTTGGTTGCCTCCCTCTCCTGGAGACTCGCTATCTTGCTATTCTGCTGTCTTCCAGGCAGGGAGGAGAACATTCATCTTTGAAGGCCTCTTGTAAAAATGCTGCAAGCTCAGATTGATCTGGGGTTAAATTCTTCTTCCTTATCTTCAAGCCTCAGTTCAAGGAGCCCAAGTCTGCAGCTAGCACACTCACTGCCTTTCATCTGGTTCTGTAGTTTCTGTAACAAATACGGGGCAGGGACTCTAAAGGGCATAAAAGTAGGGGTCAGAGCATGGCATATTGACTCTATTTGTGCATCTTTCTTCCAAGACTTCAGATGCAGTCAGAAGCAAAGATGTTTGACCTGTGGTATTAGCCTGCTGGAGATCAAAGGACAGCTTTTGGGGAGGCTCTTCCTCCTTTGGTTGCTCTCCCTCTCTGCCTGGCATTAAAGCAAAATATTGCTGTAGTCAGTTCTTTACACCAGAGATTGGTGGATTAAATATTCTTTCTTTATTTTTTTTTTTTTCTTACTTCTCCAAAATATTTTATGTCAAGTAGGGTAATCCAATGGGAAGTAAAACAGCATAAATCTTAGTAAATAGTTTATCAGTAGACTTTTAAGTATTTTTTGCAGTGGACTAAATTTAAGATTCTGTAATTAATGTTTCCCCATGTGTGTTTTAGATTGTAGTCTCATTTGGGCATAAGGTTGTCTTCCTGGATTTTTTCTTTAGAATAACTTGGAAGAGTTAAGTTATATTGCAAACGTTTGTGATAAATGATGCTGAATCTTGAGGTTTTGGTTATATAACTTTCTCAACATGAAAAGATAAGTGTACAGTAAGTTGACAGTTTGCTTAAGAGTCCAAGTTAAGGAGTTGGGGCTTAAGTCCATAAAGTCAATTTCAGGTCCAGGTGAGAGCCTTCAGTTAGAAGGGAGGGGTCTCAGTGAGAAGCTGTGAAATACCCTTCTGACAGCTGCCTATGTGACAGCATTTTGGATACACGAGAGTCTTTATTTTCTAGTTCTGTTTAATAATGATTCCACTAAAATGCTTTGGATGATAATTTGAAACTGTATAAAGAGAGGAGATGCATTTGTGGTGTTGTCTGTCTGTTGGCATATCCATGTGCACGTGAAATAAGTGGCTGATCTCTTCCCAATCCTCTGAAATAACGTGATGTGACCCGACTACAAACTTCCTGTTCTCCAGTTCTCTCTAAATAACACCAAATGCAAAAACATGTACCAGAAAAGGAAAGTCTTACAGGAGTGAGGGTTGCCTTGAAGCGATGGAACAGCTCTGACCTTGTATAGATCATTCCCAGCTCTGTCATTGCCTTACCTTGAGCAACCTCCTTTTGGATCAGTTCTCCACGTCCTTTCAGTGGGGGGCAATAGTTGCTGACTTCACAGGAGCTATTGCTGGGTTGGTGGTAGAGAGCTCTGAGATTCTTGCATGAAAAGTCTGTCACAATGCAAGGTGATGCTGCTTTCTAATCAATAGATTCTGCACAACTGAGCTGGTAGTTAAATAAACTAAAGCTGAGGCTGAAGTCAGGTTTTCAAACAGATGTCAGAAAATGCTTTAGTTCAGCATAGTAAGTTTTCTCTCACTGGTGCCATGTTTGGTTTTCTCTTTATTCTCTGAAACTACGCTTGTGTGCATTTGGACATCCTGGAAGAGCTGCTCAGCAGCAGCAAAACAGAGGAAGTAGTTCAAATAGTCTGAGGGAAACTATTACATTCTGTTAGCACTGCAGTTCTGCGTGGTCTTCACAACAAATGTTTTAGTGTGACTAAAGAATCGTCGGTGAATATGTCAGAGAGTATTTCCAAATCTTCCTGAAATGTTTCCCTCGTGGCAATCAGCAGTACCACGGCATGGGAGTGCTGTGCAAGAAGGAAAAGCATGGATGAGTAACTGAGAAGCCCAGGCACCCCTCCAGCCCCGCTGCCTTGAACGCTCTGAAGTCACGCATCGTTGAAGGGCAGGGACGTTTCTCTTTCAAAGCCACACCAAGTTCTCAAACTTTGCTTTCAGAGATAATACAGCAGCATCTGGAGCTCACAGGATACCTGTCTGTGGTGGCTGCAAGCCTGTCAAAATCTCACAGGGCTGCGGGATGACTTTCCAGGTTAAGGACCGGAGACCTCTGATCTTCAATCCAACCCTGTCAAGTGATGCTAAATTTGTCCTGACTTTTGTTTGCAAGCGCTGGCTGTGTCAGCATGCCTTTTCTCTCTCTCCTTAATAGGGAGGATACCCAGGTGTGTATAATTTGATGGGGGACAGCTCCCAGACGGCCCATTACTGTTAAAGCATCCAGTCATTTTGTGAGTTCCCCAGAGCCTTCTGCAGTCTGGTCCTGGGGTGAGTAAGCTTCTCAGCTATTGAATCCACCAGCAGGGTTAGATTCAGAGAATGGAGCTGGGAAACGGGAGGATGAAAGGGCAGAAGCTCAAGGAGCACTGAAAAGGTTTTCAGCCTTCTGTATTAGTCTGACATTTAAACTCGTCAGGAGTGGCAACTGATCTCAGACCTCCTTATTTTAACACCTCGTGTGTCTTTGTCTGCCAGCAAAAGAGGAGGAACAAAGCAGGCAATCAGAAACTATTTTGGTGCTTAAATCTTAGGAAGAAGAATGTACAATTCCAGATCATCGTGCAGAGAATTATATATATATATATTGACTGTGGAGAATAGTGTAGTGTTTGTAACTTTGCATTCAGGAAAGGAGACACGTAGTGCAGCAGAACTGCTCTGAATGGATCAAAACTGTGCTACGGGGGAGACAGTGTCGGATGTTAACTGTTTCCTTTGCCAGCTGCGCAGTGAGCTGCTCTGTAATGTGCTGGTCTGGGCTGGTTGAGTCACATGTAGGCTGTAAGCTTGTTTATTTCTGTCTGATCCCAATCTCTTCTTTACACCTATGTGGTCTCCATTTCAGCATGCCATGAACTGCTTTCCTTTTTGGTTTGATCACTTTTCCCAAGGCACATTTTAATCTAGACTTTGAGAAGCTATCGATGCCTATCCAGCTGCTGCGAGGTGTGTGATCCCCAGGTGGAACTCGAAGCACAGTCTTCTCCACTCCAAGGGCATATAAGTATTGTAATGTATGAAGATGTATTCTTGTCAATAATCTAGGAATAAAATCACGTGTAAAATGAATGCATGCATGAGACAGCTATCGGGCTATTGATGCTGTCTGCTCAAGGAGAGGGGATGGACTTTTCCAGGTCACCCACATCATTGCTCCCCTGCACGATCAGCACGTGGCTGTCTTTGGGGATCTGCTTAAGTGGAATAAAACCCATGACCTGGTCTGAATGAGCAGAACAAGCAAAATAAACGCTTAAATGCTGAGCTCTGAAAGCAACGAAGAAATCCTGTGCTCCACAAAAGTATGGCAGCGTTTTACTGAGCTGGGTATGAAGAAAGGTGTGTGAAGGATTTCTGTGCCATTATCAACGCTTGTTTGCCAAGGTGCCATCTATCATCCTCCCCAGGCAACCCACTGATTCCCTCCAGGGAGTCTCCAGTGCATACCTGCAGTGCACATTGACTAATGGGAATCCTTGGAAATGAACAGAGGCACTTGTGCGGTTTTCCATGGTAGAAGAGGTCTAAACACTAATAACAAGTAACTTTTTCTTCCTTTCCATGCTCTGATTATCCTCTAGAACTCGTCGCCTTAGGCTGCTGTTAAGGCCATGAACTTAGTGGGGTTTACAGAAAAAAAAATGAAAAACTTCCTGGGGATTTGTAAGAATCCCATTATATTAGATTGAGTTCTCAGTGCTGCACTCGGGGGAATAAACCAATAAGTAAGTCACAAGAAAAGTTATGACTCTTAAGGGAAGTTTTTTTTACCTACTCTTGAAGAGCGCATCCAATAGCGGTGAGAAAATATTACAGTAGAGAGACAGCTTCTATGATTCAGTCAAGTGAAATGTTCTTACTTTTCTGTTTTGTGTTTGTGCCAGATATAGCTTCGTACCTCTATGGAACCTCATCTGTGGTGGAGAGCTGTGCCGCAGGTCCCTGATTGTGCACTTCATACGGCCATTAGAGGAAGCACTTGTTCAGAATGCCCAGCCTTAGAGCTGTGGGATTCTTTTCTGAATGAATGTTCAGCATTGCAAATGTATGACTAATGGTGTTAGCAGGGCCCAGCAGTGCCATTTTGCAGAATCTCAGCGAAGCAGTGCTATCAGGTGGCTGGAGCAGTGCCTTAGTAATGCCTGGTGTTGGCTCAGCAGAGACAAATCCCAGGGGTTGTGCTTGCTGCTCACAGCTGAGCACTGCTTTCAGGACCTTTTATCTGTGTGAGGAACCAGCACACAGAGACTGGGGGCACCTGGCATCGCTGCCTCCCCAAATGCAGCTGGGAGCAGCAGGGATGCATTGCCCTGCTGCTCCCTGCTGGGGCTGGGGGTGCTCTGTGAGAGGGCTGGGGGTGCAAGGTTTAATTTGCACAGCAATGCAGTGAATATTAGACCTGACCCAGGCTGGGTTCGTTTCATACTCCCCGTGCATCTGGGGCTCGAGGCCATGGAGTGGTGCTGAGTTTTAGGAGTACACATGTCTAATCAGCTTGGAAACAAAGAATGAGAGAAAAAAATCTCTCAGGTAATAGAATTAACTGTTAAGAAGGGAAGTTCTCTTGTTCACACTGGAAACAAGACTGGACTTCAGCAAGGCAGAATCCCATACAGCCCAGGACAGCTTCTGGTTGTTTCAAAGGAGAAGCCTGAGGCCAGCATTTCTTTGCCAGATTTTTTTTCTCTTGTCCCTGAAGTGTTTTTTTCCTCTGTCTCAGGGTTGGAACATGCTTAGTTAAACAATAGCTGGTCTATTTAGCAAAATTGTGGCTTCAGGAGATTGCTTTTTCTTTCCCCCCCCCTCCCTTTGGCAAAGACGCCAGATGCTTTTCAATGTATGAATTGTGAGATATTGAGCTCTTCTCCGAGATCACTTGAAAATCTATTTCAAGGTTCAGAGCAACAGCTATCCTAATCAATGCGTGCTGTCCTGAGTGTGTTCCTGTATAAAAAGAGGCAGAGAAATTAGAAAGTGACAGATAACTGAGATAGTGGGGAAGGTATAGCAATGAAAGTGAAGTTAATAAAAGAAAAGTCCTGAAATGCACAAAATGTCATCCTGCACCTGGAATAAATTCGTTTGTGATTCCAGCTTGGCTGGAACAAGAAGCAGCGCATCCCTTGTGTGCTCTGGCACCTATTCAGTTTGTTTTGCTTTGCTTTGCTGCGGCGTGAAATCACATCGCAATTAGTAAAAGCCCAGCATTGATTTTTGGTTTATTTTTATTATTAAAAACAGAAATCTGGGGCGATTTATGCTTTCTGTCATCATCTCTCTTATCTCGGCAGTGTTGCTGCCCTGCGCACTGCCCAGCATGTCCTTCTCCCACTCCTTTTCTGTTTGCCATCCTGTTTGTTGGTTTGATCTGGGGGGGCTCATTCCCACATCCTCTCCCTCAGACTTGACACCCACTTTGATCCAGTGCAGAAGCACTGTACAAGCACTTGCTTGTGGTAGGAATCGCCTCCTTTTTGTTGGGAAGACGTGATTAGTGTTCTAGCAATGCTGGGGTGGCTTTCATCTCCCTGCGGAATCTCATTAGCTTTACATTACAATGGGAACAGCATATGTGCAACTTTGCCAAAGTGGCCAGTCAATTTGAATTTGTTCATAAGAGTATTTTTAAGCAACTTTCTACGTCTTCAATGCCAGGAGAAAACAACTTTGTTGTTGAGGGGAAAAAAAAATGCTGTTTGTTAGAAGTAGCAACACAGCAGAAGGAGAGCGGCTGCTCATAAATATCTTCAGAACTTTCTATTCTTTGACATGTCTGGAGCTATCCTATAAAAGCACCATCTTAAAAGGAGAAGCTGGCGTAGCTGACGGGACTTGGGTCGCAGTTGTTTCCAAACGCCGCGTGAGTTGTTTGAGTGACGTGACTGACTTGAGATACGCCGTGCTGCTAATGCATAGTTAATCCTGTTGGTTTTGTAATGCATTGGATGGCTGTGTGTAAGTAGCTTACATGGGTCAGGGTCGTAGAGTCGTATCATAGAATCACAGAATGGCCTGGGTTGAAAAGGACCACAGTGCTCATCCAGTTCCTCCCCGGTCTCAGTTTCAAACCATTCCCCCTTGTCCTATCACTGCCGTTCCCCCTCCTGTTTAAATGCTCCCTTCAAGTGCTGGGAGGCCACACTGAGGTCTCCCCGCAGCCTTCCCTTCTCCAAGCCAAACAAGCCCAGTTCCCTCAACCTTTCCTCATAGGAGAGCTGCTCCAGCCCTCCGACCATCTCAGTGGTCCTCCTCTGGACCCATTCTAAGAGCTCCGTGTCCTTTTATGGGGGTCCCCAGGCTGGATGCAGTACTGCAGATGCAGCCTGGGGAGCATTTTTGTGAGTGCATCTTTTGCAGACTCACAGCCCCTCTGCCCGCAGTGAAATTCAGAGCACTTCATTGCCATTCGCTTTGCTGGATTAGACTAAATGCCAATTAGGAACAAATGGAGTTAGTTGGGAATAGCACTTGTAATGTCGATTCACGCTTCCTTACTCATAATTTATCGGACTTTCGAGCCAGGCCCTGGGAAATATATAGGCAGCACCTGAGAAAAACGCTTCATCTTCTTGATAATTACTGATGAGGCCCATAAATAGAACTGCAAGCAATAGGATGCAGGAGTGCTGCTGGCTTTGTTATCTGAGGCCTTTAATAGCACAGCCCAGAGATTTGGGCTGATAAGTTCTGCCTAAAGGCTGTAACGGAGCTGTTGAGGACTACAAACCTATTGAACCATCGCTTCGTTCTCCTGTTATTTGAAATTATTCTTGCTATTATGGGTTTGTGTGTCCTTTGTATTCTATCTCGCTCTAATTCCCAGATGGAGGATCCTGTTTTGGCTCTGTCTGGTAGATTAAAAAGCTTTCTATCAAGCTTTCTATCAGGAACCTTTTACTAATGCAAGTAGTTATAAACCATAATCGTATTAATTGATTCCTGTTTTCCGAGGAAATGAGAGCTCGATTCCTATTTGTTCAACGTAAGCAACCTGAAATCAATCTATACAATGTAAACGTTCAAAGTATTCACATCAGAAAAAAACTGGAGACAAATATCCTGACCTTCCATTAAAAGGCAGTTTCAGCTCAGGGTGTTTTTTCCTCTCTTTCTCCTCAATAAAGCAGACCACAATCAAAGCTTTGGGGGGGGGGTTTAATTTTCTCTTCTTTCTTTTTTTCTTGTTTTTACACTCTTGACCTCTGCCAGGAATCTCTAATTTAGCTACATGATTTTTCTTGAAGGGATGAACGCACGTTAAGGGAATACATTCTCTATTTAAAAACAGCCAGAGTGAAAAATGGGAGCATCTAAAGAGAAAATCCAAGTGTTTTCCTCTGACATGGTTTGTTCAGTAACTTTGCTTGTTTCTGATTTCACAGAGCGTGTGGGATTTCAGTCAGAGAGGCAGAAGTTCTGCTCTCCTGCTGCAGGCATTGGAAGTTAGATGAATTACTACAGTGATACAGACAGCCTCTTTGGTCCCCTCCGTCCTTCAGATAGGCTGGGTGCTGCTTTTGGTGCTGCTCCATGTAGCATAGATCTGGCCACCTTCCTGCATCACTTTGCTCACACTGGCCACCAGTCTATGTTATTTTACACTATTACCTTCTGCCACATGTTTGAATTTCCAAAGCTGTGTTGATCTCACTGTGTGCATAGCAAGTTAGTCTTCGTGACCGCTGTAGCTGATTGTTGTATGAAAGCTGACAGCGGGAATGGAAGGCAGCTGGAAAAAGCTACCCAAAGCTTCTTTGAGAGCATCTTTGCAGTAACGCAGCCCTTGGTTTGCCACTTCCCTGTGGAGTTTATTCTTTTCCTTCAAAGTAGCACCGCTTTGTCTGAGATGGGAATGAATGAGGGGATGTTCTCCTTCTGTCTGGCACAGGTGACGGATCATGCGACCACTGCCCTGCTGCACTATCAGCTGCCTCAGATGCCTGACGTGGTAGTCAGATCTTTCATGGTAAGTGGATTTAAAGATAACTAACTACCTGCAGACAGATTTCAGCCTGCCGACAGCAAATGGCACGAGGCACTTCTGATGCAGTTGTAATTTCACCTGTTTAACTAGATAGCAGAGATCAACTGTAATCTTTTGTGTCTCATACCTGGCTAAGGATGAAAAGCCTTTCTCAGTACTATGGGATAGCTGATGTTTGAAGGTTGTGTTGTGCACAGGTGCTCGATCAGAAGCCACAATATTTGCTTGGTGATGCCAGTTTGCAAAGCTAATCTGGGTCATCTTTAAAGACAGCAGGAAAAACCGCCCCACACTCCAGCCCAGTCACACTGTGCTCAGTGTGCAAGGAGTTGGTTTCTGGATGTAAAGTCAGCTCCAATGAAACCTGAAGCGAGTGTATTCCAGCTTGCTGATCAGTGTGCCCAGCACAGCAGGGAATGAGGGTTACTGATCTGACTGGAGAGCTTTGGAGGCAGGAATGTCATCAGGAAGAATCCATGGTCCTTTTGGCCCAAACCTGGATCCTGATGGGCTGTGGGTACGTGCTCAATGCAGCAGCAGGTGGCTTTCAAGGTAGAGGAAATGCTTTCTGAGGTATGCCACTGTTATTGAATACAGTTGATAAAATACTGCTCTCACTTCATGTGTAGATTTAAGTTTATCACCTTAAATTCTGCTTGTATTTAGAATTTTCTTTGTGAAATACACTTGGATGTAAGCAGTCCTGGTAGTCACAAGGGTTTATGATTCAGAACACCTTCAACGAAGATGAGTTTTGGCAGGGAACGTGGTTGCTCTTCTCCTCACTGCAATCTCCCAAAGGAGATTCTGGGGAGGGATTTTCTCTGCTCTTCAGACTTTTTAGTTCATCTATTACATTACCCCTTCACTTGGAGCAATATAATTGAGACTTTGTAGAATCCACCATCTAATTTTGCCACTGGCAATCTGTGGGTGTGTAAGATAGCATCGGTTCTTTTATGTCTTTCTTTTCCAATATGTAATTTCAGGTCAGACTCGCTTACCTGCTGTGCTTGTTTCTTTGTTTATTCAATAAAAAGGCTTCTAAGATGAGAGCTGTGCAGAGGACGTTTCTCTTAGGGTGCACGTGAGCATGGCTTTCAGAAGGTGAAAGCAGCTCTTCCTGGTCCAATCCATGTCTCAACACATGTCTGAAAATGAATGTTTAATAGAAATAAGTAGCGTGTGTGTATGAACCGTGGGCCTGCCGTATCGATTCGACCAAAGGCTGCTAAAAATGTTAACGAAGCAAAAACAGATGTACAACAGAAGTGTCAATACGTTCCTCCTTTCACATGTCAGTTGTGCAATCCACATGACAGGCTGTACCAGAGCCTCAGCGTTCTGATGGCTGCAAAGAACTTGTTCTTTTCCCTTTGCACAGATGTCTCAAGTGCCCAATTTAACTTATTTACTGTTTTTGTGTTATGGTTCAGAAAAATTCGATTTCTCTGTTGTGCAAGCAGGGCCCATCCGAGCTGAAGTAAATAACAGCAATTTACTTGTAGTGTTCTGCTGCCCTTGTCCCTGCGCTTAGTGCTAAACCCATGGCAGAGTTCTTTGGAGGAGAGCTATTGATGGCCAAAGGTTCGGTTGCTGTAGAGAAAGCTCTGATGAAGATGGAAGGATTTGTTTCAATAAACTCCTCTGACCTCTTCCACTGAGAACAATTTTCTCTTATTGATGTAATTCAATAGGACTTTAAATGACAAGATTCGGGCACGTCCCTCACAGCATAAATCTGCTGCTCTGGGGATTTTTCAGCCATGTATCTCCTTGAGTCTGAATTGAGTTATGCAATGCTCATCGCTGTGTATGATGATGGGAAGAAGCACTTGTGAGGCAAGAACTGCACCTAGAACACCTGTTCTTGCTGCTTGTAGTTCAGCACTCGCCTTTGTATTTATAAATATAGCCCTGATTATGGATATATATCATTGTAATCAGATTTAAAGTCTTACAGTATTTTTATGACCAATGAGTATTGATCTTAAAATCACATTAGGGAGGAAGTCATTTTGCTGTGAAAGTGCTTATATCTTCAGATATAAGCAGAGCGTTGCAGTGTGTTTGCAGTGGGGCTGAGATGGATGGCCATAGGAAGAGACGAACCGATATTCAGCTGAAGGAGTTTCCCATCAGGAACAATTAAATGCCAGGAAAAATACAAGGAACACTGAAACATTTGCCTTCTGCAGAGATTGTCCTGCTACAAAAACCTCCAGCTCAGAGTGCGTGAATTGCCATTAACAAATATGCTTAAGTGACTGAAAAAGAATACTCTTAATAAAGTGGGAATTCAGCTACGTATGACCTTGTAATCTGCTGCACATTCTGTTTATAAAGTCACTGTATAGCTCACTGGGGCCTCGCCAAACTACATTCCCTGTCCTTGGGATCACTGCTTGACAAGAATGATGACATAAAGGAATGTCCAGATCCACATTTCTTAACGTCTCTCCCTTTTTTTCTCTTAGACCTGGTTAAGAAGTTACATAAAGCTGTTCCAGGCTCCGTGCCAGCGCTGCGGAAAGTTTCTGCAGGATGGCCTGCCGCCCACCTGGAGGGATTTCCGGACACTTGAAGCTTTCCATGACACTTGCAGGCAGTAGCAGCACAGCCCAGCAGGTGATGTGTGTGGGGTGAGCAGTGCTGGGCTGGGAGGAGAGCTGCTGGCTTCACTGCTGGCTTCACTGCTGGCTTCACTGCTGGCTTCACTGCTGGCTCCACTTTTGGCCCATCCGTTCCGCACTAAGCAGTGAGGTTGCACTAATGCAGTTTGCTATTTCAAAGTCCTCACTCTGCAAGGTATGTGTGAGACCGATGGGTTTTGGAGGCTGGATGGGTTTGGAGAATCATTCCTTGATGCATCTCAGCTGGAATGATCCATCTGAGGAGGTCTGATGGTAATGAACTTTGTCCTAAATGTTAATGAAAGAGCCCTTGTACGGTTTGTGTTTTGAGTTTGCTATGTTAAAGGCTTTTTTTATGAGCTCGGAATAAATTTTGTATTTCAGAACTTGTACTTCTTCTTTTGTTATTTAATCCTTGGGATTGGTGTGAGTTTTTCATAGCTGCTCTTTTCTGGAAGCATTTGAACGTGTATATGCTGATATGATAAGAGTTTTGTTGTTGTGAGGCTGCTTATCTGTGCCGGTCTCTTTCTGGAAGAGATTATGGTGTTGATTAAACATGGAATTTCAAAGGCACGCAGCAGCTTGGAAGATACGAGGCACTTTCAGAAGCTGGGAGGGGGGGAGGAACAGATGTTTCCCTTTACTAAAATTGTCCTGAAAAACGTTAACAAAATTTGCATGTATTGAGTCCTTAGGAAACGCATCTGAGCAGTGACAGCGTGTGTCACTCGTTTGTCCTGGTCTGGGTTTGGAAGCAGGAGTATAGGAATAAAGGAATATAGCCCCTTGGTGTGGCTTCTGAGGTCCCTTTTGCTTGCCTGAAGAGCTTTTGGAGATGTTAAGATCAGAGGCTTTGGTGGTGGTGAGGTTTGCTCTGGTTGTCAGCAAGGAATGTTGAGTGGAGTTAACCGTGTTGTATGAAAGGGAGAGGGGGAGAGCAGGCAGGAGGGGAGGCACCTGAAATCAGCTGTTATCTTACAGCCCTCCTTTAATCCAACTTGTACCAACAGCAGTTGTGCAACAGAGCGGTGATGGGAGCAGAAACATGAAGGTGCTGTGCTTGTGTCAGTGTAAAAGACTGAGCTTCCAGAGACAACAGCTTGTTGTGAGGACACTGTGGGATGTGGGAATTCCAGCTTTCTAGGTACAGAACTGAAGCAAGACTGGCTCTTGCAAAGGAGAGAGGAGGTTGAAAGAAAATTTGGTGTGTATGACTTCCTCTGGGGGCAGGGCATTGTGCATGAAGGGTGAACACGGGTTTGCTTGAGGAGGTTGGTGGTTTGATTCTTTATTTTCGACTCCTTTTCCCCCCTATCACCAAACAGAAGCATTGCCATAGGAGGGAGGTAATGCTGTGTCTCATCCCGCTGCAGCTGACCTACCTGGCTCTTATTTGACCCAGGCAGCCTTTGTGATACAGAGAACACCCAAGACAGAGCAGCGTGTGCATCTTAGATGAGAGAGCCTTGTAAATAAGCAGCCCTGCTATCCGTCCCATTACTGCACTAATTGGGAGGCCTGGGTTTCCGATGGAGTAAGCATCTTTTTTAATAATAAAAAGGTCATAATACGGTATCCAGTCTGTTTAGGCACTGCTGTCTGCTCCGTTTTGTTTATACTTAAATAATGGTGTGGAAAGCAAATCCCAAAGTTCACAGAAGTATTATATATAGAATCGTGTATTGGCACTTGGAGATAATTAGTTGCAGAAAACAACATCAGCCAGTTTGTGTGTTAATTGAGCCTGAAAACTTCAACCTGTAATTGGCGAGCCTAATGGAGAGCCATAAAACCCACTGTAGTTACCCGAGTGCAGAAATAATTGTGCTGGGAAGTGTAACATGAACTGCATGTCGCATTTCTGCCCTAAGAAACTGCAGTGGGAAGGGGTCTGCTCCCAGAGGCCCCGGGAGGGGCAGCGCTTCCAGTCCCTGCAGTCTTTTTTAAGTGTAGCAGCTTGCAGTATTTCCACTTCAGGGAGTGGAATTTAACAGGATGAGCAGCCTGACGTTTTGTTTGTCATTAGAGTCTGTTGCAGCTTTTGGAACCGCTCAGATCCTCAAGGCCAGCAGTGAGGACCACGTTCCCCAGGGAGCAGCTGGCTCGTGCTTCTGGAGCATCTCCTAGACCTGCACTTGTCCTGATGCCTGTGCCTGCCAGGCAGCCCCTCGCTGCGCAGTCCCTAACAGAAGGAAAAGTCCACGTGCTGCTTTGTTGGTTGGGATACAGATGTTACAGAGCTGCATTTTATAACACAAAGGTACGCGAATCTCACCCAGTGCTGCAGAAGAAGGCCTGGCCTCACCATGTTGGCACAGCATCGCTCCCCGGTCACTGTGCTCTGCCATCACACCCCTGATGGGCAGAAATCCCTTTTGATTTTCCCATATGCAAACCCCTCCTACTGTTCTCGTGGAGCTCGCAGGTGCTAAAGGTTACAAAATCCATCTTTTCTCTAAGAAAGCAACTTAATTAATGTGAAAGTTTCTCCCAGGAAGGGAACCCTCGGCAGATATGCGGTGTGTATCGCAGCTCCCCTCTTCCCTCCCAGCACCCCTCCCCAAACCACTTTAATTTCTCTGCCAATATTGGACAAATGTAACAGGCTGACTTTTTAATTTTCTACTCCCAGGTCTCCCTTGTCCCCTCATGCATTTTTCATCACAGCTCGTGGCTCCCTCCCTGCCTGCCCTGTGAACAATATTGATCGACTGATTAAGCCATCAAGCCGTGGCAAACAACTTTAATTTTCAAACCAAAGGCTTTTAGTTCTCTTCCCTCTCTTGTATATTTGTTCCCTCCTTATGAAGTTTGTAATGTCTCCTTGGAAACAAGCACATTGGTGGTGGTTTTTTGTTTTAAATTAGTGCCCAGGTTAATTGGGAGCTGCTCACCAACAACAGCAACCCACGTGAACACGTGAGAAGGGAAAACGGGGAGTGCTGAGCACAGGTTTGGGGGCAAAGAGGGCAGATGTGGCTCAGAGGGCCGTGTCAGTGGGCACAGTGGGGTGGACTGGGATTGGATTTAGGGATCTGAGTGGACTTTTCCATCCTTCATGATTGTGTGATTCCCCATAATTCAAAGCCAGATCCAGACTCTCAGGGAAAGCCTTGCTTGCGATGCTTTGCCTGTTCTCTTTGGTGTCTCCACCTTCCTCGAACCTGTCTTAAGCTCTGATGATGATGAAGGGAGAGGAGATTGATGTGCCCTGAGTCCCAGGGTGAGAACGTGGCACCGCAGCCTCGCTGCACGCAGCTCCATGAGGCTTGTCAGTGCTGCTCTGCGGGCTTGCAAATTGCTTTTCAAGGTAAAAGTGCAGCTTAAATAGCAGGATATTTATCTCCAAGCCTTCGAGCTCTGCATCGGGTAATGATTCTGCATTCATGTCTTCGGTGCTGGGCTTTCAGGCAGCACAGAGTCTTGAGAGCACCGGTGGGGAATCGATGGAAATGGTGTTTGTGGAGGACTTTCATCGTGAGGCTGCCAGTTCTGCTGCACCCAGGTTTGTGAACTTCAAAGATGAGCCAAAAAACCCCCCTAGGATCTGCACTGCCTGCTGAGGCCTCACCCCACAGTACCAGGACCCCATGTTCTGCCCCTGGGGCAATGAGGGAACCCTTCTGTCCTTGCCCCAAGCTATGAGGTGGCCCCCATGCTCTCACTGGGACAAGAGCTGTGAGGTTCAGTAGCTGTTGAGTGTGAACTTTGCATGTTCCTATTGCTCTCTGCCTGTGTGGCCTTATGACAGAGGTATGCTATAGATTTACTTTGAATACATGCAACAGGGTGACAGATCAGCCTCAAGCTGCCTTCAGTGCAGGTTTTAGCAGTGAGTTTAGCACCTTAATCTACTTCCTGGGTTTCCCCCTCCCCCAAAAAGCTTAGCACAGGACCTGCTTCCTTGCTTGGGGTCGAGCAGATCAGGCAGTGCGGGAGCCTCCAATTCCCCTGGTTTATCACTAATGCACTACAGCAAGGCAGGGCTTTAGCTCTTCACTCTCACCCGATGTCCTTCAGAGGAGATTTGCTGCACGCAAATGGGAGAGCAGCTGCTCTGCTGGGTTCCCTGCGCCCGGCTGCGGTACAGGGTCAGAAGCAGCCTTGTATGGATGGTGTCGACAGCAACCCTGAAACATGGCTGCCTTGGAGCAGTTGGAGTTGTTTTCCATCTTGCTTTGAAGAGCTCAGAGTCTGGTTTTAATATCAGCTAATTAGTTCCTATCAGGACGTGCACGTGTTGTGAACTTGTTAGAGTTCTTGAGGTCATCTTTTTTTCTTCCCCTTTGAAATCAAATGATGGGAACAAATGACGGCGCTGGGTTTCCTTCTTGTTAACATGGGGAGGCTCTGCAGGGAGGGTCAGGGAGGATTCCTTTGCAGCACGTGGGGTCTTTTGTTGTACAGTTTGACTTTTCTGTGTGTCTGAAGCTCAACAGTGGCACAAAGCACTGATTGTTGGTTTTCTCTGATGAAAGAAGAGGGAAAAGCTGCAGCGTGGTACGAGAGTGCAGATGATCAGGGTTAACACATTGGGAACGTGATGCTGAGAATCACCCAACTGTTAAGGTTGGGAAGGAGTGCCCAGATCCCCAACCCACCACCCATGGACGCGTCCCTCAGTGCCACATCAGTGCCGTGGAAGATGCTCTTCCCAGTAAGCAGAACCTTTGGAGCCAACAGCCATGGCAAATGGCAACACAATTGGATCCTCGCATTTAAAATGTTTCTCCTGCAGATAAACTCAAGGAAAGTAAACTGTGAGTATTTAACAGGACATGCCAAAGAGGAGAGCTGTGAAGCTCAGCAGATCCCCTTTGTTTTCATTGTTTGGTTCCCATCGTTATGGACAGGTGTGAAATGAGAAGCTCAAACTCTGGAGGTAGGAGAGGGCAGAAGCTGCGTTGGAAACCTCAGTGAGAAGATTAGCATTCATTTTTAATCTGAGATCATTTATAAAAGGTTTTCTTAAGGATGAGGGGAAGGGAGGTGATCCGGCACTGTATTAGAAACAAAATGTGGGCATTTTCCTAGCTAGATCCAAATGAAAAGAGTGGGACCAGGAGGGTTCCCAGAGCCAAGGCTGTGCCAGGTGTGTTCCATAACCACACAGCGCTGGGATTTATGGGGCGTGGAAAATTAGATTACTTTAAGATGTAAATGTCGAGAAGGGCTGTATTTTATCGTTCATCCCCGAGGTCGTGCAGGTTTTATAAAACCCTTTTTAATCTTGGATTGATTGATGTCGATGGGAGTTTTCCATTCGGTAGATGTTGGACGGGTCCCAGGGCGCAGCACGGCAACCATCCCTGCAGGGAATGCTGTCGTACCCCGTGAGGTGATGCTCTTGGACAAGAAGAGCTGTGTCCTCAGGCTGAGTAAAACAGAGGTAGGCAGCTGTGAGCCCCCGACACAGCGAGAGGTCAGAGATGGCTCTGGGCAAAGAGCTGGTGTCCCACTGCTGGCCAGAGAGCACCTCCAAGGACGTTACGGCATCCTCTGCCCATGTGCTGTGCTGAGCTGTGTGCTGCTGGGAGATGGAGATGTGGGGTATGGCACAGGGACATGGGGTATGGCATGGAGACCTTGGGGTGGGGACAGCATTTGGAATGCTGGAGATGATGTGGGAGCATTAGGGACAGAGATGCTGAGGATGGCACAGAGACTTGGGGTTGGCACTTGAACACAGATTAAAGCATGGTGACCTGGGGATGGGAACACAGGGTACAGCACAAGGATTTTGTGGATGATATGGGAATACTGGATGTGGCATGGGGACTCGGAGTACAGCATGGGGATAGTGGGGACAGCATAAGGACCTTGAGATGGCATGGGGAGGAGGCAGGCTCTGGGGTGTCTGTGGGGTCTGCATTCAGGGTGCTGCATTTGTGATGCAGGGTGAGGAGGGGTGAGCTCAGTGCACATCTCCCAGTGCTGTTGTGCAGGGACTGGGGCTGAAACCTGGAGCTGCTTGGGAAGAGAAAAGAAGTGGGCTCAGGTCTCATGGAGAGGCCGTGGGGTGTTTCTCCTACCAGGATTTAATGACATCTTCTGCAAACAAAATGCTGCTGTGTTTCATGTACTTGTATTTGCCCAGGGGCCGTATTAAGGAAATATCCCAATGTGTGGTGTAATATAGACATAAATCACATCACTTTTTTGTAATGTGCCTGATCAATCTGTAGCAGCTCCCCCTGCTCTACACCCCCCCATCTAATGATCTTCAGTGCAAGATTAATAGCAGCCGGTTTGAGAGCATTAAGATGACATTATCTCATAAGAGAGCAAACACCATTAGAATTAAGGGCTATCACGGGGCTGACATCCCCAGTTTCTGTGGGAAAAGGGGAAGAGTGGAGCTGAGCGTGGTGCAGAGTCTCCCCACCTGGGGAAAGGAGGAAGGGTCCCCCCGTGCTGTGGAACAGCTTCGTGTTCTGGGATGGCATCGTGGGATGGGTGCGTTTTGTTGACCTTCCCCCCTCCGTCCCTCCCTCCCCTCCTTCATTAACTCGGCCGTTTTCAAGTGCGAACACCCGGGCTGTAAATCTGAAGCCATTTAGCAGCTGAGGTGAACTGTGAAAAGCAGCTTTGCACCATTTGCAGATTGCTCGGTGAGCTGAGAGCTGACGCTGCTGACTCACGGGCTGAGCTGTGCTGGCAGCCCCCCAACCCAGCACCAACCATCCCCCCCCCCCCCCCCCCCCCCCATCAGGTTTTGGCAGCATTCAAAGTTCATTCCAAGAACTGAAGTTTTCTGCATCCAAAGCCACCTGCTTCCCACCAGTGCTGTGAGTGGCAGCTCTCTGTCTGTCCATCCATCCAGCCCCCTCCCAGCTCTCAGCATCTGAGACACAACTGAGCTGAGGATGCCCTGAGCAAAGCCCTGCAGTGCTGCCCCAGCACCGCTGCATTAATAGGCACAGAGGGAAATCGATCATTGCTGCGGGTGTTCTCACTCAACTGGGGCTCGGTGGACTTTGATGCGGTTTGATGGGGCCGGACCCACCTCCCTTTAATTAAACGTGATCCTGAAAATTAAAAGGCAAACCTATTGGCTACTAGAATTAAATCAATCCATGATCAGTAACGAGAGAATGATGGAGGGGGGCGATGCCCTGGGATGGAAGGACACACTCAGCAGATGTTCTCCAAAGGCCACAGCTCAGCAGGAAGCACTGAATGCAGATCCATCCCCCCCCTCCTACCACCCTTGGCCTTCCATGGGTGGTGATGAGCAGACAGCGGCATCTGATCCCACTCTTTGCAATGGATGGGGACACCCACAGCTCCATCGGTGCTCAGAGCCACCCCCTGACCTCGGGTGCCTGCAGGGATGGAGCACCACCACCTCTCTGTGTGCCCTGGGTTGTGAACTAAAAGAGGGAGGTTTAGGCTGGATGTAAGGAAGAAGGATGGGGAGGTGCTGGCACAGGGTGTCCAGGGAGGTGGTTGTACCCCATCCCTGCAGACACCTGAGGTCAGGGGATGGCTCTGAGCACCTGGTGGAGCTGTGGGTGTCCCAGTTTATTGTGGGGAGTGGGGCCAGGTGGCCTTAAAGGGTTTCTTCCAACTGAAACAGTTTTGTAGTGCCATGAAAACACTGCACGGTGCCCTCAGTGCAGCAGTGGAGGGGATCCCCGTTCTGGGCATGGGGTGCTGGGGGGTGCTTGGAGGAGCCCTTGTTCCTCTCCTGATTCTTTTGTGTGCGAGTTCTAGAGGGAAATAATAATAAAAGCAAACAAACCCAAATCCAACCAACCAAACCCAACCACTTCATCAGCAGCACTTGGACGGGGGCCCACAGCACAGTCTGGCTCAGCCTGGCACAGTGCAGATGGGAGTCCTATATGGGGCTCCTGACTCACTGCATGAAAAACAACGGCTGGCACTGAGGCGGCCGTGCCCTGAGCAGCCCTTCCCTTTGCTCTCAGCCCCACGGACATCAGCGTGCCCGGGGAGCAGCACAGCCATTCCCTGAGCGTGGCCAAAGCAGCGCGGTGAGGAGGTGGGTGCCCCAATCGGGGTTTGCCCCCTCCCCTGGTTACTGATTTCCCATTGCTCTCAATGTATTGCGCCCTTTGATCCATCCGGGTCACCGCCCGCCAAGGGGCCGGCACTAATGATATGCTAATGAGGCTAGGGCAATCAATGAGTCCTTAATCAGGCGGTCGATCTCCACCGCAGGTGCTTCTGGACTCGGCTTGCAGTTTTAATGTGGAGGGGTCTTTGGGGCCACAGTGGGGCTGAGCTCTGAGGGGACCCCCGTTGGCATTTATAATCACCATCATCAACATTTAAAGATATAAAGGGAACTGAAGGAGTTTTGGGGAGAATTGGAGCATCTTTATGGAGCTGGTGCAGGTGGCACGGAGGGATGCTGCACCCACAGCACACAGCTGTAACTCTGCCCCTACTGACAGAGCCCTGTGGGTGCAGACATGGGGTGGGTGGCACGGCATGGCATGACACAGTATGGCACAGTATGGCACAGCATGGCATGGCACAGCATTGGCACAGTATGGCACAGTATGGCTCAGCATGGCAGAGCTCCAGTGTGAACTAGGCCAGGGCAGGGGTGGCACTATTGTCCCAACGTTGTCCCCATCACTGGGATGGGTTGGGGTTCTCGCTGTGCTTTCCCACCGCTGTGCTCCTTTCATCGATGAGAACAGTCTTTTCCTCACGCTTATTAAGCCCTAATTTTCATCTTATTCGTTATTAGCGACTCATTAAGCTGGCAAGGAATTAAACGAGGTGAAATGAAAAGAACTGAAAGCAGACAGGAGGGTCTGGGGGGGGGGGGGAGCTTTATCTTAAAAAGAGACCAGGACGTAATCTCCCTGGATTAAGCAGGTGAGATTGGCTAACCCTGCAGAATGGCAGGGAAGACTTAATGAGGAGGCTGCTAATGAAGTAGAGATGCCATGGGATCCCAGGGATGCTCTGCACACATCGCACCTCACCCACTGGTTTGCACTGGTCTTACTGGTTTTAGAGCCACCTCCTCACACAGGCAGGGACATCCCCATGGCCCCCCAGCCTGGTATTCCCAGGTCCTCCTCCTGATCCTCGTGGCTGTGGGTTGGTTCCCACCTCATCATCGTTCCCAGCCCTGCTTCACATTCAGCGCTTCCCAGCTTAAACGGTGACCCTGCTTCACTCCCATTCATTTTGATGCATTTGGGATCGTAAGAGGCTGTTATTTTATGATGGATTAACGATGCTGTATTTGCTTTCAGCCTGTTTTACAGTGCCCCAAGTGCCTCAGCTATAACTCTTCCGTTTATTTGCTTTATTATCCTAACAGGCTGCTCATGGAGATTACTGTGAAAGCATCTCTCTCCTCACCACATGCCCCTGCAGAGAGGACAGGGTTGGGATCCCACAGCAAGGAGAAGGCTGCAGTGGCTGGTGGTGTGGGATGCTCAGTGATACCCTGTAGGATGCTTTGGGATGCTCTGCAGGATGGTGCAGGATTCTAGGGGACGCTCTGTAGGATACTGTGTAGGATGCTGCAGGATGCTCTGCAGAATGATCTACAGGCCAAGGAGCAGCTGGGGATGGAGGGAGCATAAGAAGCCATAGCAGCTTTCATTTGGTGTCCTCAGTATATCTTTCTACATGCACGCAAGGAGCCGAGGGCCCAGGAGAGGCACTGTGGAGCTGTCAATGCTCCATCCTCCCAAGGAAGGGCTGACCTTGGAGGCAGCCCCAGCCCCATTCCTCTCTGGATGCTCCATCCTCACACGGCCCCTCTCCTCCCCCGGGGCAGATGTATTTGCAGTGCAGAACTGTGCTAATAACTCCCATTAGCACCTCTGGCTGATGGACTCAGCGCCAGGGGCCAGATTCAATCTCTGCTGAAAGCCCCAGTGCTGATTTCCAGCTGCAAAGATCAGCCAAGAGCTTTGGAGACTGAAGTGCTGGGTGGAGGGGGGAAATGAGAAATGAAAGAGGAAGATAAACATAAAAGCCACACAAAACAAATAGCTGGCAGGAACTCCATTAAATCAGACGTTTTTTAAAGGAAATATTAAAATATTCACTATGTAATTAAGTACTTATTAATTAAAAAGGAAACACGCCGCATTGAGCTGAGCACAGCTTTAATCAAGTCAAGTGCAATTTCTTGTTTAGATCAGCAGAGCTGGACCTTGGTTTTCCCAAGACTTTGCCTTGGGTCTTCAGACTGAGGCCCTGGGTAACCTCAGAGCTCCATGGGAAGATTCCTAGTGGAAGATTTCCTAATGCTCCCACATTGCCTGCCCTTTGTGAGCTACAGCACCTGGGCTGGGCCCCTCCACCCTGGGGGGCAGCAGAGAGGATGGGGGAGCACAGCTGGGAGCCACCATTGCAGCTCCAGCATCTTGGCTGATGGGCAATCCCTCCACCTTTGTGATATCCAAACCTTTTTTGTGGCACAGGAGGACATGGCTCAGTGGGCACGGAGCTGACGGGTCAATGGTTGGACTCGGTGAGGTCTTTTCCTGCCTGAATGATTTCCGTGGTTCTCTGATCTCATGAAGGTCTTTTCCAATCTGGATAACACTGTGATTCCATCGTGTCACGAAGGTCCTTCCAACCGCAGTGATTCCATGATCTCATGAAGATCCTCAATGATTCCATAGTCTTGTGAAGGTCTCTTCCAACCTCAATGATTCCATTGATCTTTTCCAATCTGGATAACCCCGTGACCCCATGATCTCATGAATGCCTTCCTCCAACCTGGATGGATGTCACACCAGGGGAGGTTTATGTTGAGCATTGGGTGGTCAAGACCTGGAAGTGGCTTCAAAGGGTGGCATCCCCATACCCGGAGGTGTTTAGCAGAGGTGTGGATGTGGCTCTAAGGGACACAGTCAGGTCCCACAGCTGCTGTGTCCCCACGCAGGGACTCAGTGCCACCAGCCCCAGAGCTGTCACTCATGTGGCACTGCGGGGGGTCACATTGAGCCCCATGGCAGCAGTTGAGCTGTCGGCTGCCTCTGACAACTCATCCGTCACAGTGCTGGGCCAGCGGCTGCGAGACGCCGCGGAAGGGAGAGAATTAAAAGAGGGAGAGAGAGAGAGAGAGAGAAAGAGCAATCAATACATTATTTAACAGCAGGAATGCAAATGACAAAAAATTAATGAGGCCTCCCCCTCCCCATCCCCCAACCCTCCTTTGCAGTGAGATTGCTGACAAATTCTCTGGAAAATATCAAAACAGCCGGAGGGTGTAACCTGCCAGAGTGATGCACCATTATCTATTATTGATGGAAACCTTGACACGTTCCCTTTAAAAAAGGAGAGGGAAAGGGAGGGAGAGAAAAGGGGGGGAAATTGCATCTAATCTTTGTTTTAAAGCTGCAGTCGCTCCTTTTCAGTCCCCTGAGGGTGTCACAGGTCTGCACACCCAGCGGGTACGGGGGGCAGCACCCGATGGTCCCATAGGGTCCATTCATTGTCACTTAAGGATGAAGCAGGGCTGAGTTCATGGAGGAGGCACTAAGGATGGGGTCTGCAGGCCCTGGGGTAGGGGGGGAGCAGAGCATCCAAGCAGGGTGGCATAGGGCAGGGGTGGGATTCCTCCTAGGAGAATCACCCAGCAAGTCCCTGGAGTGTGTTGAGTGGGGAGAGGCAGGAGCAGCATGGAGCAGCTATCAAGCACACACTGCAGGGATTAATACTTTATAAATGCCATTGGCCTCCTGACAAGCTCCTGGATAATCCTTTTCTTTGGCCTCCGAGAGCAAAACCCTCCAAAGGGCTCAGCTCCCTTCTCCCACCTGTGCCACCCTCCCTGCTCTGTGCTGTCCCCGTGCCGTCCCCATGCAGCAGGGATGTTTCTGGAGCCGCTGCTCCTGGGTTTCTAATCTGATTTCCTTTCTTTGCAGCTGGAGCTCCCGCTGTCACTTCACAAGGTGTTGTCCTCCAGCCACACTGATGCCTCTCATCCTGGCACTGCAAGGGCAGCCCGTGCTCCCAGGCATCTCCACCCATCGCTTTGTATGCCTCTGCCATGCCCTCCTTATCTTCCCCTCTCTCCCATCCCCTCTCAAACTAAACAGTCCTAAGTCTTTTTTAATCTCTTCTCATGGATTATTGATACTATTTGTTGCACTCCTTTGGATCTTTTCCATTTCTGCTGCATCTTTGCTGAGGCGGGGCAAGGAGTGCTGGCTCCTGCTGAAGGTGAAGTTGATAAAGTCACTGTGGTGTTTCTAGCTTTGCTTCTTCTTCTACCACCACAAACCTCCCCTCTGGCTTATGGGGAAGGGGCTGATTCTGCCCATTGCTTATCACTGGGCCTGGGGGCAGCAAGCCCAGCTGCTTGCCTAAGGGCTCGCTATAGCTTAGACCCACCTGCATGCAGCAGGAGCTCTGCCATCCAGCCACCACCTGCACCAGATTGATCAGAAATTGGGCTAAATGAACCCTGAAGGGTTCAACGACTCCCTGGGCAGGTTGGAGCAACAAGGAAAGGAATTCAACTGGTAGCAGTGATAGGAGAGGTGGGTGAGTGCTGGGATGGGGTCATTGCACAGCTGAGATGCTCCAGCAGCAGGGCATGCGGGCACAGCTTGGATGAGGACATCAGCTATTCACAGAGCTGAAGGTCACCCCTGGGCAGCTGCAGGGGGCAGAGAGCAGCCGCTGCAGTGCTGGAAATGCCACGTCCAGCCCAGAGCATTCTCTTCTGCTTTTCTATTGTCCGGCTGCTAAAGAAAGCTTTGTTGGCAAACAGACTTGATGGGAAGTTTCTCTCTCTGCTGCTAACGTGGTGCAAAAAAAAGAAGAATAAAGAGAGAGAAAACAATAATAAAAAGAGCCCGACGTAAATTCCCAGCCAGAATCAGAGGTCAAGTTTAAGAATAAAAGAATAGAGGGAAAGAAAAGGAGGAGGGAAAACGGCATTAAACAACCCCTCGGTGCCGGCTTGATGACAAAGAGAAGCGCTCTGGGCTGAGAAATAATGGTTTGAAGTTTGCATCATTATCAGGGCTACGTGCCCCACATTGACAATGCCTGCTGGAATGCGTGTAGGCTGCGGCTCATGGAGCGATGGGGTCGGCCAGCCCTGCTCTGGGGGTGGGACAGCCCACCTCTCACCCCACAGACCTCACAGGGTCCCTCTCCCCATCCTCCCAGGTCTCTGTGCCTGCTGTGTGTGCACAGAGCGCTGCTGTAAGGTGGGCTGGTGTGGCACCGTGCCTTGGGAACGAGGTCTGCCTACCTGGGATCCAGCAGCAGGGTTGTCACCTCCCATTGCATTTTTCTCACCTCTGTGTCCATAATGGGATTTTTACTATTTGACTTTGGAATGTTGATTTTGATTTTCCTTTTCTGATTCATTTTGGTTTTCGCTCTTTCCAGCAGGGGAGGAGAAGGGGTGTGGGGTGCCCTTCATCTTCAGTATGCCCCATAGGGAGAGGCAGGCTCGTCTGGAAGCCCGGCTGAGTTTGGTGTCTCACTCCTCCTTTGTCGGGGGGCGGGGGGGGGGAATAAAGCGAAGGCAGCAGGGCTGGGCTGTAACCAGCACACACGGCCGGATCCGGCCTCCCCATCCCCGTTTGTGGGCTCCCAGCCGGGGCTCGGAGGTCTCTGTGCCCATCAGCCGGCATCTGCTGCCCTCTAGAGCCCGAACCAGAGCGGAGAAAAGCCGGTGGGAAAAGCAAGTCAACGCAACGACGTGTCAGCAATGGGACATCACCAGGGCTGCAGGGCAGCCCCGGGGGCTGAGGGGGGGCAGCAGGAATGGGGAACTCCCATCTCCATCAGCCCCGGCTCAGAGTGGGGATGTGCTCCCAATGGAGGACTACTTCTTGCTCAGATGGATGTGCAGCTGCATCCATTAACAGGAGGTGACGGTGACAGCAGCGCTTATTGAACGGGGCACTGAGTTACCGAACCTCGGCACTGCTCGAAGGGACAGACACAGACACGCACCGCCCGGCCCTGCAGGCGGAGCGGAACAGAAGGAGGGATGGGGATGGGAGGGAGCATCCCGGGAGCAGCACGTTACGGCACTAGAGGGCAGGAGAGCTCCGCTGTGATTGCGCGGCTCGGAACCGAGTTGGTGCTTCTTGCACAACTTCCAGCTCGGCGGGTCAGCAGCGGAGGTGGCGGGATGCGACCCTGCGCTTGTAGCACGTCTGAGCGCTGCGCTGCTCGACAGAGGCAGGAAGGAGCTTCTCTCCGGCACCCACGGCATCCCGCGAGCAAACGACAGCGGTGGTTGTGCGGGTTGGGGACCTGAGCGGGCCCTTCCATCCTCCGCGACGGGGCGGAGCTGAGCGGCCCATCCCGCACCGCCTCCCTCAGTGCCGGGCTCCTCCCGCGGCGCTGTGCCTGCGTTTCCCGAGGCGGCCGGCAGGCGGCGCTGCGGCCCGGCGCGCGTGTGCGTGTGTGGCGGGAGCCCCCGGGCCGCCTCTTCCCCTCGCGGCCCGGCGGAGCTGGGCGGGGGGCGGGAGCGCTGCCTGCCCTCCTGCCGGCCTGCCGACAAGCAGGGGCCGCCGCGGCGCCTTTCCCGGATCGCGGCCGGCCGGCGGCAGCGGGAGGAGGCGGCGGTGGCGGCGCCGCGGCCCCTCGCTGTGCTCCTGGCGGCGGCCGGGCCTGAGCGCCGAGCGTCGGCTCCGACATGTCCGGCAAGATCGAGAAAGCAGGTGAGCGCCGGGAGGGCCCCGCGGGGCGGCAGCGCTCTCCTCCCCGCTCTCCTCCCCGCCCTCCGCGGCCCGGAGCTGCCGCCGCTCGGCGTGGGCCCGGCGCGGCCTTGGGGCGGGGGGAGGCGGCGGGTCGGGGCTGCTGTCAGGCCGGGCCGGCGGGGAGGGCTGAGCTGAGCCGAGCCGAGCCCCGCCGCTGTGCCGCGATACCGCGCTCCATCGCTGGTTTCATGGTGGATTTCTTTTATTTCCCCCCTTTATTTGTATGTTATTATTATTATTATTATTATCGTTTCCTCGGGCTTTGTGTTCGCTGCTCCGCTTCTCCTTTTTTTTTTTTTTTTTTTTATTTCCTTTTTCTTCCTTTTTCCTTTTTTATTCGCCGTTGTTTTGTTTCCCTCCTCACCCCCCCCCCCACACACACACCTCCCCCTTCCCTTCCTTTCCCTTCCTTTCCCTTCCTTTCCCTCGCCGTCCATTCAGTGCACAGCAAAGCATCACATCAGAGCTGCAGCGCTTCCTGGCCTACACGCAGTGATTAATTGCAACTTCTCCAACTTTCCGGCTGTGTGCAGACAGCTCAGGGAAGGGCTGAGCTGCAGCGGTTCCTTCGGGGCTCTCCTTGAGCCGCCGGTGCCGCTTTGGAAGCACCCAGCGCACCCCGTGCGGGTTCTGCTTCTCGGCTGTCATTGGAGGTGCCCCCTGTGCCTCCCATTGCGGTGCGGCGATAAGCCTCGATTAGCGCTTTGCAAACCGAGAGCTGATGTTGTTTAGTTTCATTACGTCGCGTTTAATTAGCAGAGAAGCAAAAAAAAAAAAGCGATGCTTTTTTTGGTGGTTTCTTATAGTAAAGGAGCAGTTAGATGCTTTCCTAACCGTGCAGCTGAGTGAGTCAGATGTGTGAAGTGCAGCACTGGGGCTTCCCAGAGCATTGGTTTAGGAAGATCCCTGCTTGAAGAGGAGTGGGGCTGGGAGCAGCCCTCCATGGCTTTGATGGCTCCATCCTGGTTTGTTCTGGCTCCTGTGCTGTACAAGAAGCAATTCCCTTGTGCTCAGGTTCTGCAGCCGTGCTGGCGATGCGGCACACAGGCGTGATCCCAGCCCTCAGCACTCGGTCTGACAAGTGTGTGCCTCGTATCACGGGACAGATGCTGTTCCAGAAATATCAGAGGTCAATCTGATGCACCGTCCCTTACATAGCATGGCAGTGTAACGCTCTGCCTTGGGGGGGGATCCTGGCTCTCTCTTTACCGTGCTTACTGGAGCGTCGCTGCCACTTCTCCTCCTGGAAGCAGGGAACGAGAGCTTGGGCCAGCTCTGAACTGATGGCTGCTCGTTTGCATTAGAGGTGAACTAGGCTCGGGGCTTTAGCAAACGCTGACCGTTCTATAGCCAGCAATTGCAGATGTGAAACTCTTAAGTGCTCACGTTCTGTTTATCCGCGTGCAGTCAATAACCCTGTGAGAATAGCAAATAGGACTCCACCCCAGCGAAGCAGCGTGAAGAGTCCAAACACTGGAAGATGAACTGTGTAGACACACACACAAACACGGTGTGGTTCCACACACAGTAGGACAGAAAGGCCCCAAATAACCATACAAAACCCATAACGCTGCGCAGCATAGAGAGCCGGCCTTGAGACACACTGAACTCCCATTGAAGAAGTCAAGACATCATGCAGGATCCGTGGCCAGGTCAGTGCTGTGTGTGTATTGGGTTTGAAGGTGCCGTGGGTGAAGCCTTAATGCGGAGGCGGGCTGTAGTGGGTATGGAGTGTAATGGGGATTTGCTGAGTAAGAGAAGGTGTAGGTTTGGGGAACTGTGCTCTTCCAACTGCTTGTGGTGGTGTTTCTTTAAGGAGGGGGTTATTGAGAAAGGGACAAAGAAATAGGTCTGAATTGGAGGAGGGTTGGGAGGGAAGGAGGGCTGGAAGGCGGCTGTGCTATGGAGAGCTCTTGGTCACAGTTAGAGTGTTGGAAGGTATGATTGACACAGTGGGGTCGGTGTATAAACACAGCCCATAACACTGCGGTAATTCAGGGGTAATAGTTGTCCAAATGCGTACAGTGTCCATCCATCAGCAGAGCAGAGGATGCAGGGTCATGGACCGAACGCTGTGAGATCTGAGATCTACTTATTTGTGTATGTTAATGGGGTTTTTTCTTATGGGAACGGAAAGGTGAGCAAGACCCACTGTGCTGTAAGGAAAATAGGCTGTTGGCTGGTGAGGTGTCTTCTTGAATAGCTTCAGAATGGTGTGCAGCTCTGCTTGGACTATCTGCGTGTTCATATGGAATGAGAAAGTGACATCTAGTCGGGCTGTGGGGGTACAGCAGTATTGGAGTTAGATCCACATAGGTCCTGTGTGCCTCTGCTCCCTGGGTTTGTAAGTGAAACATGCTGTCAACATACTAAAGTAAATGATGGTGCATAATAGCTCCTGTCCACCAGGGAGGAGAGGCTCTCAGTTCTGCTCTGTGCTGGACAGAAGGGCCACTGTGGAGTGATTCATAGCGCTGCTTTGGAGTGAAGGGGATCCATCTGGTAGTGCAGAACAAGGCGGTATGTTGCAGTGTTTGCAGTTCTAGAGTCTCTGCTTTTCAGGCTCCAGCCAGAACTCCAAATACTTTCTGAAAACAGAACCCGTTTGACCCGAGGAGGAAGAACTACATCCGTCCTTGGTTGCTCTTTGCTCTAGAACTGATGCATCTGTACTTTTGGTCTTCACTTACAGGAGATACTTGTTCCTTCTAAAGCAGAGCTGCCAAGAAAGCGGAGCAGGCCACGGATCCTGCTTGGTTTTCCTGTTGCCATGGCAATACGTGAATCCCTGTATTTATTTACCTGACGGATGACATGCTGTTCCAAGCATTCAGCTGCCTGCTTGTCTGTGCAGTTGTGTTCATTCAGCTCAGGACCCAACTGGAGGTTGAGTTTGTTAGACCTACAGTGAACTGACACAAGTGGTGGTTGTGTGCTGGTTGTAGTGCTGGTTTTCAAGCCAAGGAAGGATACGGGGTGCATCCCTACGGGGTGTTCTATCCTGGAGTCTGAGAATGAAACTCTCCTGAAGGAGTCAGTGCACAGTCCTGAATGCTTCCAATCCTTCCTCACATTGCAGTTCCTGCTGCAGGCTGCTCAGATAGCAGCATCCCACGTGTGTTTTATTGCAGCTTGTTTCGTAAGCATCAACAGTCCCATCTCGTTCTGCGTAGATGCACAGCACAGGTTGATTGCTATTTCGTGCTCCATAGGAAACGGTACCGAGGGTGGAATTTTGCATCTCTTGGTAGGTCAGTGTAGGCTTGACAGGTGTTGTGGTGCACAGCATCAGCACTGACGTGTGCAGAAATGCAGCCTGCAGGAGGAGCGCTGCGGGGCCCAGATATTTGTGGCAGTTGAAAGAAGGAAGTGGGCAAGGAGTGGGGAAGAAAGGACAGCTGAAGTCTGCTGGAATGCACAGCAGCTGGGCCGTGCCTTAGTCAATGAAAGAGCAGAAACTGGAAACAATTGCTAAATGTATTTTCAGTGCAAGCAGTGGTTTTCCTTGGACCGCAGTGACTAAATATAGCTGGTTGTGTGGCTCTATATGGGGGGAGCTCCTCCTGGCTCTTGCTAACCTTCTGGCACGCAGGGATGTGTGGAAGGTCAGTGTCAGTCAGAGCCCTGCGCTGATGGCTCTCATCTCAGTCCACAGTTTCAACTGCAGAGTGTTTCCCGTTCACCATCCTCCAGCATGGCTTGAGTAGTTGCACAGCGTTGTGTGAGTGCAGGAAACCCAGTGTTCCTTCCTAGAGAAGGGAGTCCGTCTGCAACTGCTTTGTTAGCTGGTGCCCGAACAACTCTTCTCAGTGATGCAAAGTCGTGGGTCCTATTGAAACGTAGGTTAACCCTCAGTTTATTCCATAATGAGGTGAGCTGTGTTGCGTGTCAATAGAGCAAATAGGGAAAAGGCAAAGAGGGGACGAGAAGAGAAAGGGTGGCAAGGAGGAGGCAGCTTGCAGCTGTGGTGGAAGCTTGTTGGAAGGCACGGAGACAGGAGGTGAATGTGCTGCAGGTTGGGACGTGCTGCCGAAGGAAGGCTCTGCCCTTCTGCTGTTCACAGGGTGACAAACTGACAGCTCTGTTAGCTGGCATGGAGCACCTGTTCTTCATAATGCATTGCTGATCTCTTGCTGTGGCGGGTGGCATTGATGCTCATGCAGAGATGCTTATGTGAAGCATCCCAAGAAGGCTGATGGATGAGATTGTTGCTACTCTTTTACTTGTGTTGCTAATTTCACTTAGAGGTCTTCAAGCCCTCTATTTTCTATTACGGATGGTGCAACAGCTCATCTTCTTTGGAGTTTATGAGACAGAGCTCTTGTGCTGAGAGCAAGGAAGAAGTGGGTCTACACAGGAAGATGGCCTGCATTCCCAATAAGCTTCCATTTTACATCTCCTATGGGATAATTCTGTTATCTGCCAGCTTGTCCTGCCCTTACTGTCATAGAGGGGACAGAGCAGCCACAGGAATGAATTCCATATTTAGAAAGTTTCCTTTACGAACCAAGCATCGTTTAATAAAGGGCACGCAGGGAAATCAATGTTTTCCTTCTGGATGTACAGTACATTGCAACCAATGCCAGACAGCTGTGTTTGGTGAATCCTTCTGCTGGTAGGCATCACATAACAGGACAAAACGGCTTAGAGCAGCTTTTGCTGGGTGATATGTTACCCTTTTCTTCTGTGTTCTGGCTTTATTAACACCAATTTGACTGTTTGTGTACGGGGAAATAAAGTGCAGATGGTTTTGCATCCACTTCTTGCCTGACTTTCTAACACAACCTGGGTTTCATCATTAGGAGTGGACTGTTAGGAGTGGACATTAAGACTTTGACAAGCAAAGAAATAGCCATTTTTGGATATTTTTGACATTTAAATGACTTTTCTGTGTCTGTGGACGGATTCTGCTTTTCTAATTAGAAGATGCCTTAAACTAAATGATAGACAAAGAAAAACAGTAAGTTTGAGGAACCAGGAAGGTTTACCAACAGTGTCAGTGCTCACCTATGAAGTTATGGGGACTTGCATAAGTGGCAAATGATCTCATGGGAACTGTGTGAAGAGAGTTTGGGCCTCGTGACTGTGCGTTTCCAGGTAGACTTTAAACAAAGATGGTTTTGCTCCCGTCTGTCTCTGGTGAAAGCAGTTACACAACTGCTTTAAATACGCATTGGCAGCTTTTACTCGTAGGTTTTCTCCTGAATTACAGCCTTGTTCAGCAGACCTCAAATCTTAGGTGTACGTTTCGCTGTAATATGGCTAAGGCTCCTCAGAGACATCAGGTACACCGCAATGAGATGCATGAAATTCTCTCTTGGCTTTTGTTTGGCTGGCAGCCTGGGAGGTGCAGTGATGTGAGGGATCAAGGCCATCCCTGCCCAGTGCAGGCACTCAGCATTGCCTGGGGCTGCTTGGGTTCTTAGGGCTGTTTAGTGAACAAACAACGTACCTGGCAGTTGCTCAGTGTTGTCTGTGTCCACAGTTCCCACCTGAATGGTGTTTTACACTTCTTGTTCTGGTTGAAGTTCAGGTGATGCAGGAGGAACACCAGGATGGTGGCAGGCAGTTCAGTTTGTCTGCAGATCCCACGCAGCTGTAGCAGCAAGGTGTGTAATTGCATTAGCATCAATCAAAGCCATGTCTGAAGGTTGGTGAGTGCTGATGTCATTGTTTTGATGCAAATCAAGTTCAGTGAGTACTCATGGCTTGTGTACATAATAACACATGGGCTGGCAGCTATGTGGTCTGATGAAGCCCTGCTGGCAATAGCCAAAAAATCACATGGCTACTGATGGGGGTCTGGTTCTGAGTCTGGGATCCAGAGTTGATAACTTATACAGAAGAGCTGCAAGGTTAGCAGTGTTGTGGCTTGCCCCATGGGGAGAGCTCACACTCATATTGTTATTTTATCCTTCTTTTTTTTTCCTTTTTTATCATTTAATTCTTGGGGCACTTCGCATCTAGAAGCTTTGGTAACCTAATATCGTGTTTCAAGTATTACCATAACATGGAAACAGAGTAAGATGAGAAATGGTCATGCTCAATAGCATGCATTTAATGAAGCTGTTATTCAACCTTCTCGTATCCAGAACAGGAGCGCTGTGTCGATGCTGCATGTTGTGGTGTTAGCTTTTGGGATGATAACAAATCACAGGATCGTTTCCTCTTTCTGTCCTCCCGTGCCCTTGAAAGGGTCGTTTGGTTAAATTCCTCAATATTTTTGCAGCTGTGGTTGTGGTTTATTAACTGATGCTGCTTAAAGAGGAGTCTGTGTCTGCAGCAGTTTTCATTACTCATCTGTCAATACTTCCAGGGTAAAACAGATCGGTCTGGGTAGAGAGGCTTTGCTCTACTGTGTCTTATTTTTCTCCCTCCCCCCTGTTTCACCAAAGGAAAGGACATGGAATAGTTTTTGATGCAGTGTGTGGTTATGCTGTACTGGGTAGGAAGGCCTGGTCCTCTTTGTCCATCAGGATTATTTTAAGCTCCAGTGTTTAGATTTCGTTAAATGAACCAGAAAGAATTGAAAACATCTCTCTTTCCCAAAATATTCCAAGTCATACAGCTGTAAAATGCCCTTTATCCTGAAACATACCAGGGGAATTGCCTGGGTTACTCTTTGCAATGGGTAAAATGTGATTTCTGACTCAAGTTCCAGTAATTTGCTCGTCAGGAGAAGCCTAGTTGAGATTACAGTTAGTATTTATTTGGTTCCGTGTTTTGCAAAGCTGAGAATGAGATGAGCCATAATCATAACGTTGCTGTGTTTACTTCTGCAGGCTGCAGGTATTGCAGTAATTCTGTTGGCACTGCTGGCACTGGGGGCACCGTCTCACTTTGCCACTTGCTCCTTGAATTTCACCCTTGGCTGTGACAAATGTTTAACAGAGTAGCAGGCCGGCATAGTTTGGAGTCCAAGGTACTGCTTGCTTTCCGTGCATTTTGGGGTCAATACTGGAGTTCTTGCCCCTGTTCTCTGTTGAGCGTCCTGGTTTTGTTTTGCTTTCATCCTGCTTTGGAAAATGATGTTGGAGGAAGAACCTGCATATATTTTCCTGTGCAAAATGATACCAGGAACTGTGGCCCAGCCCAGGTAAAGAATTCCCAGCTGGGAGCCCTGTGTGTGCCTTTGGACCTTAATAACAAGAGGTGTT
This sequence comes from Excalfactoria chinensis, assembly GCF_039878825.1. Taxonomy (NCBI): domain Eukaryota; kingdom Metazoa; phylum Chordata; class Aves; order Galliformes; family Phasianidae; genus Excalfactoria; species Excalfactoria chinensis. The sequence goes on along the minus strand of NC_092842.1, from coordinate 4,977,177 downwards.
TGCAGGTAAGTTGGTGCCAAGTGCCATCATTCACACCTGTCCTTTGCTGTGTCATTGTGATGGTTTTAAAGTGTGTCCTGCACAGGAGTGCTTTGGGAGACCTCAGCCTCCACTTCTCTCAATGAGAAGACTTAGCTTAAAAAGCAGCGTTAGGCTCTATTGCACATGCATCTTTACGCATCTTTCTTGTGCACACAGGTGGCAGTGCATGTGTTTCCTCAGTTTTGGCTGTAAAGCATGCAAAAAAAGAGAAGGCTGGAATGAAGAAGTTTGGGGATCCGTGAGCAAGCTGTGTCAGTAAAGTCTGCTGTTCTGTGTAGCTGTGCAGCCTGTCAGATTACTGCAGTGAGACTCTCTTTACAAATGCTTTTGTGTTTTATCTGTTGACTCATCCATCCAGCACTCATAGTAGCGTATCAGTACTGAATTATAAAGCCAGCAATTGAAACAAGGCTGTTCTTGGGCTGCTTTAATCAACAGATGCAATTAATCCAATAATGTTTGTATTGACGCCCTGCCTCACTGCGGCTCATTGTGGGCAGCACTGCTAGACAAGGAGATCTGTGTGGCTGTACGAGAGCTCACAGCCATTTGTGTTCGAGCATAAGATCAGCACTGACAGAGTCTCAGACCTCTCCATGGTCCCAGATCAGTGCTTCTCAGCAGCTCCTTACCCTGGGAACTTGTATAAGTTGTCTTCCCTTTCAGCTGTCTCATACTGAGCTGCGTGCTGGGTGTGACCGTTGTGGAAGGGAGTGTCGGTGGCACCCAGCCAGTTGATATGTAAACCCTATCATGAATTGTTTTCAAGAGAGTATGGCTTTCTGGACTGAGATATATTGATGGCATTTGATTTTTTCATGGCAGGAAGTAATGCTGACTCCAGCAATTGCCAGAGCAGCTGTTCGTCGTGAGCGAGCTGCAAGAAAAGTCTTGTGAAAGCCTGAAGATGAGTGGGAAGCAGCGTGAGCTCAAATGGTCTGCTGTCAAATGATCTGGTTAAGCCCCATCGATAACCTGCTTTCCTATTTTCACCGCCTTACAAGTTGATATTGGAAAAAACTTTCTGGTTCTTAACGGTGTCAAAGTCTGGAGGATAGTTTACAGAGAGGTGTTTAACTTCAGGCTGGTTAATGTTTGTAAGGGCTTGTCTGGACACTCCCCAGACTCTTGCTCCAGGGTATGAATTTACTTCATTTATCCTATGCTGAGTTGATGTAGCAGCTTCTGTGGCTGTGAGCAGGGCTTTCTCCTGGCTCCACGGCTTTTAGGATTTCCTAGTGCTGATGTTCCTTGGCTTTCAGCCGGAGCCTCAGTTCTACAGCTTTCACCTGCAGTTGATCTCTTACACACTTAGTGTCACGCTACACTAGCTCAGCTTCTGAGATATTTCCAGCTCGCAGTTCAGTACTTCCTTCACGTTGCCACTGAGCTCTGTGTTTGTATTGCTGTTTGTTCTGTTGCCTTTGACACGAGGATGTCATTTTTGCTTTGTCACCTCTGACCACCTTTTGCTTCTCCTGGCTTTTAGTTTTCTTGCACATACGCTCTCAGTGTTTGTAACACATCCTGCCCAGATGTGTCACGAGGCTTTGACTCAGCAGTGTTGTTCTGGAGATGGGTAGGGATGTGTCCCCAAATAGTGGTACATGTTCACAGCAAAGGGACGAGCAGTGGAGCTTCTCTTGGTGCTGGACATGGCTCATGAGGGTGGTAACAATGGGAAACGTGGGATGTCCTGGCTTATTTTGAGAAACAAAACTCAGTTTCCTTTGATGTAATAACTTCATGAATCAGAAAGGAAAGTGAGTAATAGTTTCTTGGAGTTTATCTAGAGCTTTATATTTTCGGAGCGCTCCGCAAGCATTTACTCTGTCCTTTTTGCTCTGTGACGGGTGGTGATGAGAAGTGCTGCATGCAGTGAGGCGAGAACAGTAAGTACAGCTTCCACCTTGGTTTGGTTTAATGCTCGCTGCTCTGATCAGATGGTGTTTACTTCTTCTTGAGAGCCATTTGGCCGCTCAGTTTCTTGCTAGAGCTGTGTATCCTTTCAGTGGGATCTCAGGTCACGTTTTTAAGGTGTTTGAGGTCTTGCTGGCTGGTGAGAGTGACAGACGCAGCGTGTTGCATGGGCACAGCATCACTTTGTTTGCAGGAAGGTGCAGGTGTGTTGTGTGCACACAGCATGCCACCTAGAGGAGCGGAGCAGGCAGGCAAGGCTGTAGCCAGGATCTGCTGGCCAGATGTGGGTGGCTGTGCTAAGAACATCTCTAAGCAGTGCAGTCAGTGACACTGCCTCTGGTGCTCTCACCTGGTCTGAGAACATCCCTGGGCAGCCAGTTTCCCAGTTTCCCATCAGCTCTTCTCGACAAAAGCTGCACAACTTTTTCCATGACTTAGCACTCTAGTTCTGCTGATCCTACTTTTTCCACCGGGTCTCGAGAATCTGAAATGAAATCGAGGATCTCACCTCAAACGTTCTCAGGGAATTAGGGTGAGGAATCTAGCACAAGGTGTGTTTGGATGGGATGGTGCTCTCCAAACTCTGTGCTTTTTTTGGCCCGTGTGTTGTAATTTCTTTTGCAGAAGGCTCATAAATTTCCCAGAAGATTATCCTAATTTCCAGAGTCTCAAAGTCTGAGTTGTAATTAAGCACTTAATTTGATGAGGGTTTTTAAATGCGTTGCTGGTCTACTGGCAGCTTGGGGAAATGCTTCCATCTGCAGCCCAGTTTCCCTTGTGTAGGTTCAAGCTCACAAAGCTGATGTATATTTAGAAGTGCCAGAACTTCAGCCTCCCAGACAGGCTGCAGAAAATTGCTCCATATTTATGCCTTCCGAGTAGGTTACAGCCAAGTTTAAAAGAAGCCCACCTTTCCCAAATAGGTTCGAGTGGTTGTTAGGGAGATGGCAGATTTTCATTAACACTTGGGCAATTTTAACAGTGCATTTGATCGCTGACAAATTGCCTCTAGTTTCCCCCATTTCCACAAATGACAGTAATCACTGTGTCCGACAGGGAAGCTGTTAGTTTATTTCTTTGAAATGGAAAAGCATTTCTTTGTTGGTTCATGTTTTCTGTCCTGTGTACCTTGACAGCAAAGCCTGTATCTTGCTTCTGTTTGCAAGGTAGCTTCCATGAGAGACTTGATGGTGGCAGCCATTGTTCCATCCATAGCAGGGTCTCCTAGCCTGAGCCAGGCCACCATCCAGAACTGGGGAGCTGGTAGATAACAGCATGGTAGGTCTGACCAGACAATGTTTTCTCTTCAGGACAGAAATCTGGTTTTGATCTGTGCTGGAGTAATACGTGCCCCAAGAAGGTCATAACCAATGACTTAGGTTTAGAGGGATCTAATCCAGAAATGATAATGACTGGGTAGAGTTTTTCATGCTATTTCAGGCTACAGCATGTAGTTGCCTCTGTTTAAGTTTCTATCTTCAGCTAGGATTTCTTTCAGGTAAGTGAAACATCTCCCCCCAGCTCCCAGCGTTCCAGCTTTTACTCTCAGAAGCTCCAGAGCAGACTTGAAGACTTCATTTGAGTTGACCCCCATGTATCTCCATCGGGACATTAGGATGGCCTTCCCATTTCCTCCTATTCTCAGCTTAACTTTTCCCATTACGGGAATACAAAAACACAAGAAAAAGAAAGCTGTTAGTCATATGTTAAAGCAGCCAGCCCAGAGCCATTCAGAAGAGCATCCTCTTGGTGTCACTGTATGGGGCCGTGTGTCAGCATCGATTCCGGCTGTGGAATCCTATATGGACTGATCCAGGGCTCACCATGCACGGCTCTCTTCCTAACACACATCTCTTTCTGCTGATAACTTTCTGGCCTCCGGGCTACTGACAGCTGTTGTCCACTTGCTGCTAATTAAGAAAGCAGCGTGAGCAATGGCAGTGTGGATTGGAGAGATTGAACCCCCCTCTCGGCAGCAAAGTGTTTCAGCCTGATTAAAAAGTCTGACTGACAGCTGGGCGGCCTTTTTTCCTTCCCTGTCTGTTGAGCCTCTGAGAAGATAGGCCGCTTGCTATCGTACTCTTAATGATGGGCTCTCTCTTATTTTTTTTAGATCCCGTAACAATAAGCAATGTCAGAACAGATTAACTATTGAAATAATGGGCACGTGTGAAATGTGAGCCTCAATAAAGCCACACATTTAACATGCAAAGCGCCCTGTGCATCTGTGCTCTTACACAGACATTCAAATGTAGGTCGTATTTTTAAGATAAAATGATGCATCTCGAAAGTGTAAAACTAGCTTGGAAATGAAGATCGTCATAAACAAGCAGCACTTATGTGGATGGATTGAGCAGATTTCAAAGATGGTCTTTGTTTGTTTAAGGATTTTCCTTGTTTGTTTTGTTTCCTTCTTTGGTTTCCTTGTTTTGTTTTCTCTTGTTTCTCCTCAGGTCCCAGCAGGTGTTCTTTTGTATAATATGGGGTTGTGTCTCTACTAGGAAGAGCTATGGAGCCTCCAAATCCCTATCTGTCTTGTCATGGGAGCCAACAAAGAAAATGAGGCAGTGGTTTCTTAGTTTGAAATGCTGAAAAAAAACCTGTAAGCGTTCATCCTTTTACATCCAGAGAGCTTCTTCTAGACGGTGAGACTGACTACACAGGTTCATTTGCTGAGAACATTGGTTGTGTCTATCCCAGGAACCTGAATATTGCTTGGGCAGCTTTGCTAAACTGCTGCCTGCATCCAGCTGGCTGGCAGTGTGTGCTTCCAGCAGCTCACAGGAATGCTGCATGGATTCAGGACCAGGGTTAGTGGATTTGGCGTTAAAGGTCTGAAAGAATCATTGCAAATTCCTATGTAAAAACGGAATGCTTGCTTGGTGATAAGCTAAGTTCAGGCAAACACCTAAATGTAAGCCTGGAGCTCTCCTGCTATGTCTGCAGCTGACTTGTCTCCCACTGGATGCTTGACTTGCCAAGTGTTTCAGTGGAGCTGGCATTTCTTGGTTGGATTGTTTTGCAATTGCAGACGTGGTTTTAACGGGAAAGCACCAAACAGGATTTTCTGCTTTACAATGGAATATGTTGTTTTTAAGTTAGTGGAGGAGCAGGTTTAGTTCTTCTGGTTTCTTTATTCCTTATGGTAACACAGGAGCATTATTAAAGAAACAGAAAAGAATATAAACGTTCTTAAGTACTGTAAGTCTTTGGTGGGGGGGGTGAGGAGTAAATGAATGTGAACAGTTTTGAGAGCAGACTGCTGGATGGCAGGGAAGGTGCCAGCAAGAGAAACCTCCTTGGAGACTTGGCAGCCACTTCTGTTCAGCAGAGCTGGACTTTATATTTTGTCTTTGAGAAACAGTTTCCTGTAAATCTGAGAATTATCCCAAGTATTTCCTTTTGTTTCTAGTTTGGCTTCTAATTAGGCTCAAATCACTTTGCAAGTCTTTCTCCCAAGTAAAACCTTATATTATAGGAAGTCAGTTGGGAATGTGGTGCTTGAGTTCCCAACCTTCCCCTTGATTTCAGTTGACTTCCTTGGGTGGAAAAGCCCTTTCGTTTTGAAGTCTGAACCATAAGGTTCTTATGGCTTTGGATGTTAATACGCTTTATCGTGATACATTACAAGTGTATTAGAGTTTCAAGTGATCTCCCATGAAGTATGGATCCTTGCAGCTGCCAGAAAACCAGCTCAGCTCTTCATCCGCTCTGTTCTCTACCAGTGAATGGCAAATTAACTTGAATGTGCTTGACGTATTGAAGTCGGGGAAGCATTTTCTATAGGTTTTTAGCTGGGATTCTTCTTTCAGAGTTTTCATGTGAATGGGTTCGCTTCCATCATTCAATGTTGTGGCTGCTGTATGCAGAGCTGTGGGGTGGCTCTGTTTGTTCTTAGCAAAATGGCAATCAGGCAGTTTTGTCTCGGATCTCCGCTTTGTGTTTCTTACCAGGATGGATGTGGAAATGCAGCGTTCAGTGTCATAGAGGCTGTCAAGGGTAATTCTGTGGAGGAACTTGTGTCTGTCTGTGTATTTTTATCACCCAGGTTATCCCAAATCACGTGCCTTTTCCGGCATTCCTTTGAGATGTTTTCATCGTGTTTTGCAGTCTCTGCAATAGGTGCATCGTTGTTTTTCAGGTTAATGAAGAATGATGGCACATTTAGTATGTTCAAAGACTTTCCTGACTGCAGAGTTGCCAGAAATGGAGCAGGAAAGATCTTTTCCATCTGCCGTTCTTCTACAGACATCAGCAGTTCAGAGCTGAGAGTTATTTGCTGAGCTTCAGAGCAGAGTTGGTGCGTACGCAGGGGACACTTACCCACTTAACTGGGGGTAGGATGCAGGTTGATTCTGTTAGGTAAACCTATATATGGAGTAAAGGAAAGGGAAGGTTTCCAAGCAGAAAGTTAGCCAAGCAGTGCCCCATCTTCTCCTCTTCCTCTCTTTTTTCCCCTCTTCATGCACAAACCATGAGTTTTCAGGTTAAGAATAGAGAAAATATAAAGCTCTATGGGCCACCAGTGCCACTTCCCCATTAAGTTTCATTATTGCAGTCTTAGAAACATACTATCCTAGCCATAAGTATTTTTTAGCTCTTGATACTAGATGGCAACTATAACACTATGATATTTAACTAGGCTGCCGCTAGATGCCTCTTACACTGCGAAATGGTGTTAATATACATGGGTCACGTGTTGGCGGGCTGCTGATCACTTGATGGATGGCTTGCAGCAGTTCTTGTCGCCGTACTGCAGTGTCGTTTTGTTGACTCATTGGCTGGGTCCAGCTGAAAGCTGTTTCTGGCAAGGGCAAAGTAAAGTTTCCCTTGGAACAAAGCTGCAGCTTGAGCAGGGTAGGCAGGCATTATCAGGTGGCAGCATTAAACACAGAAGGTCTGGGAGGTATTTACCCTCTCACAATGGCACCAAGGATATTTTGCTAAACACGCCTTTGTCTTTTAGAAGCCAACTGCCACGACACACTAAATCCGCCGCAGAAATCAGTAGGTTACTGAATGGGTTTGACGTGTCAAAGCGTGGAGTTAATCATGCTAAAGCTCTGACAAAGCCCCAGGTTTACCCCGAGGAGAAGCAGGCGCCCTCAGGCCGTGCAGGCTGGGCTTTCTCCTAGCAGGCTGCTTGCTGTTTGCCAGATGGACCAAACCAGCTCCCAGATATTGCTCAATGCATCTCTAACTGCAGTTGGTATCGATTCACCTTTCAGGTCTGGGCAGCAGGATCGCCAGACGATTGCGTGTTGTTTTGCAGAGATTTAAATAGCTTTGGTGGTTGTGGTCTGTGCTGTTTTGTCAAAACCCAAATTAAATAGAAGTGCTGTCGAAAATGATTTCTTATTTATAAATTCCTAAGTCTATTCTGCCACAGAATCTGGGCAGTAGGTTTGGAAATAGCCTTTTTTTGCATGCAGAGGATCATAGTCTTGGAATGAACTGAGCCTGTGCCTCCATGGCAGGTCTGGCTGTGGGGCAGGATCTCACCTCTGGACCCCAATGGCATTCTGAGAGCTGATAGTTCACCAAGATTTATTCGGTGATAAAAAAGTTGTTTCAGCATGGAGTGCAAAGAGATGCTGAGATAAGGCTCAGCTTTGTTTTTGGTAAAATACAGGTCTTGGTTTGCTTCCCTTTAGTTATCACCCATTTGCTGTGTGTTAGCATTGAAGGTTGAAATGCAAGTTAACTTCCTGGATCGCTGCACTGAAAGCTCATTAGAAATTAGAAGCTGATTCTCAGTAGGGCCAATTCTGCTCATTCTCAGTGACTGCTTAAAAATAGCTAGCCAGGGTGACAGAAGAAATAATGTTGCACCAGAGCCAAGAATTGAGCTCTAGAGAGCTAAGGCTCAGCTGTCCCTTTGCTAAGTCAGTGTTCAGCCTCATCACTCTGGAATAGCTGCTGCTTCTTCAGCACTGAATTAACAAGTGAAATTCTAGTGTTTCCATGCTAGTAAGTCCTCCAGTCTTCAGAAGGCTGAGGTTTTAAAGCTAGGATTTGCTGAGAAGAGTAGGGAGAGATGCAGGTCTTTATAGCTGTACCTTTGAAACCTTTGTCTGTAGGAGAGGATTTAATTCGGGCCAGAGGAGGTAGGATGAAATAGGGTTGGCACAAATGATGGTTTACTCCGAATGCAAGTTGCAATGTTTGCATGCAGCAGAGTGAAAGATGGACACCTCACTTGGGCTCCTTATGTACCTTGTGCTTCCTGCCATATTGGTCGAGGTATGTGCTAATCCTACAGCTGACAAAGACGAGGGCCACTATTTCCTCTTCCTCCTGCTCTGCTCCGTTCAGTTAACATCTCGGTTCCCCTTTACTGGAGGCACCGCTGTTTCAAATTGTGCCCAAAGAGGACTAAGATTTCCTACTGCCTGCAGGCAGGCAATAAAAATGGTGGTTTGTTTGCAGATCCTATCAGTTATAGAATAGGGTACAGAACCAAGGATATGGCCTGCAGCCTCTTAACCCTTTGTAAGCGACACAATGTAAAAGCAGCTTCTGACCTGATTACATCAGAAATTTCACACCTTCAGTGCTGCAGTCTCACTGTGTGCACATGTCTGTGTGTGTGGAGATAGAGAGCCGGCCCTCTGGGGCAAGAGCACAGGGTGCTTCAAAGTTGAGTGATTTGCATAGCCTTCCTGCTCTGCCTTGTTTTATTGAGTAAGCAATATTAGGGAAGTTTACACTGCTGTGGCGGTGCTGCTGGAGGAGGTGGTGCTGCTGGCCTGGTTCCTGAAATTCACATTTCTTTCTCTTGCAGAAATGTGAGCTCCCAGCATGGTGCTCTGGAGTTGTGCAGACACGTTTCCTCTTACAGAGCTGAGTATCTGCTTTTCAGCAGCTGAGCCCCGGGGACACGATGCAAGGCAGAGCAGCGAGGAATGAGGCTTCCTTTCAGAGAGGTTAGCTCATCTCTTAGCATCCATGGAAAAGAGCTTACCTCACATTCTCACCTGGACTGTTGCCCTCCATCTATGGCACTCACTAAAGAGGAAGATAAAACTGAGCGTGTTCGAGCAAAGGTTTTCCATGTTTTGATCTTATTTCTTGAGCTCAGCTCGGAGCAGAGTGGGAAGAGCCTTTTGGGCAGTGTATGCAATTACTCCCAGGCCTTCCAGAAAACAGAGGTTAGCGACGCAATGGACTCTGAATGTGCAAAGAGTCTGCAATGAGAAGTCAAAAATAAAATGGCTATAATTAGTAATGACCAAAGCAACTGGAAATGGTGTCAGTCAGAGCCAAGCCAGCTTTTTTTTTATACTATCACTTAATGAATGAGAGCTGAGGTTATTCTCCGAGGGTGAAAGAGGGCTGAATTTTTTTCCCGTTCAAATCTGGTGCTGTGGGACGAATGCGAACTCAAGACTCATTTACTACCTTGTTTTTCAGCTGTTGAACCTGCAGGCAGGTTGTGAGCAATTAGGCTTTTCCCTAAAGCATCTGAAATAACACAGCTCTGCTGGCTGTCCTGGAGAGCAACGCTGACGCCATTCTGTCACCTTGGAGATGGATAAACAGCTCTGGCAACACTGGGTTATAATCTTTCAGGTCTGAGCTTTCGAAGCTGACAGCCGTACAATTGAGACATGAGTCTAGCAAAGGTTTTTATTTTTTTTATCATGGAAAGAGTCTAAATGTAAGATGAGAGGAGGGGGAGATAGAGCTTAAGCCAGGCTCAGTGACCAGGCCTTTTTGCTTGGCTGCAACAGCAGTGAATGAAGTGATTTAGATGTGGCTCACACTCCCTGCAGCATGGGGTGACTCAGGTAGTGCGCGGGCATACTTGAGCCTGCAGGGCTTTATTTTTAGGTGTCTGAATCACTGTCATGCCTGTATCCTCATAGAGCCGTTAGACAAGCGGGGATGCCCACGGTCCCCATATTAAGTCATGTTTGGTAAGTACAGATTCCCTCGCAACCTTTGTGATTCTTGTGTTCTGAGCTGCTTGCTGAAGTGATGGAGAATCTATGCCCTGTTTCAGGGTTTGTTTTTTCAGTTTAAAATGAAATGTTTAGCCAGCAGCCTCCATGGTTTTTTATGTGTGGAGTGGGGTGAGCATGGAGCACAGCAGTCCTGTTGATGTTGGAGGCTGCTTGACTCTTGTGCTCTTTTAGTGCTGTTGGCACAGGGGAGCTCCGCGTCGTGTTACCAGTGTCGTAATCCCATTAGTTCTCTCGGGCTTGCAGGGCTGTGCAAAATCAGTACTTAAATAGGAAATTAGCAGAGACTCACCAGATGCCGCACAAAGGTTTGCTCATGATTCGGTAAATGGCAGCATTTCTGCTTGTGGGTTGATAGGGAACCAAAGTGCTGGAGTGGCGCTCTCAGATAAAGCAGAGCAGAAGTCCTGATTGCTGCTTATCAATAAGTTATGCTGTATGTTTCAAAAGAAGTCTCAAAGCTAGCTGTGGTCTGCTGGGAGAAACCAAACTTGGGTAGCAAAGTTGTGCTCCTCTGAGTTTCCTCCTGGTTTGATTAATTGTGACTTTGTCCCCCTCCTTTTTTTTCCCCTTCTTGTCAATCTATTGGGTAGCATTGCAGAAGCATTTCCAGCAGCTAAAGGGGTTCCAAGTTTGTGTGTCTGCATGCAAAGTGATTCCTCAGTTCTGAAATACTTAAGGCTAAACGAGGGCCAGGTCACCTGCTGTCTGCTCTGACCGGGCTGGTTTGTGTAGCGCATCTTTTCTTCCTCACAACCCAAAGATTTGCTTCCAAACATGAAGCTGGAAGAAAGAAGAGCTGTCGGCCTAATGCGCCATCAAATTAATGCTGTTGACTTATCCAACCCTCTTTGCTGCTGTTGGGAAATGTGGCTGTATTGATAAGTTGCCCTGCGTGCCTCCCAGTTCCCTTGCAGTCTACTGTGAGCTCTTTCCACATGAGGTTGCTGCAGCTGGAGATGTCTCATTCACGGTTGCTTAAAAAAAAAAAGAAAAGAAAAGAAAAATCTAAATAAAAATGTGCTCTCTGACAAATAAAAATGTTTTGCTTCCTCTGGAGGCCCCAGAGGGCGGCATAAAAAATAATGAAGCCTGTGAGTCACTGAGCAGAGCCTGGCCAGCTGAGAGCAAACTGAGCCTCCCTTCTCCATAGAAGTTTGTGTGCTGTCATTGCACATCATTAATGCTCGCTGCTTTATGCTCATTCACTGTAATGCTGCCAAGATAGAAAAAGGGCAGTCGGTCTTTCCGCTTCCAAAGGCTGCCTGCTCCGAAGGTGACGTGATGTTAAAGGAAAAGTTTCCTCAGCTCTCAGGAGCCATTGTTTGATCCTCAGCTGCCCCTCCTCTGCTGTTTTCCTCTCAAATCTGGCAGCTCTCCTGGCAAACATTCCCTGGAGAGGGCCGTGGTGCTCGGAGCCAACCCCACCTAAGGTACAAAGGTTAGGGTGGGCGAGCTTCCTGGTTGACATGGGACCCTCCCTTTTCTTTCTTTCTGAATCCCCAGCCCGGTTTTTGTTTTGTTTTGTTTCTGGATGAATTCTCATTGCTTCCAGTCTCGGTGGGTGATGACAAGGTTGAGAAAAGCAGACTTGCTCAGGTAGAAGTGGTAGGTCTGAGGCTTCTGCAGCATGCCCATAACACAGTCAGGAGGCTGAAAGGAACGCTATTCTCTTTGTCTTCTGTGTGTTCAGGACAGCAGTTCATCCTTCGGACAGCCTGCAGCATCATGCGAGTGCTACACATCAGCATCTTTAGATGCTAAACCATCCCTAGGGCTTCTGGAGAAAGAGGGCATGAAATGCAGCGGAAAGCCATGTCAAGGAGAGCTGAGCTGGGCACAGCAGGCGTGGAAGCTGGGAACATAGATGGAGTTCTCCTCCTTTTCTGTTCCTTTAATCCTCCGTGGATCTCCAGTAATATTCGTGTAATATCTTGACAGATCTGTGCCTTGCAGGACGTTCTGTGATTGTCATCAGGCGCCCTCCTGAACCCATCTGCCTGTTCTGATGTAACTATCCTCTCATTTTTCTGACAGCAGAATTGGGTCCAGAGGACCAAGAGCTGCAGCCCCACCGCTGTTGCCTCCTTTGGTATTACATTGCAGCACCCAATGGGCAGGCTTAGCAGAAAGGTCCTTTTGAACTGTATCTCATTATTTTCCCCTTTTGCTTCTGAACCCTTAAAGTCCCTGTCAGCCAGGGTTTAGTTGAAGCCTTGCAACTTGCCTTTTGTCTTCCACAAATGATCGAGCTATGCCCCGGGGAACAAATGCCATTTTAATGGGCATTGTTGTGTAATTCATTACGTAAGTCACCTCTGTGTTCAAAGGACTCGTGGCACAAATGGCAGGAGCAGTTGATTAAAAATGTGCACCATAGCTTTGTTATGACATGGGGAGAGATGTCTGTTATTTTTAATCTGGTGGCTTTTAAATGTATGCATCCAGCAGAGACCCAAATGGCCTTTAAAAGGGGCTGTGGGATAAGATTTTAGACTTCTTCATTCTTTGTAACGAGCCTTGAGAATCAGTTCGAGCTGTAAAATGAACTTTAACCCCCCTTTATTAAGGCTTTCTCTCTCTAAAGCTGCAGGGTTGCTGTGTGTGAATACGTACAGCATGGTAGAGGATGGGGGGATAGGAAAGATACTGCATCCTGAAGCTTAAGGGAAAAAAAAGAAAGGTATATTTTCATTTTTGGTGGACGTGATGCAAACAGTGGCCAAAGGGAATGGTCAAATAGTGCATTGCTGTGGCTGGAGCCTGCCTGTCACCGAGCAGCACACAAGCATCTCCACCAGCCCAGAAGCAGACATGGGGGTTTCCTTCTCTCTCTGAAGGTTCCCTCAGCTGTGGGTTGGAGATGGCCTGCTCTGAGCTCCGCACAGTGCTGAGCTTTCACTTTGACTTCAGAGTGAGCAGCACGCTGCCAGGCTGGGCTGCTGGAATTCACCAGCATGTGTGTTTTGACTTCAGTTTCTAGTGGTTTTTTGAACCTGAGTGGAAAACAGCCATTTTTTCTATGCTAGCAGTGCTGCAGATGCAAGCTTTGAGTTACTGGCTTTCCCCTGGGCAGTCCAATTTCTTCACACAGAGGCACACAAACCAGTTTTCAGCCTGCCTTTGTGCCTTTTATTCCTATCTGGTTTGCAGTCCGCAGCTCTTTCCTCATCACACTGGGTTTTGCCATCACACTGTGAGCAGCAGGGCCGTGTTGTGAGGCTGGGCCATAGGCCCTACTGTGACCAGCAGTGGGGCCATCAGTGCACACCCCAGAGGAGGCTCCTGAGGTCGGTGTGTGGTCAGAGCCCAGGCACGTGCCGACCTGGGGGAGATGGGCTTCAGGGCCATGCAAGGCCATGACTCAACAGCTGGAGCGTGTTCAAACACAACAGCACAGGAGCCTCTTTAACAGGGGAATTGAACTAGCTGTGAAGCGGGGGATATATGAAAGCTTCCAGTCAGGAATCAAGAAACTCAAATCTGTAGTAAAGTAATTTTGAAGGGATTTTTTTTCTTTTTCCTGTAGTATGAAGCAGCAAGGCATCTAGATTGATGTAATAGGAGGGGATGGAAAGAGCAGTTCCTTTGAGACAGAAGTGCTTTGATCCAACAATGTCTTTTTCCCCCATTCCAGCTGAAATCACTACATCCAGCTTCTTACCCTGCCTTTTCCCATTCATCTTACTAATATTTGGACTGGGTACCCCACTTCTGCTCTCAGAGAGGAGAAGCTCAGGAGGCTGGTGCTGTTATTCGGTGAAGGAAGGTGCCAATTCCTCATCAATAGGAGCAGGGAGTAATTTGATAGAACAGTCTCTGATGGGCAGATTCCCAAGCTCAGGAACAGCCTCAATGCTGCATTAAGGAGTCTGGTTACTGCAGACAGGCAGGAAGGTGCAGAGGGACAGGATAAGTGTTTGGAGCTCTGTCACGGCTCTGTTTTCTTCTCTGTGTGCGTTATCAGATTATTTGATCAGTGAAGGCATGCTGTGCCGTTTGAACTTTTGACTGGACAGGCATGGCACGCTATAGACTTGAATTGGATAGTGGATGAAGCAAGTGAGCTTTTAAAAGCAGAGGTAACAGAGCTAGTCAGCCTTGCACAGCTGTGCTTTTTCTAGGCAGGTTTTAACCCTCCTCTGTAAAAGCTTTGGTTGCTTGCACCTTTGATCTATTTACCTTCCTATTTCGGTACAGCTTCTTTGAGACCGCTTCATCCGAATTCATTACTATGCAAACTGTGTTTATAAAGCTGCTAACCCTAAAGCTTATAATGCCTAATGTCTGTTGGCATTCAGTGAACATCATAGAATCCTTAGAGTTGGAAGGGACCTTTAAAGGTCATCCAGTCCAGTAATAATCACAGCAGCTCCGCAGCTTTGGCTCATGGATATTGGGAGGGGGGGGCTGAGGTTTGCAATGTGACTTTTATGTTTGGAAATGGAGAGATCCTCACCTGAATCATTGACTGACTCTGCTCTGTTTAGACAAGTTGCTTCGCCTTCACAGATGTGCCAAACAAAGTGAAGACCCAACTGTTTAAGGACGATGCGCTTGCAACATGCTTGGAAAAAGATGAGAGCTATTTTAAGTGCCAAGTGCAACTGAGTCGAAGAGAATGAGTTTGTGACTCATTTGGTTAACTGTGCTGCATCAGAATCTCATGAGCAGATCTGGAAAATGCTTACTGTAGTTGTCAGGACGGTAGTAAAAAGCTGCGCGAATGTGTGGTTCTCAAAGTAGGTCTTAATGGGGTTGCTCAAACAATAACCTTTATTTCTGCATCTGGCAGCTGTTTTACTTCGTTAGTACTATTTTAAGGAGTTCCCATTCTGCTTCCACTCGTTCCTGTTCTGGCTCTGTAAGTCTGGGGTCCCTTCAGAGTGCTGCCATGCAAATGATACAGCATTTGGTGTGATGCAAGGGGAAGAAGGCGAAGGGCAGTGGGTGGGCTGGTGGCAGTAGTGAAGGGGATCTGCTGTTGACATCTTTCTGAAGCTGGCCGTGCACCCACTGCTGAGCAAAGTTGGGTAGGGATGGCTGGTGGGGAGAGGAAATGGAAATTGCAGTCTTCTGAAATCTCCCTGCTTTCTTGCCTCTGCAAGGCTGATTTATCACTGTAAACAAGCAAGGAGCAAGGGTTTGTTCCCCTTCAGACAAGCAGTTTGGACCTTGCTGCTGCACATGGAGAAGCCAGATGTAATTTGCTGCTGCTACCGTTATTTCCCTGTAGACTAATCATTGTGAGTGTTTGCCAGTCCTTCCTGAAATGAAGTCTGAGCCAGGACTTCTCTCAGCCTGCATATCTGCACACGTATGGAAGTTCTCCCATCATGTACCAAACAATTACTTTTCTTTGGTGTGTGAGGGCAGCCAGGCTCTGTTTTCAGTGGTGACCTTCAACACTGCAGGGCCGGGTAGGCTTTAAAGGTTTGGAGATCCCCCTGTGGATATAAAGCAGTGATGTAAATTGTTGCTAAGTTGGGGTGCCAGCTGCTGCCAGTGATTCCTCACAGTCCAACTGATACCTCTGGGTTTATCTACAGTGACCAGTGTTTGCATTGCCTCCCTGCCCGGTGTGTTGAACAGGACTTCATACTGCTAAGAGAGCTTTGAGAACCCTGTAAGCAGGGAAGCCAGACAAGATGATAATTGAGGCTTCCATTAATAGGGAGCCTGCATAATTTTTGATCCAGAGGACCTACCTAACTGGAGCTTTGGCACCAGTGAGGGGTGTTAATAGCAGGGTCTTAATGCCCTGCCTGGTAAAAGTTGAAGGAGAGACAGCTGTTAGGAGGGAGAGCAGCATAGGTTCTTTCCCTTGAGTTGTGGTTAGGTGATTTCTGAGTATTAGGAGTGGTGTTCACACTGCAGTGTGGTATTTAGGTTCGGGGTGCTAGATTTGACTCAGTGGCATTTGCTAGTTGCAGTCTGCATGCTAACGAGGTGGTGCGGTGCTGCACACAAGGACTGGGTCGTTCTGACTCATTGCAGCCAGTGCAGCCAATTCCCAAATAACGTAAAAGAAAAATGAAACATACAGCAGAAGTGCTTGCTTTTCTTGAGAACGGAGCTAAAGGTAAGTTCAGTGCCTTTGGTTGGAGTATTTCAATCACCAGAGGGGCAGTTCAAACCTTCACTTATTAAAGTGCTCTTTGCTTAAATACATTCTAAGTTGCTCTCAAGGCAGCATGGTTTTATCTAGCTGGCTGGATAAACAGATAAAGACGTCTTTCACTAGTCAGTTTGCATGTGGCACGGCTGCAAACCTTTGAGATTTCTTGTAGATCATCAGAGAACTTGGAAAATACGCTTTCCAAAAGGACTGAGTGGTTCAGTAATTAACCTTCTTCGGGGATACACCAATATTGATGCTATTCCCTCTGTCCATATGGTTTGTGTTGGTACATTTGGCGTGAATTCTGCTGTGAATGGCTGGGACTGGGACTTTCCTTCAGATAATTCATGCTGCCTCATTCAGAAGTAGTGCTGCCAAGTCAACAGAGCTAGAGACCAGCAGCCTGTGAGGGGCAGTAGGTCAGCCTGTGTTTTCCTGTCCTGGGTACCTGCTTGATGGCTTATTGACCCCAGCAAGACATGAGCAAGGCTCAGGCACCCAGATTCCTTCCTTGCTCTGTGAATGAGCCACTCCATCCCCTTGACTTTATTTCTTCATGTGCAAGAGGGGTGGTGGTTACCTCCTTTGTGAAGTACTTCGGGATTTGCTGGGACTGAGTGCTTTTAAGAGACGTGTTTTTCCTTCTCTCTACAAGGCACAGAGGAATAGGATCCTACTGTTTCTGCTTTAGCACTTCAGTATTGCTGCCTCCAAGGGGAAGCAGGAAATGGTGGTCATATTGCGGTTGCAAACATAATAGAGAGCCACAATTATTTTTTTTTAATCCTTTTCCACTCAACAAATTTACATGGTTGCAGTGTTTTTCATAGGCTGGTTTCCCAGATAATGCTGTAGCACGACTCCCCTGTTTTCAGTCAATTTACCCTAACCTTGTGATGTGTTTCTATGTCTTTCTAGATTCCGAGCGTTCCCATCTCTCCTCGTTCACTATGAAGTTGAAGGGCAAGTTTCATTCACCAAAAATAAAGAGAACTCCTTCCAAGAAGGGAAAGCAAGCTGACCTGACAGTGAAAACACCAGAGAAGTCAGCAAACAAAGTAAGCAAATGAGGAGTATCTTCTATTAGTCTCGCTGCTTTCTTGCTTTCTGTTACTTGGGTTTTTCAGATCTACAGCCTTGCTTTCAGCCTGTGACTTTGTCCTGTGCAGAATTCTGCAGGTCTGTCAGGGAACTTCAGGGCCCTTTATGGTTAGTTTTAAACTGTGCTGTGCAGCATACAGTAAGAGATGTGTTTTCTTTTTGAGTTGCTGATGAGGCCTCCTTCCATCATTGTTTAAGTATCTCATTACGGAATGTAGTTTAATGCTTGACACATCTTCCCAACGTGCACACCCTATGATTATGCTTATAGCTTCCAGTTAACTGCCTGGTTTTGGGGTGTGATCTTCTTAAAAACCCAAAACCCTGGCGAGCAAATCCTTGAAGCTCATCCAAAGATGTGCTCAATCTCTGATGACATCAGCAGGGAGAGTCAAGCAGATGCCTTCAAGGAGCAGCTGATTCCAGCTCACCATTCCTCATATCCAATGCAATTTGCTCCCTGTAAGAGCTGAGCTCACCATTCCTTCCCACCACAAACATATCAGAGCGTTTTCTCCTCTGTTGTTATGGCCTGATTATGTAGAATGGAGGCTATCGCTGTAACAGTGCTGTTGCAATCCATTTTCAAATACAAATTAAGCCAGAAGTTAAGAATAGCTGAGGTTATTTATGGTAATTCAGAGTCTTTCCCAGTTGTTGTTGAAAGCCTCCAATGTGCAGTGCCAGACATACAGACTTTTTGGATTATCTGCTCTGAGGACTGCTGTGCTGTTACTGGGTGCAGTCAGCAAGGTACAGCTGTCTTACACTGTGTGATGTGCTTAGCATCCAGGGAAATAGCTGCATGGACTTCATGGTTCTGCCCCGTCATACAGGAGAGGATGAGGCTGTAGTTTCTTTCTGCAGGGGACAACAGATAGCTTTTTAGGGAGCTGAGCACCTTGCATTGCCCCACATGCATACCGGACTGCTGCCAGAAGTCTGAGAGCACTCTCTGAAGGCTTTTAGTTCCAGCAGTGTTTGAAGGTGGTGTGTTGAGATCAATTCAGAGGCATACCTCACAGAACGTACTTTTCCTCTAAAATGCAGTGGACCATTTTACCGGAGAGTTTTATCCCAATGTTATTTTAATTGATTGATTCACTAAAATGCATGTAGAAAATGCAGCAGTCTTTCCTTTCTGTGCTGAGCCAATTTTGGTTCCTGTCTGAGGACATATTGTAAGAATAGTAGTGTCCTTCTACACTGCTGTTGTGGAATTAGGGTAGGTTTATTTTACTGCCAAACTGCAGGGAAAGAAGTGACCTGTTGCTTCTTCTGTGAGTGGTTATATGGCCCTCTGTAACACATCTGCATTTCATATGTGATGCATTTGTAATGACTATTTTAAGGGGAACCTTTCAAATTCATGCAAAAATAAGTATCTATATGTGTCAGGCAGGCAGGGAAGTGAAGAAGAGATGCCATGTTGCCTGAATGATCTTCTCTAATGCCCTTATGGGGCGTTGCTGAAGCAAGTGGTAGCACTGCTTTAGTAGCTCCTGCAGCTACGGATCTGCTCCATCATAGGGGAGTATAGCCATGGGGGCAAGTTCACTTCTGCTGGGGAATCCAATGAACGATCACTTCCAAGTCTTCTCTTCAGCCCAGAAAAATAGCATCCTATGTTTGCTTTGGCTTTAGGGACACACAGATAGAAACCTTCAGCCTTGTAGCAGCAACTGGCACTTAGTTAAGCTCTGTAATGGAAACTGCCATTCTTTCAGGACACGCAGGCTTTTTTTGTGCCTGTTTGTGTGTATATATTCTCACATTGATACGAGGTCTTTGGACCTGAGAAAGGGCTGCATAAAAGGTGCTCTCCTTGGGTTCTTTCCCAATGAGCTAGCAGGGAAATCATGGTAAAAAGGGCTGTGTCCCAAATAGCATCCGGTGGCTGATGTGCATGCCTTGGTGTGCTCAGTGGAAAGCATTGTGTTTCCACGTGTCATTCCCAGGCCCATCCCTCCTGTTGTCCAGGAGAGTGTTTAAGCTATTAAGTCACAAGCCTTTCTACAGGAAGCAGTTGTTGAATGAATATATAAACATTAATCAGAGCAGGAACTGCTATCTGCATTTTTTCACTTCTGTTTGAGAGCTCTGACCGCAGGCCATAGGCATGCTGCCTGCGAGCGTCCAGCCTTTCTCATCCCTGAAATCTGTAATCGTTTCATATGAAGTGCCTCTCCATAGCCTAGAATGGGCTGTGCAGTGCTGAGGGTGCGTGCCTGAAGAATGGGAAATGTGGGTTTTTTTTGTGATCGGTGAGTTGCCAGGATGCTCCTCAGCAGTGAAGTTCAGTGGCCGTGGGTGGGCTGTGAAGCAGGAATGGAAGGGCCCAGCCAGCAGCTGTGTCAGAAGGGGAGGCAGCAGCAAAGCTCGGGGCTTCCCAGATGAGATGGTAATGATGGAGTGGATTTGGACTTAGGCTTCAAAAGTCAGAGCTAGGTGGGACTTGGGACTCTCTTTATGGATCTGGCCCCTGGTTACTAACCAGTGCTGCCTGTAAATTGTTCATCCTGAAGCCTTTTGGGCTGCTGGCCTGATTTTGTAAAAAAGCAGCAGTTCAACTGCTGACAAGAGTACAGGGAGCTCACAATGCCCAGAGGTCATTAATTCTTGAAGCTGAATTTACTGAAGAGATAATGGATGAAATCTGACTCTGCTAAGCTCTCTGCTCCTTTCTAGCGATGTTCAGTAGTTAATTTAAATCTCACTTAGGAACTACTTGTGGCATTAAAAGTCCTCCAGGCGTACCCTGTTAAACTTCTTTCTTTTTTTTCCTAAGCATCCCCGTACAGAATGCCATTAGGATGTCATATATCGCTTCTGAATTTCCTTTCCTTGTGTTGGTGATGGCACAGAAGTTGGTGGCAACAGCTCAGCTGTATGCCGATGAATTGTTCCCTTCTGCAACATTCATTAACTGATGCCAAAGCTTGGCTTTCACGGTCTGTCCCTATGGAAGGTGTGTGGGTTCCCTTGTCCCAGCACCATTGATGCCTATTAGGTTGCAGACTGATTGGAAAGGAGTTTTTTATTTGTAAACTGAGAAGCAAAGCTGTGGCCCTTTTTCAGACAAGTAGGCCTCTGGGAGTCAGTAGAATTACTCACAATGGTAAGGGTGAACACCAGGCAGGTCTGTGTAACTATGGGGTGGAGGCATCATTTGGATTGTTTTGGAGCTCGAGGGGTCTTCTGGTTTATGTGGGTTATTTCTGGGAGATGGGCAGCTTTGTTAGAGCCACTGTTTGTTGCTTCCTGTCTCACATGATCATTACTGTCTGTGCTTCGTGTGTTTCTTTTCTCTCACTCTCCCAGTTTGTTGCATTGGTTTCAAAGCCATGCCCTAGAAGTCATCAGTAGCGTTAATCTTACCCAAAAACACATCTAGTTAGCCTTCGGTTTGGAATGCACGTCTTGTAATTCAGAAAGTCAAAATGTGAGTGCAATTTTGCTCTGACTATTCCCTTGAAAGAGTCATGTTTATGGTGGAAAGGTGTTTTTTTTTCCCTAGTTTTCTGAAGCAGAATGTACCTTTTCAGTTTTGTTCCTCTTCAGATATGTAAAAGTAACTTTTCCCCTTTAAAATCCTGACATTTTAACTTTTCTCTCACTTTTTCTTCTTCTCCAGAACGTATCATGGCTAGAGGAGAAGGAGAAGGAGGTCGTCAGTGCACTGCGCTACTTTAAGACGATTGTGGACAAAATGGCAATTGATAAGAAAGTATTAGAGATGCTGCCAGGCTCAGCAAGTAAAGTGCTGGAAGCCATCCTGCCCCTGGTGCAAAATGACCCACGCATCCAACAAAGGTAGCTTTCCTTCCTGGGCTTTGGAGCTATGGCAGAGCAGCAGGTTCCTCAGCTTCTTTCTTTTTTGTCTTGTGTGGCATGTGAGATGGAAGATGGTAATAGTAGCAAAGAGGTTGTCTGCCATTCTTACTAAATGGTGGATAATTTTCAAGCACAGCTTAGAAACAAACTCCGTGCTGTGAAGAAGTCCGTGCTATGGAAAGAGAAAACAACTTAGAATGGTTTTAGAGAGGAGGAAGGACTTGATTCTTAGCATAAACAGAAACGTTTGTCATTTACTGATCCTGTTCAGATGCTCTACTATTTTTGAAGTCCACAACGGCATCCTAAAAGCTGACAAATCCCAGTAGCTTCTTCTTGAACTAATCTCCAGGGTAATCTCGTTCTGCATTCAGTTTATCCATACTGATAAAAGCCAGCACTGCTGACTGTTGGTTGCTTGCTTGCTTTTTATTTTGTTTTACGGAAGCAGATATAGAACAGAAATAAACAAATGTACTTCAGCAGATCAGCCAGTCTAAGTTCATTCCTGTGTGCTCTCCGCAGACTGATTATAGGTTTGCTCTGATGCCTGCTGTATTACATTTAAACCAGTTTAGACGACGAGTTTGAAGTCAGAAAAGATGTAGAAGTTGGCCAAAGCAAAGCTCGACATCCACTGAAAGAATCTGTGGTGTCATCAAGCCGCAGAGATCTGCCTGGTTTCTGCTTGTCGGTGATGGAGAAACTGATTTAAAAAGCAAAAGCAAACAAATATCATTGAACAATAAGGAATAAGCGAAACTACCACACATGCAAAATTAGACAGAGAAATGCACATACATCTTTTTATTATTATTATTATTTTCTGAATCCTGCTGCTTTTTGCTCGATTCCTGTTTTCCCAGTAAGTATCTCCAAAACTTTTGGTTTTGAGATGCTCAATTGTACAATTGTGCTGCAAGAAATGTTTGTGGTACGGTCAAGACAGCTGTAGGGTGCCGATATTCTATTAACAGAGATATAGTGCTGTCTGGTCCCAGTACACAGGGCATGCTTTTATCTGACAACACAAAAGGAAGGAGACAATGGTTGAGTACCAGAGCTGTGATTGGGACAGGGGGGCTGCAATTTAGGTTGGGTTTGTGGAAGTACAAAGAGCAATAGCTGTTAGAATTGGAGCATTCATCGGGCTTCTGGGTTCAGGCACAAAAGTTTCTTCTGTTGCTATCAGGTTTCCTGCAGTCATTAAATTCCTGACAAGCACCTGCTTTCACTTAGCGAAAGAGAGAACAAACTTTCCTGTTACATCAGGAGAACATGTAAAATGTCAGCAAATATTTTTAGGATAGAAAATGTCATCTTTGTAGTCGCTTGCTTTGATTTGTGTATCCGCTGGGTGATCTTTCCTTCCAAGAATATATTGGAAATAAATATCAGCTAAGTGGTCTTCAGCAGCAGCAATATTTCAGATGGCTCTATTCTTCAAATTCCTTGTACCCTTAGAAGTGAGGTAATCTAACCTTGACAGTTGGATATCCACATTTAGCCTGTAAGCAGAATTCCTGTAGTCAGTAGTTAGTGGACTCCTCCTTTCTTAGTGATGAATCTCTCATTCTGGACTGCAGCACAGATCCCTTGTGTATGTTCTGCCTTGTTTGGCTTCACAGAGAAAAAGGGGATTTGTCATTCTCTAAAAGCCACGTCCTTTCTTGACTACATATGCACTTTATTTATTTTGAGTAGTGGCAGGACACAAAGGGGTGCTTTTAATGGTAAATCCCCTTCAAGAAAAGAGAGCAAGACTTGTGTCAGTGTGGAAGAAAGCCCTACAATTACTGTTGGATTTCTTTTTGCTTTAGGGGAAGGGTTTGCATCGAGGAAAAAAGTAATTAAATCTCGCACAAAATAGGCTTTCAATTACTGCCTCCTTAGAAGGAAGCAGACCGAAGATTAATCACAAAGAAATCAAAGCCAGAGAACGAGATGGAGGAGGGCCCTATTTAGGAAATATCTCCCACTAAGTTAATTTTGTTTAAAATTAGAACAAATGGCAAACACTGTGCTTAGAAAACAAACAAACGAAGAAGCCCTTGCTGCTGTCTGTATCCCTCTGGCTGTAAGCTGACAATAGTTCTACCCCTGCTTCTGCAAACACCTGAATCATCTCACTCGAGTTTGTGGGTTTGGTGCTCCTCTCACAGATAATGAGACTACTGGATTTAAGCCAGTGTCAAATGGGTGCCAGAGAGGAATTGGGAGCTTCAGAACGCTCCTATCTGTGATGATGGCAAGATTGCGCCCTCTCTTATCTCTTTATGGTTTTGATGCAGTTTGAAAGTGATTTAATTTCACAAAGAATTGCCATCAGCATTGCTATTAACACACCTTGTTTAGTAATGAAGTGTTTTCAGAGCGGCCAGGAAAGTGCCTCTGAGCACTGTTGTTACAGTTAACTTTTATTTAGGGTTGTCGTCCTTCCAAATTTCATTTCTCTTCCTTCAGAACAATAGCTTTGGGTTCTGGTTCTCATTAAAAGCAAAACAAAACAACACCCTTCCTCTTCCAAACCTGATACTCATTCAGCTTAAGTTTTGTAAAGAAGCAGGTTTGAATGGCTTGTTTTCAGGCACCATAAACAGTGGGGGAAATGATTTGTAAAGGAGTGATGCAGTCAGCTTGCAGTAACGTAAAACGTTTTCTGAGGGCAGTTAAGAAGGAAAGCATAGATAACATTGGAATAATATCAATTAGAGGTAAATGCAGGATACAGCAGTTGCCTTTGTAGTTGAGGCATAGGATGGGGGTGTGGATTAAAAGGCAAAGAGCATTCTTCTTAGCATTGCTGTGTAAGCTTGCAGCTCAGATTATTAGCTGGTTGTACTTTCATGCTGTTGTTCCATTTGGCTCTAAAGAACAGGAGAGCAACTGCTGAAAGCCCAGGCTTTGTCACCTGCTGAACGTAAATCATGAATGCCAGAATGAAAAGGAGAACCACAACAGTGGGTAGCGTCAAAATAATGTTAGCAGTGTGAAATGCACTTTAGATCGTGCTCTCTCTGGTAGTATTTGATAATATCTCTGTAATTGATTTTTATTTATTTTTTTCTTTTTTTCTTGACTATTTCCTTCCCTGCCATCCAGTTCTGCCATCTCATCCTGCTACAGCCGTGTGTACCAGAGCCTGGCCAATCTCATTCGTTGGTCTGATCAAGTGATGCTGGAAGGTGTGAATTCTGAAGACAAAGAGATGGTGACAACTGTTAAAGATGTCATAAAAGCTGTTCTGGATGGAGTTAAGGTATGTGAGACAAGTCATAGAGAGCATACGGTGTCTGTATTCTAGAAGAGATCTAGCTGAAAGAAGCTTTTAAGTGCTGGTAAGATCCTGCTCTTTCAGCATCCCTACCTCTTAAATCAACTGCTCTGGAAGTGAGATGGTCCTGCTTGGTGTACTGGTTAACAACCAGCACTAATGGTTTGGCTATTAGTGTGCAATTCTATATGTTCACTCTACCATTTGGATGGATTGCCCAAAGCAGTAAATCTTAATTGAGCATTGTATTACATTTTCAGCAGGTAATTCCCATTCTCTTATTCTCCAATGCAGATTATAGGTCTGAGTTTGCATGTTTTCTGTCTAGACGAAATTGAATGGAAGTGCTCCCTGTTAGTGCCCACAGAGAATCAAAGATTCCAGCTCCATCTTTTAGCATGAGAAGGTTCTTCAACTGGATGAGTGTGTCAGGAAGTGGCGTCTTTGACTGTACTCAAACTCCATTTGGTTTTTAGCATCTGGATTTGAATGTGAAAATCCAGTGAATATCCCCAGCTTTGATAATGATGCTTTCAGGAATCTTTATGTGTTTTTTGCATGCTCCGAATATCTCTGTAATGTCGCTTAAACCCTAGTGTGACTTATCAATCCTTTAAAACAAATGTCTTTGAAAGAAAACATTCCCATCACATAAAGTGGACAGATTTTCCAGGATTATTTTGCATAATATGTCCTTTAAGCTCCGAATTTGAAAAGTAAAGTGGGTATTAAGTTTGCACAGCGGGATGGAGAAGAGTTCAGCATTAAGTCTCAGCTGCTGTTAGTGTGGCAATTCAGCAGCCATTTACAGTATATGAAACTCTGCACTCTTGACAGCTGAACAGTAGTAGCCTGAAGCGAGAAGGTTCACCCTGTTATCACCTAATGAATCTACACAGTCTTGTGTTATCACTAGGTCTGGGTTACAGTTGCATGAAACTTGGGACACCCACTGTCCTTTCACTTCAAACAAGGTTCAAGCATCTGATACCAGTTGCTTCTCAACCAAAGCAGTGTGTGTGGATGGATGGATGGATGGATGGATGGATGGATGGATGGATGGATGGATGGATGGATGGATGGATGGGTGGCTAAATGGATGGAAGGCTGTGGATGTCTGCTGAGCCAGCCTAGGCTGGAAGCAGTGCAGGCACAGCCGTGCAATGCTAAGCCTGAGCTATTAACCCCACTGAGCTGTATCAGGCTCCTCTTGCTGCTAGATTGCAAGTTATTTTGGCCTTCCAGTTAGAGCTGGCTTATGTCTAGTCAGCTTGGAACAAGATGAGAGCAGATGTGAGGCCGTCCGGGTAGATGTGAACGTCTGGCCACCAAGACTCAGTGTTTGGACGTGCTTTGTACTCATCTCCTACTGCCTAGCAAGAAAGAAGGTTTATTTTAGAAGGGCCAAGCCAGCCTTCAGGTCTGGAAGCAGAACTGAGAAGCTGGACGCTTCTCTGCTGTGGAGAGCCTTTTCTGTTTCTTTGGCAGATCACATAAGATCCACTTCCACATTTCAGTGTTTACTTCCCCCTTTATTTTCAGAATTGAGCACAAATGAGTTGCTTGTTCACTTGTGCTGTTTGCTGTTTTGATTGCAGGTTCTAGTGCCTTGCCAGCTATATATAACAGGGAGAAAAAATCCTTGTTTTGATTAACATCTTAAAAATCCATCTCATTTTGGAATTTCCAGTTTGCTGAAGTAGTAGAAGTTTGTAAAGAGGCTTTAATTATCTCTAATTACTGCTGCAGGAATCTCTTTACTTGCTGATAAGGAACAGCATAATGTGCATCTGGCTCAGTTGCGTGCTGATTACCTCTGTACGTATACTGAAGATCTTGGCTCGATTTTCAAACACTAGTTCTCATTCTGGGGTTAGCGGAGAGGAGAAAAAGGCAGGATTCAGGGAATCTAGTGCTTTTGTGCTTGTGCTCATCGAGGTTATTCTCAGTAGACAGGACCATCTTCATAGTGTTAGCCCAGATGGCCATCTGTATGTGCTGTGCTTGTGCACTCTCATCCTTCCCCATGTGTGGGCTTTTCCAAGACAGCTTCTTTAAAGCTGAGCACTTTGTTGTGTGTTTGGTGGACTCTGTGCAGGTTATTTTTGTGCCCAAGGTCATACCAAGAATGTACAAGAAGTACATACATTGGCCCAGTCAAAATCAGTTGTGGGATGCTCTTGGACGTGTTGAAATGGGTTGTGGTGTCCGTCCTTTGCACATCCAGGGTGCTACTTTATTCTCTTTGTGATTATTGTGTTGGAAGAGGAAACGACTGTTTCTGACCTCAGCAGGCACAGACGTGGAGACGATACTGGAATGATGACACTGTATTTCAGGCTGCTAATAAGTAAAATTGATCCCATATAATTTCCTTTGCATAACATGCTGGGAAGCCAATAGTGTCCAGAAGCACTGCCAGTTATGCAGCCTAACTGAGAAGGCACATGTTTGTATCTGTGAGCAGCAGATATATTTGATGGTCACAGACACCCATGAGAAGTTCTCTCCATCCTTCTGGAACGAGTGATTGTTGCTTTGACTGCTGGCAGACTTGGAGTTCAGGATTATCATGCGCTTATCTCTTTATCCACCGCCTTATCTGCCTACAACAGATACGCTATAATAGTTCCCTGAATGATGAAGACTTTCATTGCTAACACATTAAAAGATGGCTCCAGGGGGAGCAGGCCTTTTAATAAAGGTGTTTGCTATTTAATTTCTTGTTGGACATCTTTCAGAAACCAGCCTTTGGAAACAAATACGTGACACACACTTGTTCGTGAAATATAAAGCAGTGATATAACTCTTTTACTGGCCAACTGAAATACTTCATGCAGAAAGCATTTATGTACTTATATTTGTATATGTAAAGTCAACTTGATATTATCTAGGGTATTATGGGGACTGGAACATATTTGTGATGAAAGAGGAAGCGCAGCAAGAAGAAATGTGTGTGGGTTTGTGCAGTATCCCCACAGGGATATAGTTTGTGAACTTAAATATGGCTAAAGTGCTGCTGGGTGCATGCTGCTCCCTTACCACCTCATTTGTGTGGCTCTTCACTGAGCTTACACCCAACTCAGCTCACTGCCCATGTCAGCATTAACCCCTGAGCGTGTACCCAAGAGTTTATCGCAGTAGAATCCTGTTCTGTTTTAGCATGTTTGGGTGCAACATTATGCATGTAATGATTCTTTTCTTTTTTCTTCTCTCCCCTCCATCCACCAGGAGCTGGTCAAACTCACGATTGAAAAGCAGGAGCATCCCTCTCCCACAAGCCCTGTTAAACCCAGTTTACCAGCATGTAAATCTGATAGGTGGGTCTCTTACAAGCATTTCTTGTGCGTGCCAGTCTAGCATAGTAGCTTGATGTGAGGTAATTTCTGGTTACTCATAGTTGGATTAAAACACTGAGTTGTTTTCCACAGTGGACAGTGTTGTGTACTTCATGTAGTCTTATGCATTACAGAGGCACTGCTTGAAGAGAGCAATATGCAGTGGTAGAGAAGATACCAATATCTGGCAATGAAACATCACTTGGCTATGACATGTCCACATATTACTCTGTGTATACTTCTAATTCTACTCCCAGATGTGAATTCTTCCTTCTGCTTTTGATTTCTCTTATTGCATATGATTTAAGATACGCATTAATCTGTCAGCATGCTGCATTCCGACTGCATTTTGTGATCTGCAAATCTGTCTTTTGCTTGTTGCAGCCCATCAGAACTTCCCCTTACAGACCGAGAAATGGAGATCCTAAGCAAAACAACTAATATGACTCAATCAAATGAGCTACTGACGGACTCCATGGACGAAGAGGTTGCACCTCCTAAACCCCCTCTGCCTTGCATTCGTGTGGCAGAAAACAGGTAATGCTGGCCACCAGCTGGCTGAAGAGTGGCAGTGGCTCTTAGCATCTTGTTTGTTATATGTTCTTGTCCAAATGGGTACAAGAGGTCACAGGGGTTAGTGATGCTTCTGAATTTCCAGTCCTCCAGAGTGATTCTTCCCAGCTCATGTAATCCGTGCATGACTTTGTTCTTTCTATCTTGTTCTGAGCATTACCTTTCATTGTCTGTGTTTTCTTTTCCTTTTTTTCTCCCCATGATGATGGTACAGTGCTTGAGACTTTCCTATGAGAGACACTGCGTAAATGCGTTGAAGCTTTTATTTAAGACTACATAAATACGCACCATATTCTGTTCAACTCTGCACCAGCAGCGTGTGCTGCTTTAGTTGTGTGTGTGCTGATGTATCCAAAGAGAAATGCCTTGTTAACCTCAGCTGGCAATTGTCAACCTGTTCTGCACATTCAGGTGGCTCTGCATTGGTTATGAGACTAAGAGTGAAAGGAGCTACTACTGCGTGAAAAGAGTCTTCTATTTAGTTGTACTTACCCAGTTCTATGAGTAACCACATGAAAGCTTCTATGTTCTATTTTGGAAATAAGAGAAAAACCCCAGTTTACAGCTTTTTGGTGTGCCTACGGTGTTTTTCTCCTTTAGTACTGGTGCTAATAGATGGTGTGAAAATGCTTATCATGAGCTCACTTGAAAATGCAGCATCGGGAGGAATGTGGCCGGCAAAAGAAACCACCACGTTTCTGTGTCTTTTATGAATTCTCATGGGCTGTATATATAGAAAAAAATCCTGTTACATTCCAGGAACAGAATATGTGTGCTCTTGGGAACTTCACAAACTTGATGATTGCCAGAATTGTCAGTAGAAGCAAAACTTAAATACACAGTGCTTAGAATCTCAATGATTACTACTAATGGGTGGGTGATAATGTATCTGATACTGATGAATGCCAACAACTTGGGCCCATGCAGTTTGCATGCGTGGTGACCCTGAAAGTCTTGTTGCTTCAAGGAAAAGGGCACAGAGGATTTTCCTGTCCTGTAGGTTGCTGCAGCTTTGAAACCCCTCACTAAAAAGTTTGAAGAGGAGGAATGAGAAATTACTGTGAACTGAAACCTCCGGGTCAACCGAAACATTTAATTTGGACTTCTACCACTTTTATGTAAAAATAATTGCTGTGCTAATTAGCTTCATTAAAAATAATTTTTGGTTATGAAATACTAAATCTTCTTCTCCAAGCTTAAGAAAATACATCACTGAACAGGACCTTTTCTGTAAGAGGGTCGTTAACTTGGTGTTTGTTAGGGTATACTCTTTGTTGAATAGCTGTGGGTCAGCTTTGAACATGAGCTTTTTGATCCTGGCAAGGCTGAGGCTATCTGGAAAAGAAGCTCCTGAAGCTTCTCAATGTCTTTGATGGTGATGGAAGCATCAATCCCTGTTGTGTCTTGCAGCCCTCCTCCAGCCTTGCCCCCTAAAAAACGGCAGTCGGCGCCTTCCCCAACCAGAGTGGCAGTTGTGGCCCCCATGAGTCGAGCCACCAGTGGATCTAGTTTGCCTGTTGGAATCAACAGACAGGTAATGGTGTGACCCCTCTGTGAAATCCAAAGGAAGTGTGCTGCAGAGTGTAGCCAAAAGCTCAGGGGAACGTTGCAACCTGAGCAGTGCAGTTCCCAGCACGTTCCTGCTGCCCCAGGCAGCCCCATATGGAACAATGCTGGGATGGGAATTCTAGCAGCAGGAACATCAATGCAGCGAGTGATGCAGAGAGCTGAATTTTTCTTCTCCCATTTTGTTGTTGGATTTGAATAATGAATGAACTGCTACCAAACTTTATTGCCTTGAGGTGTAGCAGAATGTGCAAATCCAGGAGGCTGAGTGTCTCAGGGTTGGGTAGATCGGGGTGTACGTTGGTTTGCCGTACTTACAGCATCTTTACTTGACAAGATGTTTACTTTGGGGAAAGCTGTAAATTTTCTGGTGAAACTACAGAGAACTTGTGACGGTGTGTGTTAGTCATACCCTGTCACTTGTGCTAATGTTTGCAAGATTGTAAACAGATGGTTTTGCTTTACACCTTCAGGAACTTACTGACTCAGCAGCGAGAACTCAAATTGTGTTGAAGTGCACCCAAATCAAATCTTGCTCTCAGTCCACAAAGCTCTGACTTAGGGAGCCTGTGCTCTCACTTGGCTGACCCAGATAAAGCTGTGGAGGTTTTGCAGTTACTGGTGCAGTCTCACTTAGATTGATGTGCAGGGATTACCTGCAGCTTGATGAGCTTGAGGTAATTTCTGAAACTGAAACGTAGTCAATAGGCACCGAAAGCTGACATGAGCTGTATCCCATTATCACCTGTTTACCCTTTGCATGCACAAAGCTAAACAAACATTTAATAAAGCCCCAATTATTTAATGAGAATTCTTGCCTTTTAGTTACCCAGTACCAATGTCAACAGCTGGTGACATCTGCTGTGGATCTCAGCATGCCCTGGGCTCCAGTAGGTGCATGCAGGGCTCCCTTTTTGGGTTGCTCCATGTGCCCTTTACCCAGTGGGAAGCATTCTGGCTTCCTGATGGGCTTGTCTAGCTAAGCAGGGCTAGCAGCACTGATCCGCTCCCTTCCTACTTTTCTTACAGTAGGTGCAAGGTGTATGTTATGTGTGCTGTATCTAATTACTAGCGAGCTGCTGAGAATGATGGTAATTTGTTGTTTTGGTTATTTGGGGCTTTTTTCTTTTTTTGTGCTTCAGGATTTTGATGTTGACTGCTATGCCCAGAGAAGGTTGTCAGGTGGCAGCCACTCCTATGGGGGAGAATCTCCTCGCCTATCACCGTGCAGCAGCATTGGCAAACTCAGCAAGTCTGATGAGCAGCTCTCTTCCCTGGACCGTGACAGTGGTCAGTGCTCCCGCAACACAAGCTGTGAAACATTAGGTGAGCTGGGCTGGGCCAGGGCTGCTGCAGGAGCCCCCATCGCCCTCGTTTGGGAGCTGTCATAACTGTGTTGCAGAAGTAAATGGATTGTGCTTGCAACTGTCATCCTGTAGTTACTGCAGGCAGTTCAATGCAAAATGATATCCTGTCAGATAGGAAAAAACCCAGGGGAATGGTTTCCCTGGCTAGAGATGATTGTGTTCAAACTCAATTCAGCTCTCAAGTGGGATGTTCTGTTGGTTTCAACCTTTTCTGCAGACATGAGTAGGAAACAGCAGCACTGTTCGACTTTAGTGGTGCTTCCAGGTACTAGAAAATAGAACAAAAATATAAATGTGAAATATTGCAATCTCTGCAGTTAATTACCTATTGAATTTTGATTTGTTTGCTAAAATAAAGAAATAAAGATACGAGTTTTAAGCACGGATTTTACAGACAGTAGAGCAAGATAGTCCCTGCTGCAAAGAAGTACCACTCTGATTACATGAACTGATTTAGTTAACTGGTGGAATGAGATGGGCAGAACTGAGAAGGGGCTGAACAATAAAAGAGCAGATCTAATGGCTGGCTCTTCTTTTCTTTCTCTTTAACCAGATCAGTCAGATCACTATGATCCGGACTATGAATTCCTGCAGCAGGACCTCTCAAATGCTGATCAGATACCTCAGCAGGTGCCAGGTATCCTCAGCCCCTTGCCAGAGTCCCTGGGTGAGTCTGGCTCCCCTTTCCATGGACACGCTTTCCAGCTCCCACAGGGCAGCTCTTCTCCACTGGAATTCAGCAGCCCCTCAGGAGGTGTGCAGCCAACGGAGACCCCTCCAGCTTTACCAGAAAAGAAGAGGAGAAGTGCAGCCTCTCAGACTTCAGACTCAGGCTGCAGGGTCTCATACGAGAGACACCCTTCACAATATGATAACATCTCAGAGGATGATATGCAGAATGCAGGCTCTCTCTCATCAGTATCCTGCACGCCATTTGCTCCTATTTTGCCCTTTCAACAAGGAAACTCATCAGCGCCAGTTGAATTCATTGCTGATTTTGCTGCTCCAGATTCTAACAGTGACCCTGAGAAGCCACCACCTCTGCCGGAGAAGAAAAACAAACACAGTAAGCAAGATCTTGTGTTTGGGTTTTACTTTTACCTCTCTGTTTTCTTCCAGTTGCCATGCTTCCGATGGCCACTAAGTAATGGTGACCCCAAGGTAATGCCTTTGGGCTAAGTATTGACATTGCTTATGGTCAGTATCAGATGTGAAAGGAAAATGCCAGTCCTTTGGTGGACAAGAAGTGGCTGTTTGAGCCTGGAATGGTGCAGGCTCGGGGGAGGTGGCATCTTCATTACTGTAGAGAAAACGTTTGACTTCTGTTTGCACAAGTGTGAAGCTTTGAGCCACTCTTCCAAGTTTTCCTGGATCGTTTTCCCTTTTCATGTCCATTCCATCTCCCCTACATTTATGAATGTTTGCCCAGAAGAAGAGAATGGGGTACTCTCCAAGAGCTCAGGGAAAAAGCTACTTTTCTGTCCAAAACTGAGTGTTGCCAGTGCAGTTCTTTGGCAATAGAGACATAGTCACTCACATAGCTGTGCTGGACAACACTGTTAACCTCATGTCCAATGCTGCTCTTTAGCTACAGGATCTCATTTCCTTGATGCCTGAGAATTTCCCACATCATTAAAATGAGCAGCCTCTAAATGCAAAGACTCTACATCCCCAGTCGGACTCCTGGCACACCAGTGCTGACTGCAATTCAAGCTCTCTTGACCTTATTTTGATTTCCTTAATGTTCATGGCTGAAAATATGTGAAACCTCTTGCAAGTGGAGCAGACATACTGATCTGTCAGGGAAGGCTGTGGACTACACGGTGGGATATATTATTTACCCGTCACTGGCTAGCTTTGCAGTTGCATGGGGAAGTAGTATATAAAAGGTCTGGTGAACAGCATTAAGCTGTACGGCTTGCAGCCCAAGTGAAGAGCTGATTTGAAGCTTCCGAGTTGACCATCTGATTCATTCCCACAATTAATAGCACTTTTACTGGGAAAAGGGATGAGATTGGTGTCTTGTGCAGGGGGATCTGTGCTCTGTCCATGCCTATGTAGCTTATTTTGCCAGCCACTTTGTATAAGTGCATTGATGGAAAGCATCTCCTCTGTGCCTCAGTAATGCCTCCAGATTTGTAACCCTCCGGGATTTTAATCAGATTGCCTGAAAGTGAAGGTCAGGTTAATGTAGGGTCATTCAGCATCCCCATACGCTGCAAGTCAGTTGTCCATCTCGGGTAAGCAAACATCAAAATAGACTGAGCTAAATGGAGCTCAAATGCTGGTTTGCAGGTGACTAAAAGGAAATAAATGCTGGCGTTTGCATAGGTTTGTTTTTTATGGCTCCTGCTGTTCAAAATACTTGGATTCAGCATAAACTGCAATGGAATGAGACACTGCAAGGACTTTCTGTAGGGTCAGCCCCTTGTGAGCTCTGCATCTGAATGATGAGGGCTGGGTACAGGTGATGTTAAGCCCTGCAGTCTGGGCTGGGTGTGGGGAAATGTGCTTCCATACTTGCAGACAGCTTTAGTGGGGAGAGATGCTGGGATAGGTCCTGGGTAGGAGACAGTGTGATGGTTGAGAGAGAGACCTAGGATATTTACTTCTCACTTTAAACCTTATCTCTTTGTTTTCTCTTGCTATTTGAGATGTCAAGGAATTACTTAAAAACAGTTTTAGCTGCCAACTTCTCCTTTGTTGTCCACGTACACTTTTAACCTCAGCAGCAAAGCCTTGTATGTGAGCTTCCTTTGATGTTAGAATGGAGCTAACTGTCATCTGGCACTATCAGAAGCTCTCAGAGGATTGATCAGATTGCATTGTTAGGAACAGGAGAAGGTGTTACCTAATGTGTTGACAGCTCCG
Organism: Excalfactoria chinensis; assembly: GCF_039878825.1. Classification (NCBI taxonomy): domain Eukaryota; kingdom Metazoa; phylum Chordata; class Aves; order Galliformes; family Phasianidae; genus Excalfactoria; species Excalfactoria chinensis. The sequence continues at coordinate 4,943,206 of NC_092842.1, read as the reverse complement.
TGGGTTTGATTAAACATCCTTGATGCAAAGTAGAGTACTTGGGCGAATACCTGACTGCTGCAAATGTGTAATGGCCTTTTTTTGACACTGAGAACTTGTTTCGTATGCTTTACTTCGCAGTGTATCACACCACAGATTAACAGGCTGTTAATTTTCCTTTTGTTTTCGACACAGAAAGGTCAGTGAAGCACTGCTCAGGTGGTAGTGCCCAGGATTTTCTGGCCCAGGGACTGACACATGCAGATCCTCACGTGTAACCACATAGATGAGGCAGCACTGCTTCACAGCCCCAGCACGCTTCTGAGACCCAGAAGAGGCACGTGGATGTATTAGAAAGATCCAGAGCTGTTGCAGAGATGAGTTGGTTGTAGTGCTTTTGTTGTAGGTCATCTTTTGGTGGCTGTCAGGAAATGCTGCAGCAGAGACTTTGGTCTTTTATTAATAATATGTACTCAGTTAACCGTGTGTTTTGCTGTGATCTGTGCTCAGAGGGACCTCCCAAGAGTTGACATCTCTATAATTTAAACAGAGGAGTGATAAACCTTTTAGATGGGTATGAATTACTCTTGTTCTACTGTGCTAAGGGGAAATTACTCCAGACTTCTGCTTGAGCACCAGCGTCCATACCCCTGCTGTGCAGGACATGGGCAGGGAAGAGCTTCTGCCATGAAGAGCTTGAAGTCAGAAATAACAAGATCTTGCCCCCAGCCAGCTTGCAAACCAGTGGTGAGGCACTTACTAACATTTCCTTCCCTGTCAGTGGGAACAAAGTGCAGCCTGGTGCCCTGTAAGCAGCCAGTATTCAACTGCAGGAACCAAGCTGAGGGCAGTCAGGGCTTAGCCAGCATATAATGCTCTTTGAAAAACAGCTCTCCTCCCAGAGGTGACAGCAAGGACTGGCTTGTTCAACCTTGACTTCTCCAGTGAGTTGACATGTGGTGCAGCTTGAGAATTCCCATTACTTTGGCTCTTGCCTATGCACGTGAATCCAGTGCTGTTGTGCAGGGCTGGCTGTTAACACGGGCAGCACCAGGAGTTTGGCTTAGACCTGCAGTAGCTTTTCTTCATCAGATGCTACTGTGCCTTATCGACATTGCAGATATACCTTGTTGCTGATAATGTTCCAGAGATCCCTTGCAGACCCCAGGAACTGCTGGTCTGAAGCTGCAGGGCTCCCACAGCGCTGCTGGCCGACTCCTGCTGCAGTGTGAGCAGCACCTGTGGTTTTCATCATGCAGGCAGAGCTGATGTGTGCTAGAAATCCCTGAGCAGCTTCAGCTCCTTCAGAAATGACAGCCGTGGTGCTGTGAGCAGATTGCAGAGGAGGTGTTCCTTGCCGCAGACAGAGATTGTTTTAGTTTTTAATTCTTTCTCTCCTTCCTTGCAAATTCTTTCTGCCTTGGTTCAGAGCTGACATAAGCTGTGCATGGTGCCGTGGTGGGAGAGGTTCTGTCTCCCTCCTCCTTTCTCTCCCAAGGTGCTGTTTAGACACTGTCACCCCACCCCAGCTGCTCACAGTGGAGGCTGCAGCCCCCCATCCCTCCCTCTTTGTAGTATTGCTGCAGGGCACGCGGCCTGATTTGAGCTGGTGATGTAATTTCCCATCTGCTTTTTAAATATCTGCCTCGTCTGAAACCACACCAGGGAGCTGGGGGGAAGAGGAGAGCCTTCACAGCCATCTCTGGAGTGATGCTGCTGCCTTACTCTGCTGCTGAAGGTTGGCAGCATTTTATTGATGCCTATTTAATCTGTGCTCTGCAATCTCTGCTGCTGAGCCAGGTTTGTATTTCACCATCCCAGCTGGTTTTTGCTTCACCTAAAAACAGACGAAGACAAGAGTAGAAGCAGAGACACGCTCACCAGCCCTGGACTAGTTGTAACAAGCGAGGCACGGGAGCTGCCATGCAGCGGGATGCATTAGCCTCATAAAGAGCAGAGATAAAAGAGCTCTTCATTATTCCCTTCCAGATTGAGTTAAGGCTCTCAACAGCATTCAGGCTCACTACCTTGAGTTGCGGTAATTCAATTTTACGCAGGGATCTAATGTGCTGCGCTTTTCACCAACACTTCCTGAGTCTGTAATGCCAAACAAACTTCTGAACCCAGCATCTCTCAGCTATTGATCCTCAGATGTCTTCGGATGTGAGCAGTAAGTGCAGCACAGATTTTGTAGATAACTCTGCATGAAGCCTCGGTCTGAGTCTAGCAGTGTCAGCTGCGTTATGTCAGCACTGCCAAGGCAGAATTCTTGGCTTTTGTCCTAATAAGTTGATGAGCTCTAAAAATGTGATCTTTTCCCTCGAGCTCTTGTCCTCCACGCTTCTCCAAGGACCTGTATCCTTAGTTCACTTCTGCCACTAGAGAAATACGTTTCCTAAGATGTGTGCAGAACTTATCCTGCAAAGCAGCTGTGTGATACTAAGACGTTTTTCAGGGCACAAATATTAATGGGAATACTGGAGTCAACTGTAGATACTTGAAAACTCAGAGTGTTTTAGTAGTTTTCTGCACCAACACACCTTCATTGTGATGTCAAGAAAGAGAATATTGGCAAAGCATGCATCTTTTCACTGTTAGGTCTTAGAATTCATGTGATGCTGCGTGAACGTGGAGTACTCTTGGACTTGGCTTGTGTGTGAGTGCTGATACAAGCAGGTGAGCAGACATCAGCACACATAGACATGTGTGCATGCAGTTGGAAGCTTCTGGCATTCCTCCTTTGAAAAGGAAGGGGTTAAGCATCAGGGATGGTGCCTGACATCTCTGTGTGGTGCTGAGGAGCCAGGAGGAAGCTGGGGGAGGAAGAGGAGCTGGGTTGGTGTAGCTGAAGGTCAGGGGTGCAGCAGCCTTGGCAGAGCTCTGCAGGAGCTGGCAGTGCTGTGGGACGTGGGCAGCTTGTCCTTTGGCAGCACAGTGTGGGGTCATGGGATGGGGACAGCAGGTGTTACCGCTCGGGATTGAAATGTACCAGCTGAGGTTTCCTGAGCTTTTTTCCTTCTTTATTCCGTTTTCTGGAGGAGGGATGTCATTGGGTGGGAAGGGGCAGCTGCTATAGCTCCGTTTCTAAGCAAAGTCAAAAGCACTGGAGGAAATGTGAAAAAAGGTGCACGTGGCAGGTGCAGAGCGAGTCCTTCCTGCTGTCACGCTGCACGGCTGCATCCTGTTTGCAGTAGGCTGGCCTGCCTTTCTGCACTGGCAGGTGAACAGAAGGTTTTGCCTTGGAGCTGGTGTGGGAACCAGCTTCAGGATGCACAATACTGCGCTGCGATGGCTGTATTTACAGCTCTCACTGAAATCATCCATTCGTGTCGGCTGTGCGACTGAAGTGCTAGCAGGAGCTGAATAATTGCTGCCTAATGACCAGAGTTACACAGCCTGACAACTGTGTGTTTATCCGGGGGAGGGGATGGATGATCAGAGAGTAATTTGTATGTGACAGTGTATTTGCAAGTCCCTGGTTAATTCTTTTTATGGCATTTAAATACAATTGTTGTTCCAGTTCTCAGATCCATAGATGACTCTTGTGTATCTTTCATCTAAATGCATTTCTGTCCCTTAATAATTCTGGAGTTTTGTAGTAGTCCTTCCATGATGCTGGATGTCTTTCTCCTTCCACATTAACGTATTGAGCTAATGTTTTGTCAGGTCTACGTATCCTGCTCATGGCAGGATAGCTGCAGCACACAGGCACTGAGTGTGACTTTTTGTGTTGCAGTGATGGCGTACATGCAGTTTGTGGAGGACTACTCAGAGCCACAACCATCCATGTTCTACCAGACCCCGCAGAACGAGCACATCTACCAGCAGAAGAACAAGCACCTCATGGAGGTCTATGGCTTCAATGACTCTTTTATCAGCTTAGACCCTTCTCAAGATCTGGCACCCCCTCCTGCTCTCCCACCGAAGCAGCGGCAGCTGGTAAGTGAAATGGCAGTGCCCTTCCCTGCCCCTTCTGGAGCAGCTCTGTGTTTGCTGCTCCTGTTTCTGACAGGCAGTGGTTGTGGGGGGGAGTTGGTTTCACTGATGTTCACGTTGTGTTCCTTTCCCACTCGTTAACATGTTTTTAGGCATTTTGCATCGTCTACTTTGAGCTCCTCTGTTCCTTTCTAACCCTACACTCAGGCTCTTCCCCTAAAAATGAGATGTTCGTCTTCCACATGGCGTGGCTGAATCTGTGCCAGACTAGAGGCACGTGTAACGTCTGTTACTTTGAAGATTTTGACACACTGTGCAGCACAGTTTTCCATGAGGTTGCTGCAGTGCTGTTCCCAATGTTGCTTTGCAACTGTTGTTAAGGATGTCACTGATAATAACCATTCAAACATAATCACTGCTTTTATGGCTCAGTCTTTGCCAGAGCCACAGAACTTTGGTACAGCTGTTATTTAACTCCTGCATGCTTTTCCTACGTTAGTCCACATTGTGATTTAGGAGTTTACCTGTTTTTCACTGCTACCTCATTTAGATTGGCCATGGCTGTAACAAACCAGGATGAAATGCAGGGGCAGAGCCATGCCCTTGCCATCATGATGGCAAATGTTGCAATACATCCTCATGTTAGCTATGCTAAAGTTTGCCCCGGCATTACTTTACATTACATTTGTAATCAAATAGGAGAAGCTACACAGGGGTCTGATTTGGGAATTCAGTAATTACATTCCTGTGGCACAGGTAGGCATCTTGGCAAGATAAACTAAGTATGAGCAGATTGTGAGTGGAAGCAAAGCATTTCTTTGCTGCCTTTTAATCGTTATCTGTGCAGCCAAGGTGTCACCATTCTGCCTGTCAGGTATCCTTCTAGTCTTGCAAGCTGATGCTATCAACGTGTTGCTTGCAGTTGCCCTGAAGCAGAGGTTTCTTAAAATGCAGCCTTGTGCCTCTGCCTTCATCTCCAGTTGGGAACATGGTGCAAGCAGAGAATGGCTCATTCAGCAATCACTGGAAAAGCCATCAGCTTCTATTGTTCCACTGTTCCCACTGCCCTGACAGATTCTGAAGCAGCAAATCATGGGGACATCAGCTGCTCCAGCAGCGGGGAAGTCTGCTGGATGGACTCCTCTAAAATAGTAATTAGGAAGTCCGTTCTTGCGAGCTTCACAGCTTGTACGTGTAATGGTTGTATGTTATATTCAACAGGTCAGAGCTGAGAAAGCCTAGATGCAGCTTGGCCTCAGTCAGGCCCTTACTGTAATGGGATTAAGGGTCTCAAGTTTCCAATCTGCAAATGGATCGATAAAACAAAACCACAAAAACTGCTAATCTGCAGGAGTCAGCTGCTGCCCAGCCCAAAGGGGCAGCTCCTCTGCCCATACCTGCTCCATTGGGAGTCTGCCCTGGTGCCATGGAGAAGAAGGGCAGAGAGGAACATCATGCCTCCCCCTGGCACAGCTCTCCTGGGCTGTTTATTTTTAAGGGATTTGTGAAACAAAGAAGATTTGAATTGTGATTTTTTGACACGCCCCGTGAACTGAAGAATGGCACGTTGGTGTGTCTGGCTCTGATGAACTGTATGAATAGCTGTTTGCTTAGCAAGCCATTATACGCGTTGTATTATAGTTAGCGTTTCTTACCCTTTATTCATAGCCTTTTCTGTGCTTTCTTTCTTGTTTCTCCTGTCTCTTGCTTTCTCCCCCTCTGTTCAGCAGGCCTCCTATGCTGCCTCTTCTTTCCCTTCTGTCTCCTACTGTGTCCAGCAAACTAAAGTGCCCTTCACTCCCGAGGACACCGGTGCCGCTCAGGGCCTCACTGTGTCAGTCTCTAACTCCTTTCTCAACCGGCACAGCTCCTTTCCTGTGCACTCGGTGAGTTGCTCTCCGTGCTCCTGTAACCCGCGTGTGTGTGTGTTTGTGCTGGTGATGAAATGCTCATCTGCAAACCCTGTGCTAACGCTGCCAGTTCTGGGTGAGGTTCTGTGGTGGGGGAGGGAGGGTTGAACTCAATTGTTGTAAGGCAGGTGATGAAAGCTGACTGAAATACAGGGAAAATGTGGCTTTCGTGCCATGTCTGTATGGATGTTTGTCTTGGGGCTGGGAGGAGATCTGGCCTGGGTGCTCAGGCACACTGCTGTGACCTGCACACTGCTGTGACCTGCACACTGCTCTGACCTGCACACTGCTCTGACCTGCACACCCCCCAGGCTGCTGGTAGCACCAAGCAGTCTTTTTGTTCTGCTGCATCACTCCAGCGTTGTGGATGGGCCAATTAAATGCTGCTGTGTGAGCCTGGCCTTCGGAGGAATAACGAGATGCCATCCTTGAAATAGATGGATTTAGCCAAATGCATGGAACAGTGGATACGGCTCCCTAATGTTATTTTTTCCTAGCAAATGGCCTCTACCACATCATTCATGTCATATTTGCTTGTCTGCATCTCTTCACATCTCCGTGGTCCCAAACAAGCTCAGATTTGCTGACAAATGAGCGGAGTTTCTCCTCCTCCAGCCCTGATGAGCAGTCTGAACCACAGGAGGAGCTGAACATGATGTAAATTGAAATAAGAATAATCTTACAGCACTGCCTAAATTGATGATCAGCAACAACAGAGTGTTAATGTAATGAAATCTAACCACAGAATTCCAGTGGCTCAACAGTGTGGGAAGTGTTTGCATGTAGAACTATCTGGTTGTGCTCTGATTGCCTGCATGGTGACAGCTGAGAACAGACTTCTTTAACAGCAACATGGATGCTTCATAAATTACTCTGATTTTGGAGATGATGTTATCAGGGCAGACCAGGGAAAACTCAGAAAGTGCTTCAGTTTAATACTGAGTATTTGAAAACTATCCTCCCACTCCATCAGTGCCTGCTTCATGTTTCAACATTGACTCATTCTCTAAAAAGGAATGGCAGCGATGCTGTGTGCTGGGCCTGCAGAAGGAAGTACTCAGGGACAAGGTTGTTAACTTCACTTGCCATGAAGCTTCTGGCTTCCTTTGGTGTGAGAGACAGCAGTGGCATAACCTTGGGAGCAGGGAAGCTGAGGTGTGGTGAGGTTGGTGCTTGCATAGATGCGTGGAAAACAGTTGTAAAAGTTGAACGGAATTCTCCACTGCACAGAACTATAAGACTGGATAAAAGCATATCGCTGGTTTTGTTTTAATTGAGAGGCTATAAATATGATACTGTAATGTTCTAAAAATACCTGGGCACTTCCACTTTTAGAAGCATCCTGATTTAAGTGGTTACTGCATACTCTGAACTGCTCTGGTCTTGATTCAGACTACGTTATCCTGAATGCATTATTTGAGGAAATGCTAAAGTTGCATTAGAAAATCCTTACTCGCTTCTGCAAGAGTTTGCTAAAGGGAAAGTAAGTGGTTGAGGCGTGAGTAACAGTGAGGACAGCTGGGCAGTGCTCTGTCAGGTGCACAGAGAAAGCAAACTGAATTCAAAATGGTGACTTCTCCATTAATGCCTTCAAATAATGGTAATCTCACCGTCTCCTTTCTGACAGGCAGAAATGCTATTTTCATTTGACAGCGTCTCTTTGTCTCTGAGCTGCAAAATGCCAATGTCCTTACATGCTTCATAGCTGACCCATATAATACTGTAACCGTGGTTTATCCCGTTTTCCCCATCCCTAATGAGACAGCAATGTGAAACAGCTGTTAAAGCTTGGATCTCTCCCAGGGTGACACCCTGCATTCAGCACTCAGCCGGACCAGAACCCTTCTTTCACTCTGCTTCTGGGCATTGCCTGTAATGACTGTTTCATGCAAGGGATGCTGTGAGCTGCTCTGCACTCCTGTCATTCTCATGTCTTCATTTTCCCCACTGTCTCCCTCAAGTGAGCGCTGATGGTGAGCAGTAAATGTGGTAAGAGCTGAGCATTAGCTATCCACTGCTCCCAGCAGAGGGGGGTCAGTGCCAGGAAACTCCTTACCCTACCAGCCAGCTGAGGAGCTGCCCTCCTGCATACCCAGCTAATCAGTGGAGATGGACAGCAGGGGCAGCCCACCTAGCTCTGTGCCAGTCTGTCCACATGAAGGCAGCAGGAAGGCTTGCGCCTACAGCAGGGTTTGCATTTTAGCCCCCTATGTCTGTGCATGAAGGGCTAGCTTCTTTCTTTTGATTGGCAGGGCTTAAAACCATTTACTTTCAGACAGGGTTCTCCAGTTTTAATTTGTAATTTCTGAATTTCTTTTCCAGAATCCTGGCTGTTTTTTTATTTCCCATCACAGCTGCAGCCATTGCTGCAGTCCAGAAGCCACCACCATTCTATAGGCCTGTTCATGATTCTTTTCCCTTCTTTGTGGGAATAACAGGTAATAACTTGTCAGAAGAAATCAGTCAGGAGCTGAGATGCACTGCTATCTCTCTACATGTTTTCCACCAAAGACTGCAGATAGGCTTTCATTCACTTGCAGCTAGGAAGTTTTCTTTGCTGAAACAAGGGCTGCACTTGTTCATCTGAGGCATGAAACCACCACTAGTGGAAAACTGGCTGTACCTTCCACCGTGGAGAAATATCTTACCTTTCTCAAAGTGCTGTTTTGTCTTTTGTTTTCCTTTGCAGTAAGAACCACTTCCAGTAAACTTCTGGGGAGCCAAATTGGCCACCCGGTTCCAACAGAAGTTGCAAGTCATTTCCTTATGAGAACTCTTAAATTCAACACTTGTTTTCACTTGTTCCCACATATCTTCAGCAGACTGAGAAAATACACAGAAGATCCTCAGCAACTGCTTTTCTTTCTTGTGTGTGCATTAAGGCCTGTTCAGGAAGAGGAGGGTCAGATAAGTGCTTAAAGATGCTCGCCATTCCGACATGTGCTCTGCATGTTTTCTCTGCCTTGTTTCTGTTTGTAACTCAGTTCTATTTGCTGCCCAGACTGCAGCTCTAGTCTTCACCAGGGGCTGAGTTATTTTGGCTCTTGTATTGGTTTGATGGTGGGTGCCACTATGGAACCAGGACCATGAGAATACATTGTGTTTGTTCCTTTCTGTCCCAAGCAGGATTTGGCTCCTTAGTTTGGAACAAAGAGAAGGAGAAAACAAGCTCTGCATCCATGTAACCAGCTCTTGAGCATTAAGCATTGTTTTGCCTTTCCTGTTTCGTGTTCCTTCTGCATTTATGCTCATTCCCATGCAGGTTGATGTGGGATAATAGTGCTGTTGTGTGCTGGTATCACTGAATCCTGCTTCTGAAACCCACTTCCCCCTGTGGTTTATGTTTATTTTACACTACCTGTCCCTGTGTAGTCCTCTGGAAGCAGTGCCCCCGGGGGGCACCAGGCCACGTATCACAATTTTTGTGTGGTTGTCTTTTGAGGAAGGCCTTGCCTTCATCTCCATGCTCTGCTGTTGCAAGATGTGTCTGCTAGATATGGTGGTATTGCTTATAAGGCAGACAGGAGCTGAAGCTGTAGTTGTGATCAGATTGAGTTCTGATGTTTCAGGAGAGATGGATATAGCACGATGTAGCACGATCAGCAGGTTTTGCAAATGCTTTCACCCCCCCTCACCCATTTTCATTGCATTCCAGTTAAGGAGAAGTTTGGATTTTGTGTTTTCTCACATACAGAAGCCAGGAGAGCCTTTCCCAAGGGAACAGAAAACCTCATCCATCCATCTGCTGTGCTGACCATTTAAAAATAGCGAGATGAGCCGTGTGACCAGGTCAGAGGCTTTGCTGAGAAGCATTCAAGCAGGAGGAGCTGCTGCCTTTCCTGTGGCAGCGCTTGAAGCCTTTCTTTTGGCAGCTTGTGCTTCCACCCATTCATTGCAGGAGCACTTCCTTCCTCATTAGCAAAAGTACCTGGAAGCCCAGAATTGTGTCATGAGATAGGAAGTGTTTTCCAATAGCTGTCTGTGTAATTATATTCTTAGGGTGTAGCTTTATACAATGCCCAGTATTTTGTGCACATAGTTCTCTCCTGTTAGAATTTGGGCACGCAGTTGTGGCACGCTGCCCACGTCTCTCTCTTAATAGCATTAGCAGAGGAAACCTGAAAGATTGATCCCTTCCTCTGATAGCTTCGTGTTTTGGGAGTCAGATGCTCTATCTGATATGGGAGTGTCTGGCAGGATCGCAATTAATTTGGCAGGAGTCAGTAGGGTGACAGAGAAGGCTTTGCTTAAAAGGTAAGAACTGTGGCTGCTGATGCTGCAGATGCTCTGACAGCCATTTGATTGAGTTCAGCTCTGAATTTAGGATGCAGATTGCTGTTACGATCAGCAGCTGCCTATAAAAAAACCCCTTCCTCCCTGTTCCTGGGTCCCTGTGTCTAGTGGATGTTGGAGTAATAAGTTTTCTGTTAGATTATCTACTGCCATCTAACCCAAATAAACGTTCCTAACGTCATTGACCTTTGGGGCATCCTGTAATGCCCCTGTTAATGACGGAAGGCTGTTATGAAACAAACAATCAAAGGCAGCAAATTGAAGACGTTGAAAGATGCCATCTCTGGATGGGCTGTGTGTGCCACACTGCTTTCAGTGTGTGTAAACTGTCAGGTCTGGACAAGCTGCCTTCCTGCTGCTCCCAGGAGATTGCTTTGAGCTCAGAAATGCTTCCTAAGTGATAGAGCTTTGTATAAACCTGCTTCAGTGGGGAGAGGGGAGGGTTCTCTCCCTGCTCTCTCTGTGCTGGCCATTTGCTGTTGTGGGTCGGAATCCCTCATGATGGCAGACCAACAGCAGTTGGAAAGAGGAAAATGTCCTTTCTCAAAGGATCTGGTTGCTTTCTAGCTTCCCAAAGTTTATTATGAAGTTCTTCTCTGAAAGCAAAGCCATTGAGTTGGAGGTTACATCAGGGCAGCCATAGCTGAGTCCTTGCTGACCCTGCACATCCCAGGGAAAAAACAAGCACTGATTAGCTTCTAAGTTAAACTCTTGCCTCTGATTTTGTGGAGGGCAGAGGACTGGTTTCATTCCAACTGTTGTCTTGAATGGACTCTCCCCTCCCAAAATAAGCCTGGCTTTTATGGGATGATAGGGCTTCTCAGGGCGGTCCACCTCCCAGACCCCATGGCAGCAATTCCTGCTGCAGCTGCCGGCTGGGCTGGGCTGGGTGGGCACAGCAGGAATGGTGCCATATGGACCTCATCTCCACCGCAGGGTGTTTTTCCATTTTCAAACTATGCTGCATTCTTGGCTCTTGTCCCAGCAAGGCTGCATAGCTGGAATTCCTGGGCTGCTTGAGCAGGAGGAAGGAGGGGTCTTCCCGGCTGCTTTCTGCGAGATGCAACAGTTCAGCAAGACTGTAAGTTGAGAGCAGCTTGGCTAATTAATACCAGCACACCAAAGGCTCTCTTTTGTGTGTGTGCTGTTCCCTTTGTTTAGCAGCGAGCTGAGAGCACGCCTGCATCCTTAAGTGATTGTTCAGAGGTCAGGTTGGATCTCATCACTAGGGCAGCAGATTGCCGAGCACCTCCTTGAGAGCCATTGCAGTGCATCGGTGGGAGGTGCACGTGCTCCATCCACTTTGCTCCTGTTCTTTTTCTGGTGGGTGAGCATGGGACTTGGGGCATTAGCTGGCATATTAGAGCCGGTGAGCTCATGAAATACCAGGGAGACAAGGCAGGCATAATGATTCTGCTGAGCCAAGATGATGTCATGAGCCCAGAGTCTTACGAGGGATTTAGTGTTTTGTGCCGTGCAAGTGAAAATGAATAAATGTAGAGCATTTATCCAGGCAGAAAGTAAATACAGAGATTAGACTTGTCATTGTTATTGAGGCAGCACCAAAAGAGGATGGTGTCCCTGGAGCCAGGGCTGCTCAGCCATGAAGAAATGGGCAGGAAGGGAGAGGAGCCTGTCCTAGCGCCAGTCTCCTTTTAGCCACAGGCATGCGGTAGAGATTTGCATTTCGATTATTCTTCAGTAGTCTTTTAAGCTCTCTTTCCAAAGCATCTCCCTCTGCTCCTCTGTATTATGGCCCATGAGTTGCCTTGGGTGCACAGGGAGCCCTGCCAGAGCTGCAGCACAGCGGAGGGGAGCTGGAGGATTGAGCTGGTAGAAGGTAAAGTCTGGTCTCTGACCTTTGTTTCCTTTCCAGCTTGTAGCGGAGAAACTTTTGTTCCCAGGCTTGGAGCCTGAGGCAATTCTCAGTTCAGATTTTTAAACGTATATATTATACCTCTGTAACTGGGTGCTGCTGCAAGGTGCAGGTGATGGACCGAGCTTTGGTTTATATCAGTTTAAGTCAATTCCAGTTCATGCCTTTGTTTCCCTTTCTCCTTTTACCCCATCGTTTTTCAGCAAGATGGGTTGCTTGGGATCTCTGTAGTACAGGAGGCTTTTCACCCCGAGGGTGGTGACGCACTGGAACAGGTTGCCCAAGGAGGCTGTGGATGCCCCATCCCTGCAGGCATTCAAGGCCAGGCTGGATGCGGCTCTGAGCAGCCTGGTGCTGGTTGGTGACCCTGCACACAGCAGGGGGTTGGAGCTGGATGAGCACTGTGGGCCTTTGCAACCCAGGCCACTCTGTGATATCGATCCAAGCAACCATCAACAGCTGTATTTCAGCCTGGGTTTGGGGTCACACAGTTATTCTTTCCATCAGTCCACAGGGCTACGATGCAGACCTCACTAGTGGCTGAGCTCTACAAGTTGTAAAATGAACTCCCCTCCAGCAGGTTCAGCATTGTTGTCTCTTCATTATTTATTTTTCTGGTGGGTGTCAGCTGTGTTCTGTTCTTGTTTTGGAGTCACCCTGATGGCAAATCTTACTAGCACCAGATGTTTAAAAGGCAGAGGATTGCTCATGTTTTTCTTGGCAGAGCGTGCTCCCACTGCACCCCGCTTAATATTATCTGAACAGTAATCTGATGATTAGGAGAGATGGTGAAATGAAGCTTTATGTAGATGATCTCCTTTCATCTCTTCAGCTGACTCTTGGAGGCACTGCATTAAAGGATTGGTTTGATAAGGAATTCAGGGCTCCCGAGGGCAATTATCATTTTTACTCTCAGTATTTCTCAGATGGAAAGGAGTGAAAGCATCTACTGCTGTAATCTCCTTTATCCTTCAGCGCAGCTCTGAAGGCACCATCCAGTCACCCCTCACTGGGAGCTGTGTATCCTGGAACAGACTTGACACAGTAGCTGTTAAATGACAGGGCTGGAGCAAACAGCATCTTAAATTGGGATCCAGTGGAAAATCCCAGCAAAGCAGTAAGCCCTCAGAGTGCTTTTCTCTGCTGAGATGCTTCCAGCACACTCAGAGTCACGGTTTCTGTATGCCATCGCATCCCTTCAGCCGGTCTGGTGCTGTCCAGGTGTGCTCTGTTGCTCACTGCTGCAGCACCGGGTGTCACCCATTGCCACCATCCTGCCCTGAGCAAGGGCTGCTATTCGTGGAAGGGCTCAGCTCACCATCAGACCTGCCCATCCAGGTAACGATTCCTGCTCTAACACGTGAAGGAGAAAATAAGGCTGCCTCTGTTCAGGGCTGCCTCTGGGCATAGAGGTGCCTTTGTTAGAATTACCTTGTGCTGTCACTGCTAAGCTGCTGCTGATCTAATCACTTTTTCTCTTCTCTGTCTCTTTCCTTTCCCCATCTTTGTTTTTTGTGTTGTGCATCTCCGCGTCCCCTCATAGTACAAGTCTGTGTTTAGGTCCTACTCGCAGGACTTTGTGCCTCACAACCAAGTCTCCGTACCTCCTTTCCTGTCTTCTACCTCCTCCTCCTGCTCCACCGCACCCTTTCCGCCCGTCCACCCGTCTCCAAGCTCTGACCTCGCAGTGCCAGCCACGGCCAGCCCGTCTCCCAGCACTGGGGATGTGCCAAACTCCTCTTCGCAGGAGAGCAGCTTTAACGGGAGTGCTCCTGTCTGCCTTCCTTCTGAAACCTCTCTCACTGATTCTCTGCAGACGCCTTCGGTGAGACTATCCAAAGAGGTGATGGTGTGCACCTTAAACGCAAGGCCGGGCTTGGTTTTTGTTCTAAAACAAATGTCGCTGGTGTTCATGCTTTGTGATTTGGTTTCCGAACTCGTGTGTGAATGCAGAGTGGTAGTTCTGTATAACAACGATGGCTACAAATCTGAGCAACCCCAACGGGTTTGAGAGGCTGGAAACAGAAAATGTCAAATGCTGGTGAAGGGGAGAGGAAGAGAAGTTGCTTTAGCTTCCTGCAATTGTGATACAGAGCAGAGGAAGGTAAAGGAGTGCTTGGCGAGGTTGGCTCCCAGCGGTGCTTCACATCCTGCAGGAGCTGCATCTCTGCTGTCCTGCTCCCTGAGTTGAGCCCCAGGAGCAGTGGGTTCAGCTCCACCATCCTTATATAAACCACGACTTTCTATGGGCTCCTGCTGTGCCCAGCTGCCAGCGCTGGTGGCACTCATTGCAGAGCGTAATGCAGTGCTGGGGCTGGGCTCAAAGCTTTTCTCTCACTGACCAGCTCAAGGTCCCTGGTTGGTTTAGCAGACCAGTAGGCAGGTTACTTCTTTAAGCACCTCGTTTACAAGGCAGTTTCTCACCTGTTTGTTGCAAAACCTAGAGCTGGTGGGATCAGAGCCTCAACTTCACAGTACTTAGAAGAGGGACATATGCTACAGAAATCAGTTTTTCACCCTTTAGACCTGACCTCGCTGTTGCATCTTTATTGCCTCGGGTGCTTGCAAGCACCCAGCAGCCCTCAGCTTTGGCTCAGTTTGGCTCCTCAGGGCTGGCATCAGCAGAATGGCGCTTGTGCTCAGGCTCTTAACAGCTGGAAGTCCTCGTGTGCATTGTGCCCCTGCACAGCTCCCGTGGCAGCTCTTGCTGTGCAGTGCCTGCTGCTGTCCTGCTGCAGCTCAGGGCCTTCAGGACACTCCTTGAGAACTCTGGTACGGTCACCTCTGGGAATGTGCAGCTGGAGGACAGGCTCCCACCTCGGTGATGGCACCGCAGGGCACAAGTGCTTGCTACCAGCCAACACTGCTGAGGAACACCATCACGTATTTCCTTTCATCCTGTCTCCCCTAGAGTGAAAACGCCAGTGAGGAGGCTGGTGAGGGTGAATACGTCAATCTGTATTCCTCTGGCCAGAGCAACGGGGAACTCCCTCATTCTGGAGGAGTAAGTAAGCGGGAGAGGCCACACACTGGGAAGGGGCTGCCTGGTGCATGTTGAGCTCACACTGTGGCCCGGCCCCTGTGCACCCCGGGGTGCCCGGTCCCCTTGCTGGTGGTCCCTTTGCTTGCCCTCTCCTGGCTTGCAGGCTTCAGTGGCCTCCTGTTCTGGTGCTGAGAGCCCCGGCAGGACGGACAGATGGCTCTGCCTTCCTCACTGACCCGTTTGTGCTTTGGCTGTTTGTTTGGAGCTGCTTGCATAAGGTTCCCTTTTGGAGAGCTGCACTCTGACCAGCACGGTCTTCTGTCTGTATTTACTCTTGTAACCACTCTGGCTTTCCTAATTCAATAAATAAAGCCTCGTGCTCCCCTTTTTTGATCCTCATTTTTCCTTCCCCACTTGGGTACGAAATGATGGACAGCACTGCAACCACGCACCGCTTCTTCCTTCACTCCAGCTTCCTGTCTGAGCTGTTTCCTTGAGGAGATGGGTTGTACCCCATGGCAGGGAGGTGCCACCTTCCTGCTGTGTCACTGCAGAGATCTGTGCTGCTCCTTTGGCCAGCCCTCACATAGGCTGGCTCATCTGCAGGATGCTTCCAAAACCTTTATCCCTGCTGGCATTAAATCTCCAAGGAGGCGGTGCTCCCATCTCTCCCCTTCCTGAGGCAGCCTCAGCCCTCTGGGCAATCACTCACTGATCCTTAACTTGGAAGCAAAGGACTTTACAGATAGATGCAGCTGCACCTTCCCCACCAAAGCTGGGCAGAGTAGAGGTGCTTTCAGTCCTGTCTGTTCAGTAGGTGGAATGTCCAAGGTCCACTTTGCATGATGTCAAATAATTCTGAACTCCCAACTTCATTAATATCTCCATTTGCCATTCATGGCTGTTTCTCTCTTTAATAAATGGCTGATTTGAAGAGCTGCAACTCTTTATTTGCTCTGAACTGTCCACCTGCTGTTCAGTGCTGTGTTCGGATGGTTCCGCTTGTTTGCATTAGCCTCATTTCCACAGCCATGAATTGTGAAGTGGAAACGTTCCATGGTTGTGTGAGCTCTTCTGATGGAGGAGAAGGGAGCAGGAGAGGCACTCTGCATCTCCACCCCCAAGGCAGGCTGGTCTGTCTTTGGGGGCTGTAACTGAGAGAGGAACTGAAACTGGAGAGCTTGGAGCTGGCTGTGTCCATTCTGATTAAAGCAGAAGGCAAATGTATTTCAACAGGAAGGGCTGAAAAGAAAAGCAATGAGAGAGTTAAAATCCGAGACAACAGCTGACTTGTGTTGTAACTTTCAGCATCATTTCACAATGTTAAAAGCAAACAATACTAATTACGCTAGTCTCCAGAGATGGTCCCAAATTTCCTATCTAATTAACTTCTGCGTTTTCCTGGCATTTGGCATTAACTTGCATCAATCTTTAACTGCTCTGAAGGAATTTACAGTAAAGAGCCATTTAGAGGCAGTAAGGCTGTAAATAGAAGCTTGGCTGTGGTGCAGGATCCAGGGCAATAATGAAAAACTTCCTTCTCTTTGCAGGAATCTCCTTCTATCAAAGACGGCCATTCCAAAGACTCCACTTCAAACAGCAGTGCCATGGGGAAGGAAGGCAAAGATGGTGCTGAGAGGTGAGCCTGGCTCCTGTTGCAGCTGCTTCCCTGCCTGGAGGTGTGCAGAGCACCATCAGTGATCCTCTGTTTCTCTCTCCCTGTCCTCTGCCTGGGCTCATTGTGGCCGCCTCTTCTGCCCTCAACCCTTCAGATTTTAAGCCCACTCATTTGGGGTTTTTTTTGCACAGCAGTGAGATCCTACTGCAGAAGGAGGATGGAGGCAAGATGTCATTACTTAACTGAGCGAGCCCATGGGGGTTAATGCAGCCTTTGTTCATCATCACAAGGCCATCTAACTGGCAGTGCTGTCATAGACACTGGCTGCTCCCTCCTGCTTCCAGTGAAACAGGTGAAAAAAGTCTGTGTCACTGCTGGGAAATAGTCTTCCAGAAGGGAATTTCTTCCTAACCCTGCTAGTTAAAGGCTGGCAGAGGCCCCAGAGCAGGAGTCTGTATATCCCTTCTAATGCTCTTCGCTATCATTTGTCTATGTAAATGAAGAGGTCCAGGCTGTAACAGATGTGCTTCAGTAGGAGTGGAGTGAGTGCTTCCCTGCTGCTTGAGATTGCACTTCCATTGCATTTCTAAGGCAAAAATAGAGAACAGCATTGTTTTGTGTCTGACAGTCAACTTCCCTCCTCCTTTTTCCCCGCAGTTGGTTTGAGGGTTTTAATCCCTGCAGTGAAGGAGACAATACAGCAGCGCTCTGCAAGGCTCAGTGCGGGCTGCTGCACCACATTCTGACCTGTGCCTAGGGAAAGCTGCAAGCTGTATATGTACATATACACACACAGATTGGTCAGCTCACAGCCCGTGGTAGCAGAGTTTGGAGCGTGTTCAGACTGTGAGGGAGGGCTTAGATTTGTGTGCATTAATAATCTGGTGCCTTAAGGAGGTGTGAAAGCGTGTGTTCATGCAGGGCATATTGAAATCCTTCCTGCCAGAAATCCAGGCAGGTCCTAAAGCAGAATTACTGTTAGACATTTAGGCTTGTTTGCAGAAGCTTTACCTCCAGGCCTTCTGTGTACTTACTGCTACTTAGTGAGGATCGGAGAGCTCAGGTGGACTCAGCATCCCTCCATCATCAGGTGGGCCGTGACACTGATGGTTGTTTGCCTGTTTTTTCACAGGCAGCAGCAGTCGCCGGATGCTTTGGAATCGTCACAGTTGGAGGAAGAAGTGGATGAGCTCTCCCTTATTGACCACAGCGAAATTATGGCTAGGTTAACACTGAAGCAAGAGGTAAGTTCCTTCAGGGTACTGTTCGTGTTCTTTGCTTTGTATTCTGTTGAGAGCTGATGTTCTGAAGGCATGGTTAGTAGGTTTCCCAAACAGGACGTTGCGTTACTAATGGAGAAGCCAAGGCAAGAAATGTAAGAAGCCAGAGTAAGAAGTGACTTTGTTTCTGGCTCGGGTGCATTCCCAGACACATTTGCTTACTATGCTCTTCAACCAAGCTGTTTTTTCATGCAGCTTGAAGGAATACACAAGCTTTAGAAGCTTTCAGATTTATCAGGGACTATCCTGAGCAATAGAAAGGTCATTTACTGACACTTTAGGAGTGTTCTTTGGGCAGCTGAGATGCAGGAGACAGAATGAGAAGCTATTGCTGATGCCGTAAGTAGTTTTTTATGCGTCTTGCCATGGGGTCACCTGAAAAATTCACATTTTAGACATAGCTGTTCATGTCTAAGCTGTTCATGGCTGTAAGTCTGTGGGGTTTTGCACATTAAAACAACAGACATAGATAAGGGAAGCCAGGCGCGATTCCAGTCTGAGCTGCAGGTTGATTCCATCAACTTGCAAAAGAAACACAGAAGAACAGCAGTGATTGCTGAACATTTTGGAGCAGCAGATCTGCGTCAGCCCTTAACTTTAGTCTTCCTTTTTTCTTCCTTTATGGTCTGCGTGTTATAAACAATATAGAACTGCTCCTGCACCACGTTTCCTGCAGCGTGGGAACCACTGGCCGACCGATAGATCAATTCTGAGTGTTTTCAGTTGTGAATAGCAGGAGGTAAAAGAAGGATGTTCTCAGAGCGATAAGGCAGGGGTCAAGGAGTTAGCGGGGCTGTTCTTCTGCTCCTGGTTATTGGATTGCTCCAGGTGACCTCCAGTCAAATAGTTCCAGATTAGGGAATTAACTTGCTAGGTTTTTGATGTTCCTGGAGCATGCGAGTTGAATGAATGACCTCTCACCCCGCAGCCACTGTGGTAGATGATCCTGCACTTTGAGACAGTTCACACGGAGCTGCTGCTCTGTTAATGGTCTTTTGGGAGCATTTGGGAGTCTGGGATATTTCTCTTCATTCTTCCGTGGCCAGAAGGTTCAGCTTTCACTGTGCTTTCACAGCCTGGTTTTAAGGAGTCAGAGACCCCGAGTGGTGATCAGCCCAGATGCTCATCTGGGACACCAAACGTTTGACTCCAGTTCCAGGATTAGCCCAGCACTTTGAGATCATGTCCCGGCTTGAGCTGCAACCAGTGCCAGGAACATTGTGTGCTCTGCCAGTTAGTGCTGAGTTTGAGCCCCAGAGGTGGTAAACCAGACTGAAGGGAGCATGGATGGTGTGTAAGGCTCTTCTGTCCTCATTGCAGGGAGATGATGGACCAGATGTCCGCGGTGGATCTGGAGATATTTTGTTGGTGCATGCAACAGAGACCGACAGGAAAGGTACAGGGGATGCCCCAAAACAAAGCTGGGGAGTATGACCCGATGTGGGCTTTTGCTGCTGGGCTTCTGCAGCTCTGTGGTGGGAGCAGTTACGATGTGACTCTTGCTGCTGGACCAGGGTGGCATGCTCTGCATTAATCATCCCTTGAGTTGCGGGGGGATTGTGCTTATCTTTAGTGAAACAAAGGTAAGCTGGATAAGCGCCTGGTCATTCCATGTAACAGCAGGGCTGGAATTAACTCCTCATGGCCCTGGAGCTGCTGGTGCTGCTGCCGTGGTGTTTCCTCATGCTGCTTAGCTTCCTCATCCAGCTCTGTACACTTTGAACAGGGCAGGGAGGGGATTCACTGCACGTGAAATGAGATGTGGAGGACAGAGCCAGGGGTGGCAGCTCCCAGCTCTGTCTGTTACAACCCAACTCTCAATGCAGCCCCGGTCACCACCCACATGGAGCAGCTGCTCTCTTGAGAGCTGTGACACAAACAGTCATTGCAGCATTTCCAGAGAGTGATTTGGAACCTGCCAAATGCATTTGTGCTGATGGCCTTTAACCAGAATTGATCTCCTTATCTCCTGGGATGCGAGGCGAAATGTTCTAACCCTCTGAACCACTCAGCTCTCATATTTTAGAGGTTTGATAGTCAAAGGGGAGATATCTTTCATGTGCATTTTCAAATGGCAGCTCTTATAATGTAGCATAAGGTGTTTCCAATTACTTATAGCACCATTCAGCTAGCAAGAAAATCCTTCCCTTGGCAGATATATTTCCCTGTTTACGTCAGGCATCAAATCCGGGCACAGAGGACCAAAGTTAGGAATGTGCTGGAGAGAAGGAGGCAATTCATTGCACTGTGCTTAGATAAGTACGTTACAAATAAAGAAGCTCTAAATGGAAACGCCCCACGTAGAAAAGCCAAACCTGGAATGAGATGAGCAAAAAGCAGAGCAGGATTGTAAAGGCACAGCAGGACGGGAGAGAGGATGCGTGGAGGGGGAGCAGTGCGTTTCTCAGAGCAGTGGTGGCTCAGCCCTGCATGCTCTGCCAAGCTGCTGATCTGAATGGAGCACGGAGGAATCTGTGCTATGCTAACCCAGTCTTTGGGTGACTGAGAGGGTTAATGAATTAAGCTTACAATGAGAAGAATTCCGGGCTTGTAAATCAATCAGCCAACCAGCACAGAGGGGTATAGTTAAGAGGCTTTCCTTTAAAGATGAATTTCTTGGCAGCTTTGAGTGCCAGAGCAGACCAGCTGTATCACCTCACGTTGCCTTTTGGGCAGATGGGAACCCAGAAGAAATGTAACTCCACGCCCTGCTGCGTGATGCTGCTTGTCCATTTGAGTTTTCTAAAAGAGCTTAAATGGAAGAAGGGATGAAAGGAGCCTTGTGGTCTTTGGGAGCAAAACCCACGGTCAGTTCAGTGCTCGCAGCCGCGTGCGAGTGCAGGATTACAGCTGGAGCAAGCCTAGGGCTCACCCCTGACATGACCACCCAGCCTCCAGCTTTACAGCTCACATCTGATCGCTTTAGCCAGGGGCCAGCAGCACGCTCTGCTTTCAGAGCAGGAGGAGGAAGCATCTCTATGAGGCTCCTGCCAAGAGAAACACTGCAGGTAGCAATGCACGTTATTCCCTGCTTTCCCACCCTTCCCTGCACAGTGGGCTCACGTTCCAGCACGTGGCTGTGGCTGTGGGGTGCTCCCTGTCCTGGTGGAACATGCACAGCCAAGCCTGGGCAGGCACGGCAGGATCCTCCCCCTGTGGGTGCTGCTGAGCCTCCCCAGCGGTCAGAGCAGGGCAGGCAGGGCAGCGTGCCATCCCACTGCAGATGCCGAGTGCAGCTCAGCTTGGTTTGATATCAGGCCTAATTAACTTCCATTTTGACCACATGGCAGTGTTTGTGTCGTGGCAGGGTCACACGCTGGGCAGTGTCAGGTTTTTTTGCTGTGCAATTTACTCTTATGGTTGGAAATAATCAGATATTTTCAATGCCCTGGGGCAGACTTCCTGGAACACAGCAAGGGCAGCGCCGAGCCATCACACTGCAATGTGTGTGTTCATGTTCAGGAGGGAAGTGAGTGTCTTGTGCAGGGCTCTGTGCTGCCTGAGCTGTAAAGGCAGACCAGGCGCCCAGCTCTCATTGTCAGATCTTCTCTTTAAAGCATCCCCAGGGCTTTCAGCACATTTGAATTGGACCTGTTGTTGTAGTTCCTGTCCCACAAACAGGTGGGTTTCACCAGTCCTTTTTGGTGGTCACATAAGCTCAGAAGCAAATTGGAGTGCTGCAAATGGGAGCCAGCCTGGGGGGTCAGGGCAGCTCCTGTGCTCTTGTGCCTTAGGGTCCATCTGCTGGTGAGAAACAACAGCACAGCTTTCCTTTACAGCTCATCCTTGTCAAAATGTGTCTGTGTCAATGTCCTCTTTCGGTGAGGCTGGATTCAACTTTACATGAAGCTTCATTTTCTTCAGGCTGGATTGACTGAGGCTTCCTTGTCTTTCTCTGTAGATCTGGTGCTGTACTGTGAAGCCTTCCTGACTACGTACAGGACATTTATTACACCTGAAGAGCTCATCAAGAAGCTGCAGTACAGATATCCTTTGCCATGAAAGGCAGTTCACCCCAGGGAGCAGAGCAGAGCAGTCGTCATGGAGGGAGCTGGTGGTGAGCTGGCTGGTCACAGACCTGCTGAGAACATTGATTGCCCTGGAGGTGCCCCAAGCAGCACTGCCTTCATCTCTGCTGCCTACAAATAGGAAATGCCACAGGGCAGGTCTGCAGGGAGCAGTGCTGGACCTGAGCGTGGTGACCTGGGAGCCCTGACAGAGGAGAAGAGCAGTTCAGGTTTTCTGTACAGAGCTGGGGAAGTGGTCATTGCTTTGGGACATCTGGTCTGTAGAATGGGGATCCATCCTTATGAGGGGCTGAGGGAATTGCTTGGGCAGATGTAGGTTAGCACCAGCGATGGCTAAACTGTCATGTCCTATTCTCCCTCTTATTACAAGAAATGCAACGCAGAAGATAATGTCCTCTTAGCCTCGAGCTCTGAGCTTGTATCTGCTAATGAGGCCGGGGCTGGACATGCAGTGTGAGTGTTAGTGCTTCTGGCAGCACAGAGCAGGCTGCTCACTTCCCTTTGGCTCTGTCCTTGTTGCTCCCTTAAAGACAACAGTCTGAGGGTCCACCTGTTGTGTGAGGCATAAGGACCCCCCTCACCCCATTGCTGCCTGCAGCTGGTGGCTGCTCAGTCAATTGGAACCATGACAGTGTCCTCCATCTCCTAGAAACTCAACACCAGTTTTAGTCACGATGGAATAAAATCCACTGTGATGTTCCTCGGGGCAGCAGTTAATTGTACCAGCGGTTGATTCTTTAATTCACAACCAACATATGAGAAGTTTTGCCACTTCCCAGATACGTTTAAGAAGCGAGTCAGTAAGAACACCTTCTTCGTGCTGGTCCGAGTGGTGGATGAGCTGTGGTGAGTTGCCTTCATCGTTTCGGGGTGGGAGGTGCACGGTCAGTCACAATACCAGCATCCTGGAGTCACAGCCCTGATGGCTTTGCCATCTTTCAGCTTAGTGGAGCTGACGGAGGAGATTCTCAAGCTGTTGATGGACCTGGTGTTCCGGTTGGTCTGCAATGGGGAGCTGAGCCTGGCCAGAGTGCTGCGTAAAAACATCCTGGATAAAGTGGATCAGAAGAAAATGCTGAGATACGCCAATTCCATCAAACCTCTGGCAGCCCGCGGGGTGGCAGCCAGGTGAGGAAGCAAACACGTGGCTGTTTGTTGGTCCTGCATCCCTTTTATTTGGACACGAAATAGAAGGAAGGAAAGCAAACGAGTTATATTTTCATATATACCTTCTTCTTCATCTTTCTTTCCTGCAGGCCGGGGACCTTACATGATTTCCACAGTCATGAAATAGCCGAGCAGCTGACCCTCCTGGATGCTGAACTCTTCTATAAAATCGAGGTACAGAGACAAGGACGGGCTGAGGGCACAGGGGGGGGATCTGCACACAATCCCCTCTGCTATCTCTGGTATTCCCAGCACACTGCAGGAAACAGCTGAACTCCTGTCAGCAAAAGACCATGAGCACAGGCTGTGGCTGGGAATCTCAAGGCAGAAATCCCATGATAACGGGTGCTGTTCTCCCACCCCTCTGTTCTTCTTCCTGAACAGATACCAGAAGTTTTACTGTGGGCGAAAGAGCAAAATGAAGAGAAGAGCCCCAACCTGACGCAGTTCACAGAGCACTTTAATAACATGTCCTACTGGTAAGGAGCATCCCCGAGCTGTGCCCAACCTGTCTTAGAGCTCAGGATATTCCTCTCAGAGTTGGGTTCCTTTAACCGGGTTCACACGTGTGGTTTTGGCCAGGAAGTAGACTCAGGTTTCATGGAGCACAAGAGGAACAAAGTGATGAGCGTGCTGGAGGGCACTGCAACACGGAGCAATTGCTGTCAGCACCACTGAGCCCTTCAAACAAACGTTCCCCTTGCAAATGAATGCACTTTGTGAACCATCGCTGCTCTCATCCTTGCTCAGTTTAAGTTGGAGATATCAGAAGCTTCTCAGTGTTGTTGATCCGTCCTTATTAGCTGTCACTTTTGTAAGTGAAACGAGAAGAAATCTGAGATGTGCTTAAGTGAGTTTCTCTCTCTTTGTCTGTTCTTCCAGGGTCCGTTCCATAATAATGCTGCAAGAAAAAGCCCAAGACCGAGAGAGGCTGCTCCTGAAGTTTATAAAGATTATGAAGGTATCAGCTCAGTGCTTTCCCTTAACAGCAGAGTGGGACGTGCCAGGTGGCAGAGCTGTTTTCTGTTCTAAGGCATTACAGATCTCTGGGTAACTGGTTTATTTTCCCTCTTCACAGCACTTACGAAAGCTGAATAATTTTAATTCCTATCTGGCCATTCTTTCTGCACTGGATTCTGCACCCATCCGAAGGCTGGAGTGGCAGAAACAAACCTCAGAGGTGAGGAACAGCGCAGGCTTTCATATCTAGGGATAAAGGGACAACTGTGGTGGTGATATGAAGCAGCAGGGTGAGTTTGAACAGCTCAGCAGCATGACAAGGTGGAGGGATGGAGGCTGATTGCTCTCCATTGGACGTAATTGGACAGTGCTGGCAGCCTGCAGCGCTGCATGGCTTTCTGACAGCTGCAGAAGTGCCAGCAGTGCCACGGGCTGAGGGAACAGCTGCTTCCTCCCTGTGCAGCGAAGTTGTGTGTGAACACAGTGAGGGTCATCAGACCCGCTGGTGGTGGTTGCAGGATGGCATTAACTCCCCAGGAGAGGGGATACAAAGATCAAAGGGTGACTGGGGTCTTTGTGTTCTGCCAGGGCCTGGCTGAGTACTGCACATTGATTGACAGCTCCTCGTCCTTCCGCGCCTACCGTGCAGCCCTGGCTGATGTGGAACCTCCCTGCATCCCATACCTGTAAGTCGGTGCTTCCTTTCTTCTGCTGTTACTTCTGTGCATTCCAGCAGTTCCTTCCGTGGTTTCTCAGCAGCTTCTGCCCAGCTCAGCACTTTGCCTCTGCCCTACATCTAACATAACACAGCCTTGTGCCACATCAGCCCCCTCTGAGCAGTCTGTCCTGCAGCAGGGAGGCAGCCCTTGGCACAGCTCCCCTTTGTGACACTGCATTCCCAGTACAAGATGACTGGATTTCTCCATCCGCTGCCACCACTGCGGATCTCATTCCCTTTTATAACTGTGGGTCATTGCTCAGACCACCTGCTGCTGCTGTTCCAGATGCTTTCCTTTTGGTCTGGACTTTCATTAAGTGAAGGTGACTGGGGAGTTTAAAACTGGAGGTGGACAGGTGCTGCATGGCTGCCCTCGGCTGGCTCTCCTGCCCATGTATGGCAAACCTCTGTGCTTGTTTGCCTGCTCCCTGGCCCCACACCCCTGTCTCTCTTTCAGAGGCCTAATTCTGCAGGACCTGACCTTTGTTCATCTGGGAAACCCAGACTACATCGACAGCAAGGTGAACTTCTCCAAGCGCTGGCAGCAGTTTAACATCCTGGACAGCATGAGGTGCTTCCAGCAGGTGTAAGTGCAGCAGTGGGGGGGTCCGAGCTGGGCACCGTGGGGGCACAGGAGGGACAGCATCGAGGTGGAGATGTGAGGGGACCTGGCAGTGACGCAGCTCTGCTCGTGGTCTGCCCCCCTCCCCGGGTTAGATAAGACGTGCCCAGAGCCACATCCAGCCTGGCCTTGAATGCCTGCAGGGATGGGGCATCCACAGCCTCCTTGGGCAACCTGTTCAGTGCGTCACCACCCTCTGGGTGAAAAACTCCCTCCTCATATCCAACCTAGTGATGTTTTGTCCCCTTTGTGTCACTGCCCATCACAAGTGCTGAGCTCAGGTGACACAGAGCACAGCTCAGGATCTGCCTGGGGGATACCAGGGGGTCCCTCAGCCCCTCGTTTACCTGCAGCCCTTCTGTGTTGCTCTGCAGACATTACGACATCAAGAGAAACGACGACATCGTCTCGTTCTTCAACGACTTCAGCGACCATCTGGCAGAGGAAGCTCTGTGGGAACTGTCCCTCAAAATCAAACCTCGCAACATCACAAGGCGGAAAACAGACCGGGAAGAGAAAACTTAGGAGGAGGGTTTGTGCGAGCGAGGAGAATTGCTCGGCAGGCACATAGAGGGCAGCTAATGAGACTGGAGTTCAGTGTTTGTACCTGTTACGGGCTGATGCAGCCTCTCTCCCGGCTGGCAGCGACTTCGGGGCTGTGAGCGTTGGCAGAGCGGTGGCCGCCGTGCAGACGGCAGCGGGCAGAGATGGGGCAGCGCTCGCCTCCCTCCTCCTCCTCCTCCCATCCCTCTGTGCCATCCAGCAGCTTTCCACCCAGGGAGAGAGCTTTGCGGAAGGAGGGTCCCAGGCAGGTGTGTTACTGATGTGTTACCGATGGTGTTTGGAAACACGCGGGCTTTTGCCTTCATCCCGGACAGAGGATGAGCAGAGCTCGGTGCCCACGGGCTCATCTCCACAGCGGAGTTCAGCAGACAGAAGCTGAGGCTTTCCCCAGGAAGGTGGGGGTGAAGGAGCCCCGCTGCCTGCCGGAGGGCTGGGCTTGTTTACAGGGGGCTTCAGTTTGCCCCAGGTCTCTCTTGCCTTCTCGATAGGATGAAGGCACCGCTAATGGATACAGAAGAGGCACTGAATGGTGGGCAGGGAGCCGCCATCTCCAGCCATCGTTCCCCCCTCCTCAGATCTCACTATTTAAGCCACAGTGATCCCTCCGACCCCTGGAAACATGGACTACCCGCGGTACCGCGCTCACCTGCCCTGTGGGCCCCTATCTTGTAGTGATGGTACTAGCTTTTGCACAGGAAATTCTGTAGTATATGACTGTAAATATTAGTATTTAGAATCCGTTGGAGGTTTTTTTCTTTTTGGTGCATGTCTGAATCCCGATGGGTTTATAGGAAAAAAACAAAGAAAACAAGTGCAAAACGTGACGTGTATCAAACTCACAAGCAGTGACAGCATCGCTCTGAGTGCTGGAAGGAAAGAGGCTGAGGGCCGCCCCGGGGCACTGGAGGAGCCAGCAGCTCTTCTGTGGGGCTCCCGGCCCCATCCGTTCCTCTCCTTGTTGCCAAATGGTTCTCATCCCAACAACCCGTGGTGCTCAGAAGCCGCCCCTTTAAGCCCCAGCACTGCCCTGCGCTCCCCTCCTGTTCCGTGTGCCTTACTCAGCCCCTCCATCCCTGCTCCGTGTCCCATCCCATCTCCCAGTCTATCCCATTCCTCCCCACCCCCTTTCTGGCCCCATTCAGTTGTTTACAACGTGGGTGGTGGTTCTGAGCACACGTGCTGTCGGTTTTACCCCCTTGCAAATCCTCCTGCGGAGCCTTGTCCCACCATTGCAGGTTTGTCACAGCTCCAAAGCAATCCTGCAGCTCAGGGCAGTGGTTCTCATGGGGTGTTTTTGCAGAGCATCCTCGCTTTACTTCTCCATGGCAGGTCAATGTTTGCCAAACCTCTGTTTGTTCTGGGTGGATCAAGTGAGTCCAGCACTTCCTCCTGCAGATTGCAAAGCCTTGCCCGGCTCCTGGCCGTGCCTGCTTTGCTTTGCTCCGCTCCTGGGATTGCACCCAACATCATCACTTTCCCACTGGCACCTTGTATTTCTTTATGGCACTGTTAACAGCCGTGTGGCTGCACGCTGTGCCGGGCCGAAGCTTTGCAATCCTCGAAGTGGGAAGAGATTCATTGATTTTCCTTTGTAAATAAGACTGAAAGAAAGCAATGAGATGGGAAAAGCAAACGCAGCCCACAGAGCTCTGCTGGCCCCATCACTGCTGTGTGCTGCAGGGGTGTCAGTGTGGGCACAGCTGTGGGTCCCCATTGCTGGGGATGAAAGGAGCAGGCAGTGCTGTGCTCAGGGCTCAATGCAGAGGGATGGGGTTGGGGGCAGCCAGGGGGGAGCCCTGGAGGGTCTCTGCTCCCCCATGGGCAGGCAGGAAGCAAAGCACTTTGCTATCGTGCTGCTCCCCAGCCTCCCCCCCAGCCCCAGCTGCTTGGCTGTATTATAGACTTACCACTAACCCAGTCCCAATGGTGGCATCTTCCTGCAAACATTTCAAACCTGTAACTTTTATATTCCAGACCAATAAATACCAGTAACAAACCTGCCTGACGGTCCCGTTTACAGTTGCATGCAGCAGTCTGTGGATTAAAGTGACAATCGAATCCGCTCCTCAAGTTGGTGTGGCCTCGTGTTTTATCACACCCCCATCCAGCTCCTCCTTTGCCCTTTTTGCTCACCCTGACAGCACTGTGGACCCCCCCCAAGCTCAGTGCTGTGCAGGGGACATCTCCTCCTGCCCCCCTCCGAGCACTGATAGGAATGGGGGGCTTTGACCCCAGTGCTGCAGCCCAGCCTATGGCATGGCCATAAATAACCCCTGAGTGGCTGCTGGTGCTATTTCAGTGCTGGATGGGGTTCAACATTCCTTTAGAAGTAACGGGCAGCTGCCGGCACAGAGGAGGATGCTCAGACACTGAGTGAGGGCTGGACGGCTGCTGTGAGCCGGGGGGGGCTTTGGAGGAGGGCCCAGATTGACTGATTGCAGCAGAACTTGCCCTCATGTTTGTGGTGGGTGCAGGCTGTGGGTTCCCAGCCATGATGGGGGGGGAGCTGCGTTACATACAGAACACAAAGGCTTCGGCTGTGTGTGTTTTATTTCGAGCTGGAAGCAGCAAGGAGGCGGCGATGCAGCACAGCTGTGCGTGCAGAATAGAAGCTAAAATACAGGAGACCTCTCACACATGGGCACATGCAGAGCTGCCTGCTGTAGCCCTGCACTGCGAGGCCGTTTGCTCCATTGCAGCTGTGCTGCAGCTCCCAGCGTTGGTCCCAGCAGTCAGTGAGCAGCGCAGGGCCTGATGCTGCACAGGGCTGCTGGGCTCGGGGCTGGCATCACCCGGCAGCTGCTCCTGACCAATGGCAGCCCCGTCACCAGTACAGAGCCACCAGGACGTAGACAACCCAACTGAAGGAGACAAACAGCCCCACGATGAGGCTGAGCAGCACCAGCGTCTGCGCCTTCTTGGATGCCACCCGGGCCCGGGCCACGTCCCCACGGCTGAGAGCAGCGCGGGTCTGGGGTGGGGAGAAGGGGGGGAGCTCAGCGGGGTTGCGGCGCAGGGTGGGGGCTGAGCGGGGCCGATCTTACCTCGTGGGAATAGAGCAGGGCGGCCAGCCCGGTCAGCGGGCAGCAGAACAGCGTCACCAGCACCGACTCCACCATGGAATCCTTGGGCAGCTGTTGGGCGGCTGTTGGAGGCCCCGTGCCGGGCGGCCCCACGGACTGCAACGACAGGGTTGGGGGGGGTCAGCGGCCGAGTGGGTCCCCCGAAGGCCGAGGGGAAGCGGGCCCGGCTACGTACGGCGGTGTAGGACAGCGGGTGGGGATGGGGCTGAGGGTGGAAAAGAACCGGGAACGGCTGAGCGCTCTTGGGGTCGGGCGGGGAGTAGGGCGGCGGGTCCTCCTCGAAGGCCGCGTTGCTGGCAGCCACCACCCGGCGCTCAGCGCCCGACCCGGCCTCCTCCATCCCGACGGGCCTGGGCGGCCCCGACCCCGCGTTAATCATTGACCGGCGGCGGCAGGCGGGGATGGGGTGAGGGCGGCGGGCACAGAGCAGGGCTGCCATTTGTCACAGCTGGAAGCGGGGCTGGTGGGACACAACTGCGTTCAAAGCACGTGGATTAGCTGCCGGCTGTCATTAAAAGGGGTAAATACGTGCCACAGCTGTTTAGCTATGAATAGGCATGTCCTATAGCTGTGAATAGGCATGTCCTATAGCTGTGAATAGGCATGTCCTATAGCAATGAATAGGCATATCCTATAGCAGTGAATAGGCATATCCTATAGCTATGAATAGGCATGTCCTATAGCAGTGAATAGGCATGTCCTATAGCAATGAATAGGCATGTCCTATAGCAATGAATAGGCATGTCCTATAGCTATGAACAGGCATGTCCTATAGCAATGAATAGGCATATCCTATAGCAGTGAATAGGCATATCCTATAGCAGTGAATAGGCATGTCCTATAGCAATGAATAGGCATGTCCTATAGCAATGAATAGGCATGTCCTATAGCAATGAATAGGCATATCCTATAGCTATGAACAGGCATGTCCTATAGCAATGAAAAGGCATCTCCTATAGCCCCTAACTGTGCTGCTCAGGGTGCACAGACATAAATAAAGGCGTTCGCTGAGCCTATAGAATGCAACATAAGTGCACACACAGCTGTGTGCTGACACACGTAGTGCACATCATGCCCACACACAGCCCTGCATCCATCCGGTCTCCCTATGGACACAAAACCACACACACCGTGTGCGATGACGCTCAGCTCCCCCCTCCTGCTCCGTCCCCTTCCTGCCGCCCGCCCCACGTGTCAGCCCCGCCCCGCCCCCCGCCGAGCCCCGCCCACACACAAACCACGCCCACCACCTAAGCCCCGCCCCCTTCCCGCCCCCGGACTCCATTTCCCAGCACACCCCGCGGCAGCGCCGCTGCGCCCGGCTCACCCCGCGCCCGTCATGGCGTCCGCCGGCGGCAGCGAAGCGGAGCGGCCGCACCCGAAGCCGTTCCTCATCGGGGTCAGCGGCGGCACCGCCAGCGGCAAAGTGAGAGCGGCTCCGTGCCGGGGTCGGTTCGGTCGGGTCGGGTCGGGTCGGGTCGTTCGGCGCTGACCCGCCGCCTTCAGTCCACAGTGTGCGAGAAGATCATGGAGCTGCTGGGGCAGAACGAGGTGGAGCGGCGGCAGCGCAAAGTGCTGATCCTCAGCCAGGACAGCTTCTACAAGGTGCTGACGGCCGAGCAGCAGGGCAAGGCGCTCAAGGGCCAGTACAACTTCGACCACCCGGGTACGGCTGTGCGCAGGCGGCCGCCTAAAGGTCCTGCCCGCTGCGTGCGGACCGGGCGGCACTGAGCCTGCTTTCCTTCCTGCTTTCCTTCCTGCTTTCCTTCCTGCTTTCCTTCCTGCTTTCCTTCCTGCTTTCCTTCCTGCTTTCCTTCCTTCCTTCTTGCCTTCCTTCTTTCCTTCCTTCCTTCCTTCCTTCCCGTCCGTCCCGTCCCTCCCGCAGACGCTTTCGATAACGATTTGATGCGCACAACCCTCAAAAACATCGTGGAGGGGAAAACGGTGGAGGTTCCGACCTACGACTTCGTGACCCATTCGAGGTAGGCAAAAGGGTTCGGGTTCAGGTTCGGGTTCGGGTTCGGGTTCTGCCGCGCGGTGTTGGGGGCGGAGCTGCTGAGCACGGCGCCGTGCCGGTCCCGGCAGGATGGCGGACACCACGGTGGTGTACCCGGCCGACGTGGTGCTGTTCGAGGGCATCCTGGTGTTCTACAACCAGGACATCCGCGATATGTTCCACCTGCGGCTCTTTGTGGACACGGACTCGGACGTGCGGCTGTCCCGTCGAGGTAACGCTCCCTGCCTACTGTTGTCCCTCTGCAGGTCTTTATCCGTCCATCCCCAATGTAGAACTCGGGCTGTTTGTTTTCTCCTTCCAGTTCTTCGAGATATGAAGCGCGGCAGGGACCTGGAGCAGATCCTCACGCAGTACACCACCTTTGTCAAGCCCGCCTTCGAGGAGTTCTGCTTGCCGGTACATTGAGTGCTGGGGGGAGAAAGAGCAGGGAGCGTGGGAGGAGCTGTAGGTGCTGGGAACACCATAACAGGGAGGTGGATGGTGTGAGTCCCACCTCTGCCTCTCCCATATCATCAATGCAAGCCCTCATGAGCCCGAGGTCCCTCCTTTAAGCCTTGCAGGGGAGACTGCAGACCCAGAGGCAGACCACCATAGTCTACTCCTTATGCTGTACAATGCAAGAGTAATTGAGGTGCTTGCTATGTTACCATCATAGACTGCTTTAACTTACAACACTGGAGCATGATGCTTGGTCCATCTTTGCACTCAGATTCCTGGGTTGGGTAAGGACAGGACAGGCTTTTCCCATTAACAGTCTCCGCCACCATTGCTGTTTTGCAGACCAAGAAGTATGCAGATGTGATCATCCCCCGAGGAGTTGACAACATGGGTAAAAGGGAGTTCAGTTCTCTGCCTGATTTCTCTGGGGAGCCCACGGGAGGGCACGTGGCAACCAGCACCTCGTTGGCAGCTTCTGAGTGTGCTGGGCTTTGTTGGAGGGCTGCTGGGGGAGGGAGATGCTCGGAGCCTGGCTAGGATCATCTCGGTCTGTGGAAGGCTGGAACAAGTGATAAGCAATTGTAGATGTCAAACAGCACACTGAGTTCAAAGCTGATGTTGCAGTTGCTGAGTTGAGGTCTGACCTCACTGCAGAGGGCTGGCATAGCTTCATTTCAGGGCTTGTTAAAACTTGAGTCGGATGGGGCTGGATGCTCCATGTGTTCTTGGCAGCTCAGCTGAGAAAGCTTACGTGTATTTCCCACCCCTCTCTCTGCAGTGGCTATAAACCTCATAGTCCAGCACATTCAAGACATCCTGAACGGAGACATCTGCAAGTGGCAGCGAGGGGCAGTGAACGGACACGGTCGGACCTACAAGCGCCCGTTCTCTGAGCAAGCAGAGAGCAGCAGTGTGTTGGCAGCTGGCAAACGGTCCCATCTGGAATCCAGCAGCCGTCCGCACTAAGCCGAGTCCGAAGGATTTGCCTCTAATCCAGACCAACACTGCAGACAACTCTGGGAAAGAAAGACTGCACCCCAATGCCCGGTGAAGTGCCCTTTAAGCCATCACAGCAGCAGAGGTGGTAGCGGTGTGGAACTTCTGGCAGAGAGGGAGGAGTTGGGCTGTGGCCCCCAAACCCTTAACCTTCCTCCATGAGATGTCTGAATCTGTTCTATTAATCAGCTCCTTAAAGGCAGTTCTGCTCGGTTCTTCTTGATTTTCAAAGTGGAATCTAATGCTGAAGTTTCTCCTGAAAGTAACCAGGTTTTTAGCAAGAGACCCCGTTTCCCTGATGATGCTCTTTCTTAGCAGGAAGGTTAACAGACTGAACAGCCTCTTTCTCCAGGAGGCTCACGGTCTGCTAATCACAACAAGCAGGTACGGTCCTTACTCTTCTCCTGCCTTGCTATGACCCTTAAGTTCTCACACTGCTCTCCTGCTGGCAAACCTTGACAACCTGTAGCAGCCTGTGGGGGCAGGAATACAACTTCCTGAGGGCAACCATAGCGGAATCTCTCCCCCCAAGGCATTGAGAGGAGTCTGGAATAAATGGAAACTTACTCTTCATGGAGGGAACAGGCCCAAGAAGTAGCGTGGTTCTTGTCCCTGCAAAGTGATACCTTTCTAAGCTACTGCACCTTGCTGTGCTGTACGCAGAGAAGGCTTCTATTTTTGTACCCAAATGGTGTTTCCTTTACCACAGTTACCTGAATGTGTGAGCTCCAACTGGATTGAGTTGCTCACGGAAACAGAAACCTCACCTCATCAGTCTGAGTGTCTTTTAGGGCATTTCTGTACTGCTGGCTGCAGATTCTGCTGGGCAGAATCCATCCACTTCCAGAGCTGGGTGGTAGAACTGACAAGGGGAAAGCAGTGAATTGCAGGACCCTCCTTGTTGATGCCACAGCTATGTATCTAAATGTGGTTTTACCATCAATCAGGGCCACAGTGACTAAATGGACGAATGTTCTGATTTTCTAACCAAACCCCCCCCAACAACAGAGCCGAACAGATTAGAGACTGGAATTACAAACAGTGACATCCCCATTTCTGCAGTTTACCCCATAGAACTTCAGCAACGTAAAGTTTGTGGCAAAGAATGTGAAATGAAGTTGGGCCTTTGAGAACGTCCTCGTTACGTCCTTCTCAAGTCTGTAATTACAGAGCAATCTGAAGAATGAGGTGGGGGGGAAAATGTTACTGAGAGGGACTTTTTGATATTTGCTGGTTGATTTTTTTTCTAAGCTTCGATCTGGCTGTGTTGGTTATGGGTGTGTAACTTTGGCTAATAAACACGTGAACAAACCATGAACAGAAACAGCTGTTTTATATAAAAGGTTTTTGTGTTACTTCTGCTACACCAATACAAACGTATGAAAAGAAATGCTTCTTAGGATGCAGTAAAGGTTTGTTATCTCCTAATGAGCACTTCAACATTACATTTCTGTAAGTCAGTCTGACAGGCTTAGAGTGTGAGATGCTGCACTGGAGCATTAAATGTCAGTACAGCTTTAAGGAGGAGCAACACAGTGACTAAATCCTACTTGGAGTGACTGTAGTGTTTGACCAGACCTTCTTCATGGAGAGAAGAGGGCAGACTGGAATAGCATTTGTTAGGGCAGAAAGGAATGCTACAATAAAAAGCATCCTGACCTGTTTAGGACTGGGGTTCTCAGTCAGCTCCTGGCTGCTGCAGACACTAAATAAATAAAGTCAACTGGCAGAAATACTGTGTCCTTTAGGGACTGCATGTACAGCTATCAGACATCCCAGTTAGAAGCCCCATCCCTTAACTTGTACCTTCTGCTACCCTGTGAATCTCCCTGCTGGTGCACGTCAGGCTGAGTTACCCACAGTGTTTTTAACCTGAAGCAGTGTGTGATGTTCAGAGCTTCCTTGTCCCCACGATTCCTTCAGCTCGTGCCGCAGCGCTGTAAATACAACACAGCTGATGTTGGTAGCAGGCCGTGGAACTGTGCTCGTAACAACTACGTTACCACTGAGAACTTCACTGTAATAGTACACTAAGAGAACTTTAATTTCTTTTTCTGTTACAGCTTGATCCAATAACTATCAATCATTGATCAGACTTCAAAAATTCAGTAATGCTAACAATACAATAAACCTGGCTTTGCATAAGAGGTGTGTTGCCTTTTACCTGCAACAAGACTGTCAGTGTCACTGCTTTCGGATGAGGATGTTCCAGCTGTCCTTCCAGCGCAGCTCCTTGAGCTCAGCAACAGACAGGGGCTCCCCGTAGGTCACAGGGCTGAACGTGCGATAGGCAAAGCACACAGAGGAGAACCAGGCTACAATCAGTGCACTGAACATGCTCTTGGATAGCAGAGATCTGGGACAAGAGAGTGAAAGAGCAGGCAGATTACATCGATGCTAGCTCATACTCCATCCAGATGGAAGACGTAAATGTGGCTTATCCTTTCTAAAGGAAAATGAAACTGTTGGGAAATAACAGCGCCTTCCTGCAGCAGCCTGCCAAGGTGCCAAGCCTGGAGGAAAGAACTGTGTCCCTTACCTGTAAAAATGACATACCTGCAGAGATGATCGCTGAGATGCTGTAATACGACGGGAATCAGGAGAATCTGGAACGTGAGGGCAGGCAAGTAGTGGTACAGGAAAAGTGTCTTCTCCATCAGGAAGAAGGGCAGGTAATTCACAACCCAGCCTCCAACACAGATCTGCCCAGCTGATACCCACAGCTGCCATGCATCTGCAGGAGACAGCAGAAATCTCTGACTGATATCTCGGAGCACTGACCCTATAAATTTATGTCTCTCAAAGGTCAGGGTTTTGTCTGAAATAAACCTCTCTCCACACAGTCACTATCTGTGTCTACTATAAGTCTATCACAGAAGGTCTCAATACAATCCAGATCTGCTGCCTGGAGGTGTCTTAACACCCAGGGAATAACTCAAACACTGTGCTGGCTCCTATGCAGTCTCAAGAGGCCACGGTCACATGGCAATGACCAAAATCTTTGTGTGCCACAAGCAAAGTGTCAGGGTTAGGAGACAGGACAAGGTCCTAAACTAATCAAGCATATAGCTACAGAAAAAAATATGGCTTTGGGTCCATTAGAGCAGAACAGACTAAGAGACACCCCCAATGGAATCAAACCTTCAGGAATATCATAAATCTTTCTTCTTCGTCGTATCAGGTACCACAGGGACAGACACGCATAGACCACAGCAGCGATGTTAGCTGAAGCCCAGGTACAAACATTCCCAAGGAGATGGATCTGGGCCTGCCGAACAGCAGATGGTATAAGCCAGCAGCAGGAATGCACCGCAGTTCTTTTAGGTAAATTCATATATTCTCAATATTTTACGTACTTGCTAAGCTCAGTTTCATAGTGTGCATGGCTACTAATGGGATCTTTCTTTCCTCACCAGAAAGCTGATAAGCTTTGCTGCTTTAGGGCTCTTTTGTAATGTATAGCATTTAAAGGATGCTACTGAAGATCAACTCATCTTCTAAATGGAAACTATAGACCTGCAGTTTTTCTAAAACAATATAATAATAATAATAATAAAGAAAAAATAAAGAAACAAAATATTTCTCAAGAGAAAGCTGCTTGTTTTGAGGTGCTGAAAATTCTTAACGCAGTAGGAGCCCATCCTGGATCAGCTCCTTGGACAGAACTGCAACCCTGCTCTCATCACTCAGACATGCCAGAACTGAAGCCTTTCCTCACCAGGTTCACGCTTACTCCCACTCTGCTACTCACACCAGAGGTTGGGTGTAGCCAGTATGCGATATTTGTGTCCATTGTGATCCAGTCAAGAGCAGAGGAGCTGTACTTATGTTCTGTGTCTTCATTTTTCAATGTGAGTATCTTCCACTGGAAAAAAGAATAAGCAGAAGGCTTTCAGAATTAGAGCAGTGGCTGAGATGGCAGGCATTGATGAACAGCTTCAGATGTAAGATGTTCTCAACCTGAGCGTGGAGAAAGACTTGCTTGTTATTAAGGCTGGATATTTATCAATAAAATGGTTCTATCTGTCCTTAGAAAATGCACTTTTCTGAGTGAAATTCTGAAATGTCAGTAAGGGACACCGAGACTGCTGATCACACATCACTGCAATTCAGTGCCAGAGAACTTCTGCATGCCCAGCTGCCCTTCCTTCTCTCTCTTTTTATGCAGTCACTTGGGTACTCATCATTCAACAGCACAGTTGTGCTGCTGTCTAATGCTTACAAGCATTCAGACTTTTTCTTCCCTAAGGAAGCCAAATTCTATCAGCAAGGAAGAAACAATGACTTCTCAGCCTCAGAGTCTGCAGAAGTGCTTTGGTTCCTGCCCTGCAACAGAAGAAAGGATGAAAGAAAGACATTTACCTGCAATTCTGTGAACTTTGCCATGAAGCTGAGGTTTTTACTTATATCCATCCGTGTGGGAGAATGGAGTTCAACTTCCCTCTCTTTTTGCTCTTGGCCTGGAAGAAAACACCACTGCTCAGAAACAGTAACAACATAACAACCCAGAAAGGGAGGGCCCATATGATATACACCCCTGTCTCCTCAGACTCCCAGGAGCCCTTTAGCACCGTGCAGTTCAATTGTATGGTATGAGCTCTCTGAATAGATCTGTAAGGATTCTGACATTGTGGTAGAACTAAACTCACTGAAGTACTGTCCAAACCCACAGCTTGAGCTGAGTGTGGCTAGAACATCACCGTGTCAGTGACCCTGGGAACACACTCACTCCATCCCAGTTCCACCAGACTAAGTCCTTTCACCAATGTACATCGCAGGAAGCTCCCCAGTCACAGAACTACGCTTAGAGAACATGGCTGAGACATACTTTTCCCATATCTGTGCTCTTCCACATTCCACACCATGCTCTGGTGGTAGCCTTTGGACAGCTTCTCTCCAACCACCTCCAGCTGCCGGTATCCCCACTCAGGTAAAGATGCTCCACTGAGCTGAAAGTGAAAGTGCAACTTACAGTCCTGCTACTTCAAACCTCAGGCTGGAAGTTCCCTGGCCTGGCTGTGTAGCCCATCACAGCGAGGGCCTGCTACAAAGAGATTACTGTGTTGTGGGATTATGAGTCACACAGAGGAAGAACTGTAGGGAAATAAACACAAATCCACTCACCTTTAGCACTGCAGAGGTATTCACGTGAACAAACCTCACTTCGGACAGAATGGTCTTCCACACATCCATGTCAGACTCACGATTTACAATTTCCTGCAGTGGTGAGATGTCTTTGCATTGGCTTTTTGTCTCAGCTACTCCTGGTGTAAAAACTATGAGCTCATCCCTACCCTTTGACTACTCACCACTCTCCAGAGGTTCTGCGCTGGCATGGAAATGTTATAATCAATATAGCAGGAAACTTCTTGGGAGTGGGGGCTAAGAGGGGCAGCAACATCGTGCCTGTAAGACAAAGTGATTCCCAAATTCATATAAAAACGTACCCATAAAGGAACTGGATTGGCTTAGTTAAAAAAGCAAATAACCCAAATAATCCATTTAAAAAGACCACACTGTTTACTCTGAAAGAGAACACTATACGCTACCAAGAGCTGCCAGCAGCAGCCACAGAGGAAGCCAATACAGACAACTGCTATCCTAGGCTGAAGAACAAGCACTGATTGTGACAAACAGGGATGCTGTTCATTTGCTTTTCCAAAAATGAACAAACTGGGTCTGGATGCAACACAGCAAAAAGCCCAGAATGCAGAATGCCCTCCCCTCCCCAATCAGAGCGATGTTCCAATGCCAACTGAATCCCTTTTAGAAGCAGCCAGGAGGCCGCTTTCGTACTGCAGTCTTTGCAGAGCAGCCAAGGATCTGTGGCAATGAGCCACAGTATGCTGAATTCTCCAATACATCTTCCTAACTTTCTGAGTGCACCCTTCACACAGGTGAAGTCAGCAGAGGCAGCAGATGGCTTTAACTTAACTGTCACCCACAACACTGCCTGAGTATTCCAGAGAGTAGGCAGGGAAGGGGGAAGGGGGAAGGGGGAAGGGGGAGGGCTCACCAAGGGATCTACGTATTTAGGAATCTGTGAATTATCATGAATTGTCACTCCTAGCCCCAGCCTTTTGGGAATCTACCAGGTTCTGATGCATCTGAATGTAAAGGTCACTCTTCTTCAAACCCTGAGCTTTTCAACTCTGAGACACAGCGAAGCAGAATGAGCCCAAAATCTTGGCAGAGCAAAGGACAAGGAAAAGACTTACGTGTTGAGGTACCGAGTTGTGATGCCGTGGACCAGCTGCACAATGTGCCCATGCCTGACGGGACGGGGTGGGTTACTCACCACCAGCTGCTGCCTGGTGGAGTAACACATGAGAGGAATTGGTCACATTCTTTGTTATGCAACCTTGTCATGAGCAAACTGTTAGGGTCAAGGTACTGCAGTAAGGACGGACATCTAGGCATTAAGACAGGAAAACCCAAGTAATCTACAGAATACACCAGAATGGAAAGAAAGCTCATCAAGGCAGAGGCAAATTAAGCACAGAATGACTCAGGGGATTCACAAAGGGATACCAGCAGCCCAGCCATGAAGCTAACAGTCTGAATTCGGGTCAGTCAGGAAGAAGTTCAGGTTATTCCCACACTACAGCTGTTGGGTGGCTCCTGTGAAATGTAAGTGGTTCAGAAGTCTGGCAGGTGTTGTTACTACAACTGACGTCACTGTTGGCAGGACCACAACAGAGATCAATGGCCATCATTGCCACCACGGAGACTAAACTCTTATCTTCTGGAAAGAGGCTAACACAAGTTCTGGCAAGGAGGAACTCCTCAGTTCACCCAACTGCTGCCTGTTCTACAGCAGAACCTCACATCCTCCAGGGCAACTTGTGGAAATTTAAGTAGATATTGGCTATCTGTGGCTCTCACAAAGATACTGTTAGAGTCCCCACTTGAAAGCCTTGTATTATTGACAGACTTCCCCAGTGTAGATATGATTTATAATGGCTCACAGTCCTTTGGGTAGGACTGTTTATGCAGTTCCCAGAGCAACATAAGAAACCTACAAAGGCAACTTTTTAATCAGTATGCAATGATATCACACAGGGGCTTTCAGAGGCAGAACTGCAAAAACAGAGTCCTGCCCTTCACTGACAGTTACAATGGCAAAATGCTTTAGCACAAACCAAGCCCTCTCATGCTCAGACACCCACTCAGAATCCCTCCTGACGCAGCAGGTTCTGAAGCTCATCCCACATTTTCAGTACAAAGAAATACTCATTCTGCAGAAACGATTTCTACTCTCTTCTGAGACCCGTTCAAGTTTGACAGAACTCATCAAACCACTCTAAACGCCACGGCTCACACACTTCAAAAAGCAGAACTCCACTTTCATGCAAAGCACCTGAACGGTTCCCATCAGTCTCACAACTCTTTCAAGTTCCCCCTTGTGCACAGCACAACCCACAAATCGGGCAGATGCAGTTCAGACGGAATTTTTAAGTCCTCAGTAATGCTTCTAACCATGTCGGAGCACCATGCAAACAGCCAGCTTTAGCAGCTCTGTAGCTGAAATCGACTGCTCACGATCGCATACGGCCTCTATATCAAAGCCATGCTTGAAGCAGTTTGGTGTAGATCTTTTGCATACTCACATTCCAGGATCTTTGACAATCCACCAGTTGTTCACATCCTTAAAGGGATAACAGGTCACCTGCTGCTGATGGGAACTACCTCGGCCATTCTCATACCTTCACAGAAGTATGAAAAACAAACAAACAGCTGTGTCACAGCACAATTCTGCTCTCCAGTCAATGCAACACAAACACCAGCACCAGATCACCAAACTGAGACAGAACCAGAGCACACTTTTACCCTGACAGTACAGCACCAACCAGATTTCTCACCTGATAGGGTAAGTATTCATGTGAGAATGGAGCCAACACTGCATGGGCTTGCCTAGCACATTCCGCAGAGTAATCTGAGAGCCATAGGCCACCTCTAAGGGCTGGCCCTGAGTGATTCGAGCCAGCCCACCCTGAGAAGCACAATGACAGGATAAGTGGGAATAACAAGAAAAAACCTAGAGGCCATTCAAACACTATTTAGAATCACTTGTTGCTTTAACACAGCGGTATCTTAGCACAATGCTTTCTCATCTGATCCACAAAAATCAAATCCCACACCATTTTCAGGAGAAAGTACATACAGCAAAGCCTGTAATAGGACCTTATGGAACACCCCTTGCTGGTTCATGCTATTTCAATAGACAGACTAAGTGCTTTTCTAAAGAGGCTCAGATTATCATCTTGCATTTTAAACTTACGCTTCAGATACAAACTCTATTAAGAGTTCAGCACAGTATCAACCACTGCAGTTTCCTGCAGGAAGGGACAGATCTTCAGCCTAAGAGTGAAGCCTTGGTTCAGTGGAAGAAAAGGTTTCATCTGCTATTAGAATTTCAGTCCTCATTTTTTCAACTTAAAGCAGCAAAGTAATAAAATGAATGACATAAAGGGAACAAATGTGCAGGATCAAAGGAACAAGAATGCAGACCTTTCTTCTAACAGTGAACACAAGAAACATTTCCTCCCCTCCTCCCCATAGATCTGTTTCATGAGCACATTTCCCTTACCTCTAAGCTGGCTTGGAAAGCACTTGTCATAATCTGATCATGAGGCCCAGAGCGATACAGCAAAGTCAAGTGAACATAGAAGAAGGACAGGTACATGGCCACTGGGATGACAAGGAGGGTCAGACCCCTAGCAAGAAAATGGCACACCAAGGAAACCTGGAAGAACACAGAGAACTCACTGCTTTCACGCTCCAAATATTACAAATCCTAACAGTATCAGTGCATCTGCCTTGCTTTGTTTGCCTATTTCTGAGTTTCCCCAATCACCCTTACTCATCTGCAACTTCGAGGGCAGCTGGATAATCTCCACTGAGGATCTGAACTGGAGCCAGCTGGAGTTACGTGAAACACTACAGACTCTGAGCCACAAAACACCAAGGCACAGATAAGAGCAGCAAAGCCGGTCAGACATGCATGCTTTTCTTAAACTTAACTCCATATTCCCCAGCAACTGAGCTGAAAAACTGTTCTGTGACATGAAGGTTTGCAAGACTACAACAAGGAATGCTAATGTAAAAAACAGCTACAGCCAGCATTGTTATCTATGGGCTTGCAAGGCTCCCAGTGGGTCCTGTTCTGCTAAGTTATACATGGTTTATTTTGCATGTTGCACCACCTACATTTGAGAGGTTCCGGTCTCCTAACATGTGCCAGAAGTGGAGTCCTGCAATGGCCAGGAGCAGCATATAGGTAAACAGGCCCATGTATTTCACTCTGAAAAGAGAACGTACAAAAACTGAATAGGGTTAAGAACTACACAAATCTATGGCTATATTTAATGCACGATGTAAACATTCGAGCTTTCTCTTGAACCAGATGCAATTAGGACCAAGGGCTTAGATTTGTGACTAGTTTGGTACAACAACATAAGTAAGCTTCAGGGCTTTATAACAGTTGCTGGTGTCATTTGTTTGCTCATTACATTAAATAACTGCGGTGACAAAGACAGCGAACCTTCTTGATAACAAGGAGACACATCACAAAGCACCGAGTCCCTAAATTCAGACCTACTGAAGCTTGAGGTGATGAGGAGGGAGAAATGAAACACTGAAGATAACATGTAACATAAGGCCATCTCCACAAAACACTTAGACAGTACCCCCTAATGTCTGGTATTGCCCACTGAGAGCTGACCAACAGTCCATAAAAAATCATGAGCACCAAGAACAGGTCTTGGAAATCTGAAGCACTGCTGATACCTCAGATGTCAGGCAGGAATGTCAGCTTAACACAACACAGACCAACATGCCACCACTTACCCAACAGCACAAGAACAAGCTACTCCAGTCAACAGAAGCCAAAACCACCACCTTCCGGAGAAGGAACTTAAATAAAAGGACAAAGGAAACAATGTTAAGGTGACATCTGAGCACACTCTTAAGATCCTGAATTCAGATAGTTTGACTTCAAAACAAATCTGCTGTTCCTTATTCTACTCAGAGGTATCTCATTCTGAACCTCCCAAACCACAAACTCCGATCTACAGGATGTTCTCAAATGTACCTCCCTGTTTCCTGAAAAGCAATGCCAAACACCATCTCCCTTCTGACACCAAACATAAAAGAAATGCATTAAGCCACTTGCCAGGCTCAGTTTGCAGATGATTTTACTTTACTCAAGATCACATCAGTTTATCCCCTGCAAGGATCAGAGACTGCGTCAGGTCACAAGACAAGAGACAAAGATCCCCAGATTCAGTGGTAACAAAGAAGAAGAAATGATGAATTTAATGTCTGTGCTTCTGTGCACGGAAGGAAATGTTAAAACTGAAAAAATGGGTGGATAAAGTAACACTCCAAGGGGATTTTATGTTTATTATAAAATGAAAAGGCAACCTCAGTACCAGTTTAAATGGTCCCCAACTCTGCTCAGAGGAATAAACTCCTGAGGCAGCCATACGAGGTGAGTTATAATAAAGTAAAGTAGCTTAAAGAAAAAAGCAACAGAATCTATAACAAAGTGTCACCACAGAATATCCAAAAGGATGGGAGACAATTCAGCTTTACCTGCGCTTCTGCAGGTTGTAAAACTTCAGGTAGGACAAAACCGCAAGCAGGATAAAAACGATCAATATGGATTCCAGAAGCATGAACCTTGACTGAGTGATCAGAGCGTTCTCTGCCAGAAAAGAGACAGACACAGAATCAGAAGAACAACTCAGACAATCGCATCATTACCCAGCAAAGGACCTGCCTGCCCCTTCCAGTCAATACACACACAGTCCTACTGCCTACAGTACAGAGGTGCTGGGTTTAAAGGAACAAAAACTTTCCATCATGAGCAAAATACATGGGAAGTGTTTCCAAAGGCAAAGAAACAGACAACGAGCAGAGTTTGCCTGCTGCGTTTGCCTACTAGAGGCAAAGAAAACCAGTGCTGGGAGACTCAGACAGGTGCTTCTCAAGGTAACAAATGTCAAGGCAGTGCTCCTCTTATGTGCTCTACAATTTCAAAAGGGAAAACTGATTATTCTCTCCCTGCATGAAGATCAGGGCCCTGGGGGATAAACTTACCTAAGAGAATCAGAAGAGCAGCTCCAAGCGCAGCACAGTGGGAGAACTGCAGCTCTACCAAAATCTGGTATGCTAAGGGGATGCAGAGAGCACCAGCCAGTGCTGGCAGGAACCGCAAGGACCACACAGGAACGTTGATGCTATATTCTGCAAGCAGAGAGAACAGTTACACACACAGATATGGAAGATGTTAACTGCAGGTGAGACGGATCAATACGACTATGTTCACTGAGCCGTTGAATTTAATTCCTGCCTTTAGTACCTTATTGGCAAGCTTGCACTGCTTAAATGTTTTAACTGATCTTAAAGGTTTGTGGTACAGAAACACAATACCTTCAATTTCCGTTACAGACCCAGAGACAATTTACTTCAGAGAACTGAAGGTGTCAGATAAAGCACTGTTTCCACTAGTCAGGCAAAAGGAATGTTAGCTGCTGAAATATGACCTTTTTCCCAAGAGAATGAGACAGTGAAAATCAGTTTTTACCAGCTCC
This sequence comes from Excalfactoria chinensis, assembly GCF_039878825.1. NCBI lineage: Eukaryota > Metazoa > Chordata > Aves > Galliformes > Phasianidae > Excalfactoria > Excalfactoria chinensis. Next base: position 4,899,141 of record NC_092842.1, on the reverse strand, counting down.
AATCCTGTTCCATAAGAAGTTTCCATCAAATCCTCCCAAGTAACCTACAACATAAGCAACAATTCAGAACTTCCAGTGTCAAAACAAGTATAAAAACAGGTTCTAAATTGGTCTTGGAACAATTCCTCAAACACACAGCTTGTCTATGCATGAAAGCCCTCTTCCCCAGAAGGATCCTCTTTTGTACTGTTTTGCCTGCAGCAGTGCTTGATAATGTGCAGAGGTGCAAAGAATATAAAGTGGGAACAACAGACTCTCAGTGACAAAGTTACGTGCATATTGAATCTCTCCTTCCCATATAGACAGTTTTATGCTGGGCATTTCCAAACTACAGAATGGAACTTTGGCCTCAAAGTCTGCTTGCTGCCTACTATTTCTAGTCAGCAGCAGCTCTCATTTTCCCCTTCATCCAAAGGACTGCCTAACAGTGAGGTAATGGATACCTGTCTCCATCACTTCCCCAGTCCCCCATGCAACAGTCCTGTACCAGTACTAAACAAAGGAAATACCAATTTTCTCCACATCAGGATCTCTCAGCTGCCTTGGGCTTTTCCCACTGACAGGATCTGACAACTTCTAACCAGCACTTCTTTCTTCCAGAGCAACAGGCAATAGACACACCACAATTTCAGGAGGCATCCTACCTCCCAAAGCTAGCAGCATATGGCCCAGCGGTGGGCCACTGTCATCCACAAAGAAGATTCTCTTCATGTAGAGGGAAACGAATTGGCCATAATAAACTTCATCAAAACTGAAACACAAGAGAGACAGACTCGTCAAGTCTAATTGCAAGGACCCTGCTGGCTACAGAAAGACTAGGGAAAGAAACATTGACACAATGGCAGAAGGCTAACAACGGAACACAGTGTGGCAGCTTTGGCCCCTTTATCTTTCCTCTCTGGGGTTCTATCAGGGAGACGTTCTCTGCTCTTTCATCCCCTTGTTCTTACCCACAAATGCTTAAAAAAAATAAAAGTCCATGTTGCTCTAGTAGGAAGTAAACTATTCTACTCACACAACAGCACGCGGATAGGAAAGCCCCCATAGACGGCTTATTAATCCCATGACAGTCAGCACCACAAGGTTGAGATTTATCTCTGCAGTAACCACAACTGGGTTCTTCAGAAATCCCAACATCCTGTCAAAGGTCTGTCCGAGCCTTCAAGAACAGAGAAGCACAGCAATCACCATTTCACTCTGAAGATCATTTGACAGCAAGCATACGCTGCTACTTTCCACTATTGGCAGCTTATGGTAACTATCTTCTGTCCTCTTGTTTTCAATTTGTTTTCAGCTGTCGCTGCTGAGAATGGAGTTACTGAACAACCCTCTGCCCACACACACTTAACTTTTCGCTTGCCCTGCTTCTACGTGCATGTAGGTCTCTGTCCTCAATAGTAAGCTGGAATCATAGAACAGCTTAGGTTGGAAAGGACCGCAAAGATCATCAAGTTTCAGCCCCTCTGCTGTGGGCAGGGCTGCCACCCACTAAATCAGGCTGCCCAGAGCCCCATCCAACCCCACCTCGAACACCCCCAGGGATGGGGCAGCCACAACTTCTCTGGGCAGCCTGTGCCAGCACCTCACCACACTCACAGTGGTTCCCCAACATCTATTCTAAATCTCTCCTCTTTGTGCTAAGCAAAGCTCCCAGCCCAAATGGATGCTGCTGATAGAAAAGTCAGACGCTCAAAAACACACACACAGAAAAAGGGTTACTTCCTTGGAAACTGGGTGTTCTTTGCTCACAGGATGGACCCACAAACACTCCCTAAAAGCTGGCTACTGGAAACCCGAAGGTGATGCAGGACTGCAGCGCAGCCTATTGGGGGAGTGCTGCAGAATGCGGGACTGAGCTGTTCTCTAAGCAGAACCACTAGAAGCTAGGAGTGCTGTGAGGAAATACCAGGGAACGAGTGCTGCAGCTCCTCACCTCGATATCACCGAAAGCTACTGGAATAAATTCTTTTGCACGGCTTTCATCAAGGGTGAGCAAAGCAGGATGCGAGCACATCACCACCACCAGGCGCAGTGACGCCGTCCTTGCTTCTTGCTACCTACAAAACAGAAGTGCTGCTCAGCAACACGCTGCCCTGGGGAACAGACTGTGGTAAGAAGCCCCTTGCAAAGACAGGCTCTCCATTAGCAATGGAGACGTCCTGCTCCTCTGCCACTGGATGAGTGCAAGCCCTGGGATCCTAAAGCACTGTGATAAGGTAGCAAGCTCAGGCAGGAGCCGCTTACCATGTCCATATACTTCCCAGAGCTCTATACAGGTGAATGGAACCACACCAGGTGGGAGCCTTATGAGGATGTTGAATGTCCTCTACCGCCCTGTTCCCCTCTCGAGACCGATGTGTTCCCGCAGGCCCACCGGCCCCACACCCACACTCCCAACCCTCCCTCCCTCGCCCCCCCTCCACCTGCAAGTGGCCTCATGGCTGCCCTGACCGCTCCGAGGTGAGGTAGGACCGCCACCCCGTCACCACCGGGCCTCAGAGTGCCGCCTCGAGGGAACGAGGCCTGGTCCGCACTCCCTCGAGCCTTCCATAGGCGATGAGGGGAGGAAGGGGAGCAGGAGCTGCAGCCAGCTCAGCACCGCCCCGACCTGTGAGACCGCAGCCGGAAGCGCCTCATCCCGCCGCGATACGCCGGAAGTGACGTCAGACGCACAACCCGGAAGCGGCGAGGCAAGGAAGCGGCGCGTCTTGTCGCTATAGCAACAGCCGTAAGATCGTGAGCCTTCGAACCCAAGAAGCAAACAGCTCCGAGAGAACTTGAGAAAAGCAAAACCTGCTTTATTTTTGTTTTTTTATTTAAATAAGGAGAATTCTTTCATATGGAAAGAGCTAATACAATCACATATTTGAAAGGAGAAACAATAGGTACTGAAAATGAGGACAAAAAAAGGGGCAATTAAAAGAGTGTGCCGCGACTGGCCTGGCCATGCCGAGGAGTCTCCAACCGAACATGAAGGAGGTCGCACGTTCCACAATGATCCATCGTCTGCCCTTTCAAATATCTGGTCTACATGGAAAGCAACAAAGAAAGGAAAGGCCGGAAACTGGACTGTGCAGGTGGTGGGGATGGCAGGGAGTTAAATACGAGTCATGAGGTTCAGAGCTCAGAGGAGGGCGAGATCCCCTTGAGAAACAACATAGAGCCAAAGGGGGGAGCTGGGCCGCCCAACCACCCCCGTATGCCTGCTGTAAAGTGATCTTTGTTCCCAGGTGCATCTGTCTTACAAAGGAACAGGGCTGCTGGATGTGGAGAATAACCCACGTTGCAAGGATTGAGCTGTGCGAAGTCAGAAGGGAAACAAAAGGTAAGCAAAATGCAACGTAACGAGATCACGGCATGCAGGGAATACAGCAGCCTGCCGGAACGTGAGACATAGCAAAAAAAGCTAAGCTCCTTGTTGTAATATATACCCATAAATACACAGGAAGCACGGGGCAGCACGGAGCTTTGCAGCATTCTTGCAGGACAAAAAAAAACCTCTTCAATGTGTCTGCGTGAACACAAACACGAGTGGAGTTCAATGGGCTGCGACACAGAGTGGCTGACTGCTGTGCAGCTTTCGTATGGCAGAGCAGAGAGTGAATGAGGGAAGATCACACCTGGTTTCACTGGCGCTTCCATTTGTCATTTGAAAATACACTGGAGAATTATTCCTCCCCCCACCCTCCCCAACCCTTTTTAGTATTATTCATTGCAGGCTAAAAGCAGGCTGAGCTGGAAAGGAAAGCAGCACCACATGCAGCTGGCTAGGCTGTGAATCACTGCGTGTACAAGTGTTGACACGTGATGTAGACCTTCAGCTGTATTCAAAGTCAGCCTCTGAATACTTCTCTGCCTCACCCATGTTTGCTGAAAACTCAGATGCCATCTCTCCCTCCTACTGCACACTGCATCCTTCCAGCAGGAGCCTCACGTTTAGTAGCGGAATTCCAGTCAAAATGAAAGCAACTTGCAAAGAAATAAATCATTACGGCGCTGCCCTTCAGCAGAGGAGACAGTAAACTGAAGTATCCCCTTATAAACACCAGCATCTTAAACACTGCCATTCTGTATCTCCCAAGCTGAAGTTTTAATCAGCAAACCAGCATCCCTGGCATTTCTGCACCTTGAGAACCAGAGACTTTCCTTCTGACTCAAGAGCACTGCTTACTAACTGCAGTAACCTCATACTAGCTTTGAAGTAACAAAAATATATGCCGGAGAAACAGGATATTGCACCTTAGAAATTTGGGCTCTAAAACAGCGTTCCATCACACAGGATTCCATTAAGTGGAAGAGCGTTGTGCCAACTGCAGCTGACAGTCACGCAAAGGAGAAGAATGGAATGAAGCTCACATGCATTTCTTGGCCTTTCCTACACAGAATAAGTCAGACATAATATATAAATAGAGCAGTGAAACAATTACTTTTTCACCTAGACCTACAACATCAAATATGTATAAATAAATTCTAGTGTTTTATTCTGTCGGGGGAAGGATGGGAGAGAATAAAAGAGAAAGAAGGGTGACCTTTTTTGACAGGAAGTGTTGTAGTTCTGATGGCATTTACAACCAGAGGGACTGCAGTATCTTGCGTATAGCAATAACCCAATTTCTCCAATACATTTGACCGTTTAAGAGTCACAAAGGTAGGAGGAAAGAGGTTAGTTCTTTGTAAAGCTTATGTAGTGTTATTAGGATAGGAAAGATGTGAGAAGAAGGGAGCCTGGGTTGAGTATCTTCAGTCATTACAGTTCAGTTCTGGGCTGACATTAGTAGGGCCAGCTGGGCAGGAGGAGAATAAAGAATGAAAAAGACAATGTAGTTGTTCATGATATTCCACAGAAGGAAACAAAAAGTGCGGTGGGATGACTTCATGGTGGAAAACCTTTGGGTAACGTTGGGAGCAGGACTAGCAGATGAGGAAGCAGGTCTGGGAGTTGTCTGAAGCACGGGGAAACGTTTGTCGCTTAATCTCAAACCCTGTACTTTAAAAGGAGGATGCGAGAGAGACGCTGGCACACACTGCTCTGAAGTTAAAAGAAAATCATCCATAAAACACGAGAAATGAAAGAGCTCTTATTTTTCTCAGAAGTACCATCCTATCCCCTTTCCCTTCACGTTCTCTGCCACAGTCAATGGGGAAACCTAAGGAAAGGGTACATTACTATGTCTAAGTTAGATTCGGTTTCTAAGCTCTTTTTAAAGCTACTGTATAAAATTCTTATTTATACCTAGCTTAAAATTTCAAATGCATCCCTAGAAAGTTATGAAGGATATATCCCATAAAGGGGGGGAAAAAATAAAAGCACACAAACAAGAACACCTTCCAGATCCCTTCCCAAATACATTCTTTGTTCAAAATATCTTCTTTGGAACCACCAACAAACGACTCGCTGCCATCTAAGAGTTGCAGACAGCACAGCCAGTTAGCAAGCTATCGTCTACTGTGGAAATGAAGTTTTTCTTTCCCTCACTTCAGAGTGACCAACCTACTTTACATTTTCAAAGAGCTAAACAACACAAACCAAGTTAGCTGGAAGTAGCTGAATTTACTTATGACTACTGTCAGCTTAAGGACTCCAAGAACATTCAGGAACTTGCAAGTCCGGTCTAAAATCTACATACACACACACACACACGCACACACACACATACATCAACCAAAAGAATCAAACAACCAAAATAACAAAAACCCAACCCACTCCCACTGGGACCCTCCTTTCATTTACCATCAAATAAATACTGGTGAGAAGAAAGTGTTAAGGTTGCGACACAGTATACACGCTATATGCTATTACATCAAAACTAAAGAACCATTTGCTGTTCACCTGTGGAAGGAGATCAAAAGGTCAATTCCAAACTGACTCTGAATCCATGCGCTTCCAATGGAAAAAAAGGAGGTTCTAAGTGTGCTAAAAAGGCTGCCTTGCAGAGGAGCTCCCTTACTAATGTGTTTCTAAGCAAATATTACAAGAGGCCATGAGAGGAACAGAAAGGCCTAGGGGAAAGGGAGAAGAACAAAGCTTAGGAGAGCAGCCCCAATGGATAAGCACAATATAGAACAAGTCTCGGGAGACGAGGAATTAAAGCAGCCAAAGTAGGGAGCATAAGAGAGCATCACAACTACAAAAAGTAGTCCAAACAAACCCGTTGGCTCTAGCCAACTCTTCTGACCCATGAGCGGTGAGGAGATTTCTCTTAAGATTTTACATTTTGCAAGTCCATGATTTACATTTTGCTGCAATGTTTGGCAGTCACTAAAGAAATCTCAAACCTACAAAACAAACAAACAAAAAACCCTAAATCCAGAGGAGCTTGCAACAGAAGTTTGGTGCGTTTTTCCTTAAAACGAAAATGCCACATTTTGTTGTGCACGAGGCACCCCAAAGCTACAATTAACATGGTGCAGCTTCCAAGATTAATGCACTGATCTACTATATACTTTAGTACACATTTATTCTAATGCAAGCACTGCTTCTAGCTTAAAACAAAAAACACTGAAAAATTCATGAACGCTGTAAGTGTACTGATGTTGTTTGCTTTGCTCTTACTCAATCTGAAAGGCTAAATTATCTGGGGGAAAATATCCCAATCCAACTCAATTTAGAAGAGTATAGATTCTCAGCATTGCACAGAACTACATATAAAAATCAGGAGTTCTGTCAGAACGTAGTTTTAGTCAATGGGACTTCTCTTCTGGAAGGAATGAGGAAAGCAGAAAGGGGAAAAAAGAAGTGAGAGAACATATAAAAGTTCTGCTATAAACAAGGATATAGCTTTTTTTCTCTGTAAAAACCTCAGCTGCCTTTAAAATGAAAAACCTCTAAGTAACCCCCTCTCCTTCAGTTGCCACTCTGCTGAGACAGAAGTAGGGAAGGAGAAGGATGGGCTTTGCCAAGTGAGCTATCACAGCTACCCGTGGATGGGGCATGGGGGTGAAAAAAAAAAAAGAAAGGCTTAAGCCACTTAAAAGTCACATGGTTGGTTTGTTTCAAAGCAAGCAGGTCAATGTCATATCCACTGTTTCAAACTGCTTTGCTAGGAGAGGGACTTGGATGATGTCACTGTAGTCAGTCAGTGTGGGGCACGTGTAGGTCTGGTGAGATTTTCAGGAGATCCAGTGGGGTTCAGTCTCAGCTGTAGGGCCTGTCAGCCAGCAGGACCAGCTGGGCATCAGCTGTGCTCCTAGGCCTTGCTTTCCTCCACTTTTACAGCCTGAGGTTTGATCGCTCCTGTGCGCACTGGTTTCATCTGGCTCGTGGAGGCTGTTTCTTGCAGCTTTACTGCTCCCAGATTGGCTTTACTTTCATCCACCCGTTGCTTTGCCTTTTGACATATAAAAAAAAAGCATTAGAGAAAACATCAGTGACCAACATCAAGACATCTAATTTGCTCCAGAATTCAGCTGTTTTCTGTTCTGCAACCCTCTGCTATCATGAAACACCTTATGCAAAGGATCTCAAATACCCACATAAATATCCAACATAAAGCACCACGTGACATGCAACCCTCTAACTTTTCGTGACCTCCCATCACCGAGCATTACTCATGGGCTCAGTACAACATCCACCCAGTCCACTCTCTTGCTTTCCCTGCAATGAACATAACTTCCACATATATCCTAACTACACTGTCTCCCTCTCAAGTACGAGGGTGATACTGTAGAAGAGCAGACACTACTGGGTCAGAGTACTGACATACACTACCTGCTGCACGTAGTGTCCTTGCACAGAGCCCATACTAACTGCTGGTCCAGATGGCTTCCCATTTGGGCTGGCAGAGCTAGGCCTGGAAATCGAAGAGTCGACAACATTCATGGAGTAAATTCTACAATGGAACAAGAACCTTATTCATGTGTGAAAGAAAAAAAAAAGAGCAAAAAGCAACAGTACAAAGAGCATGAGTCTGAACCCATGAATTCCCCAGCCCAAATGAAAACACATGGATTGCTTAGAAAAAAAAGTATTGAAAGCCTCAAGGAGACCTTAGTGACCTGAAGGAATGTTTGCATATTACTGCATCTCATCTTGAAAAGATGAGATCATGCTGGAACTAAAATATCTACTCAATGATTCCAATTTTCTACCTAAACTAGAAACACAAAAACAGAATTCCAATTTGCCTCAATAATGCTGAAAGCAAATAACTTTAGACAATTCCCACAAGCATCAATGACCACATCAGAGACACACTGGTCCCTAATCAAGAATGAAAGCAGTTAACATTTTGATATAAGTATTTGGACTATACTAAGTATATTTTACACATGAAAACCCAAGTGGATCTTACACAGGGATAATGTATGTGTACCATGTCGCTGAAAATGGGGAACACTACTCCTCCCTCATTCTGACTACACAGGCCAAATTCTTTAAGTATTTACCTGTATGCATGTGGTGATGGTACAGACCCTCCAGAGGACATATTCTGTTTACCATCGGAAAAATGAAAGCCTTTCATTTCCATCTGGGAGGACTACAGAGGAAAATGAGCAAGAGCATATATCATTTCTGCTTTCAGGGAAAGTCTGTTACTTTATATGAATGCTTAAACTAAACTTCTGCCCTTCTACCCACGTGCCCATTAAATGAAGAAACATTTTTCAGATGAAGAAAACTAGGGTTTAAAGTGAAAAGATCTGCTTGTATTAAACGAATATGCCAGCAGCACAAGCAAATTCTAAACCTAACTGCTGTACTCTCTCAACCCTAGAATAGACAAACTTATGATACAAATCCATCAAGCCAGACATGACATTAATATACCTACTCAAATGGACAAGCTTCACAACAGTGTGAAATATCTGGGCAGTATTCCAACTGTGTCTGGAGCTCACCACCCCTCAAGCACTCTGGGGAAACCTGTGTAAACACGTAATAAAACTGGAGACTCCAAACTGGATCGAGGCAGGACATGGCTCCCCGGAAACAGAATGATGTCCAGCAGTAAAACTTGAAAGACTGCTGGCCTGTGCCAGATGAGAAGAAAAGGGCTCCTTCATTTTAACACCAGTAATTGCATTTGAGATTTAAGGATCCCCAGCAAGCTAGTCTCTCCATTAATAAGCAAGATCAAGGAGGAAAACTGCAGTTAATCCTCACCTCCCTGCTGGCAGCAAGAACTGAAGGCTGTGATCCAGGAGGAAGAATTCTTCGGGGAGCTCCTACAGGCAGGTTTTGCCCCTGAGGAAGCTGGATGGACTGTGGCAGAATCAGGGGCTGCTGGCCAGAGCCATAGCGAGGCAGCGGAAGCTGGGAGCCAGGCACAGGCATCGTTAGCTGTGTGATAAGGACATGTAGTTACTTAAAGGCAGTAGGAGAGTTTGCTGTGTTGGGTTGAGATGCTCTCTCCTAATATCCTGAAAGGTACCATGACATCATTCTGGGATAAAAATAACGAAAACTTAAGGCTGAATTTACCCTGCTGGATCTTAGAAGTAGTACTTTTGAGACAACCATCGCATCAGAGCCTTCTACCTGGGAAGCACTGCAAGGTTTGATTCTGCATAAAGTGTTTGTCTGGAGGGTGAGGACATCTCAACGTAAAAGGACATCACAGTGGGATAAGTAATTAGTAAGGATCTCATTAAATAAGATACCATAATTTTGAAGCAGCAGCTCACAGATGAATCTCATGAAAAAGTCTTTTCCCTCTTCACAGTTAACTGAGCTCACATAAACACGATTTAACGCAGCTCTAAGTTACAACCCAGTCTCAGAAACAAATGATACAAGAGAGACTTGCAAGCCCTGCTCCTAACCTGTGTAAGCTGAGAGTCCATCATCTGTGAGGCTCCCATACCAGCTGCTTGGTTTATCTGGCCTTCATAAACCAGCGTCTGGCTTCCATTCAAGGGCTGATAGGGAGATCCAGACTGGGTTTTCACCACCTCCAAGGGCTGCATGCCTGGGAAGGCGGAATATGGAGGCTTTAGAGCAGTGCCTCCTGTCAGGACCATGGTGCTGGGCTGAGATAGACTGGGGTGCATATACACCTGAGACCTGGAGAAGAAAAAAAGTGTTCATAGAAAACCTTTGGAGACTACAAACACAATGCCTAACAAAAGGTATCTGGCTTCCAATCAGCAAACAGTTCTCAGCAATTCTGTCCTTGTGTTGCAGGAGTCTTCAACAAAATGACATTGTGTGCCATCCAAAGTTCATATTAATACTCTGCACAGTAACTTCTGGATTTAGTAGTAAAGGAAGGACACCATTTACCAGAAGTTTTGCAAAGCAGAAATCATGAATTAGAAGATTCAACCAGCTCCAGTAGATTTTTGAGGCCTGCAAGAACCACCCTGATCCCTTGCCCTCATTTAATACAAAAAAACACAGGGTAGAGAACATATGAATCCTATAGCCAGCCCAACTCTGAAGCAGATGTCTTATTCCTTCAACTCAAATAAGCAGTTCTTGTGGCCAAATACTCTTGTTGCGACATTTACATTTGATTTTTAAGTTGAATCTTACTATTCTTTTTTCCAACAAGGAGCAGGTGTGTCCTCTTGTCTTGTAGTTTATATCTAATAACAATGTTATTTGATTTCTGCATGCAGCTACTCAGCTCTGATCAAACCAACTCTTTAGCTTTCTCCCCAGAAAGAAGCCAAATGCAGTAAAACATTGACCCTGAATTTCTCATTAAGAAATTTGCTTTTCACCCCACAAACCTGCTCCTTCTGCATACTTCCCAAGATGCATCACATCGTCTGAGAATGCAGGCAATACAACTGAATTTTTCAAGGACAGACTCTGCCACTGTTGTAGAAGAAGCATGCCATACAAAACCCCATGTACCCCAATATGCTTGCTCTCTACCCCAATGCTCTCCAGCATTGTTATCAAAGGAAAGAAACAGGACATCAACAGAGAGGGAAGAGGAGATGAGTACAGAAGGAAACGAAAGATTGCAAAGTAGTTACCTGAAGGGTTGTATGGAGCTGTACATCTCCTGGGACTGAGAAACAGGCAGACCACCCCTCAGGCCAAGCTGAGCTTGGGCCTGCAAGGATGTGTGGAGGGAAATGGGAATCTGTTGAGCAGCAGCCGCCTATGGAAGAAATTGAGACCACTGAGAGGTACAAGAGCAACCAAAAGCTCTCCCAGGCTATTATAAAGCCATCAGTTTCCTCAATAAGTTAATGTACCATGACAATGACCTACACTGCAGCTTTGCACAGCCCCTCCTACAAAAGAGGAGCACAATGGCAGGGAAAGAAACTGCACCTGAGAGAGAAGAGTGTTCCAACAGGCATCTGATGGATACATAAGGGGACCAACGTACTTCACACACAGTGCACCAAGTTTGCATTTACTTGCACTCCTACCCTGAGGAGGCTGCCTCTCCTCAACCCTACCAACACCCTATTTACTCAGTCGAATGAAATCTCCCATCAGTATTGATTGGCTGTAGAATTTACTGCTAGCCACAGACACATCCTAAGCTGGAGAGGACCCACAGGGATCACTGTGTCCAACTCCTGGCTCCACACAGGACTACCTAAAAAAATAAATGACATGTCCAAGCATGTTGTCTAAATGCTTTTAGAACTCTGTGCTGTGACCACATCCCTGGGGAGCCTGTTCCAAGAACCCTCTTAGCAAGGGATCTTTTCCTAATACCCAGCCTGAACTTGGACTAGCTCCCCTGGACTATCAGAGAGATAAACACTGTTTCTTACACATCACCCTGAAGACTTCTTGAAAAACCATTAGTTAGTTACATGTCTCCCTTACTTGTTGGTAGCTTTGCTGCTGAGGTATCGTCTGAGGAACCAGGCGGGGCTGACTTGCAAATACATGGCCATCCAGATACAGGGGTGGAATATGGTTACCTAAATATCAGAGAAGAGAGGCTGTAATTTAAGGTGCAGGCACAGCACCTAACAGAGACCCACCAGCCCACCAAAACTAACAGCTCAGGAACTGGCAATCTGTGCTCCAAACTATTCCTATATGCCAGAAACCTGCTCTGCAATCACCGCACATCTGTAGCTAGGAGGAACAGAAAGGGCAAGCAGGATATCTGAGACCTTCACATAAGCAATCTAAAAGCCATTTTTTACCCTGAGCGGCACCAAGAGGAACATGGTACACCACTCCTGTGCCTGCATATCTGAACATGGGATATTCAAGCAAAATGAGGGAAGAATTTGCCAGGGTGGGAGTGGGGGAAATAAATGACCCAACTTGGAAATAGAGTGTTTTCTAAACAAATTAGCTACAATGGCTGACTCATTATCCACTTTGAACTGAGAAATGAGAAGAACTCTCACTGCATGCAGGAGAGGTCCTTTGGGACCCAGAAGTCAGACTCCAGGTATGTTTCTTTCCATACCTGGAATAGATGCAGAAGGTGCTACGGACGCCACAGGCATAGGAGGCATAGAAACTCCACCAAAAGAGCTGTAGCTGACACCATTGGAAGCTCCAACACTGGAAGGAGGCTGGATGCCTGAGCCCGCACCTCCTGGAGAGTTCTGTTCTGGCAAACTAGGAGAGTTTTCCCAAGCCTTACGAGCAGACTCCATCTATGGAAATGAAGGGCGATAACTGCAGACAACTCAAACATGGAGGATAATACTGAGGTCTAGAGCTGCTCATCTGTAAACTATTAGTTCAATTTAAATCCACTCTAGTCAGAGTAAAACGCTAACAGGTCTCTGATCAAGCGGCTTCATATCCATTCCCTGGGGGGTAAGTATCCCACACACTCATCCCCCTGGATATTTGACAAGTTGTTCTGGGGGTGGAAAGGGGGGGGTGTTTCTTTTTTGTTGTTTTTAAACAACAGGTGTCTAAGACCACTGATGAGTTACCTTACCCAGTTACTGAGACAATCACTAGTCAGAAAGCTCTGCCACACGTTTACTTGTACAATTAATGAGGACTTCAGCACCCAGGACTGCTGGAACTCATCCCTCTTCATCCATGACAAACAGCAAATATAATTAACTATTACAGGAAATACTTACAGATTTAGCAGTGTCTAAAAGAACACAGAGAAAGTCCACTCCTCCTTACTACTCTGGTCAAGCAGACAAAGTACCCACTTTGAGGACAAGCACATATGCCAACTTACTTACCTTAAGAGTAAGCTCTGCGGTGGGGAAGGACATTGGGTTCAGGCCAATGCACCTCTGAAGGTGATGATCTCTTCGCAGAATGGGAATGGTTTGCGTTAACCCTGCCTGAGAGGAGATTGGTGAATGGTGAACATTCAAGGAAAAATTCAAGAGGTAATACAGCCTCAGCTGGCAGATACAGTAAATACACCTCAAAGGATTCAAGCCTCAGGAGCAGGAGTTAAGTACTGCACTGAACTATTATCCACTCTGTTATTGTAGAACTGTTATTCCACTGTGATGGAATCAACAGAGCTTTGATGGCGTGCAACCACACCCTTTACATAGAGTTACGTCAATGTCCATTTAAACATCAACTAGACTCAGTAACAAAACCTGCAGAAGACACATACTTGGGATCTTACCTGAATTTCACACAATACTTGTTTCTGAAAGAGCATTTCTCAAAAGAAAGACCCCTTAAGGCATGTCTCAAAAATTCTAACCGCCTACAAACTTGAAGGCATTTCAAAAGCAGCCTTACGAGTTTCTCACACTGCTGTCTGCAGCTGAGCTACAATCTGGGCTTCCAGTGTGCTCAATCCTGTGCATATAATAATGAAATACACAGATGGCTGGAACAAGCCAGGAAACTTCTTGAAGGGCCTGGCTTAACAAGGTAACTGTTCTGTGTTGTGCTGTGGCAGACGAGATCTTCTGAGGAAGCTGCTAGTCTAGACCTAAAAACACCAGTATGCCCATCACTACCATTACCAGCACTCCTCTGTGCCACAGGGAGGGGAGACTGCTCATCTCAGAGATCTCTAAAACCTCCTGGCTTCACACAGGTCACTGAATGATAACAGACTCGCCCTCTGTATCACTCCCAAGCCTGTGATGCTCATTTTTATCTTGAGGGCAACAGATTTCCATTAAGGATCTTTGTCACGTGAGATGCCTGAGCATTAAATGTGAAGTCAACTGCAAAGAAACGTGCTTTCTCTGTTTGGTAGCACCTGAGATTTAACCAAGGAGAAAGTCATATGAATTGAAACAAAAACAAAGAAGAGATACTTACATTACTGGCCAAGGCATCCTGCAATTTGGTGACAGGGTTAGCTGCAGGGCCAGAAACAGAACCAGGCGGCAAGCTGAAGTCAGAGTCCTGAAGAAGTGGAACACACAACATTCAAATCCAGACCCAAGGGCCACCAGTTTGCTTCTCATGGTTAATGACTTTTGCCTGAATCATGACAATAGAAACTAAAGACTGTCCTTCAGTAAGCCTCGCTGGAAGACAACATGGAGATGCTTCTCAGCTCTCAGCAGCAGGCAATCCCCAGAGGCACAAAGGCTTAGAAGGCCACTACTTTGTCTATCACATCTCTCACCACCCCAACAGGTCCCTGCGACACTACTTACAAAAGGATATTATGCATTTGGCCAACACATCTTGAGTACCTGGTTTGTGTCAATGAAATCTAAGGCAAATCCACAGTGTATACCCTGGAAGCTTCCTCTAAGCAATCCTGCTGCCTCAAACCACCTTTCACATCTCAACAAGCTCACCACCAAGAAGATAAAATTAAATTCAATCCTCACTTTAGGATTTACTCCAAATTCAATGGGTGGCACAGGAAGTACAGAATCCACGTGAATTTCCACCCCATTAACAGGGGGAATATTCCCTTCCAGCCGTTCCGTTCCCTCCGAACCCTTTCTGTTTTTCAGGGAGCGCTCGTTGCCGATTGGTCCAGGCTTGTGTTCCTTGTTCTGTCCTGAGCCTTGATCTGAATCCTTAACAGGAAAGCAGAGAGGCTGAGACAAAAAGACCAAATAACCCCATCTCAAGCCTTAAATGTGCTATTAAGAACAAAAGAACCACTTCACAAGTTCTCTCACTACGTGCTCTGGCTTGGCTGCAAATCCAGATTACCTTTTTATCAGATTGCTTCTGCACTTGCTCCTTCTGGCAGTCAGGCTTTGGGTCCACCAGGCCAGCCCCATTCATCTCCTCTGGTTTGAGGGTGCCATATGGAGAACTGCGCTGAGAGGAGGTCGCGGAGGATTCCCGAGACTCCGCACTCAAGTCAATGCCACTATCCCCCTGGCTGCCTTTAAAACCCTGCTATGCAAAGCACGAAATGCGTTAAAGCCCCGGACTTTGACCCAAATCCACAAAGGAGGAAAAATATCCCAGAAAACGGCAAGACCACGTTCCCTTTTGAAATCACATTCTTGGTTAACTATAGAGGAGTTGGGTCTTGACCTGCAGCATTCCCTTGGCTACTGCTTTACTGCTACACAAACCTGAGACGGGCTAACCAAAACATTAACCCCACTGTAGCTTCAGAATAAAGTGAAAGTAGCACACATGGCAAGTAGGCTAAGACTGCCAAACTTAAGTTTCTTGTGAACCAAACCAGACCTGAACTCTGGCCTCCACAGGTGAAACATTCTGAAACTTCCTCTGCCATCACTGCATTAAGGCTACAGCTACACGCTGCTCACAGGAATGAGGCATAAAAAACCATTATCTATGATATTTCACTTTCCTGGACAACAGAGATTGCTTCAGTTAGGAGCACAACCCTGGAATACACCTACCAAACAGTTACTGCAGACTTGCACCCACATCTAACTCTAAGCAGCACTTGGCCCTCCAGGTTAGAGCAGCATGAAGCTCAGATCAGAACTGCACAGAGTTTAGAATCGCACAAGCAGAGCTGACAGTCACTAAGCACAGATGGAGCAATGAGAAGCATAAGCCATCTATGTTAAAATCTTACAGACACGATACCTGAATGGCACATGAGTTGCCACTTACCTCAGTGGAACTAGATTCAGTACCATTGAAGGTATTTACAGGCTTGCTCCAGGAATCACTTCCAGGAGACTGAACTGAAAGAGCTGGAAGAAAATGCAGGGGTAGAGTTCAGTTTCTTTAAACAGAACTGTGAGCACATCTTCTGCACTGTGCATGTTGCACAACTAACATTTCATTTCTAGATTTAAGAAAGGATATTTTCACTACCTCGAAGTTATTGGAGTTCTGCCAGCACCCATCCCATTTACATCATCAGAAAAAAGAAATTCATCTCCTCTTAAGCACGTACACCTTGCTTGTGTGAAATAACCCAAACACTCCCAAACTTACCTGGGCTGTTGCTCTCCCAGATTTCTGTGCCCAGGCTGTTTCCAGACACAGTTACATCACTTTGCTCCAAGCACAAGCTGTTCTGCTTCTTAGCAAATCGAGGAGGAATGCGAGATTGAAGAACACGGGCCTTAGCTGGTGCCTAAGATAGAAAAAGCACAGGCTGTTAGACCTGCCACTGATCTGGATTAATAAAGCCTGTTCCTGGCAAGTTTAATCCTGGATTTCTAAGTGCCAGTAGCACACAGAATCAGAGTTGTAGAAGTTGAGATGGACCTCTAGAGATCATCAAATCCAACCATGAAAAGCCCCTAACTCATGTAACTGAATTGTGTTTCACAAGTGAAAAAATGCTATGACTTTTTCCCCCCCCCAGTGTTAGGGAATGCTGCAGCTCAAAGCAAAGTAGAAATGACAGGACAATTTTCTACCTCCTACTCCTCACCTGAGCTGCCTGCTCCTTCTTTCTTCTTTCCTCTTCCAGCAAACGACGTTGTTTTTTAGTAAGAACTTCAATGAAGCCTTCACCTGCCAAAGATCCCACTTCGTTCTCCTCTGCTGTGTTTGACACCCGATTATCAATGATGGTACCTAAACAAAGTACATAAAAAGAAGTGTACGCATATGAAGTTTTATAATCACTCTCATTTAGAATGCATTCTAAATAGGACCTACTTACTACAAACAAATAAGCAAGTTTAGTCAGCAGCACTGCAGCTAAGCTTTGAAAACTAAGCCATAGTTGCCCGTTGACATCAACTAGTCATGCTATCCTCCAAGACTTTGCTCTCCTCTGCCTCATGTTAAGCATGCTCCAGCTGAGGCTGCTTGGAAACACAATAAATCAGGTCACTTCAGGTGTATTGTCAGTGGAAATGAATCTCACACCTCTCTAAGTATTGGCCAGGACAAAGCAGGCACAACCACCTTTAGAAATCGTCCATGAGCTTTGGGTGTAAAGCTTCAGTTCCACTAATGGCAAAAAGCTGGAGGAAAGAGGAGTGAGTGTCATCTTGTGTGAAGCCAGGAGCTGCATTCTATGGTTCTTATAGGCATCCTTTCAACTCAGGATATTCTGATTCTGTTAATGCCAGTATTTTCAGAGCTACTTATTTTTTGCCTGCTTGCTAAAAGCTCAGGATCCAGGTTCCCCCCTTTAAATGCTCTTTTCTTTCCCACTGTGAAAGAATTTGGGGGCTTGAAATGTAACATTTTAAATCAAAACACAAAACAGCCTCATCTCTCTCTGGAACCAAACTTTCTATAGCAGAAACATCTAGAAGATCAAGCTAGATCTGGCTGAAAATTTGAGTTTTAATTTTATGTGCCTTCCATGTTGTCCCCACTTAGAAACTCTGGAATTTTCTTGTTCAAGAAAATCTAACTTGATATTTAAAGTTACACTGGGTTGAACTAGCCAGGCTTGAAGTAAGCTACAGTCTGTTAATGCTTAAAACTAAAAAAAAGAGATGACACTACTCACTTCCATAATTCAGTTCAAATTGTGACAACGTCTCTCCCTTTTCGCTTGCTCTCTGCACAGTGGACTTCGTCTCCTTCTCTGACTTTTTACCTGGCCCTTCTGTGTTCTCTGAGTTAGCAAGAGAGGCCCTATCCAGGCTGTAAATGGAGTGGCTGCTCCCACCACTGGTGTTGCCAAGGCCCCCTCCTTCTTCTGGAGACCTACAAGGTAAGAAGAGAAAGGAATAAGGTTCATCCCTAGAAGATGAAAAGCAACAAGAAAAAAAAAAATAAATGCATGGGTTGTATTTTCCTTATCAGGTTTCTACTCACACCTCATCCTTCCCCACTGTTTGCTCAACAGAAGATATTAATTCTGAGCACACAGTCCATTACAAGAACTACCGGGTAAGTGGGTTGAAAACAGAACAATACCTGAACTCATGAGTCAGCCAACAGGCTGCCCCTGCAATAAGGCCAATATTCTAGCTTGTCCCTGCAGGGAGGGCTTTGTGCTTCTGAATCAGCGTCTCCCACCCTCCTGTGACACCAGCCTACTAACTCCTTTGTTCTTCTTTGCGATTGGCACACATTCCCTGACACATATAAGGTGAGAGGAAGGGAGACAGACGGAGGGAAGACTGCAATACTGAGCCTCCACAAAAATCATTTTGCCCCATTTTCTTTCCTTGTTTCTCATGAGCTGGTGGAGACAGGACACAAGACAACAGATCACAAAGCACAAGTTGCCTATTTATGACCATTTTAAGCTTGATATGATGAAGCTTCACAAGAACCTTTATCTCCTGCTCTTACTAAAGAAGAATGTTAAAAAAAAAAGTAGCCATCAAAGCAGCTCAGAAACAAGGTACAGCTAACTCAGCATTCTCAGTGCTGGTGAATCATGAGATTCTTCACAAGACACGCTAGAGAAAATACCTGATTCTTAGTGTCAGAATTATCTTACAGTACTTACAGGAGAAACTCCTCCCGTCACCTCAGAAAGGCACAGCACTGCCTTACCATTCAACACCAGACCCTGCTAAGGTCTAAGAAATTATTTGCTCAGGTAAATACAGACACATTAAACATGGATAAGTAGTGGTGGAAATCACCTGCATTAGACTGGAAGAGATACAGGCAACAGCTTCCCCCACTCACATGCCAGCCGTTCTCCATGGACCTGTTATCCATATACCAGATAACAGATATTTGCACATGAGAAAGCAACTTTACCTTTTACTTTTTATGAGCGTCCCATTCTGCTGGCTCTCATATCGTGAAGCTGCTCCTACAGTCCTGACAGACTGCTCCACATATGCTGCTGGCTCAGCCTTGCGGTTCTGCCTGTCCACCAGCGGCCTTTGGCTTGAGAAGCTCCTTTTTGCTAGCTCTCTCTTCTCTCCCAAGCTGCCACTCCCAAGGCCACTCTCCAGCTGGCCCTCACTCTCCGAAACTCCATCTCGCCTCTCCCGACGCTCACTGAAGTCACTGCTTTCAGATGCTGTCTCCCATTCCTCATTGGCATGGTCCGAGGAATTCTGGTAGGACAGCTCAGGAGACCGTCTGCCCGAGATGCTGCTCTTCTCTGCAGTGCTCAGTTTGGGCCGTCCTGGCCACTGGCTGGGCAGCAGGTTGGGGCCTCCTTCATCAGGGTTCCACTGACCAACTGATTCTCGTTCTTGCCTGAGGCGCCTGAAGCGTGGGGGCTTGTCTTGACGTGGGGGACGCCGCCTCCTGAATGGCCTGTTCTCAATGTTCTCCTGATCTGCTAAGTAATCCTCCTGGAAGAAGTGCCTCTTGTCATCTAGATGGCTCTCATCAAAAACTCGGCTAGAGAAGGAATCCACATGTTTGTAAGAATCCTGAATGTAGTCTCTGTCAGACTGTTGCCGGCTCCCAAAAGCATCTGATGGAGAGGTGTGGCTGTACTCTTGCCACCCCACTCCCCCACTCCTGCCTTGCCACTGGCCTGGCTCCTTGCCCATGAAACCTCTTCGCCCATAGCCAGAGTTGCTTAGTCTTGGTGGCAGTGACCTCCCAAAAGCCCTTGGAGCCCTCATTTTAGGGTCGAGACTAGTGTGATCATCTGAATAGATTTTGTTGGACCTCCAAGACTCTTTGAAGTCTCCCTTCTTCAAATCACTGTCATCTCTGTCCAGCACAGAGCCATCATTGCTGTTTTCTGAGCCCCTCTGCCGACGACGTTTGGGGAGCTCCTCATATTCTGACCCTTCACTATGTGTCTCACTTGCAATCCGTCGCCTTGGCTTGCCCCTGGGGAAATCCTCTGGTTGGTTGAACTCCCGGAGCCCTCGCCCTCGGCTGCTCCGCTGGTTGTTATAGACTCCCCGACTGCTCACAACAGTGCCTCGGCCCCTGAAAGTGAATTCCCTGAAGCCTCTCCCTCGCCCACGCCCTTGACCTCTGCCACCAAAGGCTTGTTCTTCATCAATGAAGATCCAGTTATTTCTTTTCGTGGGAGGAAGATCACTGGACTCTCTGGAGAGCTTGTTCTCCCAGGTTCTTTCTGGTTTATCTTCCTCCTCCTCCTCTTCCTCTTGTGACTTCTCAGCCTCTCTGGCAAGGCTGGCTTGGGAAGAGCCTTTGTCATCCAGCAGATAATGTGTGGAGCTCAGTAAGGCTGCAGAATCGTCTGACTCGTTTTCCACTTTCTGAACAGTCACCTTCTCCTTCAGATGGCGTGAGGTGTCATCTCCCTCCAGTTTGACCTTCTCCATCTCCTTTTCCTTCTCCTCCACCTTGAGGGCTTTCAGGACTGGCTTTTTGATTGGGCCTGATCGTCGTGTCCTCCCAATTTGCTCCTGCTGTTGGACACCTGTGTTTCGGTTCTCAGGGGCCCACTCTGTTGTCTCCTCAGCAGGCTGTTTGGTATTAGCGCCTTCTTTCTTCCACGGGTCAGCAGTGAATGACTGCTCATTTCTGGGAACTTCTTCAGTAATCTCCACTGCAGCCTCTAAAGGTTTCTGATGGTGGCTGATATCCCAGCCATTATATTCAGGTTTCTTCTCCGCTTGGATAAAATCAGGCTCTAGAGGTGAACATCTCAAACTTGCATGGCGGTTGCTGGAAGGACAGGTTTCCTGCACGCTCTCCTGATGCTGAAATAAGAGATCTTGGCCTAGCCTCTGAGAAGACAGGCAGCTGTCAAAGTCTCCTTGGGCCTTCTTGTCAAAAGCATTCAAGTATTCCTCCCCTCTCTCCTCAAATAGATCTCGCTGGGTATTCAGATTCTCTGGCCTTCCAGGAGAGGAAGAGTAAGAACTGCCATTTCTATGAAGGAAACAACAAACATAAAACAGTCAGCTAATGCAAAGCACAGAGTGCACCCAAGGGCCCAAGATGAGCACAAGAGGTACAAAAAAATAAATTAGGTTTTGTTCTACATCATGAGACAATGAGCCTGCAAGTACCCAAATGCAGGGCATTCTATTCTATTATGGTCCCAGGCTGTACTATCTGGTTTGCCAAATCAATGGATGATAAAGAAAACAGTTTCTATCATGGGCAGCAAACTTCAGAAATAAAGGAAAATGCAGCCCTCCAACAAGTAACTGAATTCAGTAAGTCCAAAAGAATTAGGAAACAAACAAGAAATGAAAACCATTTGACTCATCATTTTCAGTACCTATCCATGTAAATGACAAGCAACTGCTACTGAACAGGCAGCCCCACAAGGCTCCAAAACTGGTCAGTCTGGACCAGCATCAGCCAGAAAAACTGAGTTAAGTCAGTCTGCAAGCAACTTCACAACAAAGAAACTCAGCAACATAAGGGTGCTACCAGATCAGTATCCCGGCCCGTCTGACATCTTTAAATCAACTCTGAAGCCTGCTTTCCAGTAAGAAATGGCCTCCCACCGTAGCATGTGTGAGGACGGGGAGATCTGCACTCACCTGGCATGCAGCCCCTCCATGGTCATGCTGTCAGACTGCTTTTGATGTGACAGGGAGTACCCTTTGCTCTGCAGAGATGCATAGCTCTCCTGGCCCCAAACTGGCACTGGGTCCATGGGAGCAGCCTTCCTTTCCACCTGACCTGCCTGACAGTTCTGATCTTCAGATCGACAGCTGTTCCCACCGATGGAGTCCTGCTGAATCATGGGCTTCATAATTCCTGGTCATGACAGAGTTTGTATCGTTAACACTACTATCTCACTGTCAGGAAGAATTAACAATCTAGCACTAGCTTGATTCCCCTTCCTTCCTGGACTGCAGGTGACTGCAGCCATAGAAACCTTTCTGCAGAGAGGAGCCTGTGCTTGGGAAATACACAGCTGGGAAACACACCTGGACTGACATAGCAGGTGACACAGCCTAGAGAGACCAGCTTGCTCACTACACACCATCACAGGCTTGGCAGCAAGCAGGTGCATGAAAACAAGCCACAGACTCAAGGGAGTAATTTTATACACCCTAGTGTTTATATTCATATCTCTGAAGATTAGTAACAAGTTAAGCTCTGTGCTTCTAGCACCTTCCCAGAAACTACAGATTTTCCCACTATGTTTGCCAATCATTCCCAAACTGATCCTACTCTTCTTAAGGGGAAGATCTACCTTTCTACCCTCTATGGCCCCACAGCTGTTAAGGATGATATCCCAATACAGTGCAGAAGATGGACAGGCAATATGCTTTCCCTCCTAACCTCCTTTGTTTACTCAGTAGTCCTCATCTCAACTGACTTTCTCATCCCTAGAGGTTTACTGCAGCCAGCCAGCCAGCCAGGATAAGAAGTCTGGGCTGAGGTGAGACAGACAAAGCACAGCAAGTTAGGAGAGCCATAACTATCTCAACAGATCATCCTTCCCAATGACCAGAAACTACCTGAAATACCAGTCCTGAGGACACTGAGCACCTGGGCACTTGCAGAAGCTTTAAGACTGTAAGACAATCCTCACATTCTAAAATCTGGAAAACCAACTCCCAAAGTCTTAGGTTTGAGAGTAGCTTTCCAGATACTGGACCAAGTCAACTGCTATGATAAAGGGAAACACTGAAAGTATCTCACCTGAAGGGTGAAGAGCTGAAGGGTAGAAATCCACAGGAGCACGACTCTGAGCCATGCGGGGATCCATGTAAGAGGGCATCATCATCCAGCGAGGGTCAAAGCCAAGCATCTGGGGGTGTGGTGGGTAGAAAGTTCGATGGGAATGGGATGGGGGAGGATAGACTTGCTGCTGCTGCCAGTGCTGCATCTTGTACAGCTGCTCCTGCAGGGAGGAAGGATGGGCCATTAGACATTAACTGTCATGGTACAAGAAACCACACTTGTAACCTGACTAGACCAAAGAAAATGCATTCATTGTGTATGAGGCTCAAAAACAATCTGGAGAGGAAAGCAAGGCAGTTACAAACAATTCACCACAAACAGAAAATGCAGCAAGTGCTGTTTTTCTTAAACTACCCAGGACACATTAAACACAGCCAAGAGATCAGGTCACCACTATGGGCCCACTGCATACTCAAATGGAAAAGATCAGCTTCAAGACAGGAGTTCATATTTTTCTCAACATTCCCATAAGATACAGGACAGTTTCCTGTCAAACATCATCCCTTAGCTAGAACTAAATACCTCAGGAGACATTGCTCCTTGAAGGAAATGCCACTGTAAGTTATTTAGTGTGTGTGCATAATAGTCCTATTCATGTTAGCCAAACAGATTAGATAAGAACATTCTAAATTCAATTAGGAGAGCTGTTAATATTTCATAGTATTTCCTGTGCATCCTCCGGAGATGGACTGACACCGCTGGGCTGTTTTCCATTTCCCACATGGCCAGTTTACCTTCCTTTAGATGAGGAGTGTTATGATGTTAATTTGACTCAACGTTTAACTATTGCCTAAGGTCCAAGAAGAACCAGTATTTGAAGAGAACTCTGTGTACTGAAGAAAGTTTTCAAAACATAAACAGCTCTAATTAACAGGAAATACACCTGTTAACATGTCAAGTTTGTCACCACACTTTTCTTACTGAGCTTACAGTGTCAAATACAGTACTTGTTTACAAAAAAGGCAATCCCTAATGCAGTGAAAGAGGCAAACTTATATCTAAAACTGAAAGTCATTACAGCTGGAGAGAAAAATCTGATAAACACAAAGATTAGGTTACCTACTCTTCCAGATGAAGTATTTTATAAAAGACAGCATTGATGGCATTAGCTTTTTTCTTTTCATGAAACCACTGCCACAAAAGCAGCAATAAACGAACTGCCTCATACATGCTAACAACACAAAGGGTGGGAGAAAATGAAAATTTAATGTTCTTCCAGTAACAATGAGCTGAGGTATTAATAGTATGACAGCAAAGACATCCAATCATTTTAGCTTCAGAGCATTTCTTAAGAAGAGTAACACCAACATTTGTTGTTGCACATTTGATTCATGAAAATGTCACAGGGAAAAGCCATGAGAGTAATTAAGCTTCCAAGCAAAGCCAAATCTTCACATCTTTGCTAAGGTGTGCAGCAGAGTTGATAACATCACATTTCAGATGGTTATTGTATGAAGACTGACAATTAACACTGTTATCACAAGCATGAGTATTGCTGCTGCCCAAAGGAGAGAGGCTCACTGCCGCAGGGAAGGCTGGATAGCACACATGACATGTAAAGTACTGCAAAGCTGGGAAACAGAAGTCATGTGAAGCAATTCAGACTAGTTTCTCAGTGCCCAGAAAGAATCGTCTATGAAACAAAACAAATACATATTTGTGCTGCAAAGAAAATACTGATCAACAAGAGCCTCACAGAAAAAGAGGTTGTATAGAAAATCAGAGCAGATGTAAAAAAAATCACCTCCCTCTTGCAAAGGCAGGAAATGGAACAAGAAGCATACTACTTCATACCACTCACATTCAGTCCAGAAACAGAGTTCAACCAGCTGTCAACTTAAGCACAGTTTGACCCTGGCAGGCGAATGGCTACCCATACCAAACAGGGTAAGCATACAGCAAGCATTAAATCAAATGCAAATGGCTGGTCCCCAGAGAAATCAGCCTCCTTTCCCTTGGCCTGCATATTCAGCACCCCGTCACTGCAGCAGTGCTGAAGATCATCAGCTTCTATTCTGTGCCGGGGAATAAGAACAGGCACTTACCAGGTTTACTACCAGCCAAAAGCGTTAGACACTTTGCTGGATCCGTAAGTACCAACATAGCCACTACTGCTTTTTGACCCTGAACACAGGAAGGTGAAAGTCCCTGGCTTTCAGTACATGCACACATTTGCAAACCAGAGCTCTGCTACACACCACATTGTCCTAAGATGTCACACTGTCAGGAGACGCAGAGACAACAGTGCCAGACAAGTCGACATTTCTGACAGCATCTACTTTTCTCCCAGGCAAGTGATAAACCTGGCCTGCCCACGCCTCTCTCCAGTCACAGAAAACTGTTAGCAGAACAGCTCCAGTATAAGAGGCAAAAAAAAATCATGTAACCTACGCAGAGAGCCCTTCCATGTGTGTTACACAGTAGACATCTGTGATCAAGAACAGGGAAAAAAAGCTAGAGGAGAACCAGCAGCTGTCACCTCCCAGCCCAAGGATCAGTTGGTTACCTGACACTGACAGCACTGAAAATCAGGCAGACAGCTATTATATGGGGGTCCAAAGTGGTGGGGAAGGAGTATCACACCTATTACCTGCTGCTGTTGCCTCTGGAATCGTGGGGGAAGAGACTTCTGGTATTTGTTGAATTCCTGTGCTGGGGATGGAGCTTCTCTGAGTTCCTCCTCACTGCTGCTTTGAGGTGCTGCTGGGGCAGGAGTCTCCTCTTCCAGATAGCCAGAGACATCCTGCGTGTGAAACTCAGGGGTTGCTGGAGAGAGGAAAATAAGCCATGATGAGTCCCACCCATGACACAGTTTGTGTGTACATCAGAGAAAATAGACACAACTGCAGACACGTGCTGATTGTGTTACGTGGTTGAACTTTACTACAGTCATATGTAGCACCTCACAATCTGTGATCTGCACTTACAGCTCTTGTTTTAGATTCTGAAATCCACCTCTGCTATCAGCCTTCTGCTTCAGCACTGCATAACAAAGTCCATTCACTCTGTTACTTCTTGAATTTGTCAACACTTCCCAATAAAATGATTTTGTGACTAGCAGCCTCATCACAAATAGCATCATCCAACCATCATCCGTCTAGGAGGCCTACTCCAACAAGGTCTCTGACAGCACAGCTAATTGAGCATGGTTAAAATAAGCAAAGAAGCTCATGCTTGTTTCCTTGTTTTAATAGTTACTTTTTATTTTTCCTGCTCTCCCCTCAAGTGAACCTTCATCATCAACCCAAAATACTCCACAGAATACATGAGGCAGCTCATCTCTTAGGCACCACCCCCAAATGCTCCCTCTTCCAGGAACTCTCCCTCAACTCAGGGGAAAGATTAGCACAATCATAAAAAAAAAAAAACAAACAACAACAAAACCAGTTTTTACAAGGCATGCAATGCTTCTGTACCTCTACGGAAAACATGACCATTCTCTTGCACAGCACTTTTCTCAGTGTTTGAGGGTCGCACGTCTTCATTCTCTGTGTGTTTCTGGGTCTCCCCACTCTTTTGAGCCAGTTTGCATTTCTGATCAAGTTGCTTCAGCTTGGCAGCACAGGCTGCCAGACGCTCCTCCCTGGCTCGCCGCTCCTCCTCCTCCCGTCGCTTCCTGGCCCGTTCAACAGCCTCAGAGATCTCAGAGTGCACAAACTTCTGTCTCAGTGGCACTTTTTCTTCTTTCTCCTCAAGGGACTGCTGTCTGAGAGCACTTCCCTGTGAGGGCTTCTACCAAAGAAAAAAACATTTCTCAGTAATCATGACTCAAATGTATACTCTACCTTGAGCTCTGCATCCCATGATGAGAAAAATCCCCTCTTGCCTGCTGTCATCCTTCTCTATCCTCATGCATACAAAACCCCTTTCAGTGAGGAGTTACTGCTATCTACTTCAGTATCTCCATTTTCTGTCTGACAGCCCCACTGCTTGGGACCAGCTTCAATTTCTTCTTGCTAGTGGCAGTGCAGTACACATAAGCAAAGAACTGCAAAATTCATCAACGTGCCACTCTCAGTATTGTGCCTGGGAGGCCTCTTAAGGACAGTGATATGTCACATCCACTAGCTCAGCAGAACAAGTCCATGCACATCAGCTCAAACTACCTGGTATTCAGACGTAGAGTTCCAGCCATTGATCTTCCTTGGAGGCTGCTGTGAATCCTGCACTTTCCGGACTGACCGAGACAAACCAACTGAGTCACTCCAGTTTTTTCCTTCCTCCGAGGTGTGTTTGACATCTGCACTGTCTGCAGAGCTCATGGACAACTGCCGCTGCCTTCTGGGATCCCAGCTGTTCCTTTCATAAAAAAAAAACAAAGATTTGCTACTACATTTCCAACTCGCTTCAAAATGCACTTGAGGATTTCCTCATCAAGCAGCAATGATAACTGACTGTAATAGAAACAAAGAATCTAAACAAAACAAACACCAGCCCAAGCAATGGGCTTTTCCTCCTAGGGTGCTTAAGGAGTTGTTCAGTGTTGTGCAGCTTGGCACTTAGTTCTATGACCCATGCACACCCTTGAGGTCCATTTAAAGACTGGCACGTGGAATCAACAAAATCAGTATAAGGCAGGAGGAAAAAATATATATATATATATATATCAACCACATGGATGTGGATGCAGCCAGTTCTTACCATTTCTGCCGTCCATCTTTAAGAGATTCTTCTTCTTCCTCATCTTCACTAAACTTCAGTTTCTCAGAGTAATCCACTTCATCGTGAATGCCTGAGAAGGCAGAATTGGAAAAGGGGCACATAAGAAGAAAGAAACAGCTCCTGCCTCAAAAAACTCGTACCTTCTCCAGCACTGAAATAGACACTATTTTGAAAACTAAATGTCCAGCACAGGTTCTGGAAATTACATAATTAGCAAGAAATCACACTGCTGAACAGCAGGTTGATCCCAAAAGAGAAGCAGTAAACAGCTTAGGGAGGAAGGCTGCAAGTAAGGAGACAGCTATCAAACTAGACTGCATAACTGCATACTGCCAGAACTGAAAAGGTGGGATTAACTCTTCACTGCTCTTGCACACTACTGCTGCTTGGTGTTTTCAGTTTTTAGGAGTCTTCAGATCCAGTTCCTAGAGTACTGTGATGGAAGGATCAGAAGGATCCATTGTGTCATCATGTACACCAAGAGCACCTTCACAACTGCGCTGACCATCCCTTCCTCCCCCTTATCCATTCTACAGTAGTGAAATAGAGCCACTAGAACTTTCTGGCAATTCCACTCTGCAGGGAAGAGCAGTTACTTTGTTTTACCTGCTAAGTCATTGCTTGAAGCTAAATGACAGAGGTACTGTACCTGCCCATCCATCATCCGCATCATTATCTAGTTCATCCAGCCCCTTCAGGTTCTCTGCATTGATAATGGTGGGTCGAGGTGCTCTCTCTACAAGCTGCCGAAGCGGACGTGCTGGGCGAGACAGGCCAAGCCTGTTCTCTTTTCTACAGATAGATGCAAAAATACTGGTTAGAAACAAAAGAACATGTAGTTGACTTTGTAACAGTGACTCAGTCATTTTCTACCAATTACACAGAAGGAATCTGAGTATCTCTCCCTGCTCAGCAAAACTTCTCTTCCATATCTACCTAGCACTCACTTCCTAGGGCTGCAAACCTGCCAGTCCACAATCACACACACACCTACTTTATGCATCTACTTGCTCCTGAGACGCACAGTGCTCAGTGTCATGCAACATTTCAGGTGCTGCTATTGTTAGAGCAAAGCACTGACCCTTGGGTAAAAATCAGGCATTCTCTCTGGCTACTTCACCCAAACAAACAAGTGTAAGGCTTGTGTCATACACCAAAACAGCCTATCAAGTGGGACAGTCATGGCAACCTTACCCATCCTGGTCATTCATCTGATATTGTCTGAAAGGGACACGGGGCTCAAGCCGAAGCTGAGGAACGGGGAAAGACCCTCGGTCCAATGGTGCAGGGGTCTCAGATGGCTGTTGTGGACACATCTGGAACAAGACAAAGCACAAGAGCCTGTATTTTCACTACCACAAGCAAGTTTACCCAGATTAGATTACACACAGGCACAGTAGTTGTAACTGTGCAAAGTTAAAACAAATGTATAATGTCTGGCTAACAGATACATCACCTCTCCAGCTCTAGAAAAGCAGGAACTTTTCCTTGGGCTGAGCGAGGCTGTGGCTGTTTCATTTCTCCCTGGAGCACATAAGTGCTATGCTATTCTAACTTGAAAGGGTAAACATATAATAGGGAAACTAAAACTAGATAAAGGATCCCTGAGCAAGCTCCAGGAAGCAACTGAGAGGAGAACCTAGAAAAACACTATCTTAGCTGACTTTCTCAACATGCGTAATATTATGAGAAACAAAGATATTACAGGGCTTTGTGACAAGTGCAACTTACAAAAGC
This sequence comes from Excalfactoria chinensis, assembly GCF_039878825.1. NCBI lineage: Eukaryota > Metazoa > Chordata > Aves > Galliformes > Phasianidae > Excalfactoria > Excalfactoria chinensis. The sequence continues at coordinate 4,869,983 of NC_092842.1, read as the reverse complement.
AGGTAGCATGTCATGGTATGTAGGTGGCTGGTAGACATTTCCCATGAACTGCGAAGCCCCTCTGCGGACAGGCTGAGCTGGGCGGAGAGACGGCTCCTTAGGATCGCTGGCACTCACTGAGGAGGGGGCTCCGTCTCCAGTGCTAGAGGTCTTGCTGCCCAGCTCAGCAGGGGAGGCGGTCAGAGATGTGGCAGAGGTTATGTTCCTCCCACCGCCCTCCCTCCAACTCGTGACATCTGGAAAGGAGGTAATAATTATGTTAACATTTGTGAATGTAATCACTTCAACTAAAATACAACACTGAAATGCTCTGGTCAAGCCTTAATTACACTAAGAATGTAGAAAAACATCAGGGACCAAGGAAAATTTCCAGACACATTATTTTTCCCAAGAGCCCAGAAGCATCAGCTGCTACGTGGTAATTACCGCACCAATGGTGTCCTTATTTGTCAATAAGGCTCAATTTCAACCAGAACTCCTCCACCCATCTCTGCAGTCCTCATTCCGCAAAATTAAAAGCAATCAGATCAAAAACAAGCACTCAAAGATAGGATTAAACCACACGCTCACTTCACCTGTAACTCTCCCCTACCCTGAGGGAAGATGCCTGTTTTGCAGCGTCACTATATTAAAAGTCACAGAACAAAGTCAACCTCTCCCTATTCCCATATACAGCAGTTTTAATGAAAAACTATGGTATATTACAGTGTGTGTTAGCAGACTGGAAGATGCAACTCCAGCACCCAATATGATCAACTTTACATACAAATCCTCAGTCTTTGCTAAGCAATATATAGGAGCTTATAGAAGACAAAAGTAGGAATGGTATATTTGACAGGACAGCGAAATGGCACCCCCTGCTCAAAACAAACCTATGGGATTCCAGTTCTGAGCGGGGGTTAAGGCAGAAATACACATCCACTTACTCTGGGGGCGGAGGCTTGGTCCTGGCCCATACGACAGATCTAAGGCGCCCTTTTCTTTGCCAACCTTGTCCTGCTCGCCAGCTGCTTTCAGCGTCGGAAATTCCTCGGGAGAGAAGGATAACAGTCGGCTTGAGGCCCTTGAACCTGTCAGACGAATAAGCATGGGACTCAGATCTTTCCACTCTTCCAACTCCCTTATGAGATCACCCTGAAAATGTGTTTCCCAAGAATCAGTGCACTGAGCAAATTTAAACCCAAATTACTACCATACCTGCACCTCCAATCACATCCAAAACCCTTTCATAAGCTGCCACCAACTCTACAAATGACAATTTAGTCCTCACCAAATACTTCCAGAGTCTTGTGATTTTCATTTAAATGCTCATATTCATCAGAGTCCGAGTAAACTTTCTCAGCTTTCAATTATTTCTTTGCAGCACAAAATTCAGACCGAGGCAGAGATACAAATTCCACAAGGCTTACAAATGATATTCTCTTTCCCAGTATTTGTCATTTCAGACTTCTACTTAAATCTCACTCCACTGGGGAACTCTACAGTTAAGATTTCTGGCAATAGAGTTGGCGAAAGACCACAGATAAGGACTAAGTGCAATACGCCACTTCCCAGCTCTCCTCCCTGCTGCAGCGTTTTTAAGATGCAGATCACTACCCAGAGCAGGCCAGGATCATCTCCTGTCATTGGAAGATTGTTTTGCTGAGTCACCCTAGAATGAAAGCTCTCTCTCTTCTGAAGATCTGGCAGTGACTGGAAACAAAACACAGCAGTTCTCTGAAATTTGTTAACGCTGAATAAAAAGAATTTGTCTGCATTTTTACATTACTCTTTACATTACTGTTTCTTTGTGTTACTTGACTAATCCTCCTTCAGAATTATCTCATTAAAAGCATCAGCAGTGAATACTGAAGACCTAACAAAAGAGTCTAATATTGACTCTTTAGGACAAAGATAAGATGTCTGGCTTAAGTCATTAGCACTTTCTGGAATCTGCACACTGCACAAGGTCTCCCTGCTGAAGATTCCCAGAGAAGAAACTGCCAATTGCTGAGTGTAACATCACCTGACACGTGTTAAGAGTTCATCTTTTCTGCTGCATTCTACTGAACTCGAATAACAACGAGAACATTAACAACATTTAACTGTTTTTCAAGACAAACTCCTCCATCCCAACCCCCAGGCCATATTAGTTTTTTCCCTGTGGGTAGGGCTGCAAAATATAATGACCGCTAATGGGTTGGCATTAACAATTTGCACTATAATCTTAGGCAGTATCACACTGAGAAAAGTTTGGAGCCTGTTTTAGTACTGGTTTCATTGTCTTTCTTTCCCTCAAAATGTCCCTTATATGGAAGAAACAGACACAGAGCAGTTCAACTGTAATTTACTAGATCACATTAGTTTAGGATATGCCCCTCTCTGAGAGAAAATCTAACAGCAATGACACCTACAAGAGCCCAAAGCAAAAGACCTCTCTGTCATACTACTAGAAAAGTAATTGCTCACTGCCAGAAAAGAAGTGCATGAATGGGGTGGCCTGACAAATTCTTTCAGCCAGATTTCTGATGCCTCTGAAATTCAATCATCTTCTAAGTTGCTCTTTAGTCACATATGCAATTCTTTTCTTGGGCTGAGAACACCAAACTGATAAGACTGCAACCTAGAGTTTTCTCTAAGTCTTTAAGAGCACTGTTAGAAGATCAGATTTCACGAGGACTGCACAGGAAGGAAGTCTGTACAGCAACAGTCGAAAAAACGTACCAATTAACCAAACAGCCTTTTCATTGTCCATCAACTTCAAGCAGGCACAAGTTCCTGTTCTAACATTTCACCTTTGAGAAACACCCTCTCGCAAAGCAACTCTTTTAATTTAGGATAGGCTGCTACCCTCCATTACTGCAATCTGTGGCTGTCTCAATTCTTTGGGAAAAAAAAAAAACACCACCTGTCTCTGCAGTTTAATTTGGTGTCTCATGGCTTCCAGTCTATCCACATTAAACTTGAACTGAGCTATCTCACCGCAGTTTTAATGCTAGTACTTGAAATTACCTTCTATGTGGAAATAAATGCATCTGAAATCAACTAAACTCCCAGTTTATGTTAACACTGTTCCAGTATCCTTAGTCAAGCAGAAGTGGTAAGCTGCACAGTTACCAAGGGAGACATCAGGCATCAGCTGAGCTGGAAGCAAGTGCATCCTGCAGCAGGTGGAATGTCATTTCCACTATGGACCCTTCATCCAAGGACAACGCATACAGCCTCCCCCAAACATTAACCATCACAGGCTTATTCCAACCACCTCACTAAGCCAAGCTCCGCATGCTATCAGCCACAAAAACATGATTTTCAGTCTCTGATGTCCCATTTTCTCCTAATCCAAACCCTTTCCTCCTCCACTTTCTGCTTCTTTTTAAAAACTGCTCTAGGCTGAGGAAGATGACACTGGCATTCTGGTTCAGAGCAACAACAGGACATGCTCTGCCCAAGTTGTGTCTTGCGCTTGAGAGACATCAATCGATGCAGTTGCATCATTCCAGCCATGCAGATTCATAACAGGACTCATGTGGCCGTACTGCACTGTAACCAACACAGCTGTGTGCCATTAGGCACCAGTTTAGACAGGGAGGGCAGAAAGAAATGGAGTCCACCCCAACTCATGCCTGAGAGAAGCATGTATCCAGCTCTCTTTCTGTTCATCATACTCACCACCTTCTAGTCCTGCTGGCTTTCCATTCAGCTGTGCCCATGACTTTGGTCCACCTGGCACTGAATTTGTACTCTGAAAATACAATAAAAGTCACAACAAAACCAAAACAAACAAACAAAAAAATGCCCAAAGATCCGTTAATTACTCCTCATTTCCTGGGTAGTTCCTCTTACAATTCAGGCTTCTATATCACCCAGGTATCACTGGCTACCATAGGTGTCCCATTTGTTGCTGGGGCTTAAGTTAATTGCACCCCACTCCAGTGCACTATGTGATGCTACAGTGAAAATACTCTTCTGTCCTGCCTTTATACTCTTCTCACCTCCACCAGCTATTTTCTCAAACCATTCTTTTTCCTTTCCTACCTCCAATAAATCTCACTCTTTGTTCTGTTGCATTTTCCCAAACTGGATGTCTTAATCTTCTAGATTTGTTCCATGCTATACCTCAGCTTGAAGGCTATTCTGTTTCTCATGCATTAACTACTCTTTTCCTCTTCAAATCATAACTTGCCCTAACTTTCCTGAACCACTAGGGCCAGAACTGGAAGTATGAAATCCACAGCACAGAGGGACAGGTCCTTGCACTCTCTGAGGAAGCTTTCTTACTTGCCAGTAGTTTTTTCAGGTCCTGACACTGGCTACTTCTCCCACATGACCACATCTCTTCTTATCAAGTCTCATCAGGCTGGGAGCAAGAGCTGGATCTGTTGTCACCAAGCGACACTTGAATTAGACCCAAAGAAAAATAGTTTACAAGTGCTAACCAGCCATCCCGCATTCCAGCCATTCTTTTCTAGATTGAAACTAGACTTTCCCCACACACTTGAAAGGTATAGAGGTAATGTGCACAAAGTTACACTGTAACTGCAACACTGCATTCCTGAGGCACAGCAACTCCAGAGTCAATTGTAGAAGAATTGATTACACAGCAGCTGTTCTGTAAGTTATAGTCTGCCAATTCTTACTTGCAGGTGGCAACAGACAATTAAAGGAAACCTCAAGCTGACTGGGCGCAGGGGAAACAGTGACAGAGACCACTTGTGCCTACCTCCTGAGCGATTGACTGTGTCGGCTTCTGTAAATTGGAGACAGATTTCTGCAAACCCTGCTGCAGCAGCGACTCCTGCAGCTGTGCAGCCGTCGCACTGGAACTGGGAAAGAACAGCAGAGGTGAGATCAAACAGAAAGGAGGGCAAGACAACAAACAACTCTGGCAATATATAGCTGCTAAATATCATGCTACTTTTGGTTTTGCACTGGCCTGAAGAACAGAACTGATCTTTCCAAGGTTCAACACAGCACAGCAGTGCAGAACTGCTGCTGCCATTTGCCTGACAGAATGTAGCAAAAAGCAGTTCTGCCTACCTCTTTTGGTCTGATTGATCCTGCTTGTTTGCCCATCCTGTACCGTCTTTGGGTACTATAATGACGTTGGGGTCGTTTCCTTTGTTCTCAGACTTCAAGCTAGGCAAGTTTGCAGGAGGTGGCATGCGCCGAGCAGCAGCAACTTTTCCAAGACTCTGTAAGCCATGTCTAGGAATAACTAGTAAGAAGGGAACACAAGAATGAATGAAAAATGAAAAGTCCCACTGTCTCCCAGGTGCTTTGCTAGAATTCCTCCACGACTCTAAAATAATAGCAGCTCAGTAGCAAAACTTATCATTTCCCTTCAAGTCCAGATATCAACAGTTCAGTAACCCTGCTTCCTCCCATTTAGGCATCCTATCCAACCTAACTAGCTCTGCAACAGCACTTAAAGGATTGCAGAAGATTTCTAAAGGTATTCCTTACCTGTAGTTCTGATAGCTTCTATTGACTTTCCTTTATACTTATCAAACAGGCTGAGAGTCGAGTACTTGCTTTTCCCATCCTTTCCCTTGGTTATTTGCCCCAAACGATCGGACATTGCGATGAAATGTCATCTAGTAAGGAAATTTCTCTGCGCCGCTCCCAATCTGCCTTTTAATGAAAGAGAAGCAGGAAAATGCCATCAGATTACCTCGCCATGGTTAAGTAAAAAGCAAACATGCACAACTGTTAGAACCGCACACTGGACGCTGGGTTTCACTACCATCACTGTCCCTCCCCTCCCAGCTGCAAAAAGCTTGTGGGATTTATGATTCATAAACTACATAAAAATAACTGCAGGAACACATTTCTCATGGCATCTATCTTTATTTTCTTCTGCCAACTCCAGCACTTACAGAACTGAACTCCTTTAAGTATGAACATACAAAGAGTGCAGTCAACTTGGTCCTTGCTTAAAAGAATGAATCTTAATAAGCAGCTTCACACAATGACTCCTCAGTAAGAAAGAAAGTATGGTATCCTTTCCAACACTGGAATGTATCATTGGGGTTTCCCGATGAACTCCTGGTAGCTGGGTTTGTTACATCTAAGACTACACTTACTGAAGGTAACAGAATTATTACCTCTAATTCCTTTTCCCTATGTGTTGGCTACAAGAGAGCTGAGGTGTGAATGGAACAGGTTCAACCAGGAACGCTGAAAACATTTTATAAGAAATACACTGTATGTTCTGTTGCTGGCACCTCCAAGTACCACTTTTAGCTATAAATGTGCTTTCCACAATAGGTATGGCTTGCTAATTTCTCACTCTGATTCCTGCCTGCACAATGCACTGTGATTCATAGCATTCACTCAAGCAGTCTCTGCTTGCTTTTTTGGGCTCTTGGAGTCTAGGACAAAGCTGAATACAAGTTCATTTGACAAACACTTATCTCAACAAATGAAGCCCTGCTTACTTTCAATGGATGTTTCTTTTAGGTATTGTATTTATAATTCCCTGTTCTCACTTTTCCACAAACCTAGAAGCTTAACCTAACCTTTTCACGTGTCATTTAGATTTCCAGATTTCTTCTCGTAAAATCTCCATGTTAAGCCTAACACTGCTGGCAGTTGTATTATACCATCTGCCAGGTCGTATCTTACAGTTTGCCACTGTGTTCTGGAGTAACAAAACACTGTTATATATCAGACCTACCCACCCTTCACCCTTCCTGAAACTCAGCTGCAAGCATGCTCCCGACAGCCAGAAATCATTCAGCATTCTTAAAGAGACCATCTCTGACCGGAGGCTGTAACTTCTCCCAGTAACACCTTATCAAACACCATTTCTGGGTAAGAGGATTAGTCCGTGGCATTATAAACAAAATAAGCACCTTCCACAACCACGCTGGAGAGTCAGTTCGAGAATGTACTGCAAACCTGCAGAGAGCCAAGTAAAGCCTACCTAAAGATTGCAGCCAGGGAGCAAGTTTCAAACCAATAAACCTGGCACCTTGCAGTGAATGCCCTGCAGTGCAAGGATTTAAACCAGGAGCAAAGTGATTTGGTATGCTAGGCAGCAAGTGGAGAGAGAGAGAAGCACTTTCTGTCACTCAGTAATAGCATCCACGCGACACTCAGAAACACCACCAGGTTCCTCCACACGTCCCTCACAGCCAGGCTGCCACTCTGGGCTGCAGTGTGAATGCCTGCAGAGGCAGCAGTGCTGACCAGCATCCCCAAAAAACCTCCTGCAGAGCAGCAAATGGTTCTTTGGCTCCAGTCTGGTTGCATCTTTCCTTGGATGATTATCATACGCCAAGAAAACTCATTTCCCTATTTCCACCACACTTTATCAGTGGGATAAATAAAAAAGGAGAAGAACACTGTTTAGATCAGACTTAGCAGGAAAGCAGATGCTGCACTGAACCATGCCCTGTTCAAACCAGCAGGGTTGCAGGCAGAATAGCAGGGGGAACCATTTACCATCCCACAGCCACCTCACCTGCAGGTATGCACTGAGCCCTAAGGTGAGAGCTGGACTGGACCCCACCAACCCTGCATCAGCCTTACAAATCCCAAGCAGTAACATCCATTTCAAGGTTTAGAAAACTTCAAAGCAGGTCAAATTATTAGGCATGAGAAAAAAAAACAACAACCATCACATCAGGTTCAGGAATTAGCTAGTTAACAGAAAAGCCCCAAGTTCCTGAAAGTCAGCATGCAAACAGCATACGGGTAACATTGCCAAAGAGAAACCCTGACAACAAGTTATGTAACTGGGTCTCAGCTGCCTCCTGATTACATCTGATATCATCAGAAGGATGCAGGAGGAATAAACAACCACTTCAATGCAGAGGAGCTGGGGTCATGCTGGGAAAGAACCCCTTGTCAAACTCTCCAGGACAGCCAGAACTGTTGTCTGGATAAGTAAAATTCACAACTACTTTGAACTCCTTCAATGCTTTGAAGCTGAAAATGTGAAATGCAGCTGTTTGTGCACAACATAACAGCATGAACTGCAAAGGGAAACACAAATCCATGGGGAGATGAGGGATTTCTGCATGCAAAATGGTTACAGCAGTGCTGGGCACCTGCAGGACAGAGCTGTCCCCAGGTCACCTGGCACCGTGTCACACACAGAGCCTCCAAAGGCCATCACGACACTGCCCTATTTTCCCAACACATAGCCTGACAGGGAATCCATGCAGAGATTGTCAAAGCCTTCCAGTCTTGCAGAGCAAAGCAGTTTCTGAGAAAAATCAAGTTAATTGAGACCTAAACTGACAGCTCGCATGATTATTAGGGGAGTCAGAAGCAGAAGGCTGATGCTGACATGTGAAAACTGACAGCCTCTGACCTGTGCTCCACGACCGATCGTTGACCCTGAAGAAAGCATTATTCTCTGTTATGGAGAACTAAAAATCCATCACCTACATTTCTGCAAGGTGTCTCTCTGGGTTTATAGAGGTCTCTGGGGGAAGGTTTGCTATCAGCATTAGCACCCAGCTTAGCTCTTTCCAATCTCAGGACTAGCAATATCCAGCGACAGCACCAGAGTGTGAAATACTGAGCATCTCAGAGGAACCTGAGCACACTGCAGCGTGACAGGTTACAGCAGAAGCCCCAGGGTACAAATAACATGCCAAAATTACTTTCTGGACAGAGAGTTCCTCTGTGTCTTCATGTCCTCATCGTGCTACCCTGGATATCATCTGTGGGTACTGACACTGCCTAACTCCATTTTAATGGGATACGTTTTTATCCAGACAGCATGTATGTCCTGGATCTGCAGCAGGAATCCACCACGCACAGGAAGACTGCCCTGCAAAAAGAGCTCTGTGAAAAGCTGGAGCTATTGGCACTGGTTAACAACTGGAAACCTCTGAGCTGAAAACACAGCCAAAGGGAAAGACCCCTGACAAACAGGACTGTCTACAAAGCTCTTTGTAAATTCCTGTAGGAAGGAGGCAGGGCTGCTAGAGTTTTATTCACAAGACTTCAATGGAGCTCAAATACCTGGAAGCCAGCCAGCCTTAATTGAAAAGGGCAAACAGATTGATCAAAGGTAACACACACATACACTCTAGAAGGAACCACTTCAGCTCCTCACAAACCACCAAGCACAATCACTTGGGCAAAGACATGGACCACGGCAGATTCTTTGTTGTAGACTCACACTCTTTGCTCCCTAAACAGCAGCAGACACAAACAGAAAACAAAGCAACAGGATGGAGATTAATGCTGAAAAGGCATCAGGAAGATCAGGAAGACTCTTGACCATAAATTTTCAAATTCACAGGTTGAAAGAGTTGAATTGTACTTCCAGAAATGAGAAGCTGCTTAGAGTTGATGTTAAACTGAAGTCTACTGTGGTTACTGACATTACCTGTAACGTGAGACCTTCTCAAAATCCTAGTATAGTTTCACAGATCAGTACTGTTCACGTTTCCTTAAATACAGTCTTTTTTTTTTTGCTACTAACCCTTGGAGCTAAATGTTTATCTGCCAACAGGGAGATACACTGCTCCTGGAACATGCCCCACCAAGAGCCACCTATCCATGAAACAGTCACCACCTGCCTCAGCAATGAAAGATGCCACTGGCTGCCATTCAAAGAGCTTTGGTGAAACAGCACAACCAGCTGCTGCAGGGATTGGTGCCAGATGCACTTTTGTCCTGTAGAAGACCTCTTTGGGCCAGGCAGGGATGATCACTGATGGGAAAGGGACCAGATGAGCAAGCAATTTCCAAGAGCAAGTGCTTAGTAAAGGGGGAACCATCAGGAGAATAACAGCATCCGAATATGAAGTCAATAGGATCTGCACAGCAGAGCTGTGCATCAGACAGGCTGTACCAAAAGCCCAGGCCACAAGAAGTCTCTCTGTCAGTCTGTCGCACTGCCCAGGAGAAGCTGTTAAGATTTGTTCAAAAGTCTGAAAAAAAAGAAAAAAAATCCTGCCAGATCAGAGAAACAAGGCAGCATTCTGCAGTGCAGAGGAGAGATGGAAAACCCTTAACAAACAGGGCTCATGATTCACCAGGGGGGACTCTCCTTGCAATCCTTTTAATTCTAAACAATTCCAGCTGCTCTCTGCATTGTCTCCTGCAAATCTTCTCTCCCTGTAAAAAATGAGAGACCAGGATTCCATCTTCCATGATTTATTGCAGAGGTATGCTGCTAGCTGAGTAATGCTGTCACAGGCTGTCTGCCAACAGACCTGCCTGCTGGTCAGCCTGCCCATCACACCTCAGAGCCAAGCCTGACTTTGAGACATGCAGCAGGAACACAGAGAAGAGAGGCAGTCTTCTGGACAGCACAGGATTCAGCCCAGGGTATGATGCTCTCTATGCAGAGATAAAACCTGACAGAGCACAGAGGGCATGCTCTATAAAACGATCTGACCTAATTTTTTTCAGCTGTCTTCACCAGGTTCACCTGCTGCCCCACTCATAAACATACCAACAGATCAGCAACCACAGCTCCTGTTACCAAAGCACTGGGCCTGTGAGCTACAAATGCCTTACTTCTCTGCTAAACAGCTTTCCCAGTGCTGGACAGGCAAGGAGCAGGGAGAGACATCCAAAAAGCGTGGACCTGTAACTTATTGTGAAACATAATGCAGACTGGAGCCTGGAGAAGAGCTCAACTGTATTTACAAAGAAACATTAACTAGCTCTGGACAGACAATGCCACACTGAAGAAGGCCCCTGTACTCCAGTAACTCCCCCTCCTTTCCTAGCAGCACCAAAGCCAAGGTTTTTCTACTCAACTGCCCCATCATGCAACAATGAAGGAATCAACCCCTAAATGCCAGTCTGTCACAAAGGAATAACTGTATCTTTAACCCAAGAAGAAGCGCTGGAGGGCTTTCATACCTTTCAGAACAAGAAACTGATCTTAAGCGGAACATCCTGGAAGCACTGCCTACTAGCAGCATCAAACTCTTTGCCCTCTCATCCAGGCCATAAAGGTGTTTGAGGAGACTGGTCCCAATACAGACCTCAGCCCAGAGCTGAAACACGCCAACCACAATATGCCTGAAGTGGCTCTGCCTTTCACTTCACTCTGCTCTGATTCCTCTGAGAGCTGAATGTTCAGGGAAAGTACAAAGATGCAATGTTCCATTCCCTCAATGCTTAAAGGAAGAAGGGCTGATCACAAACCAGCAATGTTAATACAAACAGAAATCCCTACCATAATGCTCTGTTGGTAAAACCTGTTCAAAAGCCTCCTGGCAGGATTCAGCTGAACTCTAAGGTAAGCTGAGCATTCAGGTACCTGAACAGCAACAGACTGCGAGTAGCTGGTCCAGATCTCCTCAGGGGGTTCCAAAGCAAACATCATCAGTTCTATTTTACAAGTAACCAAGGCAGGGAAACAGCAGTTGCTCAAGTAACACTGCAGGCAGTGACACAGGTCCCAGAGCTCAGGTGTCTGTCCCTGCCTCTCGGCACATCCTTGACCCTGTTCTGCATGCAAAAGCCATGCAAACCTGAGCTGCTAAGACTTACAGAAAGCAGTTCTTGAGTAAAATCATGAAAGAGCAAAGTGTCGAAAAGAAAAAAAATAGTCAAAACAGGAAGGAATATATTGCAGCAGCACCTGGAACATCTAGAATGGTGTTTCCTGCAGCAGAAGAGACCCTACAGAGTAGAGAAATCACCCATGTAAGTTCTGAGGTCACTGCACGAAGTCCTTCTAACTGACAGCTGATGTCACCACATCTGGCTCCAAGCCGGCAAACACACTTCCACTGCTAACAACCAAACCCAATCACTGCATTTTAAGGCTGTAAAACTATCTCGGTCTTGCATATGGAGTCCTCAAACTCTTACCAAACAGGCTTTTACCAGTCACATCAAGAATACCCATATATCCAAGGTGAGACACAGCAAGATGTGAACCACATGGCCTTCCTCCTCAGCTCACCCTTGAGGAGCCTGACACAACCAGAGCAAGGGACAAGCCATAGGGCTGCAATCCAGGCTGCTGCCAGGGAACAGATGCCTTCAAAGGAGCAACCACATACACATTCTTCCAGTGAAGTTGCAAAGAGCATTTCACAAATCCTTCATCTGGTCCAGTGCTCAGGAATTTACTTCACCTCCATGCAAACACGGGTTTTATAGCTAATGAGACTGGAGATGTCACAGATTCAGGAGCTGGAAGGAGAGAAAAGCTGCCAGTCTTCAGGGTTACAATGTTTTTTCAGAAACAAAGCAAGCTCCTTCCACATAAATGCCATCAGTTGTTGAGTAAGCACTTCTGTTTTCCCTTGCCTCAGGAAGGAAGGATCATGCTGCAATGGGGAGGTGGGAGCTCACCTTGTGCCAGCATGCCTCACTCCACCTGACCTAGGCTTTGGGAACTCCTCACCACGCTTCCAGACCAGCTGCTGACTTCACAGCCTCATCTCCCACTCAGGTTTAGTACAGTAGGTGATCTTCACAAAGGCTAAAGACAAAACGCAATGCTATCAAACCGCAAGCAGTAAACACCAATCCTTCAGTTCACATTACGGAGAGGCTCCCACAAGCCCCAGCTGAGCCAGTCTGTCCAGAACCATTCCTTCCCCGAGTGCTGACATAGCTTCTATGGCAGGCACCACGAGCACACTGCAGGGCACAGAGCTGCCTGCCCTGGCAAAGGCTGAATAGATCTTTCTCTATCAGATTTCACCCACTTCCCACAGCCATCAAGACTGACACAGCGGGTTCAAACCATTAATAAGATTACAAGCGGTTCAGACAAGCCTGCAGTTCACTTACGCTGCAGATACTAAAGCTTCCAAGAAAGTATTCCTTGAGGTTCTCTGGTTTTAACAATACCAGGGCAATGCAGCATTTCATAGCAACCCTTCTTACAGGACTCCTATTCATAGGAGCCATTTGCACTACAAATGAATGCTGAGAATGCTAAAAAGAATCTGTTGGGAAAAGGACACAGGTACAAAGTGGGGAAAAAACTGCAACGATACGTGCAGTTTTACTCAGTACTCTGAAACAGGGTGAGGCTGTAATGCTCTTCTGGAGAACAATGCCACTCAGACCATGCACAGAACATCTGGACTATGCTGAGCTGGACAGGAAGCAGAAGCGTCTCATAGATGCTTTAATTTACACGGATATTTTCAGTGCATAACTAGCAAGGTGTCATCTCTTGTTGTCCAGACTGAAAAGTGACACCACAGAACTATGCAGCTCTGCTGAGTGGCAGAGCAAGAAACAGACCCTCCGACTGACTTTGTGGGGCTGGAAACCACTTTCTAAATCACTCATGAGCACAGCCAGGGGCAACACAAAGTCCTGGACCAGGGGAACTCCGGAGGTGCAGGTCAGTGTGCTGGGAGAACGCTGCCAACTCCATACACTGCTTTTACTACAGCAGGATCACAGCCATCACTAGAAGCAACATTTTGCTCAGAACACTAACACTGTAGTAAAACTTGAATCTCATGAAACCACTCCTAAATAATTGGCCATAAAGTTTTGGTTGCTAGGTGGGAGCTCAATTCTTGGGTTATTTAAGAAGATAAAACCATACTCTGTACTATTTCAACCATTAAGAAACATTTCTTGAGCATGCCCCTACTCCCCTGCCGGCTTTGCAGCCCACTCCAAACTCTGAACAAGAGCACTCAAGGCTTTTGTACAGGGCTCCCAGCCCACACACAGGTAGGAACAGCTGAAGAATCTACCCCACTGCAGAACACTTCCAAAAAATATATCACTATATTCCCACACAAAAAGTGCCTGTGGGAGGTGAAGCCCCAACACGAGCTCCTCAAACCTGCTTGCTCTTTGCAGCACCATTAACGGCAAATGCAGTGTCTAAAACATCTAAACAGCAACTCAGGAAGGACTCTACCACCAACCCCCCTCCAATAGGATGCCATCTGTGTGAATATTGCATTCTGCTCCTCTTTGTGCCACTCACCTGAACTTCAGAGGCTACTGAGGATGCTCCCAGCATCTAACCCAAGCCCTCTGTGCATTTCAAGTACTGCACTGCAATAAAATAGTCTTTTTGGCCATATCCAAGCGTGCCGTTAAGCAAGTCCTCAGTTGCTTGCCCTTGTGTTTCCTTTTTAAGCCTCCATACTTTAAGTCTGGCCTACCAGCCCCCTTCTTTCACTTTTGCCTGCCATTACTTCTTCCACCGCAACCAAAGAAGGGTACTTCCAGTAGTCCTCCATAAATTAACACCTACAGTCCCTTAAGATGGTTGGACTCCACGATCTTGGAACGCCTTTTCCAATCTAGATTCTGTAATTCTGAAAGATGCAACAGTGAGCTCTCATCCCTTCCAGCTAAATGTAGGTGCTCAGTACCAGGTACTGAACACATACAGTGACCCCCCTTCAGAATGGGGCACACACCTCTTAACACCCCCAAACCTCCTCCTGTCCTCACAGACCCCATCAAGACAAGAAGCTTCAATACAAACCAAATGCTAGACAAGGAGCAATGCAGTGCTACCATGCCAGCTTCCAGCCCACCTGAGTCACAGCTCCAGTGCTTCCAAAGAAGAACACAAAGCACACAGGATTCACAGCTACACCATTCCTAGCAGGTTTGTTCTCTCTGTTATCTTTGCAGAAGAAGCATGTACATGCACAGAACATCCTGAATGCTAGCACAAGTTACTAACTAAAGTCAAGCAATTTCAGCAAGGCATAACATGATGAACAAGATCTTTTGCTTCAGCCCCACTTCTCCCCTGTGGAATATAACATTTCTTTAAACAAACTGGGGAGTTCAAGCACCTATTTGCCTCCTTCATAAGGTGCTTGAACAGGCATATGTTATCAGGACTTTTATAACAAAGCCACTTAATTTCAGCAGTTAGAAAGAGACATTTTGCTGAAGGAGAGAACTGCACATCCCCCAGCATCTACCTGTTTGTAGTGCTTTCACCTCAGTGTCTGATGATACCCGACTGCATTTCTTCTGTTCCAAGTGACAAACTAGTGATAAGGAGCTGAGAAATTATCGACCTATTAGGAGAATGAGTCAGTGCCACATGAAAAACAAAACCCACTTACAAGGTATGAATAGCAAGAAAAGCAGGAGTGATACTGAAACATCACAGTCGTTGCCAGCTTGCAGAACAGAGAAGGAACACAGTGAAGAAAAGGGATGACCACAATTGAAGCCCTTGCAGTAAACCCTCCCCCTAAATACTGTCCTGTGTTTAGCAAGTTTTCCCAGCTCATATTGCCTCTATTCCTGTAAGAAAACATGCAATTACAAGTGGAGACCCCACTAGAGCCAGATCTGTTTGTGCAGAGTAACACCATCAAATAAGAACCTACACTATTATTTTCAGTGCAGCAGCACTTAGAAGTCAGCCCAGCTTGCCTTCAAATACTCCCAATTACTCAGGTGAGTATAATGAAGGCCTTGAGCAACTCACGCTTTTGAATCTTAAGCAGGTGGGGGTTCTGTAATGGATAGTCTAAAAGGCTCTGTGTTGTATGGCTCAGGCACTACAAGACATGCCAAAACCACCATCCTGACTTTCACCAGCAGCACCCCGTACTGCAGGACACTGCACAGGAGTAGGGAGCTGTGCAAAGAGCCCTCTGCACTTGGGGCCGAAGACTTGTCTTTATACCACTATTGAGGTACCAGGGCACGCCGCATCAGGCTCAAACAAAACACAACGCCGTTCCTTCCTTTAAGAGGAGGCTGTTGGAGTAAATGAGCCTTTGAAGTTAGGAGCTACAAAAAGCTTTAATAGAGGGTTTTATTAAAATGTCACCGTAGAAGTTAAAACCTTCTATTAAGAACCTTTAGAAACATTACTCAGATTTATTAAAACCAAGACGTTTTTAAATCCTGCCTCTACTCCCCAGCATTTGTATGGGCTGCTTCCTTACTGTTCCCACTTCAGCTTGGTTGGCCACGGTTCATGTCTTAGCTCTAATGCACATACAAAAACAGGGGGGGGAAAGCCAACAGTTTATCAAAACACAAACTGTGTGAGCAAAGGAAAATGTCTGAATTCAGCAAAAAAAAGTGGATTCCTCTAAAAAAAAACCCACAAAAGTTCCTATCAACTGAAAATAAATAAGAACTCCATCCAAAGTATGTGGTGAGCACCATATAACGCCAGCTTTGGAAACCTGCATACATGTCTATGCTTACTATGATTTTAAAGAGGAAGAACATCCAAGTCCTGCAGACAGATGGAAACATCCTAAGACGTGTGATGTGTTGTCTATTAAAGACATGCAGAAAACCAGACCAGTGAAAGTGACTATGAATAAGAAGGGAACCAAGTTCTACACCACTTGTGTATCCAATTAAGCACAAAACCAACATACAGCTATCAGCAGATGTATTTGGACTGAGGAACATAGTTGATTTGGGGATACGGAGCAATTAAGAACACCAATCTCAAGCAGCATCCGTGATTCTGTCTGTGTGATTTTTTAATCTGAACTTTTTTAACTATAAAAAGAAAGAGGTCATATGGGAGAGGTCTTGTTTATCGTGCCCCCAAAATAGATTCTGCCAGCTAGGAAGAACCTCTTCAACCACAGCCCTGAAAGAAACAGCATCACCCATAGACCCACAAGGATCTGAAGGATCCTGGGTGAACTCCTGATCGAACTGAAGCACACTAACTGTATTTCAATTCAGGTGAAAAACACGGACAGGAATTTCAACAAGGCAAGGGCTAAGACAAGCCAAAATGTTCCACATAAACCTTGATTCAGTCCCGAACAGGTGGGATGCTTTCCTTCTGGACTTATTTCAGTTGATGATGCAAAACCACAACCTGCTTGCACTCAACACCCATTCCTAGAAACAGAATTCCTGAGGTCCTGAGCATTTCTTTAGCACCTTATCATCCCTAATACCACTGACAAAGACAAGAACATTCAACAAGCCCACCCCGATTAGACCATCCGAGCCCTTCTGACGTTCACAGGACAAAAACAACAAGAAACCCGCAGAGCAAATCAAAGCAACTTTCCTAAGGAGACCCAGCACTCCCCACTCTCTCAGACCTGGTCAGGTTTGGTTCCACAGATGAAGAGCTTGTCGGTATTCATACAAAAAGCGAACATAGTGCTTGCTCACATCCACAGCTGCTGAACCTCGGAGGGCCCACCTCGGAGCCACCCCACAGCCTGCAGCAGCCACGCTCCCAAGAACCCAAAGACGACGAACTCCTTCCAGCAGCCGGAGCACCTTTACAAACCCACCCACAACTCCCCGAGCACCAGCACGAACTCTCTCTCTCCTCGCCGAAACCCCCCTCCCCCCGTTCTCACCAGGCGGCATTTCAGCTCTCCCAGTAACCCTTTAGCAGGTTCCCGCACCACAACAAAACAACCGAGAGCCTTCTGGATGCCCCCCCATCCCAGCCTCCCCCTCCTTGTTTTCTCGAGACGCACACAGCAGCGCGACAAAAATATCTTTGTGTCACACCCGACACGGCGGTGAACCAAACAAGCCGCGATCCTCACGGCCGCCCCCCAGCCCGGGCAGCCCCCAGCCCCGCGGCCTAGGCAGCCCCACGGCCCGGTCGGGCCCCGCAGCCCCAGGCCTCACGGCGGGGGCGGCTCGAGGACAATGAGGCGGCCCCAGGCCCGGGGTGTCGCAGCCGCCGGGCCTCGGCTCCATTTTAAGGCTGCCTCGTCCCACCTTCCCTCACCCTCCCCTCCCTCCTCCTCTTCCTCCTCCTCTTCTCCTCCACCCCCCCCGGTCCCACTCACCGCCCCGAACATCCACGGCCGCCGCCGCCGCCGGCCCCCGATACCCACCTGCGGGGGTGGCTGGGAGCCGGGAGCGCCTGAGGAGCCGGGTGCCGAGCAGTGATGGGCGCGGGGCGCGGCGGATGGCGGCGGATTGCGCGGGGGGATGCGGGGCGATACGGGTTCTCGCTGCCGCTCCCTCCTCTCCCTCCTCCTCCTCCTCCCCCCCCCGGCCCGGCCTGTCAATCCCGCGCGGGAGGGAACCGCGCCGCCGCCGCCTCCCTCCTCACAGCGCCGCCTGCAGAGCTCCGCCGGAGCGGCGGCTGAGGGCCGAGCCAAGATGGCGGAGGAGGAGGGGAGTAGGGACCGAGTCTCCGCCTCAGTGGAGCGAGACGGGCACTGCTGCTCGGAGAGAGCTCTACTAGTTCACCCTCTGATCCAGCGTGCCGACCATGAGAGATGGCAGATCTCAAACACAACAAGAGTGATACAGAGGGAAGAAACGCAGGAACCATTTTCTGGACCGTATGTGTTGTTCCTACGGTTCATCTGCACAGCTACTGAAGTTGCCAGGCGCTGAGCAACCCAGAGATGCACCAAACTCATTGCCTGGCTGTTGGATCCCTTCTATCTCTCTATGTCAAAACATCACACTGCTCATTGGCATCTCTTCTCACCTCTCCCATCACATTTTGGGGTTATCAATGCCCTCTACCTTCTCTCCTTACAGAGGAGCTCACCTTCCTTCCTGCACTACTGACCTCCCACCACACGGTATTGATGAGCCCTAACAGCAGACACCCAACAGCATTATTAGTGTTGCCCTTCAGAAGCTGGGCACTGTGGGATCCCCCCTTGCTTTCAGTGACTCATGCAGCCACCTACAACCCAAACCACTGGCAGGTGACTCACAGACTTGTCCAGGTCAGCGCTATGCACACCTGCTGCTGTAATAAGCATTTCTCCCAAGGTCTCTGGTGTATCTCCAAGGCAACGATCCAAGGCCAAAGGGAATTGATGTGCCAATTAAAGAAAACGCTAATGCAACCTGTTGTGGAGATCAAAAGGACGCAGTACGCAAATGAAAGACAATTCCACATTCATTATCATGTGTGTACACTGCAGCTCCTGCAAACTGATGGCTCCTCCAGCTCTGCCCATGCTGAGGCAGCTCCATGGAGCTTTGTCCAGTCTCGTGGCTCAGGACTGCACTGGGACTGAGCTTCTTTGTACAATCTAAACAGTGAAAAGCCACCACCTGTTCCCATCACAGAAAAGAGCGTCTCCAACACAGCTTGGTTTGTGGGGAGGCCACATGTCATGAAGTGGATGGACCTGAGAGTTAAATTCAACCCCCTGCTTCCTCTTCCCAAGATTAATTACAAGTGAATGCAGGAACCCTGCTGTGTGCTTCGTTCTTCCATTAATTAAGAATCCTGTCAAATAGAAAATAACCACTGCAGAGGGCTTACAACTCTGGTATAGGGTTTGTATCTGCAGAAATGTCTTGTGCTCTAAGGCTTCCTAGAGTTAATTGAATTACTATTATATTATGCTTTTTCTTCAGACGTTTGCTCTACGTCTATAAATCCTCAGCCATGGCTTGCATCATTCAGGCTGGTTTACAGCAAAGCAGACCAAAGGCTAAATGCTCTCATGCCATTCTGCTGTCACTTTGCTCAGCTGTAAATGGCAGCTTGCAGCACAAAACAGGCCTTTACTCTCCTCACGGTCTGTATGGGAAACTGGTAATCACAGCCTGAACCTCTGATTAATCAGCTGAGTCAAGTGTCGGATCAGCTCGCTGCCAGAGAAGGATGGACTCACCGACTCCTGTCCCAGTGAGGCCGAGGCTCTCAGCCCATCTGATCTGCTGTTTTATTTCCTAGCTCTCCCAGGCAGGAGCAGATCCAAGCAGCTGTTGCTCCTCCTAGCTGCTGGATCCGATAAGGCTGTTCCTTTTCTTTATTCCTTTGTGGCCCCTGGGAATGGCAGGTTCTGTATACAAACAAGATGCCATTAAAATGTTTCCATTTGCCAGACTGTTGCTTGTCTTTTTAAAGTCTGCAGACTTACACCATCCTTACTGAGCAAATGCTGGCTGCCCAAAGGACAAACCCAAATGACCACTGAAGGCACTAAAAAAGGAAATCATTTAAAACAAGGCTGATTAAAAGGAAGAAACCATTTTTCCAAGGAGAAGTGGATTGCTTTCAGCTGCCTTTAGTGCTGAGCATTGCCTGCAATGAGCACCAAACACCAGTTGCCTGATACTGCACATATTTTGGAGGCTCTTCATCAGCCATCACTTCAGCTTCTCCCTGGATGTGACTGCAAAACAAAGCTAGGGCTTCTACTGCTCCTGGCTGGGTGATTTTTCCCTTCAGCTGTGCTGTTCAAGTGAATAAGGCTGTTCTTCATCCAGACCTAAAAGCTGAAACTCCTTTTTACTACATCCATTGGGAAGCCTTTCCACAGCTGTGGCTGCATAAACAATATCTGCCAAATCTCCCTTTGTTAAAGGGTCTGGAGAAAGGAGGAGATATCAGAACCCAATTATTTGGCATAGGATCCTAGTGAGCACATCTCAAAGTGCAGAAATATTTCTGAGACACTGTGTGACTGTTAAACCAACTTGTCGGACTTCCATAGCAATCCATAAGCAGGCCTCTGGATTAGGTAAACATATGGGCTTTATTTTGCTCTAAATTGAAGATTAGCAATTGTTCCAGGCAACTCAAGAGCCAGACCTCTGGAGAACCAATGCGGATGCTTTGACAACAAAACCCTTCTCTTTAGAAAATGCTGTTTCATTCACTTCAGTCATGAAAACCACAACCAACTTCAGGGACAAACAACCCAATATTTCAGGCTGGAAATATGAGTCACCAGATCTACGTGGACATGTTCAAACCTCCCAGAAACTGAGTACATGGACATGAAAATCCAGTTACCCCAAATTTATCATAGGTATTTGGAGGAGTTGGATTTGACAACCCATATGGTTCCCTTCCAACTTGGGATATTCTACTTTTTGCAATGCCTGATACTCAATTGAGACTTAGACTCGCACATAATCTTGTTACCTACCTTCAAACCCTACAAATGACTACAGATGTGTCAGGGATGCAAGTTCAGGGAGGTGTTTGGGTTCACAGCTCCAACTTTCTATCACAGCCATCCAATCCCCCCCCCCCCCCCCCCCGCTCCATGTGCTGCAAGACAGCTGTTCTTTCACAGCTCAAAAATATCTCGCTTCCCGCTGCCAAAGGGAACTAGCAGCTGCCTCTGAACGTGATGAAGCTAATGAGAATGAGTGATTTTGTTAGAAATGCTGTAAGCAAGCAGGCTCTGAAAGCACAGCTCTGATCTGCGATGGGATCAGCGCAGCCTGGCCAGTGCGTGCATCCGGCACAAGCAGAGGCTGAAGTGATAACCTGTGATTAACAGAGGCTGAAATGAGAACTTGTGATTAACAGAGGCTGTGGGATTCACCTCCAGAGCCCCCAGGAAAAGGTCATCGTTTGGAACACCACCAGAGCTGCACCATTCCTTTTTTTTCCATGGAGGATTTATGAAATGCCACTATACCTTAGCGAACCATTTTCCTCCTGACTACATTTGCCCCTTCTGCCTCATGAGAGCTCACAAAGTCCCCTGAGAGTTCACTCTGTCCTTTAATTATTAACGTGCTTCCTAAATATTTCAGCGGGAGCTGAGCATCTCTGCCAGGGAAGAGGCAACTCAACCTGAGAAGATCTAACCCGGAGAGACTGCGACCTCTCGATGGGGAATCCTTTGGGATTCCTGCATGGAACGTGGGGTGTTACGCCTGTGGGGGCACAACCGAGCGTGGGGTTGACCCACCCGCGGGGCCTTTCCCCCGTCCCCGCAGCCCGGCGACATCCTGCCGCGTCCCCACTAGGGGGAGCGACAAACCCGTCCCCTGTGAGCCCACGGCTCGTACTTGGGGAGAGGGGATACGGGGCTGAGGAAGCTGGAAGGGATGGGGAAGGAGAGGGAGAGACCCGGGAGGGCGGAAATCATACAACGGCTCGGGTTGGATGGGATCTTAAAGATCAAATGAAATGAGGGAGGGATGAAGGAACAGCAGGGAAAGGTCTGGTGGGGAAATTTGTGCTGTCCCCTTCTCCAGTTCTGGTCCACATCAAGGACAGGGACTAGTTTGTACTCTGGACTTAGGGGAGCAAAGGAGAAGGGTCAGGGATAGGGGGGAGAGATGAGGCCAGGAGGAGGATAAGCCACGGATGGAGCTTCTCCTCCCAGTGGGGCTGAGAGCTCCTCTAGGGCTCAACAAAGATTCCAGCTCTACCACGAGCCATTGGACCAGGAAGGACACAGCCAGAGCAGGGGGAGAGATCAGAGCAGTTTGGGATGCTGTTCCTAGTACCTGGAATAGTATCCCGCAAAAACCTGAGGGATTCCATCGGAGCGTTACGGAGCAAAATCCCAGCAGCTGCAATGGTTCAGGAGCAGAGCAGAAGAGAAAAAAGAAAGGAAGTGATGCTCCAGCTGCATCCAGGGCTGCTCCGTGCCTGAAGACAGCAATTGGCTAATTAAAACCTGCCCAGGGAGTGCTAATTAATCTGGCTAATGAGCACCTGGCATGGGAATCACTGCCTGGCTCACTTTCCAGCTGAAATAGCCCAAACTCAGGCTGTATCATCACTGGGGTATTGCTGTGCCATTCTTTCCTCTGGGGTCTCATATCTACCTGTAGGGCCCCTAAGGGCCCCTGTGCTTCTTATGCTTCATTCTCACAGCCCTGCCAAGTGTGGGCAAAGGAAGACCAAAGCAGTCCAGCAGAGGTGCAGACTGCAGTGCACCCAATTGGCCATAGGGGTCAAGTGCAACTGGAATCTGCAGTAGCGTGGGAACCCCAGTGTACCCCAGCCCTGGATGGGCAAGCAGGATGATCTGGTCCAAGAAACCCAATTCACCTCCCCCACAGCCTGCACTGGACTGGTTTAGGTAAAAGGAAACAGAGGTCCTGGGGCAGAGGTGCAATGAGGTTCATTTCAGCAGCACCAGGATCTTCTCCTGTACTAGCAGGAGGCGTGAGTGGCCTCAGGGGCTGCCCAGAGCCCTCACATGCCTTCTGCCCAGCCCTGTGGGTGGGGATGGGGTGGGAAGGAGCCCCCTGACCTTGCCCAGGGCACACATCTTGCCTGGCCAAGGAGCAGATGGGCAGTGCCAGGACTGGCAGACACTGCAGCAGGAGCGTGGCCAGGGGGTTATTAATAACCTGCTGAGTCAGGGGGGGCTCTTGGGTTTCAGGATCACAAGATACAGGCACCAAGCGGCTCAGATGCATTCCCCCCCAATTCCTACTTTCTACATTGACAGGGACAACTGGGAAGCCAGGTGGGGGCTGATGTCGGAGCTGGGTGCCCTCAGGCATCGTGCTGCCTGCAGGGCTGCCCAGTCCAATCCTGGTGGTCCAAGACACTCCAATAGAGAGACACAGCTGCTGGGATGTGTTTGGATCACCAGCTCATTCATTGCTCAGCCCCATGAACTACAGCAGGAAGTGGCAACTGGAGCCCTACTGCCTATCAACATAACTGAATCACACTGCAGGGAGACAAATGAGTACCATGGCCCTTGCCTGTAGCCCTGCTTCCCTGTAGGGTCCTCTCTTCAGCCCCCAAATAGACTGTGATGGGGTTGCTGTCTTGCTTCCATCCAAAGGGATGGAGCCAGGGACATTACTAAGCACAAGGAGAACATGGAAGATCTTGCAGACACACACATTGTTCTAATTGCAAGAGTTTTGTGGGTGTTAAAAGCTGCAGGTTAGGGGTCAGACATCCCAGAAAGCACCTTGTCTCATCCTGGCTGCCACAATGTCACCTGTGCTTCTGCTGAAGCCCTCAGCCCTGCAGTGTGGGCAGGCTGAGCTCTGCTCTGGGATAGCAATTCCTTCTGCTTCACAGTGGAAAAGCAGTCAGTGATGTGGAACTGATTAACTTTCTGATGCAGCAGCCTGTGGCAGCTATGTGCATTGCCAAGGTGCAGTTTCTCTAGAGGCTGCTGTGTGCCTGGAGCAGCAGGAGAGACCTGAGCCCAAGACCTGCCCCAGCAGTGCTCCTGGCACCCAGCATCACCGTCTCTATTTCTACTCAGGACAGGACCAAAATACCCCATCACACCCCTCCGCAGCAGCTGTTGGGGACATCACACTGACAGCATGGGCTTTCCCTGTCCCCTCTGCTGTCACAGTGCTCAGCCCCTGGCGCCTGCAATTGCTATTGCTGTCACTGCCACTTGCAGTGGCTGAAAGAAGTGAAGTGCTGAGGCTCTGCTGCGTTCTGCACCCCCAGAGAGCTCTCATTCCATCGTATTGGGCTGTTTGAGCAGCTAAGCCCAGCTCATTCCAATTAGCCCGATAGCTCTCCAGTCTATCTACCTTTATGGACATGTTAGCATCTTACAGCTTCCCGTGCTGAGCCTGGATGGAGGGGCAAGCAGGAGCGGTGTGGTGCTATGCAGATATGGCATTAACCCTCACCATGCCCCTCGCTCAGTGCTGAGCAGACAAACACAGATAATCCATATCGGAGGGACAATGCAACCACATGCAGCTGGGAGCAGCCCACTGTGTCACACTTTGCCACAGGCTGGCAAGGAGCTCATAGCTTTGGTTTTAAACAAATGTTTTGCACTTTAGGAGATGTCTTTAGATAGTTTAAAAATGGAAAAGCCCTGAAATCTTGTAGCCTTGTGGGTCTCCTTCCTAAATGGGTGCTGCGTCCCAGCAGGGCCTGACTGTAGGTCCATGTACCTCACTTGGATTGTAACAATCATTTACCATTGCGACGCATTCCAGCACTTAAGTAAGCTCCTTGAGAGGGAGAGATAAGGTATCAGCTTTCCTGTTCATCTTGCCAGTCTGTCTGCAGCAGATAAGCAGGTTGGGCAGCAGGAAAAAGGTTATCTAGAAAGGAAACGGAGCAACGGCCACTGTTATTACAGGAGGCTTTGAATAAAGGAATGCCACCAGGAATCCTGCAGCCCAACAAGCCCTTCCCGGCGGGATGTGATTGATGGTCGGAGCCCAGCTGCCTTCCTTCCAGCTACAGGCATCCTCCCATCGACCCTGTGCTCCCATGGGCAGAGTGCCCCAAACCTGCTGTTTTCTTTTGTTCCCTCCTGTCCTGCACCTGCTACAAAGCTTGGGGTTGCTGTAGCATCCCTCATGTCCTTGGGAACCTCTCTTCCACCTCACAGAGCGGTAGGAGAGAGAAGGGATTCTGGACAGCCCCCATCCTTTCTGAACCTGTGTATCTGTTTGGGACAGGGCAGCTAAGCTACACTGGGGGGTTTCATTTAATTTTGCCAGCTCCCTCTTGTCTGCCTCCCAAGTCATTCCCTCCACTTGCTCCCCTATTTCACCTACTCCCATGAATCTGTTTTCTACTTAACCCCTGGAGTGTGCTGACCACAAAGGCTATGCATTGCCGTGCTACTAATACACATCTTTAGGTTTAGGTTTTAAAGCAAATCAAACCATCTTGCAGCCCAGGGAAGCAAACCGTGACAAACCAGCACTGGCAGCTTGGAGGTGCAAATCCCAACGGGGACAGAGCATCCTCACAGGGCACCTGCACCCAGATGGCAGCAGCAGGTTCCTTTACACCATGCGTGTAACTATTGCACAGCTCTTCAGCTGGAGAAAAACACCACCGAATGCCTGGAGGGTGTTGATCTTTGGGCAAGTGTTTCACTAGCATCCATCACTGCAGCTCTCAGCTCCAACTTCATTGCTCTTATTTTAATTAATCTCTGCAGGTCTGGCTTTTCAGCTCTGCAGAAGCCTGCTGGTCCTGTGAGGAGCTGAGAAAGCAGACAGGGCCCTGGAGATGATACTGGGGAGAAGGGGATTCAACGAGGACAAAGTGGTTTTAGGGGAGAGAAATCCAGAAATTTGGCTAGAAATAAAAGCTAGAAATGTGACTGTTAGAAATACTTAAACCAGTTGAGATCCCAGTGCCCAGATCTCCAGATCCATTCCTATCCACCCAGCAGCTCAGAGTAACCGCAGTGCAGGACACAACTACACCCCCAGCACTGAGGTGCGATCTCACTCACCCAGTGCCCACTGAGCCAATTTGTTTCTCTGCTGCAATTAGCACTTCATCACGGCCAAGCTCTAATTCCTCCCAGCCAGAGATGCTTCCCCTGCTCAGCACCAGGGCTGTCCCTTGCTTTGGAGGAGCATCTCCTCTCATGGCTGCTCAGGCTACAAGAGGTTAAGGATTTTATACAACTCCTACGATTAACTTTCCCTAAATCTGCAATTCTTCCCTGCCATCTATTTTTATAAAAAGAAAAGGGGGAATAAGGGAGGGAGGGGGGTATTTACAAGGGATTTCACTCAAATAATGAAATAAATGTGATCAGCTGAGGGATTCTTAATCCGCTTTGACTCTTGCATCCATGAGGAATGACCGCGGGGGGGATCTTTGCTGACATGGATCCCAGCGAGGCAGGGAGCAAAGCACCCTTTGTGCCTGCCCAGCCCTGGATGGAGCATGAGGTTGGGAAGCACTGAGTTCTCCCTTACCTGGAGGACATTGCCTTGGGTTGATGCTGGAGAAAAACAAACCCTCTGGTCATCAGCTCACCCACAGCCTCTGGCCGTGTCTCTGTTTCAGGTTCCCTGGCTCTGTAGTATGTACCTGTGGGAAAGGAAGGAGCCCTCCCGTGCCTTTAGGCTTTGCCCAGTATATTCCATTTGTAACCTGGGAATGACACAGTTATCACTTCAATGTAAAAAGCTGACAGTCAGTCATGCTGCTGATCTCCCTGACTGGGGGGAGAGGTCTCCGAGCAGGAGATTCTTCAGAGTCTGCAGCTGCTGGGGCTGTGCTGGAGGAGCTGGTTAAGCCTGTGGGTCCCTTTGTCACCCCAGAGAGAATAAAAGGGATGAACTAGAGCCAGAACTCCGCTATCACAGGAGATCTTGTGCAATAGCCTTCCTAATGCTCCTGAGCCCTCAAATCCACAAACCCTCTCCCAGCTCCCAGCTCCCTCTGCCAACCATTGCCTGCACTTCCCTGCCTATCACAGCCTTGCCCAAGGGGCTGTCACTCTGGGGCTGCACAGAGGAGCCCCCAGCAGCACTGGGCAGCCCTGCTGTGGGAAGGATGTGTGCCACCACAATCCCACTGATCACAGAGGTCACCAATGCACAAAGTGTTCAAATAAATCTCATGCTTCAGCTGGGGAGCGGGAGCTGGGCAACCCAGCTGTGATTCCCACATATGCCCACAGATATAATCCAGATTTGCTACTTTCCCAGGCACCTCGTACATCTTTTTTTTTCCTAATTGTAATCCCTTTTTGCTGCTGAGCACCATCAGCATTAGGGTGTGGGGAGGAGCTGCCCATGAATGCAATTGCTGCAGCTCTCCGCTGCCTGAGTGCACGCTATGCTGGCAGCAGCCCCCCCCGAGCCCCTGTTTCCCCACATGAGGCTTTTTCCTTATTCATCTATTAAGTGAACTGAAAGCAGAAGATGCCCAGAGCCACCTGGCTGCCCCCCAGGAAGAATCGCTCCTTCCCAAATCTCTTATGGCTGAATTTGGGGGCATGAGGGCTCAGGGAAAGCACTCAGATTCCTGAAGATGCTGCAATCATTGGATGCATCTCCTTCCCTAACACCTCCAAGGAGGGAGAAGCAGTCCTGGGGCTGGAGCCTGGCTTAAGGGACAGCTGCATTGCTCTCCTTGGGACAGGCAGGAGCCCAGGGCTGGGAGGCAGAAATGACATCTACAAAGCTCAAAACAGGGAGTTTTCCCTTCTTTTTCTGCTGTCATACCCTCCATGCTGCCAAACACTCAGGATCCATCCCTGTGGGTGCAGCACAGGGCACTGGATCCCTCCCAGCTCCCAGCACAGCCCACAGCAGGGTGGATGAGCGGTATTCCCAGCCTGAAAGCCACTCTGCCTGAGCTCTGGGGACACATAAGGACACGGCGGGGGGGGGGGCAGCCCCATGGCAGTTCCCCGCCATCCCTCACCGTTGCCATAGTGACAGAAGCTGGATTTCACTGCAGCAATGCTGGTACCCTGAACACAGCAGGGAGAAGCACACCAGGCAGGCTCAGCATCAGCCATGCCTGTGCCTCCCCAGCACCTCCATGCTGTGAGCATCAGGGTCTTAGGGCACTTTGAACTGGACCCTTCCTCTGGATCAGCAGGATGCCAAACCTTAAAGGACGTGGAGCAATTCCCACTCATGGGCTCCAGCCCCAGTGCAGGGCTCTGTACTGATCTCCCAGCTGGAGACACCTACCAGGGATAGATTTTTCCATTTATCATCTCTTTGTATTAATTATCAAAGAGCAACAAATGTTAGCAACATACAACAGTCATTATCTGCATGCTGCCTCCTTCTCATCAGCCTGCCCTGGAGCAATAAGGCTCCACAGGGTGCTGGGATTGGTGGGAGCTCAGGATGGGATTGCTGCCTGGCATTGCAAGCCAGGGGGTTCCTGTTCAGCTGGGACAGCCAGGAGGACAGGCACATTTGCACAAACATCCAGCCAGGAAAATGCTGTGTCCAGCAGTGCCTTCTGACACCTACCTAACAACAAACTCTCCTCTAAAGGGAGGGAAACTACCAACAGTGGGAAGATTATGTGCAAAACAGGTTTTCTTAGCCATGGGCTGTGACCTGGGAAGGGAACAGCTGGTTTTCAAGGAGGAAAGCAGCAGCAATAATAGAAAGCAACAGCACCGTGTTGGTGCATCACACTCCACGTTCAGCCCAT
The DNA here is from genome assembly GCF_039878825.1 of Excalfactoria chinensis. NCBI lineage: Eukaryota > Metazoa > Chordata > Aves > Galliformes > Phasianidae > Excalfactoria > Excalfactoria chinensis. The sequence continues at coordinate 4,841,533 of NC_092842.1, read as the reverse complement.
CAGAATGCTTCACAGATATCAATTGGCTCCACCTTGCAGTTGAGGAAGGTCAGGAGTGCCCTCCTTGTTTCACATCAGGTGAGAGACAGGTGCATTCAGGATTTTCCTCTGCAAGCAGGTTAGGGCTGAGCCAGCAGCCTGGTCCTGGCCTCCTGCCACCCTGTTGGGTGCACCAGAAAGCATCCAGGGCTGCAGGGGACTTACCTTGGGCTATAGCATTGTTTGGCATGAGTATAAGCTCATAGCTGCAAAGAGGTAAAAAAAATAACAATAAAGCAGTGCATCTAGAAGTGCTTTGTGAGCTCAGCATGATCCAACGCAATGCCCCCTGCCGGGGTGAAAATGGGCAGCAGTATTTGCCACTTAGCTGGTAAAAAAACTCCAACCTACACACCCCATGGTGAGCACAAACCTCAGAGCCACCCCGAGCTGCCCTCTGTCCCTTCCCGCAGTGGAAGAACCAAGCTGGGCAGGATTTTCACCATTCTTTATTATCTGTGAAATGCCAGCAGGGTCCTGACTGTGCACGAGACGCAGCCGCTTGGCTTGCGAAAAGAAAAAGCACTATGGCCAAAATCCTTTAGCCTCCAGAAAGGTAACAGATGAGCCCTCAGGATGCTCTTAGGCGCTGCCCATGCTGAGGATAAACCCAGGTGAAAGGTGAACCATCCCAACGAGGCAGACGGAGCTCATTTCTCTCACCTGTGAAGCTTAATTTGTTTGCTGTCCAAATACAGTTTGAGAACGTGGCCAACAACGTGGATATGGCCATTGGGTGCTAAAACTCAATCCATTGCAAGAAACTTTCTTTTCCAGGCAAGGAAGCAACATTAAAAAACGCCACTACTCATGGAAGTTACAACTGTTTCCAACAAACAATAGGTAAAAAAAAATACCAGGAGGGGGGACTCAAAGTATCTGCTGGTTTTGGGTGGAAAGGCACCGAGTCCCCCGCGTTCACCAGATGGATATCAACATCTGACACGTGTTGGAAGACATCCATATCAACTCCACCAGCCTGAACTGCAGGTAGCCGAACACAAACCCGGAGAGCACATCCGTGATGTGGTGCCGACCGATCATGACACGGGAAAAGCCAACGCAGAAGGCCCAAATGACCAGCAGGATGCGGAGTGGGATGGCCAGGACCAGGTGGTTGAGTAGGAACTTGGACAGCATGGCAGCACGGCTGGCGTGCCCGGCTGGGAACGCGTAGGTGTCCATGGTCAGGTAGTCCAAGAGCCCAGGGCTGATGTCGTACGGACCCTTGCGCTTGGCCAACTTCTGCAGCCCAGCCACGATCATGATGTCCAACAGCAGGGCTGCAAAATGAGACAGAGGCAGAAGTCAAGGGCGGTTTGCAATGCTGAGCACACAAAGGTCATCATTGCCCTTAAAGCAAGGCTCAGGTTCAGTTCTAGCCCATCAGCTGCAGGTCACCCAGCTGGCAGCTGACCTCTCAGCTGAGCACCGTTAGCACCACCGCTCAGTGTAGAAACCCAAACCACAGAGCGCTCAGCACCAAATGACTTTCAAACTGCTCCGGAGCAAAACCCATCTGTACTTCATCCTCTTTCCCTTCATCCCACTGCTCCTGGCATTTCCACTTCCCAACCAAACTCCTGCTTTTTCTTCCTAGACAAAAGTGATAGAAGGGCAGCCCAGGAAGGCAGATGTGCACACAGAGGTGGTCGGAGCAGAGATGCTTCAATAATCCTTTCATTCAAGGGATGAATAAAATGGACCTTCAGGACTTCTAGGTTAGACATTCATCAGTGACCAGAAAGCAGAAAGCCTCATTCACTTGTGTTTCTTGAACTAAAGGCATGCTAGCATCAGAACTGGGGGGTTAATTTGCTGTTACAAGTAAAAGAAGAAGAAAAAGAACCAAACCCAAGTGTGCTCCATTGGGTGTTTTTCTGTACTTCCCCCTACACTTTCTGTTCCTTCATGATGAGGAAGCAGACTCAGCAGCCTGCCCAGCCCCAGCTGGGAGTGCAACCAGCACCCATCCATCTGCAACACACACACACACTGGTTGAGCAGACAGACAGACACTTGGGGCTGTTGGTTGTGCAGTAAAGAGGGCAGAGAGGTTAGATTAAAGGAGCAAACACCATAGTTTTAAGCCTCTTCCATCATGCATGTACAGGCAGCATTGAGCTGAAAGCAGCAAAGACACCAAAGGAAGGGTTTGATCTTGCCCATTACTTCTTCCATGCTTCCCCCCTCCACCCCTAAGATCCAGAATTTTCCCTTTAGCCTGTTTTAAGAGAAGAACTTCAAGCCCATCCGATCACAGAAAGCACTGTTAGCATCCAAAACTTCCTTACAGCACTGTATGGGAGATTGGTAATCACAGCCTGAACCTCTGATTAATCAGCTGAGGCAAGTGTGGGAGCACAGGTGAGAGTGATGGAGCTGTGCTCCCGGGAGGGGTGGAGCTCGACTCCATCCCCTCTGAGACCTCATTTAAGGGCTGACTCCCACTGAAGCAGCATCTCTTGGAGATCCCTCAGCAGTGAGGACTGCCCCAGCTTCTTCAGCCAAGGCACCACCACCGGTGAGTTTTTCTTTACTTATACTTTATGTACATTTGCTACTGTCTGTATATTAATAACTAATACACAGCACAAACCCAACAAGCGAGCCCTGCCCATCTGTGACAATTCCAGCATCAGAGATCACCTTGGTAAAGTAAATAGCCAACATCTGGCATCAGATGCACAGTAATGAGCTAAAAGGAAGCCCCCTGGGCAGACATTTTATATCTATTAATAAGAGAAGGAAAACAATTATCTGCCTCACTCCTACCACCGCACGTTAGGAGCCCATTAGGAGCAGAGAGGCAAAACCTGAGCAGGAAGAGCACAAGGAGAAACCCACAGCACTGCCTTAGCAAAACCAAGTCAACCTCAGCCCTCTCCCCAGAGGGAAGCTGAGGCAGCTGATGTCCTGGCTCTGCCAGATCCTCTGTCCCAGCCCAAGCTGCGATGACAGCAGGGTGAAGGGCTGTTCTTGCTGCCCATGGGCATCACCTGCCCATGCTGGAGCCAGGCAGCATCTCCTGGGGACCGAGAGGGCTCCAGCTGAGATGTTTACAGAGATGTTTACATAAATATCAAAACCACAGCTGAAAACTAGCCTGGGTGCAGTGCTGGGGGGTAGAAAAACAGGAGGAAACAGAAAAAGCCTTTGGCTTCATCTGTTCCCACAGCCCTGATCCACATGACATGGTGCACGTGCAGCTGATTGCTGTGCCCAGGCACGTGGCAGAGGAAAAAGGGGGTTCAGTGGGAGCGGTGTGCCCATCCCTGCCCATTTCAAGGCAAGCCAGGCAGCAGCTCAGTGCCCAGAGCTCCTTAAGCCAGCAGAACTTTGACCCCTGCCTCACTGTGCCAGAAGCCACATGTAGGGCCCAGGCTGGCTCTGCTGGTGCTTTGTTCCCCAGATGAGCCAACTTCAGGCACACGGGATCATAGAATTGCTCGGGTTGGAAAAGACCTTCAAGATCACCAAGTCCAACCCCAGCCTAACCATGCTCCCCTAACTCTCACAGCCCACACATCACCCTCACTAGGAAACAGTTCCTTTTGATCCACAATTAGAATTCCCCCAACATTTGCTTTGAACTGGAGCTGTTCAGTTATTACATACAAGCCTTATCCTACTGCTTCTGCAAGGAGCTTCCCAAACCTCCTGCAGGCATGAGGCTCCCTGACCTGGAAAATGAGTCATTTGCAGCCTTGGCGAGTTGACACTAATGAAAGATGCAGGTTTCAGAGCATTGTCACCCTCACTCCAGAGGAGCCAGATGAGCTCCTCTCCTCTGGAAGTGAACTCCTCTCCTTCATTTTCTTCCCCAAACGTGGCACCATTAGGTGCAGGGACTGACAAAAGGCACAGATGGCACAACACAGCCACTGAATCAGACACTGGGGTGTTTTGGGGAAGGTTATGTTTTGGCTGAACAAGCAGCAGAGGGTTCTGGCCTTGTGGTGAAAGGCACGCTGGGCTAAGTGGCCACGGGGAAGCGAAAGAATGGCAGAAATCAGCATTGTGCAATTAATTAAAAAATCCAGTGACTGCTGCCATCCCCATTCTGCACCCAGGCTGGCCTGGGCCCTGCTGCCCATCCAGCTTCCCTGCTCCTGCTGCTCACCCGCTGCACCTCCACTGCTTCTTCTCCTTCTAAGGAGCTGGGGACAAAGCTTCTCACCCATCCTAAGGATGCCTCATGGGGCAGAGCCCTGCTCAGCCCTCTGCAGCAGCCAGCAGCTCGTGTCCCTGCCCAGCGGGGCAATGGGAAGCTGCTTGGGAGTGACAGACACGAGCATGACTCATTTCCCTTGTTTATTCCTCCTCTTCCCATTCAGCAACCCTCGCACTTCTTTTCTCTTTCAATCTGCATTCAGACTGGGGAATATTTTGCCTGCTTGGTTTTAAGCTTCCTGCAATTCCCCGAAGGCTTCACACAGAGATTCAGGGCTTGCACCATCTCCAGCACCAAACAGCCAGGACCTGAGCTCAGTGCTGACCACAGGGGCTGCTCAGCCCTGGATCTCAATGAGACCTTGCACTGATCCATGGAAATATCCCCCGTGTCTGCTGCAGCCACAGCAAGATGGGCCCCAGCCTGTCACCAACTGTCCTCTACAAGCAGGGACACTGCAGGCTGCACGTCTGCCCTGCAGTGAACAGAATGCACTTGTCATAAAGCACGCAGGAGAGGAAGGGAAGGGGGAAGGGAGCTGGGCACTGTTTGCTGTCCGAAGCTGCCTGAGCTCACCCAGGGATATGGGGTAAGGATGGCACCTACCAAAGGACCAAGGGCAGGAAAGTGATGGGCAGATTAGCAGCCAGACGTGACAAGAGGAGCATTTAATATCAGGCTGGACCCGTGTCTAGATGGAAGCAGGGAGTGGACGGGGGCTGGGAACGCTCCTGAGCAGGGAACACACACAGGGTGCCAGCCCTTGGGCTGCTCTCTCATCTGCTGAAATGCTATCTGCCCTGTCTAGCTCAGAAAATCCCCAGCCTCACAGCGGGAAAATGAAAGGGAAAAAATAGACACATCTGGCCCCAAACCATCTCTGGGGCTCTCAGCTTAGCAAGCTCTGCTGCGTCCGGACTGATCCATCTGCCAGCGCAGCTCCCTGTCCTCTCTGCTGGGTCTGGGCTGCTGAGCCCTGAGGCTCAGCGGGATGAGTTTGTCTGTACTGCCTGGGCATTTAATCTGCTCGGTGACCTTTAGCAGCAGCGGGCTGTACGCTCTGAATTTTCACTGCACAGATTCCAAAGGAAAGCAACTCCATGCACAAAGTCCCTCTTACAGCTAGAGTAGGGTCAGCAGGGTCTTGAGGGACCCAGGGAAGGCATTTCTTTCTCCATTTCCCCCCTAACTTACCACTTTCCTGTCAGTTTGCTCTTGTGTGGAGGCTGCATGACAGACTTCAGAGTTCTCTCTGTCTATATTTATCAATTCATATATATAGGGCTCATGATAAAGTCGCCGTTCTGCAGGGCACTGTGCCTCAGAGTGTTATGGCTTCATTCCCAATTGGACTAATGCTAGGTCTGCATCCATGGGGAGAGCATGGACTGAATTCTTGCTGACCTCTAGGCCTGGAGAAATGGCTCTGGTCTCCTCTCCTTTCCTCCCTCTGAGGCAAGCAATCCATGCTCAGCCCGCTGTGCTGCTTCCCACAGTGTGCTCACAGCACCGCTTTCCCTGATGGTAATAAATGCTTGCTGACAGCACCAAAGAGCAGCAGGATGAGGAGCCAGCTGGTGATGGGTGAGGGCTATGGCCTGTGTCACTGTGACCAGAGTAAACACCAGGCTCGGCTCTTCCTCTTTCCAGCACGCCAAGACATTCAAACCCCTATTTCACAAAGCTACGACCAGAGCAGAACCAGGTATTTCAAATCAAGCACTATCTTATGCAAGCGTTCACCAACCAGATCTCCTCCTGCAGCCAGGGCACGCAGCTGGACCACAGCTAACCACACAACATGCCACTTCTGCTCTAAACACAAGAGGTGGACCTCACCAAAAGCACCACTTTGGGTAGATCACCGTATTCCATCCCCCCTTTGCTCTAAGATGGTGCCCAGATCTGGAAAGACCATCAGTCTAACGAGATCGGTCTGTTTAGCTTAATGAATAGGAGGTGAAGAGGTGACTTGAGCACTATCCAAAATATTGAAAGGCAGAAGGGATGTTGGATAAAAGAGCTATTCAGCTGAAGAGACAATGGTGTGCAGAGGCAACGGAGGGCAGGGAACAGTCAAACTAAGAGCAGTGCACTTGTGAGAACACCTACTCCTGCAGTGATACAGAAATGGTTCTGACACGCTCAGCGCCACTCCAAACCTTACCTCTGATGGAGTGTTTGGGTTTTTTCCCTTAGCAAATTGAACAGGAATAAATTAAGGGATGTGCTACCGCCTGTATTTTGCCGTGGGTTAGATCAATGATCCAAATGTTCTTTGCTGGCTTCGCAGCCAATGAATCACTACATCCGGATCCACACTCTCACCAGATGGATCAGAACCAGAAACCAAGGCATTGCTTTCCCTCAAGAGCTTAACAGAGCTTCAACCTGGTTCTAGGGGAGCTGCAGTGATTTCAGTGGGAGCCTCATATCTGTTTTCCCTCTGAAACCCCACTAGCGAGGTTCAAATGGTTTTCTAAGCATTTCAGTTTCCATGAGATCCTTGTGGCTGCAGAGAACAGCCTGACTGGCCCTGAAATTCCAACAGAGGCACACAAATAAAGCGAGCTTTAACTGGGAGCTTTCCCAAGCTCTGGTTTTTCTGATGTGGCAGAGGGGGAGCAGACTTTCCTCCTGACTCTTTCACAGCCAGGGCTGGCAGTACCAAGGCAGCCTTCCTGAAAGCACATTCTGGCAGAGGGATTTTGACAGTGGGCACAGACAGCTGATTTCTTCCATCTTTTCAGTAACAGGCTGAGATCGTGCTTCTCTGTTTGGCATTTGCTGGGAGAAAAAAAAAAGATTACGATGAGGAGGAGAATCAATAAATTCCATCACAGATGACAACCGTGGAGGGAAAACATCGCTGGGGGTTGCTAATCAACATCAGCAGCCGGGATGGATGGTGTGTCCCAGGGAGAGAGGTCAGAACCCCTCACCCTAAATGCTCCCACACTTCTTGGCACAGATCCTACCAAGATCCTCCAGTGCAGTTCCCCCCCTCCTTCCATCTGCAGTGGTGCTCCTGCCAGGTTCCCGGTCCCATTTCAGCAGTCTCCTGTCTCCTCGCCTTGAAAGCCTGATTGCAAATCCTAAACAAGTGCTCTATGATGGGCTGGCTCCCTGCCCAGAGACTGCATCAGAAATTCTGCTTGATGTATCAAACCCTGAGCAAGCCAGGGGGAAGGGTGGAGAGCCAAGGGAGGTAAAGGCAGGGTGCTGCAGACAACCCCAGCCTCCCTGCTTCCAGGAGCCCAGGAAAGCACCAGCAAGTTTTCCTTCTCCCTTTGACCCGTCCCCACTGACCTGCTGGATTTCAACCCTAGGAAAACAACAGCAAGAGAGAGCCAGGATGCCAGATGCAGCAACACCATCGCACCCCTCCTGTTCCTCCTGTCCTCTGGGTGGTGTGGGTCTGAGCCACAAGCTCCCCTGCTGAACTCCTTCATCCACCAGCAATGCAGGTTATTACAGCAGTAGCTGCTGTGCTATTAGGAGCTCCTGACTGCAATCTCAGATATCAATCCAAGGCCACGCTCGCAGAGATCCTGTTCTGCACAGCAACACGAGTCCTGCTGGGAGAGCTCTGCTGAGAGGCTGCAGGCACCTTGGTCAGCGCTCCAAGCCTCAGAGCAGCCTGAAACTGCCTTTGCATTTGGCCTCCAAGTGGAAGAGCAAGAAGGTTTTCCTTGGTTTTAAGCCAAAATCGGCGTTAACTCTTCTTAAAGATCTCAGATGCTTTGGACACAAAGAGGTGGGTTTTCAGGCTTCAGAACTGTCTGAGCCTCTCAGGTCAAGAGACCTCTGGAAACTGTGCCGGCTGATGTTGGCTGCCTCCTATTTCATCCTCGTGCCCTTTCAGACGGAGCTTCTTTTCTCAGCGAGGGTTTGACCCGGAGCACTGAGCAGCCTGGGGAAGAAGTGCTGACGTTGGCAGGCCCTGCATCACGCCGATGCTATTCTGGCTTCCTCCTCGCCATGGCGTCCCTTCATTGGATGTCACAGCACGAGGACAGCCTCTTCAAAGGCAGAGGGGAGAACAGGGAAACTACAGCTGTGCTTTTCAAACTGGTTCAGCACAAGCTTTGCCCTCCTTGAAGGATGAACTTATGGAAAAAGAGCTTGAGCTGTGCTGCAGCACCCATACAGCATCCGCTACTGAGATAAAGCCTTGCTATGACCCCTCATAGTGCTCCCTGAGAAACAAAGGCCTAAATCTAACGCCTTCAACCCCTGTGCTGACCGAAAGCAGGAGCTCTGCATGACTCTTTTTGGAGAGGGTGAAGAGCTTGGGGTGAGCACAGCCACTGTCACAGGGCTGCAGGCCAAAGGCAGCAGGGAGGAAAGAGGAGGAACTTGGGGGAGATAGGAAGGGTGGGCTGGGGTCTGGATGTGGGGCCTGGTGATGGCTGGGACGTTGGCTGCTCTAACATGAGTGATCACAAGTAAAGGACCAGCAGGAGAGCCAGAGAGATCAGGGCTGTCCAGGTGAAATGAGCGCACAGAAAAGGGGACAGCAGCAAGAAAGGCCCTCCTGGGATGAAGGATGTGAGATCAAATCACATTAAGGAAGGAGACAGGATTCCATCAGGCAGCTGCCGAGCTGTGGAGCCAGGGTCTGCTCAAGAAGGAGCAGAGGGGATGGAAATGTTTGTTGTTGTTTTTCCCAAGGCTCTGATCCACATATCAAATTTACAATATTCATGTTTTCCCCAACCCAACAAACAACCAGGGCTGATGGCCATAAATCAACACCGTGACCTCTGGCATCCACCTGCACTCACAGACACTTTCTTGGCCCAGCTGGACCAACCCAAGCCTCGTGCAGGGCTGCTCTATGGCTATGGCCGGCCACCAGGATCCCTGCACCCCTACTGACAACATCCATCACCCCCAGAACCCAGGACCAGCACGAAGCTGCCAAGGCAGCCGATAAGCACAGCGTTCCCCCAAAAGGTCACCGAGCACATCACGGTGGGAGCAGCCAGAGGAGGAGCCCCAGTGCCACTATCCCTTGTGACTGGGGCTGGGCAGTCCCGTTGGGATGGAGCTTTGCCACTCACCAAGCAGTAGGTTCATGAGGACCTCCTGGCCTGCCAGAGTGCTGCTCTTCACCAGGCAGATGAGGGTGCCTGCGATCCAGGGGATGCCGTGCCCTGTTATCCCCAGCAGGTTGATCATGGAGCGGGCACCCCCCCAGGACGAGGCTCTGTTGGCGCACACCCCCAGCCTCTTGGACATGCAGATATCGATGGCCAGCAGGGAATTGAAGGCGATTCCCTTGAAGGAGGGGTTGAGCTGCATGCAGTCCTCTTCAGGCAGCTGCTGCGATTGCCTCCGCTCCTTGGGGTTGCTGTTCTGGGTGCCGGCCGCCGCTGTTTGGCCGCTCTGCTTCCTGCCCGAGCTCCTGCTCTCCTGGGTCCCTTTTGGGGGCTGGTTCAAGGAGAGGAACTCAGCCCTGTTGAGGACATTGTTCCTGTCTCGCGCTCTGGACCGCGTCTGGGATGCTGGCATTGCAGTCTCTCTCTAATTGAACTGCTTTGCAAATACCGGGAAGGAGAGAAATCCCTCTTCTCCCTGCAGAAATCTTCCCCACGCCCACCCTCACAAAGCTGTGAATTTGGGAAGCTACGAAGGTTCCCCTCTGTTGCAGTTGCCCCCAGCACAGTCTGCAGCTGTTAAATATAGAGTAAGGAATGCACATGGCTGTTTACTTCATGGGCCTAGCAAGCTTGGAAGGAAAATTAATGCCAGGCTTGGCAGCCACTCCAGTGCCAGGGAAAAAGGTTAAACAGCCAATAGATTGGAAGCAGAGGAGGGAAATGCTTCGTGCCAAAGGTTGGTTGCTTCTGGCCTGGTCTATTTAAATCTTCCAATAGTTTATTTCCCAGAGCTGCAAAGGAAACTGGGAAATGTAGTTTGGGGTGGTTTTTTTTCTTTTTTTTTTTCTTGGTAGTGTAATTCACGTTTTCATATCAGAGCATCATCACTGGAAGAGAGCATCGGTGCTGGGGGTGCTCACAGTGCTCCTGCGGCAGTCAGTGCAGCCTCCAAACTGGGCATCACTCGGGGACTTCCCTGCAAAGGGCACAACCTGGATCCCTCCTGACCTTCTCTGTTCAGCCTCCTCCCCACTGGGGCACCCTCAACAACGTTTCCCCCTCCCTGATGTGAAAACCTTACAAACCAGCCCCATCCCATCCCCCGGCTCAGCACACATCCCTGCATGGCATCCATTGCTGCCCTGCCTCCGGCCGCAGCCGAGCAGCACCTGCCTTCTGATTAAAAGAGACACTGCGCCGTTAATGAATTCCCATCCCCCTGCCCCCGGCGCTCAGCCTGCCCTAAATACCGCATGTGTTTCTGCCATGTCATCCCGCATCGCAGACCCCGCAATGAGAGCAGGTGACAGCAGTGCCCATCCCTGAGCCGCACGCTGCAGTGGTGGCATCAGCACCAGCATGGCAGCACTGCAGCCCTGGGGGTCCCATAGAGGGAGGTGGGGAAGGTGAGCGTGGCACCAAGCGGCACAGCGGGAGCATCTCTTGGATCCGGTGCTACTTACCCATAGGAAGGAGAAGTTATAAAGGTCAACGTTAGCACAGGTAACACTATGAAACAGCACCCATGTCTCTTTAAAAGCCTTATCCAAAATGCATGGGAGAGCCTGAGTGCTTAATGAAAGGTGGTCCTTGGCTTTCTGAGGCAGCAAGCAGAACTTGGTGTTGTTGCCTGCGGTTCTCTGAGCTGCACACCCGGTCTGTGCCCATCTGACACCCACATTGCTGTGCTGGGCCAGCAAATCCGTGCTGCAGTCCTCATGCTCTCTTGGGTTTTGCTTATGAATCAAAGGAAAATAACACACATCAACTTATTTCTGAACCACATCCTCCAGGAGCCTGTCTCGAGCATGTGACAGTGCCCGTGGGCTGCAGGAAGAACTCTTCCCCTCCTTCCCAACCCATCAGTGCAGCTCCTTCCAGATCACGGAGTGAATTTCTATTGGGGGCTGAGGCAGCCCATGAGCACGCCCTGACGCCACCCGCTCACTGCAGGGCTGCTGTGGTTCAAGGCTCCTTGCAAGCATCTGTGCATAAAGAGTTAATGTGATGGTGGCCAGGAACCTGAAGAAATAGAGCAGCTTGGCTCATCACCTCTTGTCCCCTCCCCTGCTGGGGATGCTGAGCTGTTACTGAGCACGTTCCTCGGGAGATGTCACTGGGAACAAATACCCTGCAAGCAACGGGAGCTGTTTTCATCTGCTGCCTGTCTGTCCTCTGACACGTTTGTGGACGTGGGGGTTTGCTCTGCATGGCACAGCCCATGGCCAGCAGTGTGGCAGGGATGAAGGAAGCACACACTGCTCATGTGATGAGAGCAGAGCAGGAGGAGAGCAGCGCTGTCCCACTGGTGGGGCTGCTCTGTTTCATGGGGAAGAGGAGACTCTGCTCTATGGGAAAGTACATAGTCGACCAGAACACTGGAGAATGCCAAGTTGAAGCAAAGCATGGGTGAAACTTGAGAGGAGCTGGGATCTCAGAATGTGCAGCTTCACCAAATCTATAATGCTCTGTGAAACTGTGACAAGCTTGTTTGAAAGGTGTGAAAGAGTCTTGGAAAATGGCAAAGTATTTCAGCACCTTCTGGAGGTTGCTGAAGAAACTGGAGTTTTCATTGGGAGATGCTCATTTCATTCTTTCCTGTACCTCTGGGGCTCATTCTTAGTTTTCCCCTCAGCTTTCAGGGCTGGTAACAGCGCCCTTCATTGAGATCTTGAGATGTTTCAAGCAGGTAAATATTTAGCCAACGTTTTGAGAAACGTAGGAAGCAAACCATAAGGATACACTGCAGAGCTCCCACTCCCTGCCACGCCATTGGCACAAAGGTCTCTGCTGCACACCCTACCCACACCCTGCTGGGAAGGGCAGCACCCGGCTGCAAGGTGCATGGGGATGGAATGGAGCTCCCAGGACTTCAGAGCCAGCAGGAGCAACGAGAAGGAAGGAACTTATACCATTCCCTCTTCAGGTGCACCCCATGGCTCCCATCTTTGCTGAAGGGCAGACAAGAAGTGCATGGATGTTGGAAAATGCTGTTTGCTGTTGCAACATGCTGAGTTTGCAGTGAGTGTGGGGGCACAAAGGACTAACAGAAGTTTCCTCAGCTCCCAGCAGCTGTGCTGCACTGCGAGTGGCACCACCAAAATAGTTCCTACCTCTCAGTGCAAAATAGTTCCTACCTCTCACCTTAAGGAGAGCATCAAGGTGGGTGTGCAATGATCAGCACGCAGCAGCTATAGCCCCAACACACACTTGGTGCTGGGTGGCACTGACCCCTCAAGTTATCAATACCCAGCACACTGCAGCCTCTGAGTCTCCCCACTGCTTGTTCCAGCTGCTGCTCAGAGAGCTTTGTGTTTCCATTGCTTGAACCAGGGCTGCGGGTTTGACAAGTGAGAGCATCCCTTTGGTGAATGGACCAACGGAGAGAAAAACCTTCACCTGCAAGACTGAGAGAAAATAGACTGCATCTAAGTTGAGGGGGAAAAAGGAAGGAAGAGAGGGAGGATGGAAGGTAGGAGGGAAGGAAGGAGGGTGGAAGGTAGGAGGGAAGGCAGATGAAAAAGGGGGGGGGGGGGGAGAAGGAAAAAGCCCCTACCCTTAATTGCTAAAAACCAAACTACATTACCCACAATTCACGGCCACGTGGGAGGAAATGCTGTTTCTGCAAAGGAGGTTTAGCTTCAACAGCTGCAGTTTAAAAGCGAAATGCAGGGGGAGGGATGGGGCTGAGCGCTGCAGGGCGGGCGGTGCGGGGCAGGGAGAGGCGCTGCGCTGAGCTCCGGAGCGCGATGGCTGCGGTGGGAGCCGTGCGGGGACGCGGAAGGTGGCGGCGCTCGGGCCACTTTGCCGCAAAGTTTGACCCGGCCGCACCGCTGCGGCTGCTGCAGGTGCCCCCCCCCGAGCTGAAAGGCTGAAACCCAGCGCGAAAGAGGAGGGGGGGGGGACGGAGGGGTGGAACAAGCGGCGTCCCCGTATGCATGAATTGCGAGAGAGGAAGCTTGCGGCAGCCGAGAGGCGGAGGCACCGATTCTGCTTCTCTCACCTCCCCGGGCGCACAGCGGGGAAGAAGCGAAGGAATCAAATAAATAAATAAAAATCTCACACCGAGCGCACGGCAGCGCGCAGGAGCCTCCATCCCCCACCAGCCCCCCCCCCAACAACCCCCCCTCTCCGCCGCCGCCGCCGCCACCGCCGCTCTGCGCCCCCGCGCAGCGCTCGGCGCACGGCCGCGGCCCGGAGCTGCTCCCCGCGGCACACACGCGTGTGCGGGGCGGCCCCATGAGCGCCGCCGGCTGAGAGCGAGAAGGAGGAGCGGGAGGAAGGTCGGACGGCTGCGGACAGCGCTCGCTCCGAGGAGGAGGAGGAGGAGGAGGAGGAAGGGGGACCGCGGGGTTCCCCCCAACCCGCCCCGCCGCCGCCGCCGGGGATGTGACGGGCGGCGATTGTGCGGTGCTGAGCGGCCCCGGGGGGGGGGGTGGGGGGGGTGTTGAGTTGTGCCGCTGCCCTCCGCGCAGCCCCCCGGCACGGAGCGCTCCGGCTATTTCTAACGGGGGAAAAAAAGAACCAGCCAACCAGACGGCGAAGGAAGCTCCAAAACGCACTTTGTAGCTTTTCTCCACTCGTCGGGTTTGGGGTTTGGTGCCGGGTTATTTATTTATTTTTATTATTATTATTATTATTTTCTTTCTGTTATTATTGTAAATTTTTATTATTTTTTTTTTTGTGCGAAAGGAAGTTGTGAACAACTGCGAGTCAGGAAGTGGAAATCCACACCGGTTGTGACAAGCTGGGGCTCCAAACTCTTTCATTATTTATATAGATGTGTCTATCAACATTCTGCTTTTCATCCAAAGAATAAAGGGAAATGCCGGCCGGCCCCACGCTTGACGGGGAATGACGGACCTCATCTGAGCAAAGGAAGGACTAAATATATCAGCTAACAGCAGCACCGGCATTTATTGAACTCCACAGGCTTTTTCCCCCCCCCCCCTTAACCTAAAGACCGAGGGAGAGATTTAAAGGGTCGTTAAAAGGGGAACAATTTGAAAGGCCCCTTTTGGCTTCTGGAGCTCAGCGAACCTCCGGGCAGGAGCGACGTTTGTAGGACGGGCGGCACATCAAGGCTCTGCGCGATGAATCTTCTATCCTATGGATACCACTTATGGGCTTAAGCACCGAGAAGATCCGTAATCGATCATTTCAATGCCTAATATTGCCCAGGATTGCTGGAGTACCCCAAGAGCTGCGTCGGACTGTATTCGGGTTATGCCATGGGCTGTATTCAGAGCATTAGCTGCAAATCCAAAGTTTTCCGGGAAAGTATTTCGGTGATTGAAGTCAAAGCTTCCATCGATCCCATCCCCACCAGCATCGACGAGTCCTCCAGCGTGGTCCTACGTTACCGCACCCCTCACTTCCGCGCCTCCGCTCAGGTGTTGGTGCCCCCCATCCCCAAGAAGGAGACGTGGATCGTGGGCTGGATCCAGGCGTGCAGCCACATGGAATTCTACAATCACTACGGGGACCAGGGAATGTAAGTGGTTCCAGAGCGCGTGCGTGTGTGTTTGTGTGGGCATCGGTGAGGTGGGAAGGAAGAGCAGGGAGCGACGGCCTGGCTGGGATGAGCCAACAGCGCGGTTGGGTTGATGCTAGAAGCTGGTTTCTGTGAAACTTAGCAGGACTTTCTCCTGTGCTTTGCGAGCTGTGCCTGCGCCTTTTAAAGCAGCGGGTGTCCTTGTCCTTCTGATGGGAACGTGCTGCTGGCAAACCAGGAGCAGCACCAGAGAGCCAAGCCCCAAAGCCAGCCCTCCTGCAAAGGGCACCCCTCTGCATCCCCCCCCCCATCACACACTGCGCATTGAGGGCACCCCGGGGCAACCCCAATGCTGACACTTGTGGCTGCTCCCAGCCCCTGTTGTGCTGCATTGTGCCACCAGTGCAGCGGGGACATGGGGATGGCAGGGGGGGGGAACCTGCTCCCAGCTGCAGGCAGCCCTGAGGTGGGATTAGCCAGGGGTAACGCTGTGCATCATCTTGGGGCAGGATGGAAAACAAACAGACATTGGCTTCATTTGGGATATCTATAAGAGTGGGAATAGGCATAGATATATATATGTGAGGTAGGAGGAATGTAGGGGCTGTTTGCTCTCCAAAAGCCCCGTGTTCCCGGTCAGACAGTCATAGTGAGACAAGAATGAGTCAAATGGAAATGTCACCTCCCCGCTGAGCAGCCAGCCTCCCCCCGCAGCCCTCCGCCGGCGCTCTGCTCGCCCAGCACTGTTGCAGGCTTTGGCCCACAGTGCAGTCAGCAGCAGCGCTGCGTGTCTGCATGGAGCTGCAATTCTGCAACTCATGGTGCCGGCAGCGCAACCCTGCAGTGCCTGAGCTCAGAGAGCATAGCTGGATGCAGTGGGGGCTGTGGGCGCTGCTCGGCTCTGGGGGCACAGAGGGAGGATGGAGGGGTGGGAGCTGCTGCCCCTCTGCTCATCCTCGGGGGTTGGGGGGGATGCTGGCTCAGCCCCGTGTGGATTAAAGCGTGAGTGGATGGGGAGGGCTGAGGGAGAGGATGGGGAGGTAGGGCTGGAGAGGAGAAATTCGGACAGAGCGCAGTGCCCTCCTGGAGGCCTGAGCATCCTCTGTGCGTGCGCAGCTCTCCATCCCTGCCCAGCTGCAGGCACAGGTTGGGTAGCTCAGACATGAGCAAATACATGCAGGGAGATGCAGAGCACGGGGAAGGGCGCCCCAAGGAGCAGCCCTAAGGGACAAGCTGCTGTCCTCACGTCCTCTCTGCTCACACAGAAAGCACCTGGAGGTGCAAACTGCAGCACCTGGCCAACACCAGCAGCAGGAAGGGAGCAGCTGAGCTTATCTTGATTGTAGAAGTACTTACAGCAGGCCTGAAAGCTGTGGGCTTTTTGGCTCCAAACCCATCGAGCAAGGACAAATTTGTTGCTCAGACATCCCCAGTTCCAGGCTGTGGGGATTCACAGGTGTAACTCACACATAGGAACACATAGCTGCGGGGGGACATGGGGATGTCCCCAGATGTCAGTACAGCTCACATCCACCACAGCAGGAGGAGCA
Organism: Excalfactoria chinensis; assembly: GCF_039878825.1. Lineage (NCBI taxonomy): Eukaryota > Metazoa > Chordata > Aves > Galliformes > Phasianidae > Excalfactoria > Excalfactoria chinensis. Next base: position 4,825,171 of record NC_092842.1, on the reverse strand, counting down.
GGCAGGGAACCAGCACGCCTCTGCTGCTGTGGGCTCACCCCACACCCCACCTGTGCTGTTTGCTTTCTCTGCCCCCGAGTTCCCCCACTTGTAAAGCAGGATGTGGTGCAGCCTCCCCGTACCGTGTTGCTTTGAGAGCTGCAGGCAAAAGTTTGCTGTGAGCTCTGTGAGCAGGCAGGCAGAATGAAGCGCTGCAGGTGTGTGGGAGAGTCATTATCCAGAAAGCCAGGGAAGCAGAGGGATGTTTCCCTGGGAGGCTCATTGGGCTGATACAGATGAGCCATACAGATGGAACCAGGATGGCGTGCCACCATCTGACAGCCCTAAATAAGGGCTGCAAGGCTGCTTCATGCCATTGGAATGCACTCTGGAAGACCTCTGTGCAGGTGGTGCCCACCCTGTGGCTGTCAGCCGTCGTAACGCCTCAACCTGCATTGTTTTGTGCAACAGAAGACTCCAAATGAACGCCATGGGTTGAGCCATGCAGTGCTTCCAGCAGCCCCCAGTGCTGGGACGGAGCAGTGAGGAGCAGCCGAGCAGATGGAGCTGTGCAGCAGGCTCACGCATGGAGGTTAGATGCAGAGTTGCATCAGTTTGGACACGTGCATTTAAAGTGGAAACGGTGATTTTTTGACCAGATAGAGCCCTCTTAGGCGTATGGAGAGAGGAAAAACTAAAGCTCCAACCACGTGTAAATGCTGGGGTTACTTTGCTTGTGGCTCAACACCCCGGGCAGGAGGAAATGGAAGCACTCTGTCACCTCTTTGCATGCAGAACTGGGGAAAACCCCCTTCATCCCAGTGCTGCTGTCAGCAGGGCTCACCCCAAGCACCAGGGCAGGATGCTGCTGTGCCACGTGGCATCGTCACTGCTGGGCTGTGGGGTTCTGACCTGCAGGACCCAGCTCCAGTGGGACCAGCATCACCCAGTCCTGCTTCTTCATCTCCATGGAGACGTGCAAGGAGCAGCGCAGATGGTGCTATGCAAAACAGAGCGAGAAATAATGCAGCTTGAATGGGATCAGATGCAAATCTCAAAGAGCTGCAGGTAGATTTCCTGCCCTGAGAGTCACTTGGACAGCTGGGCAGTGCTGTGCCATCACTGCATGTTAGTGGGCACCTCTCTCTTGCTGAGCTATCACAGCTGCCTCTGCAGGGCTGGAGGAAAAGCCTTTGGTGCTCTTACAGAACACCATGGCTGATTTATAAGGGTTATCCCAGGGCTGCCGCTGGGCAGAGTGCCTGCTCCTGGTAGCACGAGGATGTTTGTTATGAGGGGTTTGGTCTCTGGTGATGCTCATTCTGATTGAAGGTTCGGGAGCAGCGGGAGCGGCAGAATTACAGCCCAGAACCTCCTGGTGTTGGAGCTGATCAGCCACATCAGGCCTGTGTAACCAGAGAGGATGATGGTGCCTTTCCTGCTGTTGTCAGCAAAGTGTTTACTGGGCACTTTCTGGCCTTCCCTTGGCTCCACACCGTCACAGAAAGGTGCTGATGCAGCTGAAGATCGTTCCATTGCATTCTTTCCAGCACCACTGCCGCATTACTGAGCGCAGATACAAGGTGTGCTGGCAGCAGGGCAGCCACCCCCAGCAGCCACCAGCAGCAGCCACTGCAGCTTCTGATCTTCACAGCCCAGCATGGCACCTTCCCACCCACGCAGCCTCCACCTCTGCACCTTCATGTCACATCTCAGCCCTGAGCTGCAGTCACGCTGAGAACCAGGAATGTGGACAAGAACCTTAAAACAACTGCTGAAAGGGAGAGCCTGAATTCAGCCTCCTGCATGGCTGCATGGAGCAGCCTGTCCTCCGGTGTGCATCCCTTGGGATGGCTCTGGGTTGGAGAGAAAACGAGTGAGCATCCCTGGCTGTAGCAGGGCTGCTGGGGGACTCCTGGCTGCTGCAGGTTCACGTTGTCTTCCAGGGAAAGGACTCCCTCTGCCTGCTGGCTGCAGGGAGCAGAAGGCTGCAGTAGCCGATGCCGCATCCCATATCCGCACATCCATAGCCACGCACCCCAGCGCTGTGGTGCTGATCCCAGATCCTGCCCTGCACCTGCAGATTAGTGCAGGTAGCCATGAAAACGATCGATTAATTGATCCCTCGCTCCCCAAGTACCCCAGGAGCTCCTCTGTGCCGGCGCTGTGGGATGGCAGAGGGCTGCTCTCCCTTCTTGGCTGACCTTTCCATCAGGCTGGCTCACGGTGCGTGGTGTCACCGGTGCTGGGATGGGGCAGCGTTACCACCTCGTTGACCTCTGTTTCTCTGATTACTGTAACATCATCCCAGCCTTTGAACCGGGTCCTTCCTGGGCTGCAGAGGGATGGGTTACACTTCCAGCGCCGCGCAGCCAGCAAGGAGGGACCGCAGGTTGGCCAGAAAGAAAGGGCACATCTGCGAGTGTGGGCACAGCATCAGAGCAGCGAGGGGAAATGGGAGCCTGGGGGGCAGTATGATGATTCTTGCATGAGAGGGATAAGGCCCAATAAAATACAAACAGGAGCGCGTTCCCAGCTCATTCCTCTCCTTCCCTGAAGTCCTGCATGTTTCTAAAGGAATTAATTAATGTGTTACCTGTCATTCGTTGGTTTTGCAGGTCGAGTTGGGAGCTCCCAGATCTACTGGAGGGTAAAATCCAGGCCATCAGCGATTCAGATGGAGTGAACTATCCCTGGTACGGAAACACGACAGAAACCTGCACCATCGTGGGTCCCACAAAGAAGGAGTCCAAGTTCAACATCAGCATGAACGACAACTTCTACCCGAGCGTGACGTGGGCAGTGCCCGTCAGTGAGAGCAACGTGGCCAAGCTGACGAGCATCCACCGGGATCAGAGCTTCACCACCTGGCTGGTGGCCACCAACATGGCCACCAACGAGATGGTGACCTTGCAGACTATCAAGTGGCGGATGAGGCTGGGCATAGAGGTGAACCCCAGCAGACCCCTGGGGCAGCGTGCCAAGCTGCAGGAGCCCTCGGCTCAGGAGCAGCCCCAGGTCCTCAGTAAGAATGAGCCAATACCACCCAGTGCCCTTGTCAAACCCAATGCCAACGATGCTCAGGTACTCATGTGGAGGCCAAAGGATGGACCACCGCTCGTGGTGATACCTCCCAAGCACCGATAGTAAAACACCTGGCGTCCCGGCACCGAAAGGGAGAAAACAAAACTGGAAACGAGGCAAAACAATCTCTTAGGTATTAGAATAAACACGTGTAATCTGAGCGAAAGCGAAATGCACTTTTTTAGTCATTCAACAAATGCAACCATTCTACCTTCTCCCATTGGGACGGATTTCACTGTGCTAAAGCTAAAAGAGGAGACCTCAGGGCGGGGTCTGTCTCACCACTGGATTCCTAAGGGAAGAAACGAACACTGATGTCTACCAGTATTGCTTTTTTTGTTCTCTTCCCTCTTTCGGTTCCTGTTTGAACTTCAGTCTCATTAGCTTGCCCAGACTGCCCACAACGATAAGAGCATTTGATTTGGGATTTTAAGAGTCTTTTCTTTCCCCCCCCCCCCCACTTTCTTTTTTGGTTGAGGACAGAAGTTCCTGGGGCAGCAAGTCAACTCTTTAAGATATGGACTTTGTTTTTTTTTAAGCTGTAAGGTTCTGAGTTGCAAATCCAAGTCATGCGGCCTTATGTAGACTTTGCTTTGCATTGCCAAACTTTTGCCTTAAAGCTACGTCTGAAAACAACAACAACAACAAAAAATACCACCGGGCAGAATGTCCTTTCTACAGAGCTTGTGGGAAAAGAGCTTCGGAGCGAGGAGAGGATCATCAGTGTGTCACAGGCAATGAAAAGGGCATGAAAATGGAACAAGCGCCATCAAAAGACAAACCTTCCTGGTTTTAAAACGAGGGAAGCTCGGAAAATCATCTCAGTTTCAAAGCAATGCAAATAAACTGCTGTAGGATGGAGCTCCGCGGCCATGCATCTCCCTACTCGGCAGGACGAATTGAGCTCAGCCCATTTGCACTTCTCAGCGTTGTAACACGGGATGATCTGACGTGCAGAGCCAGCAGCTGCAGCCACAGCTCCGGGGTCACCACACCTGTGCTGTGTGCGGAGGCATTGAGACACGTGGGTGTAAGCGAGGGCAGATCCATCCGCCACATCTACCCAGCAATATCCACAATTCAGGAACGGCCGAGAGCAGCGGGCGCCATTCCTAGCAAACACTAGAAACAAAAGCTACGAAAGAACTCTTCTTCCTACAGTAACGAATCACGTTGGGGTTCATAGGTAGTTTTCTTCCCAATGACCTCATGATCTACACAACTTCCAGGACCGGGGTGCAGACAGGACCCCAGGTGAGACCGTACCCATTTGGTTATGTAGCCAAGGATCCTGCACGGGGTGGTAAGCAGGGAAGGCCCACATCTTGTGTGTAGATCCTCCAGTCAAGAAAGAGCATTTGGAGCAGGAGCCTGAACCCGAGTTTCAGCAAGGGCCTCATCCAGATGGCTTCAGAGATAGCAGATGCGTTTCTGCAGAGGAAGGAGGTGCAGGAAGGTTGCTCAAAAGGAGGGGGGTGTCTGTGGCAGTGCTTTCCATGAGATAACGTTTCTTCCTCTTATTCACAACACGCCTCCAGAGCTGGGGCTGAGCAGAGCCCAGCTGTAGATGCTCCCAGCTGGTCCGAGCAGGTCTCGGTCCCGCGCTGGCTGCTCAGAAGGCTCTCCCATGGGGGAGCACCATTCGCTGCTATTGCCGCCTCCTCCTCCCACACAACAAGGATTTCTCCTTCCTCGCCTCTCCAAAGCCACGCCAACTATTATGGCAACAGGTTCAGCATCTCCCCTGGGTGGGGAAAGCACGCCCAGAAGATACATCCCCCCCGAACCGCCTCAAACCAGCAAACATGGACGTGGGGTCCCTGCAGCGTGCCTCCCCAGGCAGGGTGCCCTCCTACCTGCGCTGCAGAGCTGCTCTCCCCCTCCAATGGGAGACCCTACAGGTAGGCAGTCTGGCATCACAAGCAGCTTGCAAACAACTGGACCGGATCAACCCCAAATCCATCAGCCAAAGGTTGCCTACATCCAGGCTTTGGGATGATAAAGGACGAAGCTGGGGAGGCTTTGACTTGCACAGTCACTCTACTGAACTTCATTTTCTTACATGGATTCAGATCCCAACTACAGCTCTACTGGCACAGCCCTCAGGACTTGGCTGTATTTTCTCCTAGGCAATACATGCAGAAGAGGACAAAATGGGAGCTGTGGGTGATTGCTGGTAACACTTACACGCACCTTTACTGCTGCTCCGGGCAGGCAGGCGGGTGGGAGTAGAAGGGGTATTTATGTCTGGTATTCACTTTGTCTCCAGGTGCTGAGTACTTACAGTTCTCACTGATGTCAGCATGGGTCGAACAAACGGGGCCCAGTTGTCTTAATTAGCTGCACAAAGGAATTCCAAGGAAAAGATTTATTCTCAGTCACCAAAAAATCACATTCAGGGAACACCCATGTCCTTTTCCACTTCGCTTCGTGTTGGACTCGGTCTCTCCCAGCACATCAAGTACATCCATTTCCTTCTCCCTGTAGCTGGTGGACTGGATGCATCCATGCAATTCCATACCGACCTCCTGGCTAAGTTGTCCCATTGCACTGAACAGACCCAGCCGAGCAGTAAATAAATCCAACCTTCACTTTGGGTCAGCTTTGCATGGACCTTCCCCTCCCCAAAGAATGCCTTTATCCCGTGCCTAGTTTCAGACCACTTCCCCCCTTCCTCCACCTCCATCCACACCACCACACCCAGCATAGAAAGTGCTGCTGCCTCTGGTGAGATCCCATGCTTCATGGTTACAAGTGATGTTTTTCCAATGCTGCTTCATTGCAAAACTGTATCTGAAAGGAAAGGTGGCTGGAAGGGGTGGGTGCTGCCGGCACCGCTGGGTGACAGCTGGGATGGGGGTGACCCAGGGCATCCAGGAGAGCAAAACAAGGATGTGCTGGGAAGGGGATGAAGCACCGAGCTGCCCCACCACTCTGCCAGCAGCACTGGGGTCAGGAGCCCAGCAGGGCAGACCCAAACCCTGAGCAGTGTTGGGGGGGGGTTGGCCTATTCATTCTGCACAGCCCTGGGAAGGTGAGGGGTGAGGAGGTGGGGGCAGCCCCAGCCCCGCTTCTCGGCACAGCAATAAGACTCGTCCTTGGTCTTGCAGAGATACTGTGAAAACAAACCCACGATGTACCAAGTCTGGACACTCATGGCGATGTGAAAAACAAAACCCTGCTTTTATAACAGACGGGAAAAATAAAGTGAAGTTTTCAAACCCGCCTGCCTGGAGTGGTTCAGGTGTTAGCTGGTTGCAATAGAGCACTTCCCAACCTCGGCTGCAACGCGCTTCATGGTGAGCAAAGGGAGCTTTTTCTCCCCATTGCAGCTCTGACGCCGCAGCAGACAGAGCGGGGAGGTTTCTGGTTAAAAATACCAGCCAGCATCCTGCATTTTTCATTAGCAGGCCGTGTGATGGGAGGACAGAGCAGCGATGGGAGCACGCAGGCAGCCCAACTGCTGCAGCTCTGCTCCCTGATGCTGTTTGCTTGGTTAGCAAAAGGCTGCGAGCATAAATACTGCAAGCATAAATACTGCAGCTGGGGGGAACCTTCCTAAAGCAGTAGGCAACCTTTGCACAGCCTTTTCCATGCTGTTGTTGGGTCCCTGCTCCCACCGCCCCAAACTGTGTGCAGGCATGCAATGCAAACAGCATCGTGCTCTGCTCAGGGAGATGCAGCAGCGCACAGCAGTGCAGCGGGTGGGAACACGGCAGGGGAGGGAGAGCACGGAGTGCACGGGGGAAGGAATTCGCATGGATGGGGAGGACAGGTTCAGAATGGGATTCATTTCCACAGTGGAAACACTCCAGCCTCATCTGTTGATAGCAGGCTAAATTTAGACACCCTAGTCTGGGAGGGAGGAGGGGGAGAGGGGACAGCAGGCAGTGCTGGGCTATGGGGGGGGTGACAGCCTGGGAGCACCAGGTCACACTAACAGTGCATAATGGCAGCACCTCGTCTGGGCTGAGCCCACAGACCAGGCTTTGCCTTGCCCAGGTTCTCCCACTCGGCTTCAAGATGTTCTGCCCTCACTTTGAAGCAGAAGGCAGCAGCAGCTCCTCGCTTTGTAGCAATATCCTGCTCACCTTAACCCTGCTTGGGGCCTTTGCAGGGGATTTCCCTTTGCTGATACAAATCAGGTCTCCTTTCCTCTCTCTCTTCTATCTCACACCTCTGTAAGCTGCTCAGATGCACAGATTCGGGGCTGTGAGGCTTCCAAGGGCTGCAGAGGACTCCTGAATACAGCCCGTACCCTGCAGCAAAGTACAGGAGAGAACTGAGCATGGGGGAACACGGCACAAACCAGTGGCACCTGTGTTGAAGGATTGCATCCCTGCAGGAGCCCAGCCCATTTTGCTCCTGGAAGAAAGAAACAAATAAGGGCTCCAGGCCCACATTTGGTCCTTGGTTTCCTCACCAGCCCTGCCAAGCTGGGAGCTGATTTGTCATGGCTTTGTTCTTTGGTGGACATCTGTCCACATGCTGGACAGAGGCCACACGCTCCCAGGGCACCCAGCACAGCTGACAGCCTGCAGCAGCTCCTGGCAGCCACCAGCCGAGCAGGGCGCAGCTCACCAAACTCTCGAGTCATCTGGTAAAAATGCAGGCTTGGAGAAGTTGACTTTGCTACGTTTTGTGCATGTTCCTGTAGGCTCACGGTCACGATCAGCCTCCCAGCACCGCTCAGCTCCTCCAGCAGCTGCTATGGAAACCAGGAGCAGCACCCATTCCCCAAGGGCAGGAGGTTCAGGGGTTGGTTTGTTTCAGCTACGATTTTGGAAGCGTTGCAAGAGAGCAACTCAATGCTCAAGCAGCATCTGCAGTCATTAGCAGAGCCTCTCTCACATAAAGGGAAGAAGAGTTTAACAGTCAGCAAGCAGCACAGCAGGGACAACCTCCAACTGGTCCCATCATTCCAAAAACGAAGCTTGCAATGGCTCACTGTGCCAACATCACATTCTTACCCAGCCGGTCTTCTCCATTGCCAGCAGACCTCTTGCTATCTGGGGGAGCACAGCTGATAGGGCCCTGTGAGGAGGTGTTGCATGCCACAGCCGTGCGAGATTAACGCCAAGAATTTAAGGTCAGTCATTTGGGCCAGCTGCTATTTATAAAGAGGAAGGAAAACAGAAGAGCACTATCACCTCCAGGCCTTAGGAAACGTGCGGTCGAGGAGGACACATGGGAAGGGCACACTTGGAGCTCTCCTGCTTTTCCTTCCATTCTCCAAACCAGCACCTTTCAGAAAACGTTCTCAGTTCTGGCTCTGTGACCCCAGGGCTGCTGATGCCCACATTAGTAGCAAGGGTTACAAACAAAACCATCCCAGCAGCACTGCCTCTCATACAACACACAGCATGCCCATGTTCAGAAATCCAGGCTACTCATGAAAGCCTGACAGCCTACAGGCTTGCAGAGCCTCTCCTCATCTAAAGATAAGCCCTCCCTGTGCACGATATTCACCATGTTTCAGTAGTCTCCCTTTTAAAGGGAACCCAACTCCTGTCATCCCCGGCTGCAGACGAAGGACACTTTGCACAGCCAGGACAGGAATCAGGCTGAACGTGAATGTTTTAAGGCGACTTGAGAAAGAATGACTTCTTCAGGAGCTGCTGACAGGTGTAAGCATTTGGTTTATAATATTGGATGTGAAAACAAGCAATTACCAACTATTTACAAGCACAAAAAAAGCACCGCGTGCCCTCTTGCCAACCAGACCCCAAAGTGACACCCGCCATCATACTGTGCTATTCAGAAAATGAAAGCTCAGAACGTTTCTGCTGAAAACAGAAAGAGCAGAAGTACCCCAAAACGTCCTATTAGGACCAACGAGATCAACCCATCCCACCTGCATGTATCTCCCTCTCATACATAAGCCATTCTTTCAAACGTGTTTTTCACAGTGCAACAAAAACCCATTCCATCATTGAGAGGTTTTGTGGAGGTCAGATGCATCAAATAGAAAAAGCATTTGTCCAGAGTGCCTGCAGGGCATTCTTTGTAGCATTTGCTCGTTGTGTCAGAGTACAAACATATGAGAATCTCACAAACGTTACAGACTGAATCCGAGAGTTACAGGGGGAGCAGCACAAACTCACAGGTTAGAAAACAACAACACGGAGCTGAAGGTGGAAACCAGCAGTCAAAGCCACGAGCTGCAGCATCACCGACGCCTCTGGATGGAGGTCATGCTTCTCCTTCAAGGTCTGCAAGTGTTCCCTATAAACCCGAGTTCCTGAGCTCTGTCAAATTTAGAGGGAGGTAAAAATAAGAAAGCTTTTACTTCCCACCTCTTTGCTGAACGTTACTGCCATGGGAACGTGCTCTGCACGCTGCCAGTTTCTTCCCAGATAATTTCCTATTTCTCTGCTAAGCCTCTGGCTCACACATGACTCAGATTTAGCACTTTGGTGAGATAAGCATGCGCCCCATCCTATACTTAAAATTAGCAGGGCAAGCTTCGGCTCCTTCTTAAGAACCAAGGAGAATCAATCATTTACTTCAATGAAAAACGCGCTGGTTTGTATCAGAAACCAACTTGAGCTGCTTACTGCCTTGTCTGTGCATAGGGAAGGACAATGAAAAGCAAAGCTAACAGTAAGCTATGAGCACAGGGCTGGCAATCACACCTTACGTGTGCTTGTTTCTTCACGATCCAGGGAGATAAGCCCTTCCAACACAAGTAGTATAAAGACAGATAAAATTGTTTAATATAGAACAAGGACAGTTGCTGCATAAAAATAAGGATATTTAAGGAGGGGTGGGGAGGGAAAAAAAAAAGTCTGACATTTTGTATTTAAACGAGAAGCTGTTTGGATATTGATCACACAGGTGACTCATGAACGTAGGAGCTACAGCACAGTTCTCCAGGAGAGCTCAGGATGTTCTTAACTTCTCCAGCCGCTAAACCCAGAGGAAGATCTGTGGTGCAGAAAGAGAAAACAAAGCAGAACACAGCAGTGAGTGCTGGAATTTCCCTCAGGCAGAATTAATTTAGCAGATCTGATCTCAAAGAGACTTCCAGAATCCTGAGCATCAGAAGCTTATTATGGGAATGCACTGATATTTCCAGCATCTTTTACTTGACACTGCATCAGTATGTAAAGCTAGATGTGATTGTGCTCACTTGAAAGCTTACTATCTGGAGAGAGAAATGTTCTACTTGGTAATGAAACAAAGTTTAAGGGTCTTGCTAAAAGTAATCCATCAAATCAATGGCAGAGTGGATCCCAGTGTTAAACCTCCGTTCTCAGTTCAGTTCTGCAGCTGTAAATCACCATCTCAATTCAGCCAGAAAGGAACTGATTTATTTCACACCCTCTTTCAACCTGACAAACGGAGGAGATGCCAGATTCACACGCACAGCTTGAGCGCACACATCGTGCACTCGAGAGGCGGGGGATGAGTGTGACCTAACTGAAAACCCTCCCCTCTACGAACCATTTCCCTCAGTGGAAAGCACACACTCAGAGCACAGACTATTAGCCCTGCACAGTGACATTCAAAAGGAAATCGGAACTTGTAGGTTACTGCTGCTTTCAAGACTTGTTCTCATACACCACTCAACTGTTTCACTCTGGTTCTGTTTGCACTCTTAATGAAGAATTAGACATGAGACGGTACTTACGTGTTAGTTGATCCAAAACCAAACCCTGAAAGAAATGCAAAAGTAGAAAAAAATCATGGTTAGAGGTGAATGTTGAAGATACACAGCGACGTGCTCCCTCCCACACGCCAATACAGAAACATTTCTTTCCTGCCTTAGGCCAGGGAAAGTGATGCCCAAACAATGGAAGTCAAATCTCCATCTAGAAGAAAAGTGACTTGGCTTGGCTCCTGGGAGGGCTGTGCTTTCACTGCTAATCCGTTAGCTTCATTCATTAGCAACAACTGCATACAATGAGCCTGCTTCGTTCACCTCCCCACAAAAATAAGAGGGCTGCTTTCCGAGGATGGAGCCTGTGCTTAATGCAAGCCAGTGGCAGCAGGACACCAATGAATGTATGAGTGTTCTCTCAAAGGCTCTGTTCTCTGCCCTGTGTGAACTGCTGCAGCTTTACCAGGTAAAAAACCTGGCTGTTGGTGCTCTAGCTTAATTAAACTCCACAAAAAGGGGTGAAAAGCAATAACCAGGGGGAGCATAAAGAAGAGCAGCAATTTATTCACATGCAAAGCAGGAAGTGATGGAATCATGAGATTAAGTCAGATTAATCTCTCCTACCTCCTCCGCTTGTCCCAAAAGCAGAGAATCCACTGCTCTGTGTGCCAAAACCAGTCCCCTGCTGTGACAGCGATCCAAACGTTGGGGTATTCTGATTTGCTAGCGTGCCAAATGATGCTGTGTTGTTACTGGTACCACCAAACCTGCAGTTAAAAAAGAGACAATTTGTGGTTGCAAGCTCATTCTCATTCATAGCAAAAGTTTGTCCCCAAACAAAAACAGTGCATTCCTTAAACAAGGACACATCAGTAGAGCGAGACCACTGGGTACAAATAATTGCTCATTCTGGAAATGGATTGCCTTGATTTGGGAAGGACTGCTGCGTGTAGGAATGTCTGCTCAGCCCCCATCCCTAACGTCCACCTGGCAGAGGGGCAAATATCTTCATACTTACACAAAGAACATTTTCAAGTGCTTGGCAATGCCAACAGCAGGCACTGAGCGGAAGACCTTAACTCACACTCTGAGTAACATTCACCCTTAAAGCTCAAAAAGTACAGCCCTGTTGTATTTCACCAGCAGGGCAGCAAACAGCTATTTACTATGGAATGCTCATGGCCAAGGCATAAAGCAAAGCCCAAGTGCACAACTCAGACTCCCAGCTTTCAGACAGTTCCTTCCCCACTGCCACGCAAACACCCTGCAGACTTCCCAGATCCTTTCTCTCCCCAGCCCATTTGGAAGCTCTTCTGCTACCCTGAGGATCTGCACCTACCTGACACTTCCCCACCACACCTTTGGATTATTTCCCTAACTGCTTTTGGAAACTGAAATAAGAAATACATTTTTATATATGGAAATTGATCTCCTTTCTCCACCCACTCCATCCAACCAAGTATTGTAGAGCTATCATCGTGACACGCTAACGAGACCATGATATGCATTATGGTTCTCTACCCCCCCACATAGACTTCTCCCAAACCTGAATGCTAGAGGAGTGCTCAAAGAGAAGCTTCGGGCGTTTCTCTCTTAAAGCAGGCAAAACACAGACACAAAATACTCAGATGACAAGCGCTGCTACGAATCTGCAAGCACAGAGTGCTGCTAACACCAACCCAGCACCAGCCCTCCCCTGAGCAGGCTGCCAGCCACGTTGAGTAACGTTCCAGCTTTGCAAGGCTGTGCTTCAAATGCACTCTTGTCATTTCTGACTTAGAATACGAAGCGACAGCGCATTAACCCACCTCTCCATCCATCCAGATCTAGCAGAGAATTAAAAAAAAAAAAGAAAAGCAACAGAAATATCAAAACATATCTCTCCAGATAAAGGACAGCCCTTGCAGCAGCGTGACAAGCAATTCACCTGCTAAAGGACAACACCTCTCCCAGCCTACACAGTCGACTGTGCACACTGCCCCACACGCTGCATTACAACAGGGCAGTTCAATGACTTTGCAGCTTTGGCCTCATTTACCAGTCCTGGGCTGGCTCCTGGCTCACCTAACATGCAGGCAGCATCAGTTCAGAACCAGAGATGTGGATTTCCCAGCAAAGACAGAACAGGTTTTGTTGTTCTTTTAGAAGAGGAGCGAGGTGAGGACATGCAATGCAGAACAAGAGGTATTTACAGTGCTCTGTCTCCTCAGGACTATGCCATTAAACACACAAATCATGTCTGACAGGAAGCGGTGGTGAAAACAGCGACAAGGAAGCGTGGTTCAAAGTGCTTCTTCCAGCTGCAACCACAAGAGCAAGCCTGTTGAAAAAGGCTGAGCACCGTGCAAGGAGGAAAACAGCTTAAGCTGTGGAGAGATTGTGTTTGTTTATTTAGAAGACATGAGATCCAGTCACTGCCTTGGGAACAACTGAAGCAGACCCATCTCGCCCAGATGTTCAGGTCTTTTGTGAAGCTCTGACATAAAACAGGATTGAGAGGCACTTGAGGTTGGTTTATGAAAGCAAAACCTTATTTGCTCACAAACAGTCGGAATTTCAGACTGTTTAAAGAAGTGTAGTGGTTTCTATTTTTGATAACCAAGTCATTCACCAAGTGATGCAGATCCTTCAGAATTGGAGGAACAATGAGTCATGTAGTTAAGTTAGAAGGCAGCGGCAAGTAACTGCACTGGAATTGATTTTTAAACTCTCTCCTAAAGAGGAAGGAGGAAAGGAAGTCCTGCACAGGACTAAATCAGCACTCTGAGCTATCACTTTGTGGCAGGACTTGTAAAGTTGCCTGGGGATTTTGAGTGCATTCAGTTTGAGCAGCATAGCACAGAGAGATGCAAGTGAAGAAGGTATCACTTGATTTAAGTGCTGACATCTCTACAAGCACATCCTTCTTTGTGGGGATCTAATCGAGCTGTTTTTACCCTTTCCAAAGGGACTCTCTAGCTGAGGCCTCCCACAGCTCAAGGGTGCCCTGGCAGATGGGTATCTAACCAACCTGATGGGGGAATTCACAAGTACACTGCAGGATGTTCTACATAAAGGCAGCTCATCCTGAAACCAAAGACAAACACTTGTGAAATGTGTAAGCACTAAGACTGGGAAGATGACCAGTTTGCTTCTTTCACTGCAAGTTTCTCTAATTGGGTCAAATAAATCTGGATATAACTACAGGGCATGCAGGTGAGTTGCTTGCAGGTGGCACTGTGCTGAAGAGGTGGATTTGCTGCCTATCGCAGAAATAACTTTGCAAGGTTTGAACTTCTTTATTTGCTGAGCTAAAGAAGGAACCAAGTGCTACCTGCTCTGGTGCCAAGCACAAGCTTAAGAGGGAAAGAAACACACAAAAAAAACCCCACTCAGTGTGAGATAAACACAACTCACCCTGAGAGCACAGGCTGTTACAGGTATCTTCTCCCACCCTCCAAAGGTGAGAGGAGGGACTGAATTCTCATGAGTATCTCTAGTCCAAATCTCACAGGTGGATAAAGTGGCTCAACAGCGTCACAGACAGTATTTGTTACTTTCCTTGCTTGGCATAAGCCGTAGGTCTCCAACTGAACACATTAAGTGTGCACACAGAAAATACTCCTGTCTTCACTTACACACACATGCAAGAGCACTCACATTCCCCATCATACCTTATTTCCTCTGGGGCAAAGGCTTTTGCTTTATGCCAATTAGATCCTTTAACCCTCTGGAGAGGTAACTAAGCACAGGAGGAGCTGTAATACAAGGATATTACTTTCCCAAACCCTGGCCCCACGTTGGCTTACCCAAATCCTCCGGCGCTGGCTGCTGCTGTACCCTCGCCGAACACTTTGCCTCCCGTCGAGCCCAGAGGGCTTGAAAAGGTTGGGGCTGAACCGAATGCTGGCACCCCTCCAAACCCAGGGGATCCCCCAAAAGTGGGAGGGCTGCCAAACACTGGAGCAGCACCGAAGCCACCTGAGCAAAACAGAGGCAAAAAAAAAAGAGGGACAAGAATATCAAGTAAACAACAGTGAAGAAAGAAATAAAGAAGAAAACTACATTTCTAAGTAGACAGTCTCTACAATGGAGCGTTCATCTTGTTCATCATCTAAATAAACAAAACGCACTGCTCCAGAGCTTCCAGACTGCAAGATAATTTGTTACAAAAGAAGTGGATATGAAAAGTGTCTGAATACATGTAAAAACCACAACACAAATTAAGAGACTACCCATATTCTGGGCCACTTGAACATGCAAACATGAAATCAACCTCCAGGGCTGGCAATATATCCAGGGTGGTAATATATCATTCATGCTCGCATAGTGAGGCAGGATCTCTACCTGCTTTATGTATAAAGACCAGAATCTTAATTGAGAGAGCAAGCATGCACAGTAACTAAGTTTCAGTAATCATACATACAACAGGGAACAGAGATGCTTTCATTGTTATTAAAAAGATACTGCCTTCTAGAGCTCTGAACAGACTTCTCCACTACTCTATGTTCATCTACTGATATTCT